>NC_136069.1:1468794899-1469489899 GCF_964261635.1 Lissotriton helveticus | reverse complement strand
TTAAAAAAAGGTTTCTGAGATGTGTACACTTAACACAACTTAACGTCGCAACATTGTAATAACAGCTCAGCAAAACAATCATATGTCATATTTTTCATCAATGCCGGTGGAAGCCTTTGACAATATCAAAGTTATAAGATGAACCTGCCCTTACATCGACGCCCCAATATCGACTACCGACTTATCAAGTTAAGAGATGTGTAGTAGAACAGTACAAATATACTGCCCTATGTAGGTTTGTGTTTGCAATAAGTTTGTGCTGGATAGTGTGTTTTAGAACCGGGGTCTCCAGTTGGCCAGAGTCTGCACCCCAGTCCAAGTGGGGACCACCAATTCCGACGAGGTAGCTTGGCGTGAGGCAGGTAGGCACGCACGAGGCAATGTGTAAAGTAGTTGTGCACCACACATCCACACTGACACAGTAAAGCACACACAATCAAGGGGTCACCAGTCCAATTTTATGTAGGAAAACAAGTATCTTCATCTAACTTCTGGTCATGTTTGAAAACATTACAGGTCTCTCTGTATGTAAGGCACACAATTCCTGTATCATCAATTCTATCTAAGCATTAGTTCTCATGCAGGGGTTCAATACCATTTCATGGCAACCATTACAGTAGAAGACATTATAAGCATCGTGGCTACTCCTGCCTGGCTATTCTCACGATGTACTCCGGTCCCAGGAGCCCCTAGGGCTATCCTCACTGCAGACGTGCATGAGTCTTTCTGTAAGCTTGGAACTCAGCTCCCACGACTCACCAGTCCAATCATTGCGGGGGAATTGTAGGCAGCAATGTGGCGCCGGGCCCAGTCTGCGCAGGATACCCTCCCCCCAGTCAGCTCGCTTCTCACTTCACTCGAGGCTTTTTCCAACTACTAATGCGCAGACAGGACAGTGGCCTCCCCACAGTAGCAGGGGCCTGTGGCAACCATGCTTTTAGGAAAGAGCACCTGCACCTCAGCACTGTTTCGCAGCGGTATGGCGCCTAGAGTCCTATGTCCCAAAAAAATGGCGGTAATAACGAGGCAAAAAAGGGAAAAATATGTAGGGGAATACCACCCTAGTGCTGACCGGTCTAATAGTGTGGGTCAGTATGTCAATATTAGTGGCCTTAACACGAACAGCCTCTATGGTCGAGTCCTGATCAAACGTGGGAGCCCGTGAAGCGTTGTATGTGGGACCCACGAGAGCCACAGGGCGAGTCCACTGCAGGGATTTTTGTGCAATGTGTTCACCACATGGGATCTCCCTGCCTGAGCTCACCAGAGGCCGATGTGGAGGAATGCATAACATGGTTTAAGTGACTGCAGGAACATTGTGACACCTGGGGAATATGAGAAGGGCAACGCCTCAGAGACTTAACGTCAGAAGCCGTGTTACTTGCCACATTTACACAAGAGACACACAGAGGCCACACTGGTTGCTTGTAAAATCTGCTGAGGATATAAAAGTAGGGGAAGAATAAAAAAGGAAAATATATTTTATTAAAATATGAAAATTAGGGGAAGCAGTTAACAACACAGGGAAGAAATAAAGGCAGATCTGGGACTCAACGCAATAAAAATTGGTTAATAATAACAAATTCTTCACTAATTCAACACAAGGACTTTTTGGCATCCTTCTATCTCAAGAACATATTTCTACATACACAAATACAGGTGTTGCACCAATGTTAGGTCTCGCCTATCCATGTTTTCATTCTAGTGCTTGACCTTAATACATAGAACGTTCATAAGAAGCATATTAATTCCTTACAGACCCCATTGGAATTCTTTTAGGAGAATTGTGAGTTCACCTTTAGCGTGGCCCTTGTATATGGCTTCCGCTGGTACGCATTAACAAACTAGTCTTTTTGGTTGAAAGTTTTTAGAGCCCAGGTTTCTTGAAGGGTCACTATCACAGGAGTATGTTCCATGATTATTGCTAATTTTTCCAGATTTTTTCCTGCAATGTTCCACGATGCATTACTCAAACTTCTGCTAAAAAGGGAGTTTGTTTACTTTTCCTTGTTTATGACTGTTCGTGTTTCCCGGAAGGTGCCCCAGAAATAAAGTCGGAGTCATATACTTAAGTCCATTTAGTTAGTTTTATTGGTGACAAACGTAAAAGTGGCCATCAGCCAACGCGTTTCGATCCTTCAACCAAAGAAACTTCATCAGGGCTCAGACAATCATGTCGAGTATTCTATGTCATACGTAATTTTGTAACAATCCAGAGATCACCCCATAATACGGGTCAAGCGGGTCAGGTCCTGAACTGTAATCTGGGTGTTCTGTGTCCCGAAGCTCAGCAGGTAAGCAGATCGAAAAGTTTCGATTGGCTTACTTGCTGAGCTTCGGGACACAGAAGACCCCGATCACAGTTAGGGACCTTCATCGCTTGACCCGTATTATGGGGTGACCTCTAGATTGTTACAAAATTACGGATGACATTATAGAATACTCTACATGATGTCTGAGTCCTGATGAAGTTCCTTTGGTCGAAGGAACGAAATGCGTTGGCTGATGGCCACTTTTACTTTTGTCACCAATAAAACTAACTAAATAGACTTAAGTATATGACATCGACTTCATTTCTGGTGCACCTTCCATTTCTACAAATACTTCGTTCTCTCTGGATTCCAGCGGCACTTAACGGCGGCAAGTGCCGGAAGTAGATGCACAGAACTCTAAATTTGTACCAACAGGGATTGATGTGCTGAACCTTAGGTCAGCGGTTGTAAGAAGTGTTGCGTTGGTTCTATGGATCTTCTCTGATTAAAAATTGTATTAAAAGGAATGAGATCGATGCTTCTTTAACATTGATGGGGTCCTTGAATAATTTTCGGAGAGAATACATTTTATTGTCCTTGAACTTCTTACTTTTTTCTTTTTGAGTGATCCTACCCGTTTGGGTTGCCCTTTGTTTCTTAACTGGGGATTCTTTGTGGATTTGTACTTTTCCTACTTCATTTGTTTTCTCCATTTATTAATAGGAGTTGAGGATTTTGTTTGAGTTGAATTTTTCTTTTTTTCATACACTAAATATTAGAGTATTCCCGTTTGCATTTCAAAGATCTGGTCAGAGTTCTCTATATAATTCTCTAAGAGAGTCAATATAGATCCCAGGATCCTTTGTAAAGTTAATAACGAACAGGACACAGGGTCTTGTCTGTTCGGAGATTGCACTGGAAATTCCGGTGAGTGCGAGAAGTTTCCTGCAGAGTCAGATATGTTACTTGGAGTGCTGTTGAATAATTGGAGTGTCTCCTTTATTTTAGGAGCCAGAGGAGGGCTATCATTAAGGTTTATATCTGGTAAGGTGAAATCTGCATCTGGAATTTAGAGTAGCTCTGTTTCTGTTGGTTGAAGCCATGAGTCCTGGTGCTCCGGGCGCTCAACAGTTTTTGTTGGTGCAATTTTTGTTGGTGCAATTTTTGTTGCCTCTATTGCCTGATCTCTTTCGTGTCTTTTGATATTTTGGAAGAAAATGCTGTTATCCTGTGCATTTTCTAATCCTGTTTCCTGTGTTTTTTCCTGTTCGACTGTTATATTTACTTGTTCTGTTTTTGAAGTTTTGGCCAAGAGATTTGTTATTTCTTAGCTCCCAGAGAATACTCCTATGTGGGCTGCCTTACCCTTACTCTTTCGCGAAGATAGTTCCGTGACCAGTCTTTTCATGTGGATTGTTAATGTTCTTAATTTCTTGTAGGACATGGTACATGGAGAAAGGAGTACCGGGATAATTTCAGTTGAGGTGATCCGTTTTGTGCTGGACCTCCACTGCTGCCTCAGAAATACTCTGTTCTTTTATTGGTAAGTTTCAACCTTGCAGTTAGATGAGACTGGAGGGTGACAAAGTGGAGTCTTTTGTTATAGTTTAGTCAAGGTCCTATGGACTTTCCACGGGAGCTATGGTGTGGGTTGGTTATACAAAGCTGAGCAATTACCCAAGCGGGAGCTTACTAAAGCCCCTGCCAGCCACACCCACACCCAGACCTAGCTGTGCCACTTCCGCTGGCTCCTGGGCTCTTACTCGGCGGCAGTCTGCTAAGGTTGCCGCGCTCAGCTATGCTCTCGTCCACTGCCCCCCTGCCTGGGCGCTGCCTCAGCGCCGTCCTGTCGCTCACTCGCTCCACTTGTTCCACCTTCGACGACGAGGAGAAGGCATGGGCGGAATCTCCGCAGAGGTTCAAATTTCCAAACAGTGACAAGCAGGGCACGAGTCGGGGTACCACGCGGGTGGACGGCATCCCCCCACTTATTTCCGAGGGTTTTTCAGGGTGGACGCCGTCCACCCTGCTAAATCAAAACCGCGTCCACCATTAAAAAAACGGGAGCGCGGCGCGCACAAAGTAAATAAAGCATTTCCGTAATTTGAACCGGGCACAGCTTGCCCCCACCTCCCTTCTTGACTCCGAGGCTGTATGAAAGCTCCGACCCCCAGCAGCAGCAGAACTGTAGAGGCACAGCGGGATGGCAACCCTCACACCTCCAGCCCTTGATGAGCTGTTAAGAGGTGCGTGAAGGTGACAGAGGGAGGGGCTGCAGGTTCAGGAGCAGGGCATCCATTCGCATGCAAACAGCCCTGAATGCGTCTTGTATCTGCTATTTAGAGGGGGGCTCACACATTCCATTTCTACCCAGGGCCCCAACATCCTAGACTCGGCCAGATTACACCCCTGATTACACCGAGGCAGCACCTGCTTCTCTTCACCGAGCTTAATTACTGTCCCTAATTTGTAAGCAAACCTCGGTTCTTCAAACATGCATAATGTAATACAATAAAGAAATGGCACAATCGCACCCACACTGATGAACAAAGTATGGAGGACAATCAGTTCAATCAGTTCTCTTAGAGTATCTTCTGTAAGTACTGTATATCACAGTGGGGGGTGGCATTTTGGACATAGAGCCTGTCTTCTCGTTGTCTTGTGCAGGAGGGAGCGAGAAGCCCAAGATGATACTAGAATACTGCATGCCCACCCTGGTGGATCACCTTCCCTCTCCTGTGATGACTCCTGCTCCTGTCCCCCCATGTTGTGGCTCCAGTCCACCCCCGCCTGTGATGGCTCCTGTCCCCCATGTGGTGGCTCCAGTCCACCCCCGCCTGTGATGGCTCCTGTCCCGCATGTTGTGGCTCCAGTCCACCCCCGCCTGTGATGGCTCTTGTCCCCCCCTGTGGTGGATCCTGTCTCCGCCCTGGGTGGCTTCTGTCCCAGTCCTGGAACGGCCCCTGCAGCGAGGGTGAAGTTCTTGATGGGCCTCTTCTCAAAAGGGCTCAGCTCAAAATTAATATGGAAAGGTGGGCGAGTGAGTAAGTGAAGGGATGTGTGAATGGCTGGATGAATTAGTGAAAGGGTGAATGGATGAATGAAAGATTGAATAAATGGATAATGAGAGAGGATAGCTGGATTGATGAGTGAGGGGAAGGATGGAGAGAAAATGAAAATAGCTGGATGTATGGGTGGAAGGGTAGCTGGATGATTGATGAGGGGAAAGATGGATGAGGGGAAGGATGAGGGATGGAGGGGAAGGATGGATGAGAGGAAGGATAAATGGATGAGGGGAAGGATAAATGGATGAGGGGAAGGATGGATGGATGGATGGAGGGGAAGGATGGATGGATGAAGGGCAGGATAGATGGATGGGATGGGTGGATGGGTGAGGGGGAAGGATGGATGAAAGGAAGGATGGATGAAGGGAAGGATGAAGGATGGATGGATGAGGGGCAGGATAAATGGATGGGATGGATGGATGGGTGAGGGGAAGGATGATGGATGAGGAGATGGATGGATGGATGGAGGGGAAGGATGGATGGATGAGGGGCAGGATAAATGGATGGGATGGATGGATGGGTAAGGGGAAGGATGGATGGATGAAGGGCAGGATAAATGGATGGGATGGAAGGATGGGTGAGGGGAAAGGATGGATGGATGACAGGAAGGATGGATGAGGGGATGGATGGATGGATGACGGGAAAGGATGGATGATGAGGGGAAGGATGGATGGATGGGTGAGGGGAAGGATGGATGAAAGGAAGGAAGGATGGATGAGGGGAAGGATGGATGGATGACGGGAAAGGGTGGATGATGAGGGGAAGGATGGATGGATGGATGGATGGATGGATGATGAGGGGAAGGATGGATATATGGATGGATGATGAGGGGAAGGATGGATGGATGGATGATGGGGTGGGTGAAAGGATGGATGATGAGGGGAAGGGTGGATGGATGGATGATGAGGGGATGGATGGATTGATGATGAGGGAATGGATGGATGATGAGGGGGTGGGTGAAAGGATGGATGGATGATGAGGGGAAGGATGGATGGATGATGAGGGGAAGGATGGATGGATGATGAGGGGAAGGATGGATGGATGGATGGATGATGAGGGGAAAGGATGGATGGGTGATGAGGGAAAAGGATGGATGGATGATGAGGGGAAGGATGGATGGATGATGAGGGGGAAGGACAGATGGATGGATGGATAGATGATGAGGGAAAAGGATGGATGGATGATGAGGGGAAGGATGGATGATGAGGGAAAAGGATGGATGGATGATGAGGGAAAAGGATGGACGGATGATGAGGGGAAGGATGGATGGATGATGAGGGGATGGATGGATGGATGATGAGGGGAAGGACGGATGGATGGATGGATGGATGATGGGTGTGTGAAAGGATGGATGGAGAGTGGGTGAAGGGATGGATGGATGGGTGGGTGAAAGGATGGATGGATGGAGAGTGGGTGAAGGGATGGATGGATGGATACGTGGGTGGGTGAAAGGATGGATGGATGATGAGTGGGTGGGTGAAAGGATGGATGGATGGATGATGAGTGGGTGGGTGAAAGGATGGATGGATGAGTGGGTGGGTGGATGGTGGATGGGTGAAAGGATGGATCAGTGGATTGGATGGTGGGTGGGTGAAAGGATGGATGAGTGGGTGTGTGGATGGTGGGTGGATGATGGGGGGTAGGTGGATGTGTGAAATGATGGATGGATGGATTGATAAGTGCAAGGGTGAATGAATGGACATATGAGTGAAAGGGTGGGTGTAAGTATGGATGAGTGAGTGAAAGGGAGAGTAGATGGACAAAAGGATGAATAGATGTGTGAAGGAGTGAAATGATAGATGGATGAGTGATAGGGGCAATGGATGGATTCATGAGTGGATGAGTAGATGGATGGATGGGTGGGTGGATGGATGGATGGAAGGAAGGAAGGCTAAGTGAAAGGGTCGATGGAGAGAGAAAGGGAGGATGGATGGATGACTAAAAGAGTGGATGGGTGGAAGGATTAGTAAGTGAAAGGATGGCTGGATTGGTGAAAGGGTAAATGGCTGAATGGATGAGTGAATGGATGGATGGGATGAAGAGTGGATGGATAAGTGTACAGATGGATAGGGTGAAAGGGTGGATGGATAATGGAGGATGAGTGAAAGGATGGATGAGGGGATGGATGAAGGGATGGATGAGTGAAATGATAGATGGAAGGATACATGATGGATAGGTTTGCAAATGGTTGAATACTTTTGGAAATGGCTGGGCTTACTTATATACTATTGCACAACCTCTGATGTGTCTGTAAAACGTACCTATTGTCCTAAAGTTTTGTCCTGAATTTTGACCTCCTGTCCTGAATTTGTGTCCTGAATTTTGACCCTTTGTCCTGAATTTTTACACTCACCGTCCTGAATTTGCACCAATGCCAGTTGGTCACCCTAATTCTTTGTGCGGTAGAACCAAGGCTCTTTAACACAGCAGCATGAGAGTGACGAGAGAGAAACCTGGCAGAGTGCTGCCAAAGAGCTCTCCCACTCAGAATATTTCATTATTCAAGTGATCGTGAACAATTAAGGGTAAACTGAGATGTGAAAAACTAAACACAATGCGATGCGGCTGCACGAGACTTGAGGAGTTAATTAAGTATTAGTACTAGCAAGTGTGCTGTAAGTTAAATGAAAACATTTTACATGCACTGTGCGCCTCGTGCGTGTAGAATCAGAGTCCCACTAGACCCGGCCCTGCCAATTAAGTGCCGGCGCTAAGCACTGGCACAAATTACGCCCTGCATTGAACAATTGACACCAGGCTACAAAATGTAAGTAGTATGATGGTGTACCCGTGTGTGTTCTTCCGTGTGTCGCTGTTTCCACATGGAATGTTTAATGATGACAGCAACGCCCCCTTCTAGTTTGTGTTGTTGGTCTGAATTGTATAATTTTGTGGAATGGGGAGGTGTAGGATGGTGCTGGATTGTTCATTTAAACATGACTCCATGATGACGTCTGACTTGGCATTACGTATGTCAGTATATTTTTAATTTAGGCTCAATCCTGTCAGGGTTTGGATAATTGCACTACTGGATAGGGGGGCACAAAGTTTTGCAAAGGTTCTGCCCGCTTTCTTCAAGGGGTCCCCACAAAATGACATCATGAGCTAGGCCCACCCCGATTTTATAGTAAGTAGTCTCTGTAAAGGGGGAAACAACCATTACAATGCATGAGTCATAATCGGCCCTTTTTTTAGGAACTATCACAAAAATAAACAGTATTAATACAAAGTAAAGCAATGTTTATATTTTGTTGCACTGAAGTAAATTAAGGCAAATAAGTCAAACTAAAATATACCAAAACTAAATACATTTCCTAAAATAAATAGAAATAAATAAATCTGCTAAAATAAATACAATGGCCAGTTAATATATCTAAAATTTAGGCATTGACCCAAGCTAATGCCCCGGCAGCTCCATTGTCTTCAGCCAAGATTCCCAATGTTAGACTAATGTTCTGATTTGTTACCTTTGCTGCAAATTGTAAAGCGTTCTGATATCCTTCGGGATCAAGTTCGCGCTATATAAAACTTTATAAATAAAATAAATAAATCTAGCCACAGCTAGAGAGAGGCAGCTGGGACAAAACTATTTAATACAGAGTCGCTAGTTTACAATAGGTGGGGAGATAACATATAACACTCATCAATAGAATAACGTGAATATGGAGCCCTACTGTGTGTAATAGTCATTGTCGAGTGTGGGAAGCAGCCTCTCTGGGAACCTGTAATGTATACTAAATCTTGCAGTCAAACTTTCCTGTAGCGTTTTGAAAATGTGTTCATGTCACCTTCGCCAAACTTCATCCACATTTGGGCTGCTAATTCCTCCATGCAGGGACCTTAAGTCACAGGCTTAAGTACCAAGCAGCTTCAATTGTTAAATCTTGCATTATATGCAAATGATAGATCTGCCTTACATGTGATGTCACTTCCTGCTGTGATGCCACTTCCTGTTGTGATGTCACTTCCTGTCGTGATGTCACTTCCTGTCGTGATGTCACTTCCTGTCGTGATGTCACTTCCTGTGACCACGCCTACCTTGGAGAGTCCCCCCACTTCTTTTTTTAGGACTTGTGCCCTGGTGACAAGTCTGGGGTATGTTGAGGCAAGCTTTTCAGTTAAAACCCCACTTCCTTTCTTGCACCTCTGCTTTTGGTATGTTTAATGGCACCCCCTGCCTAAAAATTGGGTGCAACGGACAGCTCAGGTGACTGCGGGGAGAGCGACCCCCCCCCCCCTGCAGGACAAACTGCACCGACTTATCGCTGGCCGCTTCCGCCCGATGAGGGGGTGGTACTTCCCTGTCTCTAGCCTCTTATCTGCTGTCCACTGCCGATGTGTGAGTGGCCCACTGTCGACGGCCGACAGAATGTTTTTGAAGGAACGTGAGGATCAAGCGCTTGCTGACTTCAGCGAGGGAGGACAGAGGAAGGTACTGAGGAGGAAGGATACAACGGGTTGCGGTTGAGCCAAGCCGGCACAGGCACAAGACGAGGCAAGTTCCTTTACGGAGTTGTGGCCCATGGTGCAAGCCTCTGTAGGGCGCTGCAGGTACACTGACAGAGGCACCTGGGACCGTGCCGTAGCTGACAGCATGTTTCCCTTGGTCGCCAGTCCTGACAGCTTGCACCACTCGCCCACGACCTCAGGCCCTGACCCCTGAGCATACAACTCCACGCTGCATCTGGACTGGGGGGTTGACGGCACAGTGGACACACGACAAACAGTGTCTGCCTACCGCGGGAGGTATCAGGGAACCACCGCACCTTCGCTCCGCATGCCGCCCTCAGCCTCCAGGTCATTAAGAGCCGGTTTTCGGATCTCCCACCTACCGCCCTCTGCCTCCGGGTCATTGGATGTCGGTTTTCGGAGCTCCCAGCCGCTGATGCGAGTCTGCTCTTGCAGCTCACGTCACATATGTATGTATGCTTGCTTAGTTGTGGTTGAGAGTCCAGTCATCGCGCAAGAACTCACTGTCCACAACTTCTTGGTAAGCAAGAAAGGCCACTTTATTAAGACAGGTGTAGGCAAAACATCTCAACATATTTCGATTATTTATTTAATAATACTCAAATCCTTCAGCTCACTGAGCAACCCTGATAAGAAGTCAACCCCCCACCAAATAAAACCTAACAAACCCAGGCAACTGAATCCTGTACTATCCCCTCCTGTCCTTTACCTGCCCTTTGAGGATGGACCAACCCGCTCCAGGCTGCCCACCCCCCACTAAAAACCGCCTACAAATAAAAGATTACAACCTGTCTTATCGTGGCAAACCTAACAACAAAATTATCTAAAGCACAATCGCAAGAAAAAAGGCCTAAAAACAAAAAAGAGGGGAGGGTGGGTGGGGCAAAACAAACTCCGCTGTCCGCCTCCCGCCGAAAAGCCCTCTCTAAACCCTGCCCTGGCCCTAAATATAGCCTCGGTCTCTCTCCATAATCAACCTCACCTGTGGCCACTCCGTCTGCGCGAACCTACCCAGGGAGAGACCGGCTCGCGCACGGCTCTCCCTGGGTCCCCCCTCGCGCAAGAACTCACTGTCCACAACTTCTTGGTAAGCAAGAAAGGCCACTTTATTAAGACAGGTGTAGGCAAAACATCTCAACATATTTCGATTATTTATTTAATAATACTCAAATCCTTCAGCTCACTGAGCAACCCTGATAAGAAGTCAACCCCCCACCAAATAAAACCTAACAAACCCAGGCAACTGAATCCTGTACTATCCCCTCCTGTCCTTTACCTGCCCTTTGAGGATGGACCAACCCGCTCCAGGCTGCCCACCCCCCACTAAAAACCGCCACCCAGGAAAACCTTTAGAGTTTTCCTGCCCCACCAAAACAGTAAAATAAGCAACGCCCGAGAACACCACAACTGCACATCCAGAACTTTCGTGATCAAACCCCGCAATACCAAAATAGAGAAGGACTGACCCATCTGATAAAGGTGAACCCCATCCTCATGAAACAAGTGACGCTCAGAAACCTGTAAGTGAGGAGGAGCCCAAATGAAAACATCATGCCATTACAAAACAGTTGCATAGAGTTGTTCAGTGTCCCCCGCTCTGCCCACAGCTGTGCGACGTAGAGCTTCATTCCAGTGGAAACGTGTCACAAATGTCGTCCAGATCACCATGGTGCTCGCCCAGGCGTCCTTGATGACGTCTGGATCCATCTGCAGCATTCTTAACAAAGACAGACCAGATAGAGAAAACTAGATCATTTTCACCCAGTGAAGTTCTAGCAAGACTGGCGAACCCCCCCCCCTTCCCTCACAGAGCAGAGACAAAAATGAAACAGTCCCCCCAACACAGTCCCTAATTACCATGCCAATACAGACATGCGTGAACTGCTGAGACCAAGAGACCTCCCACCAAGTATGGCATTCTGCAGGGATTGCGGCCCATTGCAAGGAGCGACCAACAAACCAAACCCTCCGTGTAACTGTGACCATCCTGTGCAAAAGGACCGAGGATAAAAAACACATATCAACAAAAGAAGGTGCACCACCGGCCGACAAACGTCTCACAGCATCTCGACCTCCATCACCCAATGCCGCGTATCTGAGACCAATCCCCCCCCCCCCAAACTTGCAGCCTCAGAACCGCCCCAAGCCTAAAAGAAATGAGTGCTAAAGTGGAAAGGAGTCAACCCCAACCCCAAAAGTACCTTCCTGAAAACAGTCAACAACTGGGCAACAAAAAATCGGGCTGGCATCCTCACAGCAAAATGAACTCCCGGCCTAAAACAGAGGAATCCAGAAAAACCTCCCATTCCAAAACCACTCCTCCCCAGGAAAATCCGCGTATCCCACCCAGCTGATCCATCTCAGACACTGAGCCAAAGGCGCAATCCATACCCCTCCACAAATACCTCTGTACTGGACATGCCCGACCCGATGCAAACCCGAGTTCGGAAGCTCAAAACGCCCCAAAAAGAACCATATAAAACAGAACCGAAACAGAACGCACTCAAAATCATCAGAACAGCAAGAAGGCAACCAGGACAACATGCGCCGAAGTAAGGCAAAAGGACAGGCTGCCGCAGCCGCTTAGAACCAGCCTGTAGTCTACCCAAAACATTCAAAAAACCTGTTCAGCCGAAAAAACACCCCCCATCGGATCCCTCCTCCACCTAAGCTGCCCATAAAAAGAAAACCCGGCCATGGAACCAGGATAGTGGTGTGCGAAAAACCGGTGTCCACCAAGTGTAATGAGGGGTCCCCGGAATATGTCGCGCTTTGACAACAATATGCAGCTGCAGTCACCGCAACGGAAAGCACACAACAGCTGCAGCACGCACAAATCCCTTGCTCCTCGCCCGGGAACCAATTCCACAAATGCCAAATTATCAACATGGAAGAACCCAGTCCTGTTCTGGAATTCCGCGCCTCAGATGTACAGGGCCACCAGCAAACGGAACGACTCTAAAAATACAACACTGCGACCCTGACGCTGCAGTGAACAGGCCAACGTGCAGCGCACCAGCGCCCCACCCAGAAGATGCAAATGCCAACAAGGTCAAGTTCCAAGTCATTCCCCACAACCTGGGGACTCTGGTATGCAAGTCATCCGACCCCTACCCTGCCGGGTCCCCTGTAACCAATCGTGAAACCTACCGCGAAGCCCCATAACAAGCGCACTGCTGCATCAAAGTCCAGAGAAATCCTGAAACCACTGTTCCAAGACCGTCACCTGGAAAGGAGTAGGAGCACTTCGGGACAACCAAAAGAACTGGCCTCTGCCCCCTTGTTCCCCCCCCCTTGAAATCCAAAAATCTGTCCCAGGAAGCAGTATGCGAAAGGATGCCTACCCCACATTGTGAACACATGTTTATACCTACCGTACTGTCAGGTGACACATCAACAACAGCATGATACCAAATCCTGGATTTTTGTGTTGCCTGACAAGTGAGAAACCAAGGGCATACCAATACCTGAAGAAGGCCATTGCATACGGATTAGCGTATCCTCTCCCTCCTGGGCCTTGTGGTGATCAGAGTCCCCTGTCCGCTCATGTAAAATGGCGGCATCATCCCCTCGAGACGTACCATTCACAACAGCGCGCCGCACAGGCAGCGGTGTAATAGCAACTTGCTCCCCAACATGCTCATCCCCAGTCCCAACAAGTACACATAACTGGGAGACTCTCCCCTTGTCAACCAATGTCCGTCGAAACACCACAGGGTCCCCTTGTCGCGGCTTAGCTGGACGAAGAGAAAACTATGAAACACGTGCCTTTGCGTGGTCCGCACTAGACTCCCGCAAAAAAAACGTGCCGTTGCGTGGTCCGCACGAGACTCTTGCAAAAAAACGTGCCGTTGCGTGGTCCGCACGAGACTCTTGCAAAACGTGCCGTTGCGTGGTCCGCACGAGACTCCGCAAAAAACCTGCCTGTGCATGGTCCGCACGAGACTCCTGCAAAAGACTAAGTGAACCAGAATGCCCCAAAACTCCCCTCTGAGTCATGACTGTCACAAGCGGAACTTCCACTTCTCGTAATGCACCCCCCCTCCAGATCATCATCATAAACAACCATAATCAGGTCATCTGCATGCCCAGCATAAACCCCTGCCCCTGGGCCAGTTTCCACTCCCACCATCGTGAAAGTGCCAGAAAAATATCGGCATTGCGCACTGCGCCTCACACCCCAGAAGGGAAATCCGCTCCAGATTCCCCTCCTGTACCCCCCCCCCCGCCTCAGACTGAACCAATTCCTGTATATGGTAATTTGTAGTACATGTTCTTGTCCCCTTCGTCATGAACCATAGGTGTAGGAGCATCCCCTGTCCGCCCATGCGGAACGGCGGTGGCGTCCCCTCCAGACGCAGCATGCACATCAGCTTGCCGCACCGGCAGCGTCATAAGAGCAACTTGCTCACCAACAGCCCCATCCCCAATCAATAGATCGAAAGCTCTGACGGGGAGACTCTCCCCATATTGCCACACCCACCACCAACCCCCCATACCTGTAGGCAACTGCAACAATGTCCGAAAAAATGCCATAAAATCGTCATTGCGCACTGCGCCTCACACCCCAGAAGAGGAATCCGCTCCAGATCCCTCTCCTGAGCCACCTCCCCAGGCCGAACCGCCTCATGCGCAGTCCGCAATGTCTTCACAAAGAAACTGACAACGGCACCGCAGGCGGCCAAAAAGGCAGCCCCTACCACCCCTCCCAACGGAAGAGGCTCACCCTGAAGCGGCAAATCCCCCCCCCCCCATGCCCCACAACTAAGCCAGCTGGGGAAACAGAGGTTACCTTTATTTATTTATGCGTGGTTATAGAGCGCGGACCCTACCCCAAGGTGTCAGAGCGCTCTACCATAGGAACAGCTGAAAATGAGAAAAGGACAAATCACAAAACAAAAGGTACAGTACATGAGGCGAAAGTGTCAATCGTGGGCAAACAAAATACAAGAAGTAGCAAACAGTGCATAACAGGAAGAAAATGACATGTGCAGGTTCCCAAAAGCGTACCAAGGACAAGTAGCAGTAGAACACCGCATGAAATGGAATACACTCAAACACAAGAACCCACGTACGTAGGCAATGCTGGCACCTGAGCCAGTATCGAAAAACAAAGATAAGAGGCAGCAAACAGCATGTCACAAGAGAACAAAGACGAGTGCACAGTACAAAAGAGCACCAAACACAGCAAAAGGGGGGGCATGGAGACTAGAAATTCTCCACACGAAAGGGCCCTCCCACAGACAAATACCAAATACCAAGGGCGGAAAGGAGACACAACAGAAGTCCTGAAATACACTGAATGGCCGGAGCAAAAACCCCGGCCAGGACCAAGACAAACCGTGAAGCAGGGCATTGGGAGGTGGGAAACAGTGAAGTGACGCAGGGGCATTGGGAGGTGGGAAACAGTGAAGGGAAAGCTGCTCACAACGACAGGGCTCGCTCGCTCCCCCCCACCCACAGAACAGCCCGCCCAAAGGACCGCCCCCCGCCACACACCAGACACCCCCCAGCGGCCTCCCCGCCCCCGAGGGGGGGGCAGAACAGACCTCTGGAGGAGCGCCCGACAGCGCAGGGGCATCACCAACCAACTTGCACCCGGCCCCCCCACTTACCAGCTCATGGGGCATGGCAGCAGCGCCGTCCGTCGAGTCGATGGCATAGACAGGCAGGCAGAGACCGCCTAAGCCACGCCTCCAGCCGCCGTCCTGCAAGGACGCGCGCCCCCAACCAGGGACACCAGAAGCGACTGCCGCAAGGGGGGGGGGGGCACTACCGGAAAGGACTAGGCGAGCCCCACCCCACCCCACCTCCGCAAAACAAACTCCGCTGTCCGCCTCCCGCCGAAAAGCCCTCTCTAAACCCTGCCCTGGCCCTAAATATAGCCTCGGTCTCTCTCTCTAATCAACCTCACCTGTGGCCACTCCGTCTGCGCGAACCTACCCAGGGAGAGACCGGCTCGCGCACGGCTCTCCCTGGGTCCCCCCTTGAAGTGGCTAATCTGATAGAGACATCTAGCTGCAGATTCCTTACCAGGGGCCAGACTGGATTTAGAAAACGTTTCTACAGCAGTACCTCTTCACATTGATAAAGTGTGTGAAGTGACACCATAGCGATGTTGTCCACCGGATGTGAAGCTGACATTCCATATAAGCCCTCCCATGGCGCTCTGACGTCAGTTTCTTCCTGTCCACGCTTCCATGCGGATCCGGAGAGTCGGACCGCAGGCCATTTTTGGCCTATCTTGACGCTTGTTGATGACATAGTGTGCCCTTTAGGCCTCGCTTGGCGTTAGCAGCGCGCATGCGCTGCTCTCACCATGCGAGGGCCTTTTGGAATCAATACGGATTCCATGTGCATGCGCACGGACAAAAGATGTGCATGTGTATGGACAGGAGATGTGCACAAGCACAACGCGCGCATGGAGGCGTGCTTTCTCTTTCCCTCCTTCCCCCAGTCGGGCCCCGCCTCTTCCATTGTGTGCCACTGTGTGCACTGTAGGGGAAGGCACGCTAAATGTCGACTCACAAACTAACAGTTGAAGGATGCACCCATAGAAGCCTCCCTTGAGGCTACCAATGCAATCTCCTCACAGCTAAAGCATGCATACGTGCACCCCTTTCCTGCGTAACGCACTGACACCCCCTGCATACAGCACCCATTTCTAACAGCCTGCGCAGTGGCTTCCGCTCTGCACGCAGCGCCTGTCTGCAACTAGCACACCGTACGTATGTATACACACACACACACTCTCTCTCACTCACACACTCTCTCTCTCGCCGGCACTCCACGCGCAGTACACTGTTGCAGCAGGCGAATACGCTGCAAGACCCGGTACCCCATGAACGCACCCCTCCCCTTGAAGAGAGATCATGCAGGACCTGTGCCATGTGCCCCCATGCCTCTGAGTCGGACGAGCTGTTCTGTTTCGCCTCGGACTCGTGCACCAGCGAGGACGTCACATTGGCCAGGTCCCTCTCGGCTGACGAGTCCTCGGAGGTCTTCTCCTCCAGCTTGCCCTCGTCCTTGAACGAGATCATCTCATCATTGGCCCCCAGGTCATCACCCCTGCCGCTGTTCAGCGGTGGCATCCTTTCCCGGGGCAGGCTGGCGACGAGCCCAGCAGCCACCCGTAAAAGCAAAAGAGCCCTCCAAAAAGAAACCAAAAAGGGCAAACTTTCCCCCTCAGTGCCCCTTGGATTATTTATGCAACAAACCCCCCACTATGAGCTGCGGTTGCAAATTTTGTGCAAAAAGAAGTTGAAGTTCCTGTGAAGGGGAGGGGAGGGTAAATCAAGGGGTGCAGGGAGGGCTCCCCCTCTTCTTGGTTTCTGTGGAGGGGGGTGTCTCGTTTTCTGCTTTCTCTCGCTCGCTAGGATTTGTTCAGAAGCTTGACTCCCACCACCACTCAAAGACCACAAATAAACTATAAGGGGGTGCACAAAAACACCCCACCCCCTAAAAAACACCCCCAGCTGAGAAATAAATGAAAAATCTGTAAAAGATAGAGAGCTATGGCTGCCTGGATTGGCGGAGTTGAAGTTGAAACTGAGAGATTTTTTCTCCCAGTTCAAAGGGAGGTTTCTGATTGACATATAGGGAAAGAAGAGGAAGGGGAGCGCAGATCTGAAAGAGGGAGAAAGCATACATACACACACACAAGAGAGTGGGCGTGGGAGCCTGGATAGTGAAGCAGGGAAGAGCGAGCGCTGAGAGAGGGGAGGGGGGAAAAAGTTTAATGAGATTCAGAAGGGAAAGGCAGGGGTCTGCATGTCCCGATGCTTGCATACATAAAACAAGCATTAAAAATGCAATAGGTCTCGCATTTCAATAACTTAAAACCATTTGCCTTGCTAAACAATACCATTAGCAAAGCAAATGGCTTTAACTTAATCAAAGGCGAGACCTATTGCATTTTCAATGTTTGTTCTTAATGTTTTCAGGATCCTGTGGACTGTGATGTTGACCTGCACTGTCATTCTATTTCCATGTGGTGTCTTGGCGTGCAACCGGACTCTGAAGAGTGCAGCTCATGTCTTCAGCTTGAGTCGTCGGCGTTGCAAGAGCGCCACATAATACTGTTAGCAGCTTGGTGATTGAAGGTCCCTGGTCAGTCACTGTCCTCTTGTCCTTCCAAGGGCCTGCTCCTCAAGTCTTCCTTGTCGACTGGTACATCACACCATAGGCTGTCGGAGTTGCGGTCTTGCCCGACTTTCCTGCATGTGTGCTGTGTTTGACAGGCTTCCAATTTCTCCGGTTGTGGAATCCAAGCGAGAATCTGCCGGCAAATTCCACTATTCCCAGGTGCAGTTACGACTCTGGTCAGATGAGGGAATAGTATATCTCTGAGGGAATAGTATATCTCCTTTCATGCTTATTTTACGTTCTCCGCCTCCCTCTGGTGCGCGTCTCAGCCCCAAGGAGGTGGTAGAAGACTTGACTGACTCCAAGCCGGCGGGACCATCCTCGGCGTCAGTGAGGTCCTCTGGATCTATGATCGAATCCATATCAGCTCCGGTGCACCTTTGGGGTTCCCACCTGTGACTCTTGTGTTTGATTCGCCAGTGCCGACATCAGAGTCGACGGGGCCGCTTGCCACTACTATGTCTCTCCTCCCGGACACCGAGGTGTCACCTCTTCGAAGCTGGTCGACAAAAGGAGCGGCATTGGAAGGATAGTTCTTTCCGGGCTACCTTCCTCCGCCTTCCAAGGATCCCCCTGCTATTTTCCCCTCGGGAGAGAAGTATTTTGGCGATGTCTGCGACGGCATGATTGACACTGAGTGACGCTACTCAGTCTCCTACGGTGTTTCATTGGGTGTCTGACCTTGGTGAGGCTAGTGGCCTTGACTCTTCCCCATCCTCTGGCTTGTTTTCTCCTCCTAGCCTCACTACAGAGGCTAGCTCTGCTTTTGCTGAGCTTCTGCAGAGAGTTTATTTATTTATTTATTTTATTTTAAAAGTTTTATATAGCGCTGACTAGACCCGGAGGTATCCGAGCGCTTTACATGAGCATCAGATCATAGTTACAGGTTACATCGTTAGAGGTTACACAGTTCTTAGAGCATGGCAACATAGTTACTTGTAAGGTCGAGATAAACAATAAGCACAAATACGCAAGGTGAGAGATTTAGGGGAGGGGGGTTGGAGCAGGGGAAGTAGACGGATAATGAAGGCGGGAAAGAGGAGGGGAGGGTGAGAGACACAGCATGAGGAGAGGAAGGGTGACGGGGACACAAACCGGTAGACGAGTCAAGGCAACGTCCAAATTCCAGTAAGCGTGATCCCAGGGAAGTGGTATCCCTTCCCTATCTCTATTGCGAGAGGCTCCCTTTAAGCAGTGGACTCTCTCAGAGGGGTCTCTGAGACTCCAAGGCCTACACCCTGGATCCTTCCCCAAAAAGGGGAGAGGGAGTGCTTTGGCAAGGAGTGCCATACCATACCTCAAGTGTGAGTGGCTCCCTTGGCGCAGTGGACTCGCCTGAAACTGAACTCGGACAAGACAGAAGTCCTCATCCTGGGATCTTCACCCTCCGCCTGGGACGACTCCTGGTGGCCCCCCGCCCTGGGCAGCACACCCAAACCAACAGACCACGCACGCAACCTGGGCTTCATCCTGGACTCCTCCCTCTCCATGACCAGACAAGTCAACGCCGTCTCCTCGTCGTGCTTCAACATCCTGCGCATGCTACGTAAGATCTTCCGGTGGATCCCCACCGAGACCAGGAAGACGGTCACCCAGGCCCTCGTCACCAGCCGTCTGGAATACGGCAACTCCCTCTACGCCGGAACCACCGCCAAACTCCAGAAGAGACTCCAGCGGATTCAGAACGCCTCAGCACGACTCATCCTGGACATCCCCCGTCGCAGCCACATCTCCGGACACCTGAGAGATCTGCACTGGCTCCCGGTCAACAAGAGAATCACCTTCCGTCTCCTTACCCACGCACACAAAGCCCTACACAACCAAGGCCCAGAATACCTCAACAGCCGCCTCAACTTCTACGCTCCCACACGCCAGCTTCGATCAACCGGCCACGCCCTCGCCGCCGTCCCCCGCATCCGAAGAGCCACCACAGGAGGAAGGTCCTTCTCCTACCTGGCCGCAAGACTTGGAACTCCCTCCCGACCCAACTCCGCCTGACCCAGGACCACCTTGCCTTCAGGAAGCAGCTCAAGACCTGGTTGTTCGAGCAGTAGCGGACCCCCCCTCCCCTAGCGCCTTGAGACCCTCCGGGTGAGTAGTGCGCTATATAAATGCTTTGATTGATTGACTCAGCAGGTTCGCTGAGACTCCAGAGTATAAATATTGGATCTTTCCCCAACAAGGGGAGAAGGAGTGCTTAGTCAAAGGGCACAACGGACAGGGGGGTAGGCAGAGTAGCAGGCAAGGGGAGAGATTCAGGGGAGAGAAGATAGGAGCTAGGGAAGAGACAATAAGGAGAGTCGAAAAGAAGTCTGCCTAAAGACCGACTGGGTAGGTGACGACCAAGGAGGGAATCCACGGCCCATCTCCCCTATAGCTAAACCAAGTAGCTTCTTCGTTCATCAGACAAAATAGTTCGGTCTCAATACATTGAGAGAGGAGGGAAGGAGAGACATAAATAGAGGGAGGATGCGGGAGGAGACAACAGGAATTGCAACAATGTGGTTCAACAATATACCAGAAAAAGAACAACAAGTAAACATTAAATCAAACAGTCAGCAATACATTAGGGGAGGAGAGAAAGGAGAGAGAAAGTAGTGGGGGGTAGGAGAGGAGAGAGAGTGAGGATAAGGGAAGAGACAACCGTAGAGACGAAAGGAAGTCTGTCTAAAGACCGACTGGGTAGGTGACGACCAAGGAGGGAATCCACGGCCATCTCCCCTATAGCTAAACCAGGTAGCTCCATCGGGCATCAGACAAAATAGATCAGTCTCAAGTGGCGAGGGAAGCGGTTCACAGAAAAACAGGGCGGGGACAAAGGGCAAGGGCATGTGAGGGCAGAGGACTGAAGCTGGAAAGAGTAGAAGCGGAGAGGGGGGAGGGTTGGGGGAAGGGCGAGGGGGAATGTAAGGTCAGGAGAGACGCGCATGATGAGCAGGAGTTCCTTCAGGTCCGCAGTGGAGGGGGGCTGGGGTTCCGCGAGTTCCTCCTCCTGGTCCGTCTGTGAACAGGAGGCCTTTCGCGCCTCAAAGTTCAGCTTTGGTTGGCGACCATCTGGCTTCCCCATCCCGGAAGGTTGCTGCGCGTGAGAATATACCAGATCAAAGGGAGGGGGTCCGTCAACTCTCACTGGGTCAGGCAGCCTGTGTCGCCGTGAATATTGTGCGTGCGAAGTTACTAAGCATGGTGCGCGGGGCAAGAGCAGGCAATCGGACCTAGAACAGCCAGAAGGGACAGTCTTCCAGCCGTTCCTTATCCAGAGAGTGCGCCTCTGTGGCAAAGCGTACTTCCAGTTTTGCAGCAGCAACTGTGTCCCCCAAGCAGCGTATTTTCGGATCCATCCGCGTCTCAGCTAAGGCTACAGGCAATCTCCCAGTAGAGGGGGAGGGGGCGGCTTCAGCAAGCTCCGATCCCCGCAGCATTAATCAAGTGGGTCCTGGCCGTGTTTCGCTGTGGTGGGGAGAGATATCTTCAGGCGGGTACACCCAGGCAGGCAGTGGCCCTGCCCAGCTTCAAAAGCCCCTTCGAGAACAGGCCACCCGCAGGGGGTGACAACAGGAGCCAGGCCTTCTCCCACCACGGGCGCTCCGCTACCGCTATGCCTCTCATCAGCGCCGCGGCGAGCCGGGCTCAGGCTCCCTGGTCCGTGGTGAGACAGGGGATCCCCTCTTCAGCGCAGCTGCAGCAGTACAGGCAGGAGTCTCTGGCAGGATGGTCAGTTGGCGGGGTTCGGGTATGCCCCGCAGGGGTCCAGTCCTTTCTTTAGAGGTGGCCATTGATCCCCTACTTGGGATGATTTGTTGGGGCCAGATGGGGGCAGAGCAGGCTCAGCCCCCATCTTTGTGGGCAAGACGGTGTCTATGAGCTATAGCCCGGAGCACTTGAAACGAGTTTAGCCCAAAAGCCCAACAGAATATCAGAGACCCAATCTGCCACTTCCAACAGCCTACTCCGTGCTGCTTTGTGGTTCAGGCTGTTACAGTCTCCCCCAACATTGGTACCCTGCCTAATGTCCCTCCATACAGTGAGTCTAAAAGTCTGGAACCTCTTAGTCGATATATATTTTCAGCTACCAGTTACGCTTTGCGGTCCCTTAATAGCGCTTGTGTTCTGGGCTGTTTTTCTCATGTGTTGTGGGATTCGGTCTCGCGCCTTTCTCCCCCATACCTAATAATTCCCGGGACACTTACTCAGTTACTCCAGGATGGCTGTCAGGTGGCTAAATTGCTGATTCACTGTGGCATTGATACCACAGATTCTGTTGGACGAGCCATGGCTCTTATGGTAGCTCTTAGCCGGCATGCCTCTGGTTTCTCTGAGGCTGTTCAATTCACCTTTTGATGGTCAACATCCGAATGGCTTTCAAGCCGACTCCGCTTTACGCCATTTTTGGGATAGTCAAGGTGGAGCGAAATCTTAAGCCCTGCTTGCTATACTGTCCTTTTTTCTTTTTCCCTTGTACTGAGCTTGAACAGGAGATGGCACCTGGTTTTTCTTTTACATATGAACCGCTTTGTAACTGTGCCATTGGTTTTTTCTATCACACTTCACCTATAAGTGGCCCCCGGTGATGTGCTCCAGCAGATATTTGTTATTGTTTCCGGACCAGTCAATGACTAGTTATGGTCCCTGTCATTTGGGCACTTTTTTTTATGGCCCTATTAGCTTCCATTCTTGTTGATGCAAGATGTTATTTTGTTTTTTTCTACCCAGGTTCCGTTGGTGTATTCTGCTTCTCTTTTATGGACGCAGTTGCCTTGTTCCCTGTCCTCCAGGGTACTTTGTTGGTATGACCTACGAGCATCACTCCATATGTTTCTAGCACTTTTGTACCCCTTATAGGGGATGTCACATTGTGTGTTTAGTAGGATGGGGCATGGGGTTTGTCCTTTTCCCAATACCGTATCTGGTGCCCTTCTTTCCTAGCATACACAAGGAAAGAGTGCATCCTTCTTGACCTAGGGTATTCAGGTATGAATGACTCTTGTAATTTCTTCTTCTCTCAAGGTTCCTTGTGGATGTACCATGTCCGTTTTTTGACATTGGTGGTCTACTCTGCTCACTCCTTTTCTTCTATGTCACTACGTGGTCTGTGTTTACTCTGCTTCTGCCTTGCATGAAGCTGTTATTGCTTTTAGCTTTGGGCTATGTTTTTGTTCTTTATTGGAAACATTTCCATGATCCTTCCTATACCAACCCCTAGTTACTACCTGGTTGTTTTTTGCGAACGTGATTTCCTTGACTGCCGGCACTTGGGTTGGTTTGTATAGAGGTTTGGTACTCCGTTCAGATTCTTATGGGGACTTTTCTTTCCCTTCTCCCGGGCGAGGATACAGTTCCAACTCCTTGGGGGCGTGGGGGTGTTTGCTTGTTAACCCTTGGACTTGAGTGTCAAAATAACGCTCTCAGGTGACGGCAAGACCCTCACTTTTGAAGTCCCAGGAATTGTTGGCTGGACACAGGTTGTCCTGTGGACACTGGAGATTTCCATTTGCTTGTGGAATCGTATCTCCTTTTCTCCCTTCTCTTTCTCTGTGTTTCAGTTATACCTTCTGACTCTTTTTTGGGGTCCTGTTCCTATGAACTCATTACTTTTGTGGCCTCTGCACTGCCACTCTGTCTGTTAGTCCAGTTTATCTACTGATCGGTTGGTTGTGGACCACCACTTGTGGTGCTGGTCTTCCCACACTTATTATTCTTTCTCCACGGCTTCAACCAGCCCCCCCCTTGTATTATGTATATTTTTCTTCTAAGTTGGAGACTGGTTGTCTGAATAGGCTCCCCTATATGTTCAACTTTCCCTTTTACAGTCCCAGATAGTGGTCTTCGTTGCTCAATTCAAGTGAGTTGGTTTTCACCTGCTGTTTTCCCTTTAGGTCATCTCTTAGCCACCTTATTGTCGCCAATCAGTTGGTAGTGGTGTTTTATGGCCCTTTGCTTTTCTTTTTCTGGAGTGAGTGATATCTTCAACGTCCTCTATTCTTTTATGCAGTACTGTATGGCTGTTGCCAATCCGCCGCTAACACATCTTGGCAAATGTCCACTGTTGTGCACGTTCTATGTATCCTTCTTGGGTACATTTTATTACACATTGTTTTAGGAAACTGGCTCTGTATATACTATACCAAAATGAGGTATAGTGTGCACAGAGTCCAGTGGAAACCCAAAGGTAGGCAGAGGTAAAAGTAGATGGCACCTTACTCTCTATTTGTGGTAGTATGGGCGAGCAGTAAGGCTTTATCAGAGGGTAGTGCTAAGCATTTGTTGTACACACTCAATCCGCAAATGAAGTGACACACCCAAAGACTGAACTAGACCCAAGCCTGGCACAGGTAAATTAAATAAATGCTTTGCAAAATCTTATGCAGTGTTTTACAATGGAATGCAGGTTCAAATGCAGTTGATTGAAATACAGGTAAGTCATAATGTTGAAATTACTTTTCACATTACTTTTTAGTTACTTTTCACATTACTTTTTCTACTCAGTGTGACATGCCTAGATATCACACTGGGACATTTCCTAGAGAAAAGGTAAGCAAAATCAGTTTTGCACTGTTGTAATTGTTCAGGTTTTCATACAAATCATCTCCACACTTAAAATATTTTTCAAGGAAAAACAGTCAATGTATTCCTATGGCGAGAAATGAAGTTGTCGGTTAACAGGTAAGTACTCAGTCTTTGGGGTTGAGTTTCTGGGTTCCCCCAGGGTGGAGGATGCACTCTCAAAGTACCCTCAGCGGCACTAGGGCGGCCGGGTGCAGAGTGCTAAATGTTATCCAATTAGCAATATGGGGCCTCCGGTTGGAGGCTTCTCACAAGCAGGCCACAAGGTTGTTGGAGCAAATCTCCTGGGGTTTAGCTCAGGGCATAGGGGGATCCAAGTTAGCACCCAAAGTACACCCACAGCGGCGCAGGGGCGGCTGGGTGCAGGGTGCTGGTTTGGTGTCGGAGCCCTGTTGATTTCAATGGGGCTTCTCCGGTTTCTCCGGCTCGGGGACGAAGATCTTCTGGAGGTGACCACCGGTTGGAGAGGTAAGTGGGGATGCTAGGACACTGTCGGTTGGGCCACCCAAGGCCGTGGGACTTCGGGTGCAGGGGTGTCTTTAGGCGTTGGGTTTTCTCAATGTGGTCGGGGGGATCCTCCGGAAAGAGGCTGCAGGCTTTGCTAGGAGATTCGAGGCAGGTCCGCAAACACCAGATCTCAGATCAGGATCGCATGGGAGACCTCTTCGTGGTGTTAGGCTACTCGAACTAAGGGCGTGGGCAAGTCTGTGTGTGAGCAAATCCGATGCTCACAGGAGACATAGGGGTATATTCACAAGAAGGTGTGATAACTACCACAAGAGTAGGGTAACGCAACTTTCAACATCGCAGCCTATCGCGTGAAAATAACCCCTTGTCAACGTGGAATTCTCAACACGCGGTAGCATGCGATAGTCTGCCGAAACCGCGGACAAAGCCCGCGATACAACCACCTGAATGGAGACAAAAACACAAACCACAACACCAAAAAACATGCGATGGGCCCCAGCGCGATGAGGAAACCAGCGATAATCAGCACCAGGCCTGCAACTCACAACTGGCAGGCGGGAAAAATCACCATAAAAGTAGAAAAAGCACCCAAAAACAAACTAACACCCAAGCACCATGAAGGCAGCCGGAGCAGGTGCAGAGGACGAGTGCAACCCCACAAGCACACCGGACGACCAGCCCGGGGCCTCGGGGACAGGGAAGGGCAAGGACAAGAAGAGGAAGACGAAGTTCAGTCCGCAGGTGAACAGGATCATAGTCACAGAGGTGATGGAACACCATCAAAAACTGTTCGTCACTTCCAACGTATCATTGGGCACCAAAAACGGAATATGGCGGGACATCGTGGACAAGGTGAATGCCGTTGGGGAGCACAAGTGGCCAATGGACGAGGTCAAGAGCTGATAGAATGACATCAAGCGGCGGACCAAGGAGAAACTCTCCACCAACCGGAAGGCAGCAACGCAGACTGGAGGTGGGGGCCCAGCGCCACAACTCGAGCTGGATGACACGAAGAGCTGGTGTTGACAGTCATCAGTGTGGAGACTGTGGCCGGAGTCGGGGGATCGGACACTGCTCGACAGAACACAACCGCAACAGGGTGAGTGACCACCAGGTACTGGGGGGACGGGTGGAGATGGGCCCAATGGCACACATACACAATCAAGCAGAGCACAGTGCACACCCACAATGACTCTGGGTCCTCGCCCAGATCCAGACTGTCACAATGTACAATGCCATACTGTCTGAATGTCAACATGTACCATGCGGCTACATACATGTTGACACATCGTAATACACCATCTCCCCTTCACATTGCAGGGGCACCGTCAACATCTCCTGCAGAGCAGACCCAGCCACTCTTCACTGATGACGAGGACGACAACACCAGTATCGACATCCAAGACATCATGGACCTCATCCGCAACTCACCTACAAGATTAGGGCAGCCCAGCTGCATTGAGGAGACCCCACCCACTACCCAAAGCACCCAGCAGGAGGCACCCACAGCCCTGGCACCCCTCCAAGACCCCCCAGGAACAACACATGGCCTTTAACGCCGTGTGCTGGAGTGCCAGAGGGAGACCGCTGAGCAGGTGCCGTTGGGCTTCGGCAACATGGCAACCAAACTTGACGCCATCCTTGGGTGTGTAGCCCCGCTCCATGGCAGCCCTGAACGACATCGCTGGAGTCATGACGCGAAGAGAAGAGGCCTGCATGGTCCTAGCACCACGTGGTGCCGACTGGGGTTGAACAGGGTTTGTGGCAGATGCTGCGTTACGGCCTGCACAGGCACCCCGCCACGGGACGCTGACTGGGGTTGGACTGGTTTGTGGCAGACGCTGCTTTGCGGCCTACACAGGCACCCCGCCACGGGACGCTGACTGGGGTTGGACAGGGTTTGTTGCAGACTCTGCATTGCGGCCTGCACAGGCACCCAGCCACGGGCGCTGATTGGTGTTGGACTGGGTTTGTGGCAGACACTGCATTGTGGCCGGCACAGGCACCCCACCAGGGGACGGTGACTTAGGGTGCACGGAGTCTATGGCACCTTGAGCTGCTGAGCGGGTGTGCAGCCTGCGATGATGGCCTGTCCTGGTGGTCCGGACTGCTCAGGAATTGTGTGCCTTACTGGACCACAGTGTAGGCCTTGCCAGCGTCCTGCGTGGGCCTATCACCACATGGCCCCCTTTCCGGGGTCACAGAGTTAGTGGCAATCATTGGGCTGAGCGGCTGTGCAGGCTGCGATGTTGCCGGGTGCCCTGGTTCATACCATGCCATGGTGTAATATAGTCCTAGCACCGGATGTGTTACCTGGTAGCGAGCGCAGCATGGATGCATGGTGTGGAGGGTGCCATGTCTGCGGGCCCGGGCTTGTGGCTTGCAGCGGCACGTGGTGGGACCTGCAGTCTACATATCGGTGGCGGAAGGTGAGCAGTGTGGCCCGGGTGTGCATGGGCGGGCATGCTCCGATGGACAGCGGGAGGGGCTGGGTTGCCGCTGCCTGGGTGTTTATGGGCGGGTGATGTTGTCTTGTGCACGTCGGGTCAGCGCTCTCTCTCTCTCTCCCTCCCTCCCCCTCTCTTCTCTCTTCCTCTCTCTCTCTCCCCCTCTCTTCTCTCTCTCTCCCCCTCTCTTCTCTCTCTCTCCCCCTCTCTTCTCTCTCTCTACCACTCTCTTCTCTCTCTCCCACTCTCTTCTCTCTCTCCCCACTCTCTTCTCTCTCTCCCACTCTCTTCTCTCTCTCCCCCTCTCTTCTCTCTCCCCCCCTCTATTTCTCTCTCCCCCTCTATTTCTATCTCCCTCTCTTCTTCTCTCTCCCTCTCCCCATCTTCTCTCTCCCCCTCTTCTCTCTCCCCCTCTCTTCTTCTCTCTCTCCCCCTCTTCTTCTCTCTCCCCTTCTTCTCTCCCCCTTCTTCTCTCCCCTTCCTTCTCTCTCCCCTTCTCTCTCTCTCCCCTTCTCTCCCCTTCTCTCTCTCCCCTTCTCTCTCTCTCCCCTTCTCTCACTCTCCCCTTCTCTCTCTCTCCCCTTCTCTCTCTCCCCTTCTCTCTCTCTCCCCTTCTCTGTCCCCATCTTCCTCTATCTCTCACCCTCTTCCTCTATCTCTCACCCTCTTCCTCTATCTCTCACCCTCTTCTTCTCTCTCCCCCTCTTCTTTCACACCCTCTCTTCTTCCCTCACTCTCCCCCCTCCCGTCTTCCCTCACTCTCCCCCCTCCCCCGTTCTCTCCCTCTCCCCTCTCTTCTTCTCTACCTCTCTCTCTCGCCCCCTCTCTTCTTCTCTCTCTCCCCCTCATTTGAGGTGCACAGGACACATCTTCTCATCATGTTTTTTGTCTTGCAGGCTGTGACCTACGGGTTGTGTCGAGGGGAGCCACCATGTGTCTTCATTTGATTTCTGTGTTGTTTCAATAAAGTTTCATTGTTTGCTTCGAAAGTGAATGTGTAATGCTCATTTCTGTGCCGACACATGCATGTCACCATTTGTGATTGTGCGACATCAGGTGGATTATTTGATACCTGTTTAGGTGTAGCTGATGTGGCATGACTGTGTCTTGGGGTGGGGGGGTCCTGGGGGTGATGGCTGTGGGTGTTGGGGCCCTCTTGGGTGTCCAGCCAGCATAATCAGTTGCTCCATGGCATCTGTTGCCCTTCCGATGACTCCCTGGGCTGGGCTCCCTATTGTGGTGCAGGCTGCCTTCCGACTTTACACCAGGTCAGAGCAGGTGAAATTTCCTGCTGCTAACGCACCTTATTGCGTGTTTTGTGTTCTTATCGCCGATCTGGCTGGTCGTTGTGAATGTTGAGGTGTGGTATGGTCGCGGGTTTTGGCACAGGAACACCTACTCTGCATCTCATTAGCGATAGTTGCGGGGGTCCTCTGTGGCGATGTTTTTTTGCGGCTGCTATCATGGGAAAACTGGTGCTGTGGGCTGTTAGCACCAGGTTGTGAATGGTGGGGTAAATTTATCTCAACTTTGGCTGCGACATAGTGCCGTTAATTGGGCAATAGCTCCTTGTGAATATCCCCCATAGTCTTTTCTGTGGGAGGCAGGGCAGGTTCTTGAGGTTGCTGGCTGCAGAACACACCAGGATTTCACTTCTGCAGGTTCAAGGTGGGGACAGGCCGGTAGGGCTGGGGCCAAGTCAGTGGGCATCCTCCTCCTCTTAGCTTCAGCACGGCTCTTCGGTCCTTCTTCTTCTTGGTCGTTTCTTGTCTAAGGAAGCAAGGTTCAGGGGTGCCCCATAAGACTAGATTTAGGGGTATTACAGGTAAGTAAAGGTTTGACCAATGGCTCCCTTCCTCTGGGTGGGTACACCCTCTATTATGCCACCATCAAGGGGGGGGGGGGGCATAAGCCTCACTCTGGTTGTCTGGTTCCACCCATCTGCAAGATGGCGGGGACTGAGAGTAGTGCTTCACCTCTCCTCCCCCACCTGAGGGCTAGGGTTGGCAAAGGTGGGCACATGTCCTTTCACAATAGATGTCCTATCAGGCTGACTCGAAGACGTGCATGCTACCTGTTATGCGGGCTACAATACACTATGAAGTATAATATAGGTTGAAGCTTACTGCCCAGAAGTGTGGGAGCAGGAAGCTATGTGGATGTTGAGAGATACACCGGTAGCCTAGAGTTAAAGTGGACATCTATTGTGAAAGGACACGTCACATATATGGAAAAAAAAATGTTGAAGACGCAATCTATGCCTTATAAGTGACGTCGCTCTGCGAAGGCTTGAGAAAATTGGTACTTTGGGATCTGAAAAGTGAATTTCTGGTGCGATCGCACCTGCAGACAGGAGATTAGTTCTGGGACCTGTGACTATTTTTATGAGAAGCGACAATACACGATCTTTAGTCATTTCAGGATTTGAGAGCTGCATTTTGTGACAATCTGTTTGAGAAGTGGCAGATCCTCAGTCGGTGTAGGATATATGGAACAACTGGTTGTATCCCAATAGATGATCGTGGAATTACATTTTCAGTGGTATCTCCCTTTCCCTGGGTGGAGTGGCTCTTTTCAGGGCTCTATGTCTGGTAGGTTCTGAGGAAGGTGACATTCCATCGCTTTGCAGCCACCGAAACGCGTTGACCATTGCCCTGTTAAATCCTGCTATATGCAGCTGTTGTATTTGATCACTTTATCTACAATGTCACTCTGTAGTTGAGTTCCCCAGATATATGTTATGAGTGTGAAGGTTTGTCTGAGTATGGTTTGAATGGTGGTGTATGAATTTGGTTTGTGGTTCTCTACCGGGGCTTATTTTGTATTTGTTTTATTGCTTTTGTATAATTTGTTGATTTACATTTTTTTTAATAAAAAAAGTACTATGATAACATTTTTGATAAAAGAAATGAAATAAAATATATTTTGTGAATTGTTGGAGTATTTGTTTATTGATAAAAATAAGTGTTTTGGTGCTCACATTATGAATTTTGATTAACTCAAGTGTAAAAGGATTTGAGGTCTAGAGGGAGATTTTTTTCTTGTTGTGTTATTGTTTCCCCTTTTCTCCCTGACCGTTATTGTTCTTCCAGAGGGGGTCCTCTACATATTGCATTGGTGACCAAACAGAACATAGCAGTCCATGTCGCGGTCCAAGGTTGTCGCAGAGTGTATCGGGGGGGGGGGGGAGTGGAAGGTGATGATGCAAAGGGCAGAACCAAGCAGAAACAGGCCATATGGCGGAGATGAATGCTACTGCGTCCTTCTGAACACGAAGGCAGATTCTTCCGCATCTAAGTCCTCTGCTGTTTCACGTGCCTCACATGTGGGTGGTGGTGTTCTCTCTAGCACTGTGTGGCAGTGACACTTCAGGGGATATGGATGTAGTGGTAGCTGCATGCATCAGTGCCAGGCCTTGTGGCAGCAATGCCAGGAGGATGGTCTTGAGGTCATTGAGGAAACCAGCTACCTCTCGCAGGTGTGTAGCCGTGACAGCCACTCTTTCTGCCTGCATCCGCTTCATGTTCTCCATGATCCACCTCATGTGTCCCAACTCCCGGGTGACATCGCTGGAGCCACTCTGACTGGACAGTCGTTCTTGTCTCCGAGTCAGGACTCCAGCGATGTCAGCCATGGTTTGTTGGAGAGCATGGAGCGGACTGTGGGTGTTCATTAGGGACTGTGAGTGGTCCCTTATGGGACTTAGACACCCACGTATGGCGTCGAGTTTGGCTGCCATGCGGTTGAACCCCACCTGCACCTGTTCAGCCAGCTTCTCCTGACATCCCAACACACGGCATTGGAAGGCCATGTGTTATTTGTGGGGGTCCTGGGAGGCAGCTGTGGTGGTGGGTGCTGCCTGCTGTGTGGTATGTGCGCGGGTGGTCTCCTCTTAGCAGCTGGGCTGCCCTGCTCCTGGAGGTGGGGTGCAGAGGCTCTCCACGAGCTGTTGGAGGGCGTCTGAGTCGAAGGTGTGGTGGTCCTCTTCGTTATCAGAGAAGAGAGGTTCGGGCTGCTCTGCAGGAGGTGTTGGATTTCCATCTGCAATGTGAAGGGGAGATGCATTTTAACATTGTGTTCACATGTATGTTGACGCATTTGACAAGTTTACACACAGACTGCAGGACAATGTACATTGTGACTGTTTGGGAGGCACTGCCTATCTGATGCGAGACCGGGACATTTCGACAACATCATGGATGTGTGTTTGCACTTGTACGTTCTCAACTCACATTTCAATCAATCAATCATAACACTTGTATAGCGCGCTACTCACCCGGGGGGGGGGGGGGGTCTTTAGGCGCTTGGGGGAAGGGGTCCGCTACTGCTCGAACAGCCAGGTCTTGAGTTTCTACACGCATGCGGCACCAGTTGTGTCCTCAGTTCTGTTGTGGACATGTTGCGGTTTGAACCACATCGTTGTCAATGTTCAGGTGCTCTGCATGTTGTGTGTGTCCCGCATTTTGGGGGAGTTGCCCCCGCAGCTCTGATTTTGCTGCCCCTTATCTCTTTCATGCGGTGTGCCTCGGACTTCTGTGCTTATACAGTGCTGAGGTGTTGCGTACTTGGGTACATAGGTCTCTTGGTGGGAGTTGGGGCATGATTTGTCCGCAGATGTGTTCTACTTAATTGTGCATGTGTGCCATTGTGTCGATCTCCCCCCGTCCACTTAGTCCCTGGTAGTTACTCACCCTCGTGCTGTTGTGTCGGTCATGTTGAGCAGTGTCCATTCCCCCAACTCCTCCCCACTGATGACTGTGGACACCATTTCCTCCATCTCGTCCCGGTCCTCCTGTGGTGCTGGACTCCCACTTCCAGTCTGCATTGCTGCCTTCCGGTTGTTGGCGAGTTTCTGCTTGGTTTTGTGCTTCACATCATTCCAGCGCCTCTTGACCTCAGCACTCCGACTGCATTCACCTTGTCTACGATGGACTGCAATATTCAATTTTTTTTCACCAATGACACAGTGGAGGTAACGAACAGTAGTTGACGATGTTCTACCACCTCTGCTATCAGGATCCTGTTTTCCTGCGGACTGAACCGCTTCTTCCTACTCTTCTTGTCCTTCCCTGACCCCGAGGTCCCAGGCTGGTCCTCCGGGGGGCTTGTGGGGTTCTGGTTGTCCTCTGTACTTGCTCCGGCTACCTCCATTGTGCTTCGGATTGTTTTGGCTTTTGTTTGTATGTTTTTTTTCCACTTTTATAGTGGATTTTCCCTCATGCCTCGTGGGAATTGCAGGCCTGTTGCTGGTTTATGCTGATTTTTGTATCGCGATTGGCCTTATCGATCACTACTATTTTAGTGTTCGTATTTAGTGTTTTTTCGGCATCGCGTTAATTTTTACGCTGTCATTTGACGCGTTGGCACGGGACTATCGCATGTTACCATAGTGTTGGGAATACAACGTTAACACAGCGTTATTTTCCCGTGAAAGACTGCAATGTGAAGAGTTGCGTTAAGCTAATTTTGCGGTAATATCACACGTTCTTGAGAACATCCCCCTTAGACGTGTGATGAAGGACCCTTATTTGTTGCCTTCTACTTCTTTCTGTTACTGCCTGTCCGGTCACTTCCTACTCTTCACTTTGAAGGACATGGCCCTAGCTTTGCTGTTTATGGGTGGATTGAGATATGCGATTTTAAAGATAGATTACACTCAGCCATACGCTCTTTGTATTGCAGACACAATGGGACACGATACTAATGATTGAAAACCAGTGTACTAAAGAGAAGAAAATATATTTCACTTTTTGGGAGGCACCAGAAATCTCTAAAACTTGAAAAAGAACCACCCTGATATAAGGTCATTCAAAATCTTTCATATCGGGCCTGAGTAGCTTGGCTTTTTCCCTTCTTGCTCACGTTTATGCTTTTCACATGTGATACAAGTATCACAATGCAAAGTAACAAAATATGTTGTGCATCCCCCGCAAGGAAAAACTCATTCTTTTTTTATGATCTGGAGCACTTTGTACTAATCAGTGCTCAGTTTATTGTATTATGAGTGTGCTCCCAGGGCTCTCCACCTGTTGACTGGAACATGTGCAGTATCAGAAAGTGAATCAACTCTTATGGTGCCCCCCCCTATAGAAACTGCAACTCTCCCATTATTCACATGCTTCCTTTGAAGGTAGGAAGGTTCTCACTGTAATTATGCAAGATCACAGAGAGGTTTCTTTGCAGTCAAATGTGCTTGTGAAATGTTTGGCTAGGAGGTAAAATATATGATGTACAGATGCGTGCATTGTATTGCAACATTTACATAGCACTTACTACCCCTATGTGTGTAGCACACTACACTATGTAGGCAAGGGATGTGTTGTCTTGGTCCAATTTCCATAAAGTGCCCTTCTCTGCAGGCTTGGCTGTCTAGACAATAGCATACATGTTAACTGACCCAGTTCAGGTGGGAGACTCCTGACTTGTTAAGCCAAAAATGGCCTCTACAACAATATAAGTCAATGGGGAGAAATAGATTCTCTGGATTTTTATTTAAGAACATCTCCCAGTTGGAGATGTTGGCATGTATCCAATAGTGCTTAGTGAACGTATGGCGGTGTGCCCACATAGCTGCCTGGCAGATGTTTAGTACAGGGACTACACATGCTAATGCACTGGTAGCAGCTTTGGCCCTGGTAGAATGGGTCCTACTGAATGATGTTTATTTGCCAATGTGTTTTGGTATGGAGAACAGTTGGTTCTGTTGGGAATTTCTTTATAAATCATTTAAGTTCCTGTTTAGTTAGGAATAGCCACCTATATGGCGAACATCACCCTGATTATTAACTAAAAAAGTTGTCATTGACACTAAAGATTGTTAAAGGAAAATTAGTTATATTCATATACCATGCGAGCTTACAATAGTTTAACGTGTACAAAGAATGCTAAGAATAATAAGTTCAAGATACACAATTGGTGCAGTGAATCACAAATACAAACATTTAAATACACAAGACATTACATAATTACACAGAAAATACAAAAATGATTCAGAAGTGGTGTCCAGTGGTGGTTCAGACAGATTTAAGCATATGTCCTAATTGTTAGGATGTGGGATACGCTCAATCATGATATAGAACACCTGTAATAATTGCTGATGTTTCTACCCAATTATGTTGTGTGCTCAGATCTAACACCACCACTGGTCTTCATCAGGACAAGAAAATAGAGTATGGCCTCTAATTTGGTTCATATATAAATCATAAGTATGGCCTCCCCAGGGTGAGGGCCCTAGGTTTAGGGACCTGGGCACCAGAATGGCTGTCCTGTGTTAAGTTGTTCAATATGGGGGGGTGACGACCATGTAGTCAGCTCACAGGAGGTTTGGTGCAATGCCCAATACATACAAGATCCAGTGCAGATTCTCGGGTAACAATGAATCTGGAGAACATGGATCAGTCACGTCCGGCCGGAAACACAATCACCCCTTTTCTAATGTGTAGCAGAATTTAATGCAGAGCCCGATGTAGCATGCAATGGTACACTTGTGCACGTCCCTGCCTTTTTTTTTTTTTTTTTGGGCTTGGCAAACACCCACAAAGAGCTGCTCATCCACCTGATGGTCTTTGGTATGATTGATGTAAAAGCGCAGTGCTCTTTTGCTGTCCAAGTGATGGAGCATTTCCTCCTAAGCCCCAGCAAAATGATGGTTTGGCCGATGTGGAACAATGTCACAACTTTCTATAAAAAGAATTCCCTAGCATGCAGAAATAGCTTATTGGACAAGAAGGTAGTATATGGTGGATGAACACACTGAGCCTGACTCTAACTCACACGACTTGTAGAGGTGATAGCAATTAGCAACACAAGTTGATGCTAAGTAGTCGTAGGGAGCAGCCCAAATGGGGTATAATTAACACCTTGGCTGCTAAGGCTTTTCCCCTCCTGTGCTGGAGGATGATGATTCCCATTGTTTCATGACGAGTTGCCCTTGTCATGAGCACAGCTCCAGTGTGCCTCATGACGAGTTCACCTTGTCATTAGCATGGAAAAGGTTAAGAAAGGACTACATTTAGGTCCTATTGAAGCATCACTAAAGGGGTAGGAAGGAGATGCTGCAGCTCTTTCAGAAACCTCATCATAACCACTAATTTAAACAAAGGCTGATCAGGCAATTGCAGGAAGGTCGACAGGGCCAAACGATAACCTGTAACGGTGCCCAAAACAAACAGTAGAATGTCTGATCACTCTGCCTGAAGGGTGCCAATCTGGTGTGTTGCACCAAACCACAAGTTTGCCCCCAATACAGGCATATATAGTTTTCATTGAGGGACGCCCAGCTGCCAAGAGGACATCAACGACCTCAGGAGGAAGGTCTAAGGTGTTCAGCTGTTGCTCACATGCTACGCATGAATGTGGAGCTTGCAAAGGCCCCGTGCAGAACCCTGTCCTTTTGCTGCAACAGCAGGTCCTCCCAGAGGGGCATCATGAGCAAGAACCTATGCTCAAGGCCAGGAGTTCTAGATACCAAATTCACCACGGCCAATCCCAAGTCATTAGGATGCCTTGGCTCCTAATCTTCTTGAGAAAGGCCCACGTGCTGAACCCTGTCCCTTTGCTGCAACAGCAGGTCCTCCCGGAGGGGCAGCATGATGAAGAACCTATGATCAAGGCCAGGAGTTCTAGATACCAAATTCACCATGCCCAATCCTGAGCCATTAGGATACCTTGGTCTGATCGGCTTGAGAACTTCAAGCAGGAGTGGTTTTGTGGTATTTCACTTGAGGCAGAATGCATCTCAGAGTAAGAACCACCTTGGAAATGCAAATGCACAGAAGTGTGACATTGCGTGTTCTCTGTAGTGGTAAACAGATCCGGCCAAGGCTCTCCCCATGCACTTTAGAAACCTTGCACCATATCTGAATGTAGTTTCTATTTGTGATCCACTAAGTGCCAACGGCTGAGCTTGTCTGTCCTGCCATTCAAAGATCCCGCCAGGTAGTTCACTGGAAAAATTCCTTGGCACAAGGCCTCCTAGCACCACACGCCCTTTTTTGTTGCTTTACCACAAGAGGTGGTGTCTGTGAGCACCTGTACCAGTCTCCCATTAATGAATGGTAGGAAGGCTTTCAATGCCAAGTGGATGGCCCTCTGCTCCAGAAGGCTGATATGGAACTGGGATTCCGATGGAGACCAAAGGCCTTTGATCTCCACCTCTCCTAGATGGTCGGCCCAACCCAGAAGTGATGCAACAGTCTCCACTGGGTGGGGAAGAGAGCGATGGGTCTGCCGCTGACCCAATCGTGGTCCAGTAATCACCACTGCAGATCTTTTGCAGTCTTTTCCAAAATCTGAATCTGAATCTGATCAAAGAGGTTTCCTTGATGTTGGGCCCACTGAGACTTCAGACCCAACTGCAAAGCCTGCACATGTCACCTGGCATGCTCAACCAGCAGGATGCAAGACTCCATGAGTCCAATCGGACCGCGGCTGGAAGATCAAAATCATAGCCTGAGTTAATGTCTTGGACTCTCTTTCCTAGGAAAATAGCACAAAACCGAACCATGTCCAGATTGGCTCTGATGAACGGGCGCATCTCCAAAGAGTCAGGTGTGTCTTTGACATGTTAGCGAACCCCAAAGATAAGAGGTTCAGCATGGTCTGGAGGTGGTTCACTGGTACCTAGTGCAAAGACGTCTTCAACAGTCATCAAGGAAAAGGCAGGGCTAGCACCCCAGACTTCTGAAGGTGCACTGCCACCACAGCCATAACTTTCGTGAACACCCCAGCGGCGCTGATGAGACCAAAGGGTAGCTCAACAAAGTGAAAACGCCATGAACTGTAGATAGCGCTAATGGGCCGGCAGGACAGGAATATGGAACTAGGTTTTTTGCAGGTCCAATGCCACCATCCAGTCTCTAAGGCAGACAAGAGACTTGGACCAGTGTGAGCATTTTGAATTTCTCCTTCTGAGGCAAGTGTGGAGAGGGTGCACATCTAGAATAGGACGAAGACCTCCATCTTTCTTGGGCACCAGAAAGTAAACAGGAAGAACAAGCCCTACTTCTGGTGTGGATACCCTCTAGACAGCCCCTTTGGCCAAAAGGGCCTGCAATTTCTGCCACAAAATAAAAAGATGGTTCCCGGTCATTCGCTGGGTGGACTGTAGTAGGTGCGGCGGTGAAGACAGGAAAGGTAGGGCATAACGTTTGAAGACAATCTGTAGAACCTGCTTGTCTGATCGGATTGCTTGCAAACCCAGATAGCATCTATGGAGTCTGCATTTCACACTAATGTGGTTTGGCAGTACATCCACAGAAAGCTCTTTGGTGATGACCATGGTATTCAAAATTTGATATAAGGTATCATCAGGGAGACACTTTTTCCCAGTATGTTACTGGACTGGACACATTTTTTTTTTTTTTGTTGGACCCTAACCATGACTGAGTTTATCTGATTGTATCATTCATCCGATTTAATCTATGAATTTCTTGGACTGATTCTAAGAAATATTCCCACAAGGACTATAAAAAATGTGAGTACATTTGAGCCCTGACGAAGTTCAAAACCTTTTTGAACAAAATGCTTTGGCTAGATGTCCTTATATATTAAAAATGCTTTAATGAATATGAACTAAAGGAAGAATACAATTATTTTGAAATACAACTGAGAATTTGTGGACTACCATGTCTGCAGGTGCACCATTCCACTCATTATTTGCATCTCTTAATATTTTTGGATTAAAGCATACACAGAAAAAAACATTAGCAGTGGCAAACAACACCACGAATAATCCATCAAGAATGCCTAAAATACATTTAGAAACCCTTTAAATCAGTGTCATTTCATTTCAGACCACAACTATGTTAGCAGATCGAAGTCTAATAGGACCAGGCCGTAGACCTTTCATATCCCGACTGCTAGGCACACTCACAATACATAAACACAACACATTACAGCGAATGCAAAGGCATAATGGATGAGGAGGTATACCAATTTCTGCCAAAGCAAAAGAATGAAACATAACTCACCATCATGCTACACAACATATTAGATAAACAGAACTTAAACAGAAAGGAGGAAGTAGCATTGTTAATGAAAGCCATAAACCCACACAAACAGTACATGCTAGGATTAACCCCAATCCAAGTTACTGATATTAGACCTCCAGGCACAGCGAACAACCAGAAAACCACAGTGTCAGTATCAGGCTTCTAGGAGAAATAAAATAGCAGATCCTCACCAGAGCAGGCATAACATATAAAACATTTCAAGAAAAACAGGAGTTGTCTAGTGTAGGAAAGTACCCCTCTTTCGCATAGTCACCTTCTGCCTGGTAAATGATTTGATTTCGTGCCAGAGCTCTTTCCCAAAACTGTACAATTGTTCCCCCAATTGGCAAATCCTTTAGCACCCTCTGTAAGTCCTTAGTAAATGGTACTCAGGGTCTGAGGCGCTAAAAAGAGACCAAAAAGGCTGCAGCACGAATTATGCCACCCTAAGGACAAAGCACACGCAAGACTGCCATTGCAGGCTGAGTGTCTTGGTGCAGACAAAAGTGAAAACATGACATGTCACACATCCTGTGTGCCACGTCCCCTACCACTGCTTGTAATATTTGTATGTCACCCCTACAGCAGGCCTAACAGCCCTAAGGCAGAGTGCTGAATATTTCATGAGAGGGCATACCTGCATGAGCAGATATGCCCCTGTGCTGGTCAGTCATATTACTGCCAGCACAACTGACCAGGGAAGCCATCTTAAGACATGCTGGCCACTGGTGAAAACAGTTCCTGAGCTACATGATGGCTTCACTGAAAATAGGGATGTTTGGTATCAAACATCTTCGAATGATAAACCCACACTGATTCAAGGTTGGATTTACCAATACATGCACCCAGAGGCCCCTGAAAACCTACCCGCCTCTGGTGTCCTTGCGGACTGGTTTCTGCCAGCCTGTCACCCAAGAGGCTCCTCTGACCTCCTAGGGTGAGAGCCTTTTTCTCTGTAGACCCAGGAAAAGTCTGTCCAGGAAGAGGGTGTAATGCAGGGGTCTTCAAACTGTGGGGCGCGACCCCCAGGGGGGCCGTGGAGTGGTGTGAAGGGGGTTGTGCATTCACAGTCACACTTCTTCCCTGGCCTCCAGGGCTTCAGCCCCTCTCTTACCCCGTCCTGGGTCTCAGCCCGGGCTGCTGCAGTGAAACTCGAGCTGCTGGGGGTTCGGCTGGGCAGTGTCTGGAGTCTTATCTCCGGCACGCCCGAGTTTTTCACAGGTCTTTAAAGACCATTAGCATATTTACATGCCTTTGTAAACTGGTTACAGAGGCTTAATGTATTTTATGGTTCCAGTACCCCCTGGGCCCCCACTCTGCCTATTCCTTACATTTGTATTTTTACACTTACTGCTGTAGTGTGAGTATGCATTTAATGGAAAGGAATATAAAGTTGGGTTGCCAAAAGAAAAATGCCTGCTCTTGACACTAAATAGAGTTATAAATAAAAAAGTATGTATTAATTAGTTATGTGACTTTTCTGTCTTTGTTCTGTTTTTAATTGTCAGTCATGGATCATTGAGGCAGCCATAGAACACAATTAAAAGTGCTTTCTATTTAGATTTGCTGTTCTAAGTATTCACAGATAAGTGCTAAAAATACAGCTTTAGGTGACTGCTTATTTCTGGGCCATCAAATTAATGAGCTGGTAACCCTAATCATAAGACTGGAAGTTTGTTGCAGGATCGGCACATTATTTATTTCCTCCACCCTCAATCCCTGATTAATGCCATTATAGCAATCATTTAACTTCTATCTGAAATCCTCCACTTCAAGTTTCTGGGAATGCACCCTGCTTTCAGACAACTCACTTCTCATTCTCGCCTTCACTTTCACGCTCACCCTGCACTCGCAGCGATCACAATGCACTCACACTGATCAGACATCTTTCTGATGTTAATTGCTGTATTTTGGTTATAAACTGGTACTGATAGGGTGAAATCTTTCCTCAGTGTTACTGTGTTTAAAAAAATTCAAAATAATAAAGCAATGCTATTCCAAAATACGCAGCATCACAGAACATTATTTAAATGTTCTACTCACGCAATTTAGTCAAGCCTGTCGCATACTTCGGTCCTCACCTGCCTCATAATTCCAGTAGCCCTGCCTAGAGGTTTAGAAATTTTTGTCAGGAGGGGGTCCTTATGTCTGTAAATGTTGACAGGGGTGTCTCGGCATCCAAAAGTTTGAAGACCTCTGGTGTAATGGCTCCCTCCCACAGGATAACTTGCTGATTAGCCTTTCTTCAGTTGCTGCCTTTGAAATGCAAATCTGGCTCCCCTCACAGAAGAGGAAGCCAAACTCTTTGGGGCACATGCATCATTGGTTTTTGCATTCGCAAACGGTGCGAATCGCAAAAATCGGCCGTTTGCAAATGCAAAAACCATTTTAGGGATGCATCATTTTTTTTCCATTTTTCGCAATTTAAGAAATCGCAAATTTTACGATTTCTTAAATGCTATGCATCTTTTTTTAAATTGCAAATTCGCAATTAGGAAGGGGAAAATTACCATGAAGTCAACCTTCATGGTAATTTGCGAAAAGTTTTAAAAATGCACAAAAGTGCATTTTTTAAACTTCTATTTTACACACACACATGCCCATGGGACATGTGTGTGAGTAAAATGTACTTACGTGACATTTCAGGGGTGCAGGGGGGGGTCCTTTGGACCCCCGCACCCTTGAAATTGCGTTCTCATTTTGTGATTCCTTACTTGCGAATTCGCAAAATGAGAATGCCTTGCCATTGATTCCTATGGGCCCATAGGAATCAATGTAATGCGATTCCTTAATTGTGATTCGCAATTAATGAATCGCAAATACAGAAAATTAAGGAATCGCTAAAACGTTTGAAATTTCTTGATGCATAGGATTTTGCAATTCCTAAATTGAGATTCTTTAATTTTCGCAATTTAGGAATCGCAAATTCCTACAATGATGCATGTGGCCCTTGGTCCAGGACCCCCTTTGCACCTGGACAGGTGGGAAAATTAGCTAGTAAGGTATGTTTGCCACTTCCAGGTTATTACCACCCCTAAGGTGGGCTACCGTGAGGTGGAAATGATTTTTCAGAAGTAGACATCTTTGTGATGGGATACTTAGGAATATCCGGGACAGGGTTATGCCCACTTCCAACAGGAAGTGGTCATATAGGGGGCATTGTGACCCTAAGGGTCAGTAGCCCATTGGCTACTACCCGACAGTCCCCTAACGCCCCAAATGTATGTATTCAGGGGAGCCTTTGGCACCAGAGAAATAGATCCTGATGACCTAAGAGAGAGGACACCGAAAATCTACAGAAGAGAAGAAGCAGGTGGCCTGGTACCAACCCTGCCAGTCTCTTTTCATCCCTCATCAAAAACTGTGCTAAAATAGGCTCATCCTGCAGCTACTGACTCCAGAAACCTGAGGACTGCCTGACTTTGAGAAAGACCAAGACCTTCCAAAGAACAGCAGAACTGTTCCCTGCATCCTGCAGAAGCTCCAAGTGAAAAGACTCTGAGGCCCTAGGAACTGCCACAACCCAGTACCTGAAGCCACCACTGCACCCATAGCCTTCAGCCCAATTTGAAGTGGGCTATCTGTCCTACAACGTCCCCAGCCTTCTAGAGCGGGAGTCCATTATGGTTTCACCCCTGGTGGGCTCCCTGACATAGAAAATACAAGGGTGGGGGAGGGTCGAGGGGAATATTTAAAGACCTGTCTGCTCATACCCCTATTCACAGACTACAATACACAATAGAGTAGACCAGGTCTGGAAATAGTGTGTGTCTAAACCGGACATAGCCTGCAGTCTCTAGATGCAAGCCCATCGACCGCGACTGCTTCCGGTTAGAAAACCAGACACCTCTGCATCTGTCACCCCTGGGCATGGAGAAGAGCCCCTGGTGTCCCCACATCCCTGAGCATCGCAAGCATTAAACCCCCCTGTTGGTTCACCTCGACTGGCATTCCAGCCAGAGCCTACCGCCTCTTTTAGCAGTGACTGATCTCCAGTGACACCTATTGGGCTCCTGACGCTGTTTTGCACTCTGCCGTCCTCATGCCTCTGGTGGTGTATGGATGGTGCTGATGCTGCATTGGACCTTGCCCACCACTCACCTTAACTCCTGGAGATTGGTCTTGTAAGTCGCTGTACTCTACCGGTTTCAGGACTTGTACTTCCTTCCATGAGATAACATTGCAGATCTCCGAAATTGCAGTGTCCACTTTGTAAAGTGAAAATATATATATATTTTTTTAAACACACTCATTTGAACAATTTTTCTCTGATGCCTAAACATCTATAAAGATACTTGCTATTTTATATGTGGTGGTGTGGATCTCCTTCTTGAGTCTTGTGTGTCATTTATTGATAATTATGTGCATTTGCAAATGTCTTGCACACTTCTGTGTTAAACCTAAGGCTGATCGACCACACTAGTCCCAAATAGAGCACTTTGGGATTGCATAGCAAGCCCCTGTCCACTCATTAGGGAACCACAGGACTCTGTGGTATATCAAAAATCTGATATATTGTGTAAAGAGCCACCTTCCTACACCTAGCCAATATTACCACTGTGTCTTTAATGTTACTGGGGAAGGTCTGCCCAATCCAGAGTGTGTGAGGGAGGATACAGAATAAATACAAAATGCAGAACAAACTTAAAATTATTGCAGACAGATCAAATCTCCATAGTGAAAACATCAGCTAAATTAAAAAAAATTCAGAGATGTATTTTGAAGAACCCAACAATCTCATAGGCCACTACATATACAGCATAAAAGACCCTTTAGGGGAAAACTGCAAAACATTGTGCCTCATCGCCTGGCAACGTTATAACAGTAGGGGAGAGGACGAGGAAGGCACAAAGGCTGGGGAGACTGACATAGGCCTAAAAGAAAAGTGATGAGATGATCCCAGGGAGATTGTGGGAATCAGAGAAGAATACTTTCATGGTCAGAACTACAGAAAATATCATAAGACCATGGTATGATGCCCAGTACCATGCATCAAAGGCTGCAGAGAAAGCCCTATTCACAAATTACAACAGCAGGTCCATGGATTAGGAGCAGTTCCAGTGGTTGTCTTTTATCCTGAAGATGATGAGGATTTCATGTTCCTCAATATCCTATAAGGAGAATCAGTACTAGCAAACAGATACAAACAACTGCTCCTTGCCTGAAGTGTAAATCAAAATAGCTTCTTTACAAGTCGATCAGTGGGGTTAGGCACAAATAAAAACCACCATACGGGGGATGGAGTCACATTGTTACAAATACTGGTGAAGCAAAGAATGGTAAAACCAATAATGTACACCATGATGTTGCATGTCATACATGGCCTATCAGATGAATCACCCCTCAAAACCCTGACAGTTTTACTAGGAAACAAATTAAAATGCCATGCAGAAGTAGCAACATGGGGTTGGAGGGGGACGGGGGAGGCGAGACACAATATGAGGCAGCACAAACTTGTAGATATGTCCAATATGATCCTATAGTAGTATCCATAGAGCACATAGCCCACTGGACTGCCACCTTTTGGCCCCCTTGATAAAGGAGACCATGAACCCTCCCTCTAGGACCTAATGAAGGTAGTTGGAGATACAAGAGCCATTCAAGAAGGGAACATTGATACAGTGGCCCTGGACGTTATCTTGATATGTGGAGTTTAAAAATATCCACTAGGGTGACTGCCACAGAGCAAACCCTTGAAGAAAACTCATACTCAATAATAACCCTACACATGAAGACGTCTATCACTTTAAAAGAGGCCACTCACTGACTGCATGCCAGAGCTGAGGATATGGAGGGAAGGACACACAAACAATATTCGACTGGTGGGCCTTCTTGGCCTAACGGCCAGGGCGCTCGACCTCGGACCTGGGGATCTGGGTTTGAGTCTCGGTAACAACGCCAAAACCTCCAGTGATTCTGGGCAAATCACTTAATCACCCCGTGCCTAAAATGAATGTGTGTCCGTCCTCACGTAATGTAACTGGTGCTATGTAAAGCGCTCTGATACCCGATTCGGTTCAGGTCTAGTTCGCGCTATATAAAACTCTGCAAAAAAAATTGGGAGGGAAAGACCGGGACACTTTCTAGAGGACTTTGTTAAAAATACTACATTGTCCTGATGATCTCTCTACCCCTTTTGTAGTTGAGACGGCACACAAGGTCCCTGTGTCACCACCCAAACCAGGAACCAGATCCATGCCCCTCATACCAAAACTTTGAAACTAGTGCGACTGTGATGAACAAGTTACTTACCTTCGGTAACGATATATGTGTAAGAGACATAGATTAATTATGGATTCCTTGATCCGGAGAATTTTTTGATCAGCAGTACCCCTTGCGCGTCGAAAGGTGGCGTTTGTCAGCTCTGCGTTCATCGCTGGCATCGTGGTCGCCGGGATGACGTCGCGGCAGCTTAGACGTCGCCCTTGCACGTGGACGTCAGTTCTGTACACGACTTTCCACGCTAGAAGTGCAGAGCCATGCAAGACACTGACCACTGGTGCACAAAACTAGGGCCCTGAAAGGAAATCCCTAATCCTAGAAGTCAGTTGGCAGAACGGGGGGGGATGGGTGGAGTGGTAAAGAATCTGTAACTAATCTAGGTCTCTTACAGATACATTGTTACCAAAGGTAAGTAACTTATCTGAAAGAGACAATTAGTTATAGATACCTTACCTTAGAGTAGATACCCTAGCAATACCAACCCCGGAGGTGGGTCTGCGAACCAAGAGTACACCAGAAAGTACTGGAGAACAGTACGGCCAAAGAAGCCGTCTCTCCAGACTTGGCTGTCCAGGCAGTAGTGTTTTGTGAACTTGTGCAGAGCTGCCCATGTAGCTGCCTGAGAGATGTCATGGAGGGGAACTCCATGTCCCAAAACAGTGGTAGCTGATGTCGCCCTGGTGGAATGGGCGCGTTGCCCCACACGAGGCTCCTTCTTTGCCCAAGAATAGCAAGATTTGATGCACAAAACGACCCGTCGGGAGATGGTCCGCTTGGGTACGGCCCGACCTTTCTTAGCACCCAAGTAACCAACAAAGAGCTGGTCATCCACCTGGAATTGTTGTGTGTGATCCAAGTAAAAAGAAAGGGCACGCTTTGGATCCAGATGGTGGAGCCTCTCTTCCTCCTTAGGAGGCGGAAAGAAGGTGGGCAAATTGATGGTTTGGCCACTGTGGAAAGTAACCACTTTGGGAAGAAAGGATGGACGAGTTCGAAGGACAACCTTGTCCGGATGAACAGCCAGAAAAGGAGGTTTTGAACTTCTCCTTCCGGAGGAAGCGGTTGACGTTCCGGAGATCCAAGATAGGAAGATTTGTCCTTCTTGGACACCAGAAAGTAGTGGGAGTAGCAACCACAACCTACTTCTGGGGCAGGAACACGCTTGATGGCTCCCTTGGCCAAGAGAGCCGTAACTTCCTGTTGGAGAAGGGCCAGATGATCCTCTGACATGCGATGGTACTGAGGTGGCTTGGCTGGGGGCAGGGGGTAGTCTCGAAGGGGAGGGAGTAGCCCCTTCTGACTATTTGCAAAACCAACCTGTCTCACGTGATGGTGCACCAGTGAGGAAGGTGATGGAGAATCCTGCCGCCCACTGGCGATCGGTGGCCCTGAAAGGTCAGACTAGGAGGGTTTGGAGGCTGCTGCAGAGGGGGCTATGGTGTACTGGCCCACACGCTGACACCCAGACCCACGACGATGGTTCCCACATCCTCTGCTATGCCGAGGCTGAAAAGCTTGAGCCAGCCTGTGGCCCTGGGTGGGACGTGGCGGTGCACCCCTTCCGTAGCCGCGAAAGGCAGACTGTGCAGGGCGGGTGGTGGAGAAGCCCAAGGACTTGGCCGTAGCTTGAAAGTCCTTAAAGCGCTCTAGCGTGTTGTCTGCCTTGACGCCAAACAGGCGACAGCTATCAAAGGACATGTCCATAAGGCAGCGGTCTTCAATCTGTGGGGCGCGACCCCCAGGGGGGTCGTGGAGTCCTGGGAAGGGGGTCGCAGATTCTGCAGAGTGCAGTTCCTGGCATTGGGCTGATCGAGGGTGCTCACGGCGGAGGCCTAATTCACACCGAGGTGTGAAAAACATCAACGCCTCATTAACAAGTAAAGGTCTTTTAAAGAGATACTGATCCCCCCCCATGAGAGAGGCACAGAAAAGGTGGGTGGATGAATGATGGGTGGATGGATGGATGTAAGAAAAGGTGGGTGGATGAACGATGAGTGGATGGATGAATGAAAGGGTGGATAGATGAAGGATAGATTGGTGAAGGATAGATGTATGGATGGGAGGATGAAAGGGTGAACGGATGAAGGATGTATGGATGAAAGGGTGGATGTATGGATGGATAAAAGGTTGCATGGATGAATGATGCATGGATGTGTGAAAAGGTGGGGGGATGAATGATGGGTGGATGGATGAAAGGGTGGGTGGGTGGATGGATGTATGGATGGAAGGATAAAAGGGTGGATGGATGAAGTATGGATGTATGAATAGAAGGATGAAAGGGTGGATGGATGGATGTGTGAAAGTGTGGGTGGATGAATGTTTGAGGGATGTGATGAGGTCTAACAGGCGCATTTATGGTTGTCAAAAGTTGATGATGAGGAGTACCAGTTTCTAGAAACTTTTGTCGGAAGGGGTCCTTACGCCTAAAAAGGTTTTACAAGGGGGTCTCGGCATCAAAAAGTTTGAAGACCTCTGCCATAAGGGTAGCTTGGACATCCCCTGAAAAACCAGTCAACTCAGCCAGGCGTAGCGTCAGAAGGCTACCGACGTGGAAATCGTCCTGCCTGAGCGAGTCAGCTGTATCTAGTCCACAGCGATTGGTAAACTTGACTGCGTCTCTCCCCTCGGCAATTGCACGGTAGAGTACGCCCCGGGCCACCACCGGGCACTGGGGCAGCACCTGCGCCACCGTATCCCACACAGAGTGGGTGTAACGGCCCAACAGACATACAGTGTTTACTGCCCGCAGTCCCAGACTGGAGGAAGAATACATCTTCTTCCCAAGGTTGCCCAACTTTTTGGATTCCCTATCAGGTAGTGCGTTAGGGAATGCGCCTTTTGACATGGAGGCTTGGACCATCAAGCTCTCAGGGGTGGGGTGTTGGGCGAGGAAAGTGGGGTCGGCAGGGCAATGGCATCGGGCAATCATCCTATCCACAGGAGCCCCTGTTTTGGGCATGGAACAGGTGCCCAAAAGGGTGTCTGTTAGGGCTTCATTAAACAGCAGCAGGGGCTCCGAAGAGCATGCTGCCAGCTGAAGCACCTCTGTCAGGAGGTTAGTCCTGACTGCCACCGTTGGTAGCTCAAGGTTGAGAGCCTCGGCCGCCCTACACAAGACCACTGCATAAGACGCTCCCTCCTCCGTAGCCACGATAGGAGGAGACAACCTGCCAAGGTCTGGTTAGGTAGCCAGACCATTGGCTTCCCCCAGTTCCTCTCTCCAGTCAGGTTCGTAACCCAACTGGTCAGTCAAAGGTCTCTAGTCCCCTCCCAGTTCTCCTCATCCTCCTCTGGTTGCTAATCTGGCCAAAAAGGACCAGGGTAGGACAGGGACACAAAAGTACACATCGGCGTCGGATCCGCCATTGGCCAACGTCGGTCCAGCTCTGCGTCTACATCGCGGTGGAGGCAGGGGGCCAACGCCGGCTGGGGACACAACCGGCATTGGCTGCAGACGTGGTGCCGGTGCCATGGGAGGTGTAATCAGGTTGACCGGCGCCGATCTAGATCCAGGCCTTAATCCAGGGGGACCCTGAGGTGCCGGGGCCAAAGCCTCCGGCATCGGAGGCCCAGGGCCCCCAGACGAGTCCAGAGGGCCCGAAGGCGTGCAAGCAGAGTCGGGCTACCAAAAGATGGCATGCATCACTTCGTAGAAACTCAGAAGCTGGGCAGGGGTCGTCCGGGAAAGGAGGGAAACCCCAAGTCGACACAGCAGGCTCCGCACATGGAGCGCAGGAAGGGCACCACCCGAATCCCTCATCGCGTCGGCCATCGGAAGGGGAGAAGTCGAAGAGCGACTATGCTTCTTCGACTTCTTCTTGTGATTAGACTTACCGGAGGAGTGAGAAGACATGCAAGAAGATTGGTGGTGGCTCTGTGACCGGTCCCTTGACCTCCCAAGCGACCGGGACATTGAACGGCGCAGAGCAGACTGCCGGGCCTCGAGAAGTTTTCGGGATCGCTCCTGTAAAGACTTCAGTTTCATGTTCGGGCAGTCGGAACACGACTTGGAGTCATAGTCGGGTTCCAAACAGATTAGGCACACGCGGTGCGGATCCGTCACCACATCGACCGTCAGCAGGAACCGCAAGCCTTGAAACTGGGCATCCCTGATGTGCACCAGGAGTCCAAGACTCAAAAACGACATTGACAAAAGTCGGCAAAAAGTCAGTCAAAAAGTTACTGGAGGTACCACTCTCTCAGAGTCTGCGCTGGCTGGCGCGGAAAAAGAAATAACTGACGTCAGCGCGTGAGGGTGGTGTCTAAGTAGCTGCTGCGACATCATCACAACGAACGCGGAGCTAACCGACGCAACCTTTCGACATACAGGGGTAATGCTGATAAAAAAATTCTCCGGATCCAGTCTGACGCATGGGGGTAATTCTAAAGTAAGGAATCTATTTTTTGGAAGGTGCAAGCGAAGTGGCGGGTAATTCTAAAGTAAGGAATCTATAACTAATTATCTCTCTCAGATGCAATTCCCACAGCAGACAAAGGAAAAGGGTTTGTGCCATTACAAAAACCAGACGGTAATGGTGTTCCCGGACTATATTTAGAAGGTGCAAGCGAAGCGGCGCTCCTTTGATAAAGTTAAGATGGAACTGACAAAACGACATACAATACTTTATGCTCTTAATGGCGAAACTGTTGATTATTCAAGAGGGACAATCGTGGTTTTACACATCAGAAATTGTGTAGAAATGGCTGGAGAGTTGGCAAACGGTGGCACATAAAACAAGCGAGCGTGCCTCGTGCTGGCAGCAGGGGGGGAGAGGAGGGGGCCTTCAGCTGTTTTCCTTGCGGGAGTGAACAGGAACCATATGTTAATTACTAACAGATGGTTTTAAAGCTCGCTCCTGCAGGGGAATCGCCAAAATATGCAAGCGTTGCCATTCAAAGCAATGCAGCCCGTGCACGTTTTTGCCCGCAAAGCTGTGTTGATTACTAAAGGTCTTTTTCCTGTGCAGCGCATGTGTGCTGCGTATGCGAGGCCTACAAAAACACCAAGGTTATCGACAAAAGATCCAAGCCTGCGATCAGGCTCCAAGGTCGGACTAATATACGCATCAGAAGAGGGGGCAGGAGCAATGCCGCTGGTGCCGAAAGAGGACTTATGATGCCGAGCTGGTGCATTATTTTTAGGACTGATTGAAACCGGAGAGTGCATGGAGGAGGGACACCAGGCTCGTACTATAGGCAACAAAGCGTTGCTGATATGATCAAGGTTTAATATTTGATGAGGTTTATAGGGGGATGACAGCCGTCTCAAGCATTTCATTGGCAGCCACTTTTAGGACGCACAGTGGTGTGGGAGGAGTTGTGGCACGGGGCGGGTGGGTCACAACAAAACAAATACTTTGAGAGGAGGGCAACAATGTGGCAGCATTGGAAATCAAAGCAACAGAAATGACGGGGTTACATAGGCATGGACTAAAAAGACTTACATGGTATGTTAATAGCCTAGGAAGCAAGTTGAAGAGAGCAATTGTGTGCAAATTCTTCTTGAGACACAGCCCAACCTCATCCTTCTCCAGGAGATCCACTTGGTGGGTACTATGTGTGGTTTTCTAGGGGGGAAGGGGGGAATACAAGGTTCTGGTCCACTCTGGGTTCACAAATGGCTCACAGGGCAACGGCATCCTGGTACAGAGCGCTGTCCTACTAATAGTGACTCTGGTATCAGTCGATCCAGAGCGTTACTATGCTGCAATCAGTGGGGGATGGGACGGGGAAAAGATTATCCTAATGTTAGTGTATTTCCACCCAGTCCTATTCATAGGACTGGAGAAGATGGAGAACGGGACAGCCCAGGCTCCTGATACCATAATGATTAAAGGGGAAGAGCTTAATCAAACATTGTCTGGGCAACCAGGGAGGGACTAAAATAGAGTACACTGTTTCATAAAGCACTAGGCCTAGTTGATCTATGGAAACACACCCCATGACATAACAATATTCTTTCATTACTGGAGTGTTGCATTCCTTCTCCAGACTCGACTATCTTTTGATACCAAGGTGACAGGAGACGACATTTGGTGATACACAATGCTCACCTTGCGTTATCTCAGACTACTCCCCAATCAGCCCTGTACAGAAACCATAGGAGTCGGAGCCCAAAGTGAAGGCTTGATCCGTGGTGTCTGAGTAGCTGGTACAAAAAGGAGATGGCACACCACTGACTTGTACTTTAAAGAGAAAGTGGGTTGATGGACAAAGAGAAAACAATGTAGGAAGCCTACAAATCAGTCATGAGAGATCAAATTATTGCCAATTCAAGGAAAAGATAAAAAAATTATAATAGAATTTAGAGGGGAAACAGACTCCTAGAGACAAGGAGTACATACCCAACCCATGAGTAGACAAGATGTACGAATGGGTCAGAGAAGAGTACAGGCAGACCTTGGCATAGACAAGGCCTGCGTCTCTCCCTCCAAACACGGGATGTGGGTATTAATGCAGGCAAATTGCTTAAATGCCTGGGACATTGAGAGGAGAGCTAGAGGTGGTTTAAGGGGTTCATGAATGATGAGGTTGCTAGGGTGAACACAGCCGAGGGAATCATACAGAGCTTTGAGACATATCTGGAGCAACTTTTAGGTCTGGGTCAGTAAGCCCCAGAGTAGACCTGGAGGAATTAGAGATATCCCCACTCCAAGTCTATCCCAAGATGATATCATGCACATGTCCAGGAAGCATGAGGTAGGGGGATTAACAAAAGCTATTAGGCAAATGTAAAGTGGGATGATGTCAAGCTCCAACAGTCTCACTGCAGAATTTTAGAATGCCTGGCGGGGCATATAGTAAACCGGCTTATACGCATGTTCCTTGAGGAGATAATGAAAGGAATGCAGTACAGAGACTTACAAACCACCAATTTTGTACTAATCCATAAACAAGGCAAACCACCAGATGCTTGTTCTTAATAGGGGCCAACATCCATGTTTGATATTGAAGCAAAAATACTGGGCAACGGCTTATACCAGGTGATAGACCAGCTGATTCAACCAGATCAATCCACGTTTGTGCCGCACTATCCATCCATAACAACCATCTTCGACGGCAATCACCGGAAGGTGCTCGCTAACTTGCGCCCGACTGTTGCCTTCTGGAGCAAGCTCCCATTGGCCCCGGTGGGACGGATAGCCCTGGCCAAAATGGTGATGCTCCCCCGGCTCCTCTACCACTTCACGAACCTGCCGGTGGTGCCACCCAGATCCTTCTTCCGGGACATCAACTCTTTATTGGGTACCCTTATTTGGGGCACGAACCGACACAGAGTGGCTTTGAAGACCCTCCAACTGCCTACAACACAGGGTGGGCTAGGAGCTCCTTCCTTCGAGTCCTATTTCCTGGCGGCGCAGCTCCAATGGCTGTCGTATTGGACGGCGGACCGTTACACTCGGGAGACTTTCACCCCGACTGGTAGAGTTCCGACCCCGGAGCTCACCCGTCTTCTCCCCCCGGGCACCAAACCCCGAAGTACGTACCCCCTTCAAGTCATGATAGCGCGTCGATGTATGATGCGGGTCCACCGGATGGCCCCCGGTAGAACCCCATACTCCCCATTACTACCGCTGGTGGGCTGCCCCAGACGGGACTCCTACTTTTCGGCGCCAATGCTGGCTGAATGGACACGTTGCGCCATCACGGATATGGAATCGCTCTTCGAGGAAGGACAGCTGAAACCCATCAATCAGCTGGTCGCAGAGTATGACCTTCCCCCAGGTCAATTCCTCAGGCATCGACAGCTACTCGAGGGATTTCGACCCTACCATAATCTCAGGGCGGGTGAACCAGACACACACCCAGTACTACACACAATCCTACACATGGGAGTGGGACGCCACTTGGTCACCTGGTTGTACAAATCCATCCAGGAACTCTCGCACGTCCCCCTGACGGCCCTACGAGCCGCATGGGAGGAGGACATCGGTCGCGCATTACACGACTCAGAGTGGAACAAGGCACTCGAGGCCCCTAAGTGAGTTTCCAGGAATGCTCGATTCAAAAACATCCAATACAACATACTGCACAGGGCATACCTCACCCCGGCGCGCCTGCAACGGTTTTACCCATCCACACAATTCCTATGCCCCAGATGTCGATCCCCCGATGCAGACTTTCGTCATATGTTTTGGAGCTGCCCAGACCTTCACCCCCTATGGAAAATGGTGCACGACACTCTGGCGGATCTCACGGGCCTCACGACACTAGCCTCCTGGGAGTCCAGTGCACTAGGCATCTTTCATGTCCCTAAACAAGAACCAGTACATAGGCGCTTCGTGTCCTTGGCACTGCTGCTAGCGAACAGATGCATAGCTATGCATTGGCGATCCCCGGAAGGTCCCCCCATAGCAGCTTGGACGGGGGCAGTTTGTAAGTGGGCGGCGGCGGAGGAGGATGCCCTGAGGGAGGAGGAGGCCAGGGGCGCGCGTAAGCATCCCATTTCCATGGCTTGGGCCATGCTCCTACACAGCCGGGCCGAAGAGGCTGAAATGCCAGAAACCGGTCCCCGGTAGCTTGTCTCCTTTCTGGTGAAGAATTGGCTTGGTAGTTTGGTCTGCCCTGTTCCCATGATGCACTGGGCCAGGGACAGACTAATTTGCATATAGCCAGGTTCTGAGCTGGGATGGGGCAGTGAGATAAATAACGGTGATGGATCAAGCCCTGATCTTTGGACTGGGTAAGAGTGGTCTGCTTAATTCAGACACTCTGTTCATCACCACCCCCTTTTCTGAATCCTACACAGCTTCCGGCAGTCCTTGCACACGGGGGACCCACTTACGCCCCCCCCCACCCGAGTGAGCACATAGTCCCTGGTCAAGACCCTGTCCCCGCATCGAACATCCCACTACACACACACACGGAACGCCCCCAATCCTTGACTGCTCTACCTTAATATGATTGCGCACTGAGGGAACCCCCCTGCCTCCCAACATCTGACACTTGGTTTTTCCTCTGCCGTGCTCTTGCCACCGCCTATTTGCTCCCTTCCACAGTTACGTCCCCCCAGTTACTAGTACTACAGTTATAAGTACTATACAGACCCCGAGTCCGTACTACTACGGCGGGAATTCACATACCCACTTGTATCCTCCTTTCTCCCTTACGGAGCACGATTATATGATCCCAGCCTGAGAACATATCTGATTAATCTGTACTGTTTAATGGAAGTAATGCCACATCCCGCAAGTTTAAATACAGAAATGTTGCGCGCACGGTTGCCGTGGCTGAATGTTGACGCCACGCCAACAGTTGATTCACTATGTACTCGGGTGTTATAATGCAACAATAAAAACAAATTAAAAAAAAAAAAAATCCATCCATAACAACCTCTGCTGACTTCAGGGTGTCATGGCAGTTAGGAACCATTAGGGAACAGGCGCCCTGATGGCACTTGGTGGTAGGCATTGTCACTTTTTTACTCCTGTTGTGGACTGGTATGAGAGTATAACGTAAGAGTGTTCTCACTTCCCACCATTCCGGAGTATAACCTAAGTCGCATATTCTGGGTTGTCTAATCATTGGTTACTTTGCTATAGGACGAAGAGCTAATGTGACACTGATGCTAGCTGGTTGGGGTTTTCTAGGTACTGAGGTGAGTTTTTTGGTACACCACAATTCACGAAGGTCCTGGGACTCTGTGCACAGTTCTGTGTAGGAGCAGAATCCTTGCAACAAAGACAGACAGGCAATAAAAGTTACAAGGACACGTTGTAGATCAGTTGATGCACTACCCAACTTAAAAGAAAGTTAAGATAGCATTTAAGCCAAGTAACAGTTCCACTTTTTTCTCGAAATGAAACAATGCAAAGCAATGTACGGGTTCTATTGTTTTTCCAAACATTATACTGGCCTTCAAAACACGAATGTAAGAAAAATGTGATATAAATAAACAGACCAAAGCTTTTATTGATTAATTCAAAACAATGTATTAAACATTCTATTAGAATTTTCTTGCAAGCGTCATGCCATTGTATGCCATTTACAATTTAAACTAGGTTATTAGTTCACAGGTGAAGCTCTCCAAAAAAGTGACCCAGACAAGTGCATCTTATTTACACCCTTGTATTCATAAACTGAAAAATCTGAAAGAAATGTAGCAGATTTGCAAGATTTCAGAACTACCAAGTCTGGATTGAACAAGCATGTCCGCTCAGACAATGCAGGTCCACACGTATTTCTCTAAACAGTACATTGTGATCTTGCAAACAAATGCACATGTAGTCCTTATGCTAACATGACCAATGCAGACAAACTTTACTTCTATCACATTCAGATTTCTCCCTCATTTAAACCTCGTCACAAAGAGATTGAGTGATTGCAAGAAATAAAATTACTGCACAGTTGTAAGAAAGACAACAAAAATCACAGATTATTAAAATGTGGGCAAACCAACAGTAGTCATGAATTAATTTATAAAACTGTAACAAACTGCATGGGTCCTGGCCTAGACACTACGCAAATAAGTAAGCCAATGTCAATCACCAGGTCAGCTCAGCTCAGCAGCATGATGGAACCATTGTCACCAATGTGGACATCATCCTTGATCAGTGATATACGTGAATTAAGAAGTGAGCAAAATATTACAGAAAATAGACAAAACGTTTCAAAGGTTTGATATGCGAATAGCGACTGGAGACAGAAGAATTAAAGGTGTATAAAATATTTAGGAAAAAACTATATTATTATATATATATATATATATATATATATATATATATATATATATATATATATATAATAAAAGATTACGCTTCGGTGATGGACAGTCTCATCGGTTTGAACAAGATGCCTATATTGACGAACTCCGGGGTAAAAGGTAATATCCGGTCTGTAGTAACAGCAAACTGGAAGGAAGATTCCAACATGGAAAGTAGTGGCCATAAGTAAACACTCAGTGAAACTTCATGCCCTTATTTAATCAGGCAAAATGCAAAACAACGTTCAACGTCCCAAAAAGAAAAGGACTTGTCATTTCCAACTGGATGATGTAAAATTTTACTTTGTGCCCTTTTCTTAACCTTTAAACTCCGTGGTCATTACGAAGACAATTCTCCTCTCAGGTAGGCAGGTGGCGTCTTCAGACCCACTGTGCGTTTCAGTTCAATCTTATGAAATTCTAGCTTGAAGTGCGGAAATCTGGTTCTGCAACACTTTCAGCACTGCATTAGCCTATGGGAAAATGTAAGCAAATACATGAATTCTTCTTGCAGCAAGACAAATGATCATTTAGTTTACATTGTTCAAAACTGGACTATTGATTTATGAGGCGTAGCAGCAAACATGGCTGTTTCATATTCCTCATTCCACCCTAGAGTGCTAAAAAAGCCGCCAGCCATTCTAAATCTACCGCCTTCCATAAGCAATCCCTAGAGATATCAGATTGCAGAATAAAAGCCACTCTTCAAAGCGACCAATGAGCAGTCTTGACTTGACGTCGCTTGTCCTTGCGCAGCCTCCTGAACGCTCCATCCTGTGAAGGAGGTACAGGACCGTGCAGAGCAATGCTTCATAAATAAGGCACTGTCTCAAGACTTGAAAAGAAAAATATTGAATATGCGTTAGAAATGGGGGTTGGGGGGGGAGCAAAAGATAATGCTGCTGTCAGTACTGCTGGGCTGAGGCTAAGTCTTTCCTATTACTGCAGGATGGCTCTCCATTGTTTAAGCTGTGTTCTGGAAATGCTCCCTCGGACAAAGCACCAGACCAGCTTCTGGTCTTGGAGATCACGTAGAACAGCATCTCAGTCACTGCTACCATCTCTCAGCGCCTCCATGACTGACATTGTAACTTCATTTCTTTCCGGGCCTCTAAGAACAAGCCAAAATGCCCACCGGAAAGTAGGCAAGGGCATTATCATGCATCTCACGGAGAAGATTGCAACTAAAAGGGAGTGGTGCGTACCCTGTGCTGTTCTCTCTAGTCACCCTCATCCCCGAGCAGATCCTATTTCTGTATGGGAGTGAATTACTTCAGAGGTGCTAAGCAACAATTATACACAGTACAGTTAGTATGTGAGGATGTTAATAGAGTCTGAAATGTGTGCACTCAGTAACTAATTCCACACGGCTACAGACATGTAAGTGACACATTTGTGAATGTGCCCTGAACCTCAAGAGCTGTCACTATGACCATAAAGCTAAGTCCTGCAGAATGCGCATGCACACAAATAGATTTACCCGAAGAATTGGGGTAAGGCACCCTGGCAATAAAAGTACTTTTTTTTTTATCTCCTCGCAACAAAATGTAATTCGGTTTCAATTCGTGAGGTTTCTTTGTTTACACATGCTGAATTTCGAAGCAAACTCGAACCATCCTTTCGACAAGCATTGGCTTTTACCTGTGGATTGCTGACTAAGACCCACCCAAACTTTTATTTACTCCACATAGTAAAGCCCATCTAAGACAGACTTCTAAGAAAACGTACATTCAAAGTTCCTTGGCCACAAAGCGGTGCATTGCTGCATTTGGCTGTAAAACCTGAAAGGCCATCTTAAGTCAAGAAAGGGAGATAAGTGAAGTGTTCAGCAAATTGGACTCCACCGCTACACACCTTCTCATCAATGTATCGAATTTAAAGGAGAACTTTAGAATTGTAGCAAGAGTATGTTAACTCATTCTAAATATTATATATTCTGAATATTCATGGCAATTGAATGGTCCTATGCCACAACCCTATCTAAATTAAATCTCAACGGTGCCCCTTTCCCATAAAGGGCGGCACCCTTAGTTTAGATACAATTGCAACAACGCTCCTTATAAATGTACCTAAAAGGGCACCACATGGACACTATTATGAAATAGAAAATAATGCTATCGTCCGAAACAGCAGAAGAATTACATATCCATGTGCCCAGTACACAAAGTTTCTCCTCTGTCACCGCTCTCTCCAGGTGTAATAAGGAGCCCACTTGGTCAAAACATTTATTCCATAAACTTTTGCTACCTTTGATGTTTGAAGTTTATTTTCAAAATTGTCATTAACAAATCATGAATAAGATCACACAGCCCCTTTTCTGTGGGCTTTTTTGTAGCCCCCTTTAGTTTATTGGGACATTGTTAAAGCAGCCCAACATACTGGTTTTGGACTTCAAAGGTGCAGCAACCTGGATAAACCTCTCAACCTGTGGAAATATTCCTATGCATTATACTTATAGTCCTTACCAGTAAAGCAATCGAGACGGCAACGCCTCACTTATTTCTGCACGTCAAACATTTAGCAACTTTGTTGATGAAGGAAACGATCAGAACATGAGTTACAGACTCCTGCGAGGTACTGTCAACAGGTGGATGAACAGGCAAACATGGTGGCGAAATAGTAAATGGTATTTGTTATATGAGATCAAAAGAGACAATCAGCCCTGCAGTGTGAAGGTCGATTGCTTGCTGTGGCCACATCACAGACGTCTTTCATATTTGTGATGGTGAGTGAGCCCTCTTGGCTCCAGTGGGGAGCAGTGCACCACTTAGTTACCCTTTGAATAAAGAGATCCAATGTGGTTAGCCTCATCCCGTTGGCAGAGTGCGAACTTACACCAGATTTGTAAACCGCAATAAAAGAACATGCGCTTAATGTGTCACGGACAGATGGACAGGTTATGGGCTGCTAAAATCCAGGTGCTTTCTGCTAGATGACACAGGGGACACCACAGCTCATATGACACACCATCTTTCTCCTTAGCCAATAAAAAGACCCCGGGTGCTCATTACGGTCTCACCACCTCTAGTTCCTATTATTCAGGTAGGTAACAATATCTTGTGGGGTGGTTGCTGCCCATCGGGCCTCGCCTGGGGTCCCGGCGTATCGAGGGATACACATCGTATAATTTTAATAGGGATAGAGATGCCAAGTTGAACTGTTGATGAATGGGTTGCTTGTATGGATGGGTGTGGCCTGTTTACAGAACCATATCCTATGGGGGACCGGGAAGAACTAAGGGAACTCACGTGTAAATGTAGTGTTTGCTAATGAGTCAAAGTAGGTTCATTGAATACCCTACACTGTTAAATGGAATCAGATGGATCAGCATCTTCTGGGGGTCGTTAATGCCCGAAACCTTGCAATACAGTTCGCATCTCTAAGTTTAGCCAAAATCACACTTATTTCAAACATTCACCCTGAATACAGTGCTCTACAGCAGAGCATAAGCTGAATAAAGGTTGCTATTTCATCTTTGTGTACCCAAGGTAGCTGCCGAGAGCTAATTCCTGAAGGCGAAGAAAAGATCAGACTAATAAATAGTAGCATTACATTTTCGTTATTTTATGTTAGAAATAATATTGCAGAATTCAAAAGCTAACTTTACCTTCTCCAACTCCTCTTCCAAGTCAGACCGCTTCTCCAAGGTTAGAGGTTCGTCTTTTTCAGGTACTTCTTGCAAGGTTGTAGAGCCTATAATGTAACTACAAAGCAAACACACTAAAGTTAAGCCGCCAAAATCCATATATTCATGTAAAATACTCATTATGAAATGACAACGCTCAGAATGAATAAACTTTCGCTGGCACCGACAACAACGTCGCTGATAGTTAAGTTATTAGCGTACATGTTGCTATTAAAATCTGTGTATATTTGCAAGAATTATCCAATACAGAGGAAAGTACTGGCATGGCCAAAAAATGTGTCGTCTTCTCAGCCTATGATATTACCCTGCCTTAATCTCAGGCATCCCACCTCCAAAATGGGATGCTGAATGGAAGCAGGTTAAACTGTGTCCAAACATTTCTGTGGACAAGAGGTGAAGACCACTGAATGTATCAGTGTATTGCTGTCTGTGGTTGATTTTACAGGGTATTGCTTGAGGTGGCACATATTTGAATGTATTTGTGGAGAGCCTGCAGATATTAAAGAAAAAAAATACACTTCATTTTTATAAAGAAAATATTCTAATTGGAAATTGGTAAAAGCCCACAGTGTGCGTCTGTTATTCTAAGGACTTAAGGTTCAAGTGTGCTAATGCATTTCAATAGGTTACACATAGGTTACACATGTTTAAAACCCGTCAAATGAAAGAATTTGTGAGTAAAAGACCAACGTCAATCTAATGGATCTGTCTTGGTTGCATGTTATTCTTCTGGCTGATGGAGCAGGGTTTTGCGTAAATGAATTAAACAAAAGTGAACCTAGTCCATTATGATTTCTTCAAATTGTTTCTTTATTCTAAAATTCATATTCATTCATAAAAACAGCCAACGCGTTTCGTTTCCGCAATCAAACTTGTGGAACTTCATCTGGGCTTCTTAAAGTTGTAATCTATAGCGCCATGAAGATATATTTTGAAATGCAGTTTCTCCTTATTGTAGAGGTAAGCTCCAAAAGCCAAAGCTTAACACCTTATTACGTGTCAACACTTTCCTTCTGTAATGTTTGAATTTAGGGAATAAAGAAATAATTTGAAGAAATCCTAATGGACTAGATTCACTTTCTTCGGCGCACCTCCTTTTGTTAAATTTGTATTATAATCTGTACTCAGTGGCACCAAAGGGTGACGGGTGCAAGAGCATTGTGCACGATTATCAAAAATTTATTTGCAGTATCATAGTGAGGTGCTATCCAACGGGTCCGTCACCCTGCATCTTTTTTGTTTTGCGTAAATAAAACCTGCTCGGGTTAAACCTTACATACTGTGAGTTATTAACTAAAGTATGAAATTAATTGAAAATAATTAACATGCAGTCGAGAGAAAGAAATTAGAAAGGTGCAGGAAAATGACACTGTGACTGAGTAGGCCACAAACGATTTCTGTACCTTGAGTAAAAATACGAAATCCGACCACGTTCCACTATCTTGGCATCTTCATGTATCGGTCCCCTGCTGATATATTAGAAGGAAACCTAATCAGAGCCATCTCTGCTGTCAGAGCCCAAGTGCACTTTTGGAAGACCCTTCCATTAAGGGTCATGAGCTGAATAACACTGACAAAAATGGTAATCCTACCAAAACTGCTATACTACTTTTTGAACCTCCTGATTTATGTCCCTGCCAAAATATTTCGAGAATTAGCATGCCTGTTCCGTGACCTAATTTGGAAGAAGGGCAGGCCCCGGGTCGCACTGTGGAAACTATACGCCCCCACCGGCCAAGGAGGGCTGGCGCCGGTTCCAAATATGGAACTGTATTATTTGGCAGCCTAGCTATAGTGGGTGACGATATGGTTAAGCGGCATGGGGTTAGAAGGCACGGCAACGACGCAGCAGCAATGGTCTCAATCTCAGATCTACCACTTGTTTCACCCAGACTCCCACGCCCATCCCATATACATCTGGAGCTAGCACACAAATGCTACAAGAGAAGCCTACACCTTACCCGGGGTGCGACCCCCCTATGCCCCACTGCTATCGCTCACGGGGTCGCCCATAAGGAGGACAGGCACCTCAGACGTAGCACTGGCACGAGGCAGGCCTAGAAACGCTGGGTGACCTCTACGCAGATGGCTCATTGCTCTCTTTTGAGACACTGACAACGGACTATGACTTACCGGCAGGACAATTTCTTTTACACAACTTGCCATGATGAGGGCCTTTTGGAATCGATACGATTCCAAAACGTGCACGCGGAGAGACCGAAGAGACAGTAGATGTGCACGCGGGGATTGGATGCTTTACTGGCGGCGTGACATCTGGGGCCTTCTTTTTCCGCCGCCAATAAAGCATCCAGTCCCCGCTGTTATAAACATTGCGCATTGTGAGCGTGGGCCGCCTGGGTCGCGCTTGTTTTGCTAAGATCTTACAGTATTTCAGAAACACGCGTCACGCTAGCTGGTTGTGTCCGCCCCAGTGGGTCTTCGGGACCCAGCCACCACCGAGTTTCCTTCCTTTCCAGAGGCCGTAGCCGACCATCCTCCCATCTCTGCCGCCAGGTATAAGCTGCCTCCCACTCCGAGCCGTAGAACCCACAACCCTGCTCCCTTCCAGAGCTGGGATCCACGGCTCTGCTGCCTGCCGGCCCTAGCCCCACTGTACCTCCCAAAAAACCCAGGACCCGCTGCCGAGCAGCTCTTAGGCCCATCGGACTCCCGAGCTCGCTTCTCTCTTGCAGCGGTGCAAAAGCCACGCATGCGATATGCAGAGTGGTTTTCCCATGGATTCATATGAAGGCGATGCATATATGCTGGAGGCGGGTGATATCTCCTCAGCTGATAGAGAAGGGGATGCCTAAAAAAAGTACAGAATCTTGTGCAAAATCCTCATCTTCCACCCTCCAATCTTCTCCACCCAAGAGAATGTATGTGTGCCATGTACTGGTTCCTGTTTTGACTTCCAGTACCAGAGCAGATAGGTACTCCCTGCTGCAGATCTGCTAGCATGGGGGCGGGAGGGGTCAATTTAACCCCCAGCTTTTTGATTCCCCCGCCCATTATCTAACAGAATTAAGTACTTGATTTCAGCTGTTTAATTAACATAGGGACTCCCACTAACACTAGCCCTTTTGGTTTGTGAAAGTTAATGCGAAAGTCTACTAATTCTGGAAGTCCGTCAGGTCAGGTAGTGGCTCCCCAGATTATAGTTATGGTCTTCCAGTGACACTAAGAGGTTGTCTGCAAAGGCCGGAAGTTTAAAGGTGTTTTGCCAAAAAGTCAGGCCATCGATCATGGAGTTGTAGCGGATTCGTTGTAGGCGAGGTTCTATTGCGAGTACAAATAATAGGGGCAGCCATATCAAGTTCTGAATCCAGACCTTTCTGATTGCCAACCATTTACTTTTGCGACTGTTGTAAGGTAGTTGGCCAAAACCCACCCACAACATTGCAGCCCAAGCATTTTGTTTTTCAAGTTAATAGACAAAATATGTATGTACATAGATTTGCATCGGGGCTAAAACATGTTAGAAGTTGTTGTTAGCTAGACCTGGCAACTGGTGACACACTGAGTCTGAGAGTGCGTGGGGAGGGGCGAATTGAGCGGGATCTATGGAAGTAAATTGATTCGGTATTATAGGCTGTATTGTTTCAGTAGTTTTTCTTTCCCCATCAAGTGAGGAGGAACATGGCGGCGGGCTGAGTGCCGGTTGCGGAGGCTCCAGGAGACGGCTCGCTGCTGGCTGAGAACGCGGTAGTTCAAGACGTAAACCGAGAGGCATGATTTACCGGTTGTAGACGGTAAGAGGGAGATGGCGCTGCCTAAAAGCTTTAACTAGACGGTTTAAATCTAACTGCACCCTTTTTTGATCTCGTTTCCCCGGAGGTGTTCGATCATAGTTCCTGCTTCTCTTGGGGGCTACGGCGCTAGGGCCTGGGCTGCTGGTCGTCGGGGACAAGGTAGGAGTGCATGTTCTTCGAGGTAGAGACGGAGGAGGGGCGACCACGAGAACGCCGGACGAGTTTATGGGTCCGAACCCGTTTGGTTTTGGCACATATCCAGGTCCGGGGGTCGCTTCACAAGGACATCTGCTATGCTCTCTATTTTTCCACTTTACCCACGCGAAAATTTGTTGCAAGGCGCTGTAAAGTGAGACCAGGTTGTGAATACGAGTGCATGGATCCTGAGCCAATAGCAGCTGCTCCGGTTAACCATACGTGCGGGGGGGAGATAGAGCAGGCTCGAGATCTGGTATCATGGCTGAAGTTGGCTGATACAGTATCTGCCCTAATTCCAGCTTGCCCTGTCCCTATTTTCACCTTGGGAGTTCCCCCCCCCGCGTTGGGAACTCTATACAGGGCAAGGGAGTGTCCCCTGCGGTCCCACTTTCCCCACATAGAAGACGCAGGAATAGATACCAACTCAGATCACAGCAGGAGCTGAGATCAAAGGGGGTGCTGGACCTGGTAGAAAGAGAGCGGCCTACGCCACTAACCCCCTGTAAGGGGAAAAAGAAGCCTGAGTGTATTAAAAAAGTAAAAGGGTCGAAAGTAGCTCAACCCCCTCTTAGAAATACCCCTTCTTTGAAGACCTTTTTTAAAGTAGCAGAGCAGGTAGCAGCATCCAGAATTCAGCCTGACTCAGTTATGGCGACCCAGGACACCAGGCGTCCCCCGCTCCCGGTGGATAACAGCTTTGCACCACTTGAGGGCTTACCGGATGCGGGGAACGGAGGAGCTGAGCAGATAGAAGGTCTGATCACTGAACCTCAGGTTGGGCAGTCAGTTTTAGTTTGCTCCCTTTCTTCCTCCACACACGCCATAAGTACTCTGGAAGCTTCGGAAACCCTACAGGGTCTTCAGGCTCCTGTAACTGTAGCACTTCCTACCCTTCAATTACCTGGGGCGGAGGGCAATGCCCAAAGCCACAGTAAGGCTTTATCTAAGTCAAAGGACCTAGCACGTGTCCAGGGGGATCAGGGGCAGCATGGAACTTTGGATGAAGATAGGTTGGGCTCTCTCCTCCAGTCTTTAAGAGGGGATTTAATGACCAAATTTGAGATCTCTGAGAATAATCGGAAAGCCATCCATGATAGATTCGACTTATTGGAGTCCAAACTGGATGATGTTATTACCCGGACTGGGAATTTGGAAGCTGAAGTAACTACTTTATCTGAATCGGTCCAAGGAAACTCCAAAGACATTGTTACTTTAAAACTACAGAACAGAGCTCTTGCTATGGATCTGGAGAGACTATAAACACAAGCACGAAGGAATAATCTTAGAATCCTGAAGATACCCGAATGGGAAGAATTGGAGGACATTAAGGGGTTTGTTTGTAAGCTCTTAAGGGAAGGGGTCTTAAAGGATCGCCCTGACATCAATTTGGAAATGGAAATCCAAAGAGTGCATAGAGACCCCTTTAAATTACATGCAGACAGGAAAGCTCCCAGGAAGATTTTGGTGAACTTTCAGACTTACAGTGTTAAGGAGTTAATCTTGGGTAGGTGTTTATCTCAGGCTGTTCTGCATTATCGGGCAAATCCATATTTAATTAGATCTGACATTGGTGGGAGAACAGCCCAGAGGCAGTGGGAACTGGGTTCCAGAATGCCCGAATTGAGATCACATGGAGCCCATGTCCAAATGAAATTTCCTCCCCTATTAAAAATTATGTGGCGGAATAAAATGTATAATCACAGCCAGCCTGAGGATGTGGACGATCTCCTTGTACTGATGAGGCAGAAACAATAGCACAATGAGTAATCTGAAAAGGGGAAAAGAGTGTACTGGGGAGATGAAGGTTGAAGTACGAAGTAAAACACGGGCGTTAGGGCAAGGGGGAGAGCCATAATCAGGTGACCTACAATAGTGAGAGGATTAAAGAAAAAAAAAAAAGTCTATCTGAAAAAAAACAACAAAAAAACACAGAGAATGTAAAAAAAAACAAAAAAAAAACAAAAAAAAAACATATGCTTTGTAGCACCATCCTCTCGAATAATATGAGCTGTATCCTCATGCCGCCGTAGGGGTAGTTAAAGTTACAGTAGCCAAGACGTTATAGCCAGGGCAGCTCACCAGGCGGTTTCATCGTCAGGTATGAAGGGGGGGGGGGGGTTTGGGAGGGGTGGTTGGGATCAATGGGTGGCAGGGAAAAGAGATAACATTTCCTCATATGTAAAGAAAATAGCTTATTCACTTAAAACTTTAGATGGGTGGGAAGTTGGTGCCTGGACATGAGTAGGTCAACAAGCATAAAAATCCTCTCCTGGAATGCGAACGGATTAGGAGAGGGGAGAAAACAAGCCAGAGTCTGTGAATTTTTAAGAAACTCAGATGCTCACATTGTTTTACTACAAGACACCCACCTAGAGGCGAATACTTGTAAAACGGTTTTTGGTAGACTGGGTTGGGTGCAGGAAACATTGTGTTCGAGACAGAAGGGGGTAACTAGGGGGGGTCGCGATAATCACAAGGATAAATAGAGGGATAAGGCTGCTAAAGTGGGATACTGATCAGACAGGTAGATGGCTGGTGGCGGCCTTTTTCATCTGTGGAATTAACTATACCTGTGCCGTTTATTATGGCCCTAATGAGGATAATCCTGGTCCCCTTTTGAAATTGGGGGCGGAGCTTCTTGAGACATCGGCCCCTGTGATTCTGGGGGGGGGGGGGGAGGGGATTTTAATTTGGTTTTCGATCATATTCTAGATTGGTCCTCTAAGGCGAAATATCATGCTCCCACAAAATATATTTCGGCTCTGAGAAATATAATGAAAGATCTTAACTTGCTGGATGTCTGGAGATCTAAACATGGCGCTACTAGAGGCTATTCATTTTATAGTAAGAAGTATAGACAGTATTCCAGGATAGATTATTTTTTAACAGATCAGCATCTGTTAACAGATATTACCTCGGCCTTCCATATTCCAGTTGGGATTTCTGACCATTCGGCAGTTGAATTAGTTTTTGAATTAAGATCTAGACCCACTGATATTAGATGGACACTAGACAGGACGCTGCTTCTAGATGACAGAGTAAAAGCAGAGGTGAAGGAAAAGGTCTCTGAATTTTTATCCTTTAATATTGGCTCCTCCACTGACCAGATGGTCTGGGAGTCTTTTAAGGCTTTCCTCCGCGGACTATTGAGTTCATTAATGGCGCATAAAAGGAAAATTAGCAATAAGAAGAAGTCAGATGATCTGAGAGCATTAATAGAAAAGGATGCAGAGTTACAGATGGCTACTATTTCAGATAGGGGGAGGATCCTGGAGCTCGAGAAAGAGCTCCTGGATCTACAAACCTCTCTTAAAGTAGCTGATGAAAAGACCATTAAGGAGAGGTGGGAAGTTAGTAAATTGAAAATTTTTGAGTATGGAGAGAAATGTGGGGCCCTTTTGGCTTGGAAGTCAAAAACCGAGAGATCCAGGAATAACATCAAAGCGTTAATTTAGAGAGAGTCGGGTATATTAACTATGGAAGACAGGGCTATCAGGGAATAAGCTAGGGGATTTATGAAAGGCTTATATCAAGAAGACATGGGCTTTGAGTCAGATGAGGCCCAGACCTGGCTGATCCAGAGGAATTTACCCCAAATTTCAGAAACAAATACAAATTATCTGGCAAGTGAGATCACGGAGGGGGAAGTGAGAGACCAACTCAAGAAATTGAGTGGCGGTAAAGCGCCTGGGCCAGACGGGCTACTAAGTGAGATTTATACAGTCTGTGATGAGGCATTGATTCCTGTACTTACCACACTCTTTAACAGCCTTCTGATTTCTGGTCAAGGGATTCCCCCGTCCTGGTCTGAGGCCACGATCACACTTATAGCTAAGCCTAATAAAGACCCCACAAAGATAGAATCCTACGGGCCTATCTCCTTCCTGAATTCTGATCTGAAGCTCTATTCCGGGATACTGTCTACTCGTCTAGCCAAAATTATAAAATCAATCATTCTTCCAGACCAAAGAGGGTTTATTCCGGGGAGAAAGCTGAATGAGCTAACATTCCAAGCAATAGGAGCGGTCGATTTTGCCTAGGTGAGAAGGTCGCCACTAGCCATTATAGCGATTGGTGCGGCCAAAGCCTTTGATCAGGTAAACTGGTTATACCTTTGGGCCACTATGGCCGGCTTTGGGTTCCCTTCTGTCTTTATTGAGGGAATTAAATCGCTTTACCAGAACCCACGAGCCAAAGTCCTGGTTAACGGAGGCCTTTCGGATTGGTTTAAAACTTCCCGGGGAACTAGGCAGGGTTGTCCCCTCTTTTATTTGACATCTATATAGAGCCTTTTGTCTGTGCGATCAGAGCTGATCAGGTTATTCGACCCTTTAAGATAGCAGACATGGAGCTCAAAGTAGCTTTGTATGCTGATGATCTCCTCTTATATACTTCCAACCATGAGGAAGCAATTCCTAGGCTATTTCATCTTGCTGATGGAAGGTTTTCAGGGTATCAAATTAACAAGGAGAAAACAGAAATAATGGGGTGGAACAACAGCACGGTTATTCAGGGGGCTAAACATAAAATGAGGTACTTAGGAATCCACTTGACCCAAAAATTGGATGATATTCCTAAACTTAGCTGGCAGATAGCTGTAAGAGAGATCACCAAAACACTAACAAGATGGGGTAATTTGCCACTGAATTTATACGGACGGGTGAACCTCATTAAAACGACAATACTCCCCAAATTAACTTTTCTTTTTAACAGCATCCCTTTACCCGTTGCTCTGAAAGACATCAAGAGCCTTCAAGGGAAGATCGGTTCCTTTATATGGGCTTCAAAATCTCCTAGGATAGCCTGGAAGAAATTAAGGAAGGGGTTGAGGATAGGTGTTCTAGCTTTACCAGATCTACTTTCATGTTGTCACACCTTTCATTTTAAAAACTTTAGACTACTGGCAAATAAACTGGACTCCTCGTCACAGGGCCTCCTTTTTCAGGCGTTGTTGCATGATCAACCACAGGGCCAAGAGTTCTTCCTTTTTAAATTTGGAGATGAGAAATTCTATAAAAAAGTCCGACTTAAGATCTTACGGACAGCACTTAAGAACTGGGTACATGTCCGGAGAGTTCTGGGGATTCCATATTATAACACACAAGCTCCAATTTGGGACTCTCCGGGGACTCCAGAATGCTTGCAGGATCAACTGTCTCGGCCATTAAAAACACCTGGCTTAACTAGATGGGGAGATCTCTGTGTTAACTCAGCCCTTATTAACTGGGATTCTCTTGTGTACCTGACCAACGGGTCTTTAACAAGATTCAAATTTTACAAAGTTTCTGCCTGGTGGTCTAGGGAGACGCTAGAGTTCGAAGACGATACTGGGATTCTTGATTCTGTCTGTAGGGAAGGACTTTGGAAACGAGAGCTCTCTTGCTGGTATAGGTGGTTAACGGTGGCAAAAGAAACGTTATAATCAGAGCTGGTGAGTCTTTGGGGTAACGTGATAGCAGATAGTCCCGAAGAAACTCAAAAGATCTGGGTAGATGCATTTTCCATGTCTCAGAGTTTAATAAAACCGGCTAACCTTAGAAGAAACCAACTGTTTACTGCCGATTGGGTATACTGGACCCCGGCAAAATTATCTAAGGTTACATTAAAGAACTATGGTTGCCCCAGATGTAAACTCCCTGCAGCAGACGATCTACATATTTTTTTAGAGTGTCCAGATATTACTGACTATTGGAAAGCTGTCATTGGTTTCTTGGAAAAAGTTCTATCTGCTCCTATTACCTGCTCTCCAAGATTAGTCTTTTTTGGATTGCCAGCAGGATATAATGTTAATAGTTTTTCCTCACAATTTATATTTTACGTGATGGCTATAGCTCGAAGAGAGATCTGTAGAGAATGGAAGTCTGTTGCCCCGCCTAGGTTCGCTGACTGTTTAAGAAACATAATGTAAGTCCGTAAGTTAGACATGGCATGTCAAGAGGCAAGTGCAGAAAGGATATGGTCCGCACTGGTGACCTGGTCTAATACATAATGGTGGTCCAATGATTATGCCAGAGGTGTGTGGGTCCTGTCCTCCCAGTTCTAAGAGGCGCTCCATCGGAAAGAATGGGAGTAGGAAAAGGAAACAGCCTACCTCTGGGAAATTCCTGTCTGCTGCACGCTGACTCCAGGGCAGTAACTAAGATCGACAGTGTGAAAGGCTTCAGGAGTTCCCATGTAGAGAATTTATCATCTGGTAGCATGTATGAGGACAAAAAAAAAGTAGTTTTTCTTTCAATCCAAAAGGTTTTGTTCCATGTGGACATAATTTACGAGAAGCTTCTCCCACTTAGCCACTATCCTTCAGGCCTGGTGTACTATCTATTTTAAGTCTGCGACTCCATATGATTAGTATATGCGATCAAATGCCTTTTTGTCATATACGGAGAGGATGACCTTACTGTCTTTCTCTGTAGATTTATAACCTGGAGCTCGTTCTTTGTATTGTGGGTAGTACTGTGTCCTGGAATAAACCTGCTTGATTGACATGGATCAAGGAAAGGAGAACTCCCTCCAACCTACTTTAGTAACTTTAAAAATCTACTTGACCTAACTGCAATGTACTTGACCGCTGTCTCTGAAAGTTAGCAAATGTGACAAGATAACATGCGCGCTGCTAACGCCAGACGAGACCTAACAAGTAAATGGTCTTTTAAAGATCTGAGAAGTACCTACAGCAGCTCAAAAATGGACTGTGTGTAACCCGGGAAGCTCTCTCAGCCCGGGCTGACACACACAGCGGGGAAGGGGGGTGCTGCAGCCCTTTGAGCCCAATGGGCGTTGCGCACCTCCTGCTAGATAACCCCTGGCTACCCCCAAATACAGAAACACTTACCAAACAAACTCTGGCTCTGTATGGTCTACAGACTATTGGTGAGCTTTTTCACGACGCTCAGTTGCACACTGTTGATGACTTAAAAGCAGGCCACAACGCATCTGACATTGACAAATTTATTTTGCACAGAGTACGAAACACCAATCGTACGAAGCTCCATCTCCCCCCAAGGGAGCTGGCAGACTTTCCCCCACTCACATTAACCATCACGGCGGCTGAAGGGGCCCATCCCATTTCCTGACTTTCCCACTTATCCTTAACACTCCACTCCGGCCAGTAGTTGGGGCAGGAGCCCGGGCGGTCTGGGAAAGACCTGGGTGCCCCTTTCCAGATCAGACGTGTCTATATTGCTGTGAGCAGACACGATTGTCTCAATCAGCGGCATAAACCTACATAAAGCATGTCACACTGTACCCACTAGCTAAAGTAGATCCCGCCAAATCACACACTTGTTCCAGATGTGCAGCAGAGCAAGCGGACTTCTCACATTTGGCAAGGAACTGCAGGCCCATATTGACATGCTGGGGAGAGGTCTTCCACCATTTGTCCCAGATCATTGGTTATTCACTACAACCCACTATACCGACAGCCTTGTTCGGGTATATTAAGCCTATACAGGCTGGAGTGAGGCAATTTGTTGCTATCGCTCTGCTTATTGCTAAAAGGCAGGTCTCGCTACATTTGGGTGGAGGGGGGTAGGGGGGGACTTCAAGTCCCAACGCTTACGGCTTGGGTCCGCGGCTTAATCTACCTCACGTCCTAAAAACATATGGCAACTATTGAGGGATTATTTACTGACACATACCGAGGGGATTGAGTGAAGTGTATGTAGAAATCTGCCCCGTGATACTTCCTGTATAGCCCCTTATACAAATGTCGGGGGATCAATTGACACCCCGTCTGTTGAGAATGAATATCAGTATAACGGACGAGGGGATACGCATCCCTCCCAGCAAACTGAATCGATGTCATCAGCTTTTAGAGATGTTTCACATGTAGTTGTCGCAGCTGGGTTTGGGCCTTCCCTCCTTAATCTAGATTTTCTGTTTACCTCTGAACACGTAGGTGTAGAAGGGATGTATGGACAATCTGAAACGGTATTTTCTGGATGAATGCTATGTAAAACGGGATCACTGATATGTCTTTTGAAAAATGCCCTGTATTAGTTCTTTCTTCTCTCCGTCTTTACTTTCTTCTTCTATTTTCTAGTATTTGTCTTCATTTCCTGATGACCTAGTGCCTTTGCACAGTTGTGAAAATTTCAATAAATAAAAGTTAGAATTTTTTTCTTTACTAAACAGAAGAGGCCTGCACCCACAGTCCAAGGTCCCAATAGGAAATGTTAAGAGGAACAGAGTTTGCAACTGTGAGAATCAAGGCATATTAGGAGATCGAAAGTTTAACTGAAGCTGCAATGGCACTGAAGTGAACGATGCCGTAGGCCCCTTTCACCTCCTCTGGGCCTCACAGCCAGTTGATCAGTTGTACTGTCAATAGTTATGGCCTTGAACCTTAGGATAATTGATTATGTGTATAAAAGTGACGGCATGGCTGTTAAGGACCAGAAAGAATTAACAAGGCAGTATGGATCAAGATGTTACTGAAATCAAGCATTCCGTCACAAAAACACCAGCCCATACCAGGTCCCATGTCCTGATTGTGGAGTGTACAGCAGAATACCAAAGATACATGCAGCATCTAAAAGCCAACGGGCTAAAAAATTAATGTTAAAGTAAAACCTGAGATTGGATGAAAGGCCACGAAAGGTTGAAAATGACAAAAATGTGTTTTTTACCCCCTTGGATTCCTGGTCGCCTGCTCAGTATAAATGCTGATAAAAAGGTAGAAGACATCACATTTCCCATGATGTACAAGGTCGAACAACCCCATTGACATTTCTCTAGAAACCTAATTATGAGTCTATGAGTTGGCATAAACTAACAGCTATTTCAATGTGCCAGGTGAGCTACTGATTTAGAAACACTCTTTATTAGACTTCGAGACTTACAATTCATACTAGGACTAAATTATAGACGTGTGGGAGTTTTTTTTCATAAGACAGTTACCAGGATTATTTGCCAACATTCACTCACATAAGGCAGTGGAGTGATTTGTAAGCCCTTTTGCACTGTGAACCGACCAACCTGACAAGAAGTGGTATTTTTTATGGATTTGCATATTAGAAAAAAAAACTACTGGACTGGTATATTTCAAGAAATGGACTACACTGCCGAAAATTGCTGCACCCATCAAATATCCTTCCATTACTAAAAGTGCTCAATGTATCCATTTGCTGCAAGCATAGCGGAGTGATAATTTATTTCCAAATCTAGCCTTTAATTGAAGCAGCTTGTTGGTCACTGGTGAAGAAGTCGAAGCCACAATAGTTCCAGGTCTGTTTAAGCAAATGTAATTAAAAACACTGGGACACCTGTACAGAATTTCACTGGACAGTTAATTATTGCACTTTAACAAACATCTTGTGTGAACTCTGAGTGGCTTTGAGAGTTCTTCTCAGTTGGTTCTAGTAGTGAGCTCAATGACAGTGCATGAGCCCCTAGATCAGTCTTTAGTACTGCACATTTCTGCCTCCCATCAGAGGGCAGGCTGCAGTGATACGAGACCAGAAATGACAACTCTAAACTGGGATGACTGCCTGTACTTTTTGGGAAGTCGCCAGCAAGGGCTAAGGAAGCAGGAGGGGCTTTATAATCCTCATGAACTTGGTTGTTTGTTGAAAGCATTAATATTTTCCCAATCTGGGCTTCATCTGTGGCTTGATCCAACGCCAAGAGCCATTTGGCTTGCACCAATCTCACGAGTATGCCAACTTCACTGGGTAAAGAGGGAGGCGATGGATGTGTGTGTCTGTCTCTTGCATATGTCTAGGCCCTTAATAGTCTAGATGGAATCACCAGAACTGGCCTTATCAATAACGTGTGTACACACAATGATTGGTATGGGAGCTATGTGCTGCTTCTGGCTCTGTTGTACATATCTGGTGTACAAAGGGGAAGCTTGCACTTACACTGTTCTTTTTTTATTTGAGCAATCCAATCACAATATACAAGGCACTATAAATACATATGCTCAAAAATTATATAGTTGAAACCCGTCCCAGACATTATCCCTCACAATCACAAGAGCAAAACAAATGCTATGAAATATTAAGTTATAAAAGTATATCAATAAACAACTAGTAGAAAACTGCCTGGAAAGAGCATTGAATAATAAGATCGAATAGGTTCCTACAATCTACTAAGATAATGAAAGCAGGACTCCTAGAGTGAATTACTCAACAGTAAAAGGATTTGAGTTTGAATTTAAAGAAACACAGGTTGGGGGCTAAGTTGATTTCACATGTTTACCCCCACCACTCATGGACTTACTTTCTTCAAGATGCTCACATTCGGGTTATGACCAGAACATCTGGGTATTGACAAGTAAGCCAACAGATCAGATTACAAAAATAAGCTGATTGGAGCCGATTCTAAAAGTGACCCAGAAAATTCCTTTTTACTTGCCAGCCTACTCATAGCCAAGCCAATTTGGTAGGGCTGGTCTGAGACATGGACATATTTTCTTAAGCCAAGTATGAGATGATTTTGGGCAACTTCGAAAAACATTAAGATAATGCAGTGCTGTATTCTAATCTGGATAGCACCACGGCTGAAAACATTGTTATCCTTCTAAACTACTCCAAGGGAGTATCTACATGAAAGTAAAAGTAATTCACTACTGCTTTAATAATTCGTATTTGTAAAGTGCAAACATATCACCCCACAAGGGTTTCAAAGTGCCGGGGGCCGGCAGGGAGATTAAGTAAGCTATTGCCCAGACTCCCATGATGCTGAGCTGCTGCCGCCAGGGATCGAACTGCGGTCCCCGCGTGCCTGTTTCAGACGCTCTGGCCGCTGCGCCACACCTCTTCACAATTCAATTTGGACTTCAGAAGTTAAATTCAAGTCAATATTACCAAGGTTAGAGCAACTGATACTAGATCGGACGAAGGGCTTCTGGAATCTGTATCTTCATAACCCAGCAGCAGAACCTTCACGTTACACCATTAAAGCAAAGAATGTATTTTTATTAGTTGTCCCCTTCCACTTGTGATAGATCTCTCCTACTCCCTTTTTGACCTTCTTCATTCAGCTCCATTGCACTTTCTTGCTCGTGTCTCAAGGTAAGGAGTGCTAGAATAAACATTATCCACAATGCACCCGAATCAGGTTAAAAGTAATCCTGTAGGCCATGGTGCAGCACACTGACTGGACCCTTTCTGAGGACCTCAGGAGGAGTGGTGGGGGTGTAAGAGTTTTCAGAAGGTTCATGTGCCCAGATTCCTGGTTCCTCATCTCAGTTACCTCATGTTTTCGCTGGGATCACCAGTTGCAACTGATTAATTGGTAAAGGGAAGGGTTTTGATATGCCCCCCCCGCTTTTTTCCAGAGATTAGGGTAGGGATCTGACCAGAGAACTGAGATACTGCTGACCCAAGTGCTAGGAGTTGTGGATATATGCGGCCGAGTTGCTCCTGGTGTGTTGGTCATGCGATATGTTATCTCAGAGAGTCCTCTGCATTTTCAGTAAGCTCCAACACCAATCTGTACGCACTGGCAGACCTACCCTGCTATCTGGGATCTCACATACTCTTGACTTTACATTTTCAGTTTCCAATGCAATTTAAAGTCTGGTGCCTGGTAGTTCCCATACTTTCTTGAGGAGTCTCCCTTCTGCTTAGTCACATTCCCTTCTGACTAGTGCTCTCTGTCGGTTCCCATCACCTCAACCTCAATGTGCCCAGCTCCTGATCTTTCCGTCAGGTATGCAGAGCGAGCTCTACTTGAGCTGATAATCCTGCAGAAGGTTATGATCTTGCAACTGAACGGAGAATGCTTTCTCAATGATTTTACAGATGAAAGGTGGGTGGGTGATAAGGCGGAGGATGGCTAGGGGAAGAATATGCCTTGGATATAATTCTGGATATTGCTTCTGATGCCTGTGCCTCTTATACTCATCATCCTTCTTGATAGACACTGTTCTCTTTACTCTCCAATTGTCTTCAAATTATACTATTCTTTGTTCGGCCTAACCTCTCGATGTGAGTACTAGGACCGCTTTCTGCTTGAGCACCGTGCATGTTTCCATCTGAACCCTTTCGTAGATTCCCTACTCTTACATTCTGCTGCCTTCTCCATTAGCTCAGTCTGCTTCCTAGCTTCGGCAGTGCCCTATTAAAAAGCAGTACATAGCAACCAGTACAATAACAATAGGAGTTTTGTTGCAATATTCTCCCTCTCTTCGAGCAAATTGTTTTCTTCCCCTGCAATCTGTTGCCTTGCCCATATTTTTGACTCTTCTTTGTGCCTCTTACCCACTTATTACTATCAGGAAATGTTCTAGCCCCCATGTTGTGATTTCTTACAATTTGAGAGTATGCTTTCATGTTTTCCTTATACAACGTGCCGTTTGTTCTATGCTTGGCAGACATTGTATTGGTATTTTCCTCTCTCCACATTTTCCTCTAGCCTTAGAACCAGCTTTTGGAATGAGGAAGCTCATTCTCCGATAGAGCGAGAGCAGAATGGAATTTTTTTTATTTTCATCTAATAAACTTTGTATATTTTATCTTAAGTTTTCTTTTTTCATCATTCTTTGGAATTAACATCCCTTTTACTGGAACACAACAACTCTGCCTTAATAAAAACTCTTCATGCTGAATTATTTGGCGTCAATTTAGATTATATGCAGTAGTAGAGAAGAAAAATTTCATTTAAAAAACTGCAACATACACGTTAACAACGCACAGAAATAGTAGAACAATTCTTGATCACTGGAGATGCAAACATGTACAGAAGGTGGAAAAAACATTTCAGAATATTTTTTTTTTCTTTTTGCTGTGGTAGGCTTTAATTTACAGCTGGTTGGAATACACCTATAAAATAGTTATTGAATAATATAAGTGATAAAGTACACCCTACCGTACATTATAAGAATATTGCAAGTCACAGAGGAGTTCCAGAACCATAAAGTAGAACAAGGCTGAAGGCAGAGTACTTTTATAAGGTTATGGAACTCCAAGGTGAGTTGCTATATCCTTATCAAGTACGCCAGAGGATACTTCATCTCATAATACATGACTACATGATGACACCATCACCTTTCCTACAAATCACATAAAACCTTGGTGCGTAGCTCTTTTAGATGAAACAACAAGCAAGTTTGCAAATATGAACAAAAATGAAACCTTTAGTGCAAAATGAAACACATTAAACCTGTTAGATATGTGTTACAAACAAATATTAGAAACTGTTAAATACAAGTCAGTTTTACTAAAAAAAAAAGCTGCAGTACCTCGATTCTAGCTTTTCTCTATGTAAGGAGCTCAACAAAGAAATATTCTCCCTGCTGGTCATTGCAAGCAGAAGAAAGAAAAGCAACATTCTGTTTTTGTTTCTTTTATCAGCTGCTTCAATTGCGATGTGACCTGACCTACCTTTCAGCTACGCTGCTGGCGGCACACATTGTATTGTCAGAATTCGACTGTAATAACTTATAACAGTCAAGCTCTGACGTCTTTTCTTTATAATTGGCGACTGAGTGCTGAAAAGTTTTATAATGTTGAAGAAAAAACTTTATAATAATCTGCAGAATTTACATGGGGCTTAAATTAAAAATACACATTTGTTTAAAGAAAAAAAATTGTAGTACGCAAACATATTTACTCGTACTAGGCCTGAATAGCTGAAGCAACATTGCTTGACAAGCTGACATGACTGAAGAATGCTTAAATCTCATAAAATGTTTACTTCCTGACATTCCCAGGACATGTTTTTCATAATGAATAATAGCTGCATAAACGTTTTAATCTAATTCTGTAAATGTTTCTACTTACATAATGTTTACTGCTATTAAATGAATAAGTGTTATTTAGAACGATAGAGGTAAAATTTCCCTCACGGAAAAAGTTTTGAACAAAAGAATGAATCACAAGTAGACCAGATGAAACAGCTAGATTATAAAACATAGTTGCAACATTAAAAGCTGCTATGAGTTATTGTGTTTCTGTGAGAAGCCGAGGAGTGATCCTGTTTTCATGACAGCAAAAAGAAACAACAAATTGCAACTTTACTGATGTAGCACCAGCCTCCCGGGACTCAGTTCAGAGGCGAAAGAGTGACACGGGTGGTGGGGGTTGTACCATAGGTATTTGGAATGTTGTCAACTGCACTGTTACATAACTCCTAAAAGGGGAAGAGTACCTGATGATATGTCTGTATTACATATTGGGCCGGAGGTAGAAAGAGGTGCAAAAAGGGGTAAAGAGGAGGGGCGGGAGGCTGCTTGAGTGCTACGGCCTCGTGGCACCTGCTCCACACTGACCTGGGGTGGGGATGTTGGGATGGTGTTACATTCTGGTAGTTTTAAGGTTTTGTGGGAATGCATGCTGTTCAGGGGTACAGAGGTTCTGGTGTCTAGCACCAAAGGAACCTATGAGACCGATGTATGCCTCTGAACCAAAACAACTCCTGGCTGCAATGGGAAGACTAAAAAGTCTATCAAAAGTATGCAGATACGATCAGTCATTTCTCTATGGAGGGACATCAGGAGGCCCTTCAGAGGGGGGCGATTACCCGATACCATGTGTGAGGCCCTCAGAGTCCTAGTGCCAAAACCAGGGAAGGACCCGGTAGAAGTCTCTACTTATAGACCACTCTCACTTTTAAATGTAGATGCAAAAATCGTTAGCGGTATACTGGTGGCTAGGTTGCTACCCCATCTACTGAAATGAATACACACTGACCAGTGTGGGTTTATAGCACAGAGAAGCACTCACTATGCATAACCTCAGGCAACTGTCGCATTTTAACCATGCACCACACCTGGAAGATGGACCATATGCCCTGGCATTTCTAGACATCAAGCAGGCGTTTGATTCCGGAAACTGGGAATACCTCTGGCATGTATTGGAGAAAGGGGGACTTGGCCGTAAATACATTGCCTGGGTTAAATTATTATACACAGACCCAGGAGCCAGGGTATGTACGGTTGCATGGTTTCTAGCAGATTCCAATTGCATAGGGGTAATTGTCAGGGGTGTCCGTCACCCCTCTTGTTCAGGTTGGCTATAGAGACAATGGCAGACTGCTACGTCATGCACCAAGACCCTGGGAAATCCAGTTGAGAGATGCCACTCACATGGTATTCTTGTACGCAGATGTTGCCCTGGTAGATTTTTGGAGCCCAGAGTACTCAGTTCATATACTCCTGAACAACCCAAGGGATTCCTGGGAGGTATCCGGTCTCTATTTTAACACCTAAAAGTCCCAGTTATTCCCGAAGGGTGCACTAGCTGTTGTCCCAACTGGGACACTCCCGCAAGTGGGGCTCCCATGGGGTTTCAAAGGGATACGATATCTGGGAGTTAATATTTCCCACACAGAACAGACATTTCTGAACTTTAATATCAGAACAGTACTGGAAGGTCTCCGAGCTTCAATACGATTCTGGAGGGGCCTCCATTTGTTTCTGATGGGCAGGGCTGCAGTTGTGGAAAAGGGGGTGCTCGGCAGCTGGCTGTACACGCGCGGCAAGGCACGCTCTATGAGACTCCCCAGCGCTACTTTGTAGGGATAGATCGCTTGATTATAGATTTACTATGGGCCAATAAGGAGACACGAACAGGACTAACTATGCTTAAACAAACTTGGGAGTGGGGAGGAATTGAGAGTCCCAGCATAGAACTCTACTATATGGCAGCCCATCTACAATATGTTGTCCACTGGTTGGACTCAGAAGACCCAGCAAAGAAGGGGGGAGGATACATGTGGATAACAGGCTAAGAACACAGCAAGCTAGAAGGCGGGCTGGGGGCCATTTGAAGAACGAGAGGAGGGAGCTAGAGTCTGGACCATTTACTTCTGTATAAGATGACTGTGCACCAACTGGGTTTGTGTGCAGAAAAACAATAGCAGCAAAGGTGGTGGGAGGTGGGGAGTTGATAAATTGTTATTGATAAATGTACTACTGCAAAATATGTATAGGTACTATGACATTGGAAGTCAAAAGTACGGTGTTAACCCAGCAAAAAACCGCTAAAGAGTTGTTTTTTCTAAACTACAACTAAATAATTTATTGTCTGTAATAGTACGTGTTCCTAGAGTAGGACCAAACTCACTCATCCATGCTCACCATTGCACCCTTGCTCCACTCTGAGACTCTACTGATTCTCTCAAACCTCTCTTCACGAGACGTTCCGTTGATTGATTTCAGATTATTGAGCTGATTTTGAAGCTGAAGTTTTACTATTTCTCTCTCGAATTGGAACTCTTTACGGGTTCTAACGGACACCTTATTTTAATTCCCATTCCTAGAATAGGAGGTTCTTTCCTTTATGGAACTCGTTTAATGCATTAGACGTGATCTAGATGACTGTTTCTGATTGACAAAAACTAATGATTAATATTGTTGATTGTATATGCGAATTCTAATAAAGATAAATTACTAAAATATTGAATTCCTAAAACCCTTTTAACACAAACTCATTATTGACTGGAAATAGTTTAATGATTGCGATAATTTCACGTGATGTACAGCTTCTGACTAATCTAACTCAACATCAAAGGTCCGTCAACCAGTCAGCTGGGATTTCTCCCTGATGAAGCTGTATCTTTTCTGATAAACTGATAATTTACCTGAACTCGCCGCTCCCTCAATTATAAAGAAATTAGAGACGGCATTCATTAAGGGATTACAGAATCCCATGTATTGTAAACACATTATTACAGCCTCTTTCAGCTACCCATAGTCACCCCCACTCCTTACCTGTCAATTGCATCAACATCGAGGCAGTAGAGGTCTCGTTTGAAATCAAGATGCCTTGGTGTGGACTTGTACATCTTCCCAATGCATGAGGAGCAACCGGAGCAAAACAAGCTTTCAATCATGCTACAATGAAATGTACACAACTACAATGTTAGAACACAGGATTATTGTAGGTTTATGACATGCAGGGTACACATGGCTCTCCCCAGCCAATTGAAATTACCACAGACTTTGAAAAATCACTTTTCCTATAAAAGCACTTTTAAAGCAGGCGGCCCAATCCAACTGTAACCTAAAGCTCTTTATATCTAAACATAACTTTATGTAACCTATTTTTGTTTGGTTTAAGAGTCATGGCAGTGTTAAACATGAACTAGAAGTACAGGGTCAATCAGAGTGCAGACAATCCGTGGCAATGGAAATAGGTCTGGCTTGAAGGTGCTGCACCCAGAACTCACAAAAGCATGAAGCTCACTCTGAATTCACAAGGACACTCCTCTCACACTGCACTTAATGCCGATGACCACACCAGCCGTCAGCTGCGGGCTGGGACTCAAGCACAAGAACACCAGACTCATAAAGAAGAACACAGGACTGAAAGTGCTGTTTCATGATGCATGGCTGTGAATCTTTTGGAACAATGTGGTTATCAACTTGCAAACAAGCATTTGAAACAGAATAGTAACCAGACCAGCGCATGAGCTGGATCAGGCCGAGACCTAAAAATGAATAGGAAAATGCAGCCAGACACAGGTATTTGGTATAACGAAGTGCTGTTTGCTTTTTTTTTTATATATATACCACGAAACACCTTTATATTAAAAGTTAACTTTATACAGCACCCTTGTACTCAAGCGCTTATGCATTTTCCAGCATCTGTACCAGTCGCTGGACTATTCGTTTTTGAGGAACAGGCCTTCGGCACCAATTCTAACTGACTCTGGATTTAATTGAAGGTCTCTCCACATGCGATGCTCAACTGTTGGTCCTGTTCACAGTTACATCTGTATCCTCCTGAGGTTCTAGCTAAGGTTGTACATATTCTGCATACGGACCTCAATTACCTATTTAATCTCTCATTTCAACAGGCCGTAGTTCTCAGAGCATGGAAACATGCACAGGGTGCTCCATTGATAAAAAAAAGTCTTCCACAGGCCCGAAGGATCTAGCAAAGTTTATACCAATCTCTATTCTACTAGCATGATCTGGAATGTTAGAGAAAATAGTGCCTGCTCTGATCAACCAGCATCTTGAGGTCAAATAACTTTTCCATAGTACTCAGTCCGGTTTCCAGCCATGTTATAGCACGGAGTGGGCTTTACTGGAAGTATCCAGGTTCATCACACTGAGCACAGACGAGGGTCAAATAGCGGCTCTTCTACTATTGGATAACTTCTGTTTTTGATCCTGTGTCTCATTACATTCTGTTAGAGTGGATGGGGAGGAATGGTATTTGTGGTTCTGCCTTGCTTTGGCTTAAGTCCTTATTTGACCGATGTGCGATCCATCCATCTTCCTCCTTTTTACGTCTTCTTCAAAGTTTGGAATCATGGTGTCGCACAATTTTCTGCATTGAGCCCTACTTTGTTTAATGTCCATATAGCCCCTTTGGCAAGCATTATCCAGCCTTTTGATCTAAAAGGTGGTGTCCGGCGCGGAGGACACCCAACGTATGCTCTCCTTTCTGTTTTTTTAACCCAGTCATGATCCTGTACATCGTGCAGCCGATAGCACGGCTAGCGAGTCTCATTAAGGATATACAGGAGCAGAAGAAGGTACATGGCCCTCTGTGAAATAGTGTACCCACAGAAACCGTTTTGGGACCTCTGAGGACATGCATGTGTATTTCAAGGGAAATCAGCTCCAAGACATCATCTTAGGCTTTCATTCTGATGTTTAGAGCTTTTATATCACTTTGTGAATACCACGCTCTCTCCATACTTTCTACAGAAGCTTTGAAGGTTGATGAATCACAACATGCTCAAGAACGTGGAAAGGAGCAGCTAACATGATCAAATTGATTCTATAATGTTTTTGATGTATGAACAACGGCAGTCGTTTATGGCAGCCAAGGCTCGGCTGCGTGACCTGAAAATACCGTACGCCCTGCTCTACCCGGCCCGCCTTCGGGTCGTGTTTCAGTCCCGCACCCACTTCTTTGAATCCCCAGAAGAGGTGTTCGCCTGGACCGACGAGACGGTGCCAGTGAGAGTGCATACACCTCCGGGACTGGACGCTGACACCTCTCGCAATGGAACACAGGCACGGCCCTCCCGGGGGGCACAGCGTAAAGACAACTGCAGGTCCAGGCAGCAGTCCACATCGGGCAATGCCTCCGAGAAAGAGAAAGAAGCTGCCGGAAATTCAAAGAAGGGCACCTGAATATTTCCAGAGACATACTGTTGATGTATTGCAATTGCCCTCTGTGATAGTGTGTCATACCCTTGGGTACAATAGGCCCCCGACCGTATGGGTGCGAAATATTGTTGGAGTGTATAGATATTTTGGTAGGCGAATCAAGGGTGGCCGGGGTGGAGGGAGGGTTAATCACAGGCGGGGGGGGGTTCCCCCAGTTGTTGGTTGGTAGTTGAGGGTTGTCCGGGGGTAGGGTAGTTCTATGGGGATCCATTGGCGTGGAAGGTCCTCGACCTCATGTTGGGGGTAGAGGCCCCGCTACACCGCGACAGGTACTTCATTGTTTTTTGAGGTATGAGGTGGGGAGGGGAGTTGGGGGCAGGGTGGGCTGTTTGAGGTTGGATTGGGGGGACGCACGGTTCTGGCAATGTAGCATTGGTGGTCGAGTGTGCACCTTCATGGCGCATATTGTGGCTCTTTGAACCAGGTGGTCCTTGATGTCGTGCTCGGATAGTAGGGTCAGTGTGCCCGGGGGCTCTATTCGCGTCCTGAGCTGGAATGTGAGGGGAGTGCTGGATAAGATAAAACGGGGGGCGGTATTGCGGCAGGCAAAGAAGGCGGGCCGATATAGTGATGTTGCAGGAAACACATCTCCTAGGTAATAAAACATTATGCCTCCAACGATTTGGGTATCATCAGGTCTTTCACGCAGGCTTTACAAAAGGGTCTAGGGGGGTGGCCATTTTAGTGCACCGCAGGGTTCCATATGTCCATTCCACCCATTAGATAGATACGCAGGGCCGTTATATATTTATTCAAGGTACACTATGGGAGGAGCCCATAGTGCTGGGTTGTGTGTATGCCCCCACCCCCTCTACAGTGGTCCCTCGTTGAGAAGATTTTTGCTGTGTGGGCAAACATCCCAAATGTACTTGCAGTGGTGGGTGGGGATTGGAATGATGTAATGGATAGTGCTCAAGATAGGCGCCGGCCTGGGGGAGGGAGTATGGCTACTAGTCCCACCAAATTGAGTGACATGATAAGGAACCTGAATTGGGTGGATACCTGGAGGCACATGCATGGCGCCCAATGAGAATATAATTTTCCCTCCGCAGTTCATAGATCCTTCTCTAGGCTGGATTACATATTTGTTCCCAGGCCGGCAATAGGTAGAGTGGAGGCCGCAGAGATACTGCCGCGGACCACTCCCCCACTGCTGTAGACATCTGTTTGGATAGGCGGAGACGGCCGTTTCGCTGGCGTCTCTCCGTTTGGCATCTGCAATTAGTAGACTATCAAAAGCATATGAGTGAGGCCATAGCTCACTACCTGTCCGAGAATGTAGGGTCGGTGGCGGATGAGACGACGCTATGGGAGGCAATGAAACCCACATTGCGGGGAATAGATATTGCGTGGTGTGCGGCGGCTCGAAGGAGGTGCCGGGCGACCTTAGTCTAAGCTGAGGCGGAGATCAGGGAATTGGAGCATCGCGACGGGGTTGAGGGGGAGGACCAGACGGTTGGGCAGCTCTTGCTGGCGCAGCAGTCCCATGCCTCTCTATTGCTGGATGAGGCGCGACAGTTGTGGCTGGCGACCCGTAGTATAGTATACCAATGGGGCGACAAATCAGGGACAATGCTACACAGACTGTGTCAGGGCATATTTCAGACTCAGACCCTCCCGAGGATTCAAGATGACACCGGGTCCCCCATCACAGATCCCAAGGAGCTCGCTGAGGGCTTTGCTGCCTATTACGCAGACTTCTATGCCCCGAATGAATGCCTCTCCGCAGATTTAGTCAACAAGTTCATAGCAGATCTGCCACCGTGCGCAGTTTCGGATGAAGCACGAGACCGCCTTGAACTCCCGTTAACGGAGGATGAGCTGGGTGCCGCCCTGGGTGAGCTGAACACTGGCAAGGCTCCCGGCCCCAATGGGTTGCCCAGTGAATTCTTCAAAAAATGTCATCTACAATTCGGGGCCCATTATAAGGCGGTGGTGGAGGAGGCCAGTGAACGAGGCTGCCTATCTCCGGACTGGAGACACGCTGAGGTAGTGGTGTTTCACAAGCCCGGTCGGCCCCCGCAGCAGCATGCCTCGTACCGCCCGATTTCTCTCTTAAATGTAGAGGCCAAGGTAGGTTATTGCTGTACATAGCAGATCTCATACACCCTGACCAGGCTGGCTTTATGCCTCAACGGGCGACACGGCATAATATCAGGCGAGCTCATGTTCGGTCGGCGGGGGTGCAGGCGGCGCTTTTTCTGGCCGACATGGACAGGGCGTTTGATTCGCTAAGCTGGACGTACTTGTTCTCGCTCCTGCCCCGGCTAAACTTTGGACCCCACTTTATGTCCTATTTGAGATTATTATACACTGATTTGACGGCTTCGGTCAGGGTGGCGGGGGTCTCGTCCTCAAATTTTGCTATCGGGAGGGGTACCTGGCAGGGCTGCCCCATCTCGCCCTACTTGTTCGCCTTGGCCATGGAGCCATTGGCTGCATGGGTACGTATGGATGCGCAGATGAAGGGGTTGGAGTGGGAGCACTGCCTGTCGGATAGAATAGCGTTATATGCGGACGACGTCCTGTTCTTTTTAACGGACCAAATAGGTCGGGCCCCGTCTCTTGCGCATCCTCCAGATCTTTGGAGAGACTTCGGGGATGTACATGAACCCACGTAAATCTACACATTGGGGAGTGGCCCGGTGGTAAGGGACTGGGCCTCAGCGTTACAGGTAGCAGTCTGGGGCATCAAATATCTGGGGGTGTTCCTGTCGGAGATCCCAGAGGTATCTTGGGAGCGGAACGTGGCACCGGTCTGGGAGCGGACCCGGGCGGATATTAAAACGTGGTCCCGCATGTCCCTGACTATATATGGCAGATCGGCCATTTTTAAAATGGTGGCCCTGCCTCGGCTGCTCTACCAACTGCAAAACCACCCCTATCACATCCCACCTCATTGGTTTAAACAGGTGGACTCCGTTCTAGGACAATTTCTTTGGGCGGGCGGCTCGGTCTGGGTGGAGCTGCGCACGTGCTTTAGGTCAACGTATAGTGGTGGCTCGGCGACCTCTGATGTCCTCTCATATTACCAAGCTTCGCATCTCCTGGTATTGAATGAATGGTGGTATGGGGACAGGGGAGACCCAGCCTATGCACTGGAGCGGTTTCTGTTGGAACCTCACACAGTACACACTATACTATATGCGGCACAGAGGCGTAAGGTGCTGCCACCAGTTACACAGGTAGTGTTTGACATTTGGAGACAAGCTCTGCGTAGAATGGGGTGGTGGCGGACCCTGACCGAAGAAACCCCCCTTTGGCGTAACGGCCGCCTACCTGGCCTGGCAATGCTGCAGGGCTTTACGGGGTGGGACGCCATAGGGATATCTAAATTGGGGGATGTCATGTCAGGGACGTCACTTAAGTCGTTCCAGGAACTGAGTACAGAATATGATATGCCCCGCACCCAATTTTTTAGGTACCTACAGCTCCGCCATGCTCTGACCCCTTACCTGGAGGGGTTGACCTCCCTTCCTGAGTTTAGCCCCCTGGAAGCTAGGGTTTTCATGGGCGATATAGAAACTAAGAAAATCTCACGCATATACCAGTCCCTGATCATACATTGCTCCTCCACATTGCAGAAGCTGAGGGAGACCTGGGAGGAAGACATTGGAACACTGGAGGAAGAGGACTGGAATGAGGCCCTCACAAGCCCTAGAGGGGCTGCCATATCTGTCCGCCTGAGGCTTATCCAATTTAAATACCTGCATAGGGTGTATTTTACTAGGCGGAGGCTGTGGCGGGCGGGCCTCATTGCATCCCCGGATTGTACTAGATGTGGGCCAGGAGGAGGGAACGTTCCTGCACATGGTGTGGAGTTGTAGCCACTTAGACAGGTTCTGGAACGTGGTATGGAATGGATTAGACGAGGCACTGGGGTGGGTGCTCCCTCGTACACCACAATTAGGCCTTTTGCATGTGATGGATGGGGTGGGGGGTAACCTCTACAAGAGACACTTACTGCTGTTGGGGCTCACTGTAGTCAAAAGAGATATAGCCAGGGCGTGGAAGGACCCGAGGGTCCTGTCACTAGTGGTGTGGAAGAGAGGACTAGATTTTTGCATGGGGATGGAGAAGCCCATATTTCTGGCCCGGGATGCCCACGTAAGCACTATAAAATTTGGAAACGCTGGGCCGACTTCAGGGGTCTATGGCTCGAACCTCCGCCAGAACTGGACCCAATACTGGACATTTGAGAGTGCTGTGTCGATGGATGTGTGTGTGCTGATTGCCGGAAAGTTAGTAATAACGTGCGTGGTGGGGGGAATCCGGGAGGGGCATTTGAGGCGGGGAGGGGCGGGAGGGAGGGCTGTTCTCTGCATAAATTATGTTCTTTTGTTACTTATGTAAAATGTCAAGATGGATTGCGATGTCACTCATGTCTACACTTGACTGGCAGATACCTCTGGGGTACAGAGCTCTGCGATTTGTTTGTGATCTGTCAAAATCTGTTTTTAAAAAAAATATATATATATATGGGACTGGTGAAAGCACGCTTTACCTTACACATGGACAATGAATCAACCGGACGGAAGGAAAATGCCAACAATGGCAGTGAGAAATTAGGGAGCGAAGGTGAAAAAGGTTCAGTTATGTCGTCAAATTTAGGTTTCCAAAAAGGACCGACGATTCCTGGACAAGTAGGGACAGGCATTCCGGGAACGTTAGGACAGCAACATGTTCAGAAACAGACAGAAGAATGGATAAGGGTTCCGAATAATGGATGTCTTGGCCAAAAGAAGCAATGGGGAGAAAAAAAGAAAGAGGCATTAGAATACTATTGGGATTGGCCACTAATGATATATCAGACTCCTGAGATAGATTTTCACAGAAGAGAAGCTGAACTAAACATCAGTAGGAAACAAATAGATAACCGCCTACATAGTGCAATGCAGCGCCTTGAAGGGATTAAAATGGAACAGAACAGCAAGGGGACCTTTCAAATTTGGGAGAAATGGACACGAAGATGATGTGATAATTTAATGTCCTATCGGAGAGAAATGGAACAGAAGAACTGAGTTAGACAATTTATATTGTGACAGAGCTCATGGTCAACTCCACTCACAGACAGGGACATTCAAAATTAAAAGAAATATGACATTACAGTAAGGATACACTGAGTGAATAACCCCAATTAAATTGTGGCAGAGGAAGAAAATAGTTGGCACAACGTTGTCCAGTACACCGACGATTTAGCAGGTTGGACAAGAGGCCTGGCACCCCCACCCCCTCTCCCTCCACCCGAGACATGTCAAATGTGGAGATGTGCATCTTCCAGGGCATAGGAGGAACCATACTGGGACTATCCCTATATGAAAGGCAGTCTACTTGTATGGCAAAAATATGCCCAAAAATATGATTCACTGCATCCTGAAGGCTTAGTTGACACGCCATTGTCTCAAATGCCTACAATCCACATAGGATTGGGAGTGCGACTTTATATACCATGGACCCATATGGACAACGAGAACCTTAAAAAACAACTGCCACCCTTCGTCGAATGGGCTGGAAGTGGATAGCAGCTCTTGAAAAACAAACTGCAATTGAGCATTCTTGCAATAGGTGATATCAAGAGTCTATTAAGTTCCCTCATAGGAGACAAGACAGAAACACTTTAAGAAAGCAGGTGTACAGGACATGGCATTGACTAACACTAAATGTGACAGACCTTCCTTCAATAAATATAGAGGCCTTGTTTGGAAACATCTGAGAGAATTTATCTAGACAGGCCAGCGATTAGGTCACTTATGGCACAGACAATGCAGCCAAATGAGGATCCGGACCAATTCTTTAGCAGAAAGAAGAACACTCATTTGCAATGCAATAGGTCTCGCAATTGCGAGAGTTTGAGCTATTGACATAGTAAATGACAAAGCATTTTATTTATGTGTATTGAAAACTTGCAAGTGGTACACGAACACCCACTTTGTGCTTATAGTCGCCGCTTGCGAGAAGCAAGGCTAGCATAGCAGTAACTGTGCCTGTTTTACTGCCAGCCTTGCTTCTCGTACGCAAGGACTAGGAGTACAAAGTGCGTATTTACGCAACACTTGCAAGTTTTCAAAACACATAAATAAAAGGCACTGCCATTGACAATGCCAGTAGCTAAAACTCTTACAAATGCAAGACCTATTGCACTGCAAATGCTTGTTTTTTTACTGGTGCCTGTCATGCTAAGACAATTTAAATAAACAACAAGGGTTCCAGGTGAGAGGTTATGAATACAAGATCAATCAATATAGAGCATTTATGAAAAAGCAAAATAAGGTGCCTAAATACTAGTTCAAATAGCATAATCAATTATCATTGCTAAATATGCAAAAACAGGGGGCGTGGCTAGCAGCCAACATGGCGACAGCTTAGTTTGAGAGCTCCTTCGGGCACTGCGAAATAATCATTAATCCGGCACATAAATCCGGGTCAGCAACCACCTGAAGCGGCGGCGGTCGGGTCCGGGGTCGGAGCGGATCCACCAGGTGAAATTCTGGAGGCCGCCGAGGTCCGGAACCCGCCGGACCAAATCCTGACGTGAGAGACCTGTTGCCGGAGGAGAAGCACCGGCCTTGCGTGCCCCACGAGCCCCGGCGGAAGTGGGACCGGACCGGCTTGAGGACGGGGACGCTGCCCGGAGACCCGCTGGGGACTCGCACTCAGCGAAAACTGCCACCGGAGCAGCGGAGGTGCCATCTGCCCAGTACCGGGGTACAGTAAACCCCACTCCGCCTGCTGGTGTTGGCGTGGGGCGGCAGCGGGGAAAAGAAATCCACGGGGTGAAGGAGAGCCGAGAGGGCCACGAGACGCGGAGAGGCGGTGAGCCCCCCCCCCCCCTCCGGCCACATTGTGCGGGACGTCTGCGGGACCCGGCAGGAGAGCCTCACCTGACTTAGCCTCCCGTGCATCTGCTTGTGCGGGCGGGCGGTGAGCCGACAGCAAAGGAGTCTGGTGCCCCCGGGGGACGGCTCATAAACCCATTGTACCGCGTATGACAGCGGTGCATACAAACAGCGCCCAACGACCCTGGCACACTGGCAGATGGACTGGCGGTCCTGACCCGCTCCTGATACTGCGGCCTCACAGTGGGGGGCACCCTGCTGGGCCCTTGCCCTCCTTTCTAACCGCGACGCTCTATTCGCGCGTTGAGGAGCCTGAGTGTATCTAGTGTGGTGCTCGGCCTGGCTGCGTGCGGCCTGGGCCCTTGCCGGCTCTACCAACGTGCCACCCACTGCGGTGTTTGCGATTACCACCCTCCTGTACACGGCACGACCTCTGCCTGCCAGTAACGCGGTATTCTGCCCACCGGACATAGTGGATGAGGACAGCAAAGCCTTTCAGACGGCAAGAACACTCGGACGCACGGATGCCCGCCGGTGATATCCTGCACTAAAGTGCTTGCGCTGAGGGGACTGGAATATATTGTCGGACTGCACCCCCGCCGCCGGCCCCCTGACGTACATATCGGGAGGAGAGACGCTACCCTTCAGTGATCCGCAGCGGGCGAGGAGGAGGACCCGAAATCCTCGAGTCTCAACGCCATGGCGGGCAAGGGCACCAGGAGTGGGTCTACTACGCAGGTCAGACTGGAAAAATTTGCTTACAGCCAACACGGGCAGGCTCAGCACGGTGGGCGCAACTCCACGGGGGCCACCCCGGCGACGGAAGGGTCCGCGAAAATAACGTTGGAGGACATTATGAACACCCTTACGGAGGTCAAGGCAACTGTGGGCTCCATTTCCTCTGAAGTCACGCTCCTACGTGCAGACTTTCACAAAATGGCTGAAAGAGTGTCCCAGGTGGAGGTAGTCACGAAATCACTGATAGAAGACACGTCCGAACTTCAGATTGCCATGGAACGCATGGACAAAGTCACCAAACTCCTGCAAGACAAGTTGGACGACCAAGAAGGGCGTTCACGAAGAAATAACGTGCGTATCCTTGGTCTTCCGGAATCAGAAGGGAAGGGGGCCATGGACCTCTACGTCGAAGACCTCATCAAGAACAAGCTGAAACCTAAAGGACTATCCCATTTTTTTCGGTGGAAAGAGCACACAGGGTTCCGGGCGGGCCCCCTAAGCAGGGGGCGACGCCGAGGCCTGTGTTGGCGAGACTCTTCAATTTTAGAGACAGGAATGCGGTCCTGCAAGCAGCGAGGGTCTCCCCGCCTGTTAAGATTCAGAATGCGACATTATCCTTCTTTCCGGACTACACGGCGGAGGTGGCCAGACGCCGCAAATCGTTCACGGAGGTGAAGAAAGCACTGCGGGACAGAGAATTGCCGTATTCCATGCTGTTCCCCGCCAAGCTACGGGTAGTGGCTGATGGAAAGACGTGGTTCTTCGATAAGCCGGAGACTGCTCACGACTGGCTGGAGGGCTGGCGACAGGTGGGACAGCGTCATCGTCCACGCAAAGATCGGACTAATCATCGGAACGTCACGCCATTGGAAGACAAGACCGACCCCCCGCCTCACCGCGAGGACACGGCAGCAACGGAGTCCGACTCGACACAAGATCCGCTGACCCAGGGCGACCAACACTGATCGGGAGATTGTCTGTGCAGGAGATGGCCTGGGGATGCCGCGTAGGACCTTGGACTTACTGCCGCTGAGTAAGGTGGACACACTTAGTGCCTGAGGGGGCCTCACCAACCCCACGAGCAAGTAAGATAGTTGGGGAAGGACTAAAGCACTCTGCGAAGTTGGGGATACGGGCGGGTTTCGGTCCGTGGAGCAGGGGAGCAGGGAGGGGGGATGGGGTTAATGTTTTACTGTTTACATTTTTGATATTGTTCATCACTCACCTCGCACATTCTGATACCACCCTAGGCCATGGCATGCTCCTCGTTCTCATCACGCTGGTCACCGACACATTGCTAACAACAATCTCACAACGATCTCATGGCTAACTTACTTCAGACTCCACCCGCTGGGAATGCCACGGTAACGGTGGGAGTGCCCCCTCTGCGCATGCTCACATGGAACGTCAGGGGGTTGGGTGACAAAATAAAGAGGGGCCTGGTACTGCAGGCTATTAAGCGGCGGAGCACAGATGTGGTTCTGCTCCATGAAACGCACCTTACGGGGGCGACATGCAAAGCGCTTGATCGGCGCGGATACAAGATGGCGACACATGCAGATTTTACTTCAGGATCCAGGGGAACGGGGATACTACTGAAAAAGTCATCACCCTTTATACTCACACACCATGCGACAGACGACCGGGGATGCTTCGCAGCGATACATGGCCAATGGGAGGGTAGACCGCTTAATGTGGTATCAGTATACATTCCCCCGGCACTACACTCCGTGACATTGCCTGCACTGGGTAAATTCCTGCTGGACCTCCCTGAGGGTGACACGATCATTGGGGGGGATCTGAATGCCGTCGTAGACCCTGCGTTAGACGCCTTTCCCACTAGGACCCGCTCAAGGGGACTTTCACCTCTTCCTGAGTTTTTAGATGCATTGGGCATTGTGGATGTATGGCGACATTTACACCCCACAGCGACTCAGTACACCTTTTACTCCGCAGTCCACAATAGCCTATCTCGCATTGACTACTTCCTGTTCCTGGGGGGGGGGGGTTGGGCACGGTTGACACGATCGAAATTTTACCCAGGGGCGTATCTGACCACTCACCAGTCACGCTCACCCTTACTACTGGAGAACAGAAATGCGCAAGGCTCTACCCCATTTATCCGAATTATCTGAAGGTCCCTAAATTGAGACGGAAATTGAAATTAGCGACGACACAATACTTTGCGGAGAATAGTGGCTCGGTGACCTCCCCGTCGATTCTATGGGAGGCCTACAAGGCCGTCCTGCGAGGGGCAGCGATAGCAGCCATTACGGGACACAAGCGTGATTCCCGGAAGGAGCTCACAGAGCTGGAATTGGCACTCCACGTTGCCAACACGGCGCACATGGCGAACCCTTCCCCGGAGGCGACACACGCGTTAAAGTTGCGGCAACAGCAGTACCAGACCCACCTGAGAACGACCGAACAGGGCTACTTAGCGAACACTAAACATAGAATTTATGAAGTAGGCGACAAGGCAGGGAAGATGCTGGCATGGTTAGATAGGAGGGAGGGAGGCGCGAGAGGAATTCAGAGACTCATTAATACTGACGGCCAGGTACTAACACACCCAGAGGACATAGTGCAGGCTTTGGCACGTCACTTTCACACCATATACACACCAGAGCATGTTGTCACTGCTCAAATGGTGGCGGCGGCGCTGGTGGACATTCCCCTCCCCGGCATACCGCCAGAGGCTGCACAGGAGTTAGAGGCAGACCCTTCAGAAGAGGAAATCCAATTGGCGATACATTCACTACAATCAGGCAAGGCACTGGGTCCTAACGGGCTTCCGGTGGAATGGTATAAATCGATGGCCTCAGAACTTAGTGGTCCCCTGCTGGCCATGTATCTGGACAGTAGGGAACGGGCCGAACTGCCACTGGATCAACGCACGGCCACGATCGTAGCTATACCTAAACCAGGTAAACCCCCGGAAGACTGTGCCTCATATCGCCCGATCTCATTATTAAATGTGGAAGCCAAAATACTGGCTAAACTTCTGGCCACCCGCCTGATGCCACACCTGAGTGCCCTGATCCATCCCGACCAATCAGGCTTTCTACCCCATAGGAGCACGGCACTGAACCTCAGGAGAGTTCATGGGGTAATGGCGAGATCACACCTTCTCACTGAGAGGGCAGTGATCCTTTCCCTAGATGCGAAAATGGCTTTCGACCTAGTGGAATGGGAGTACCTCTTCGAGGTGCTCGCACGTATGGGCTTTGGGTCAAAATTTATCGCCTGGATACGTCTACTTTATACTAACCCAGTGGCGCAAGTGGTGTCTAATGGTCACGTCTCGCCGGCGTTCCCGTTGAGCAGAGGTACCAGGCAGGGGTGCCCTTTGTCACCCCTGCTTTTCGCATTGGTACTCGAACCTTTAGCTCTCCTGCTCAGACACACACCCTTGTTTCGAGGCATTCAATGGGAGGAGGGGTGGGAAGACAAGGTCTCCCTATATGCCGACGATATGCTCATTTACATGGTCGACCCTGATAACGGCATCCCAGCCCTTCTGGACATTTGCAACACACATGGGGCGACTTCGGGCTATACCCTTAATTGGTCGAAATCAGTGATCTACCTCTTGAAGGGACCGGCGCCGAGACTGCCGGTCGATTGCCCTTTAGCAGAACCGGTGACCTCCTTCAGGTACCTGGGCATTGTCATTGTACATTCTGAAACAGATTTCTTCGCTAGCAACCTAAAACCGCCTCTGGACCGCCTGCGAGCTGATGTTAAGCACTGGGCAACCCTGCCCCTCACTCTCTTGGGACGCGCAGCCTTATTCAAGATGATGGCACTCCCCAGATTTCTGTATGTACTGGAAAACACCCCGCATCTTGTCCCTCCGCGATACTTCACACAGATCGCGGCATTGGTCTCCGCTCTCCTCTGGAGCAATGGTACGGCGCGAATAGCCTACGACAAATTGGTAAAAAGTTGGTATGAGGGGGGAATCGCACTTCCCAACATTCAGGTGTATTACTGGGCGGCTCAGCTTAAAATAATTAACCAGTGGGTTCACGCCCCGAGAAACGACCCAGCGTACAGGGCTGATTGGGCACAATTAGGAGCAGACTCCATGTTGTCGGTACTGTATAATAAACCAAGGCTTAAACATCTGCACGGCCCGACACGACACACAGCAGCCCTCTGGCATACAGCACAGGCACGACTGGGCTGGACAGGCAGAATTACCAAAATGACGCCACTGTGGGACACGAAGTCATTGGGGAACCTTAGAACATGCAAGGGATTCACACAGTGGGACCTCATAGGTATCTCCACGGTGGGGGACCTTTGGGACAATGACACAGTGATACCATTCTCGCAACTTCAACAGCAATATGATCTCAGACCCACTGAAACGTTTCGCTATGTCCAAATTAGACACGCACTGCTACAAGCGGTCCCGCAGGGCACTGCACTGCCGGACTCCTCGCCACTTGAGGACAGGCTATTAACAGAATATATGCAGCAGAGCGCCACGTCCCTCACCTACAAAAAGCTAATCAACAACTTAAAAGACCCCACGACAAAACTTAAGGAACGCTGGGAGGGTGAGATAGGTATGATGGATGAATCGGAGTGGAATGAGGCCTTGGCTTCTCCAAGGGAAATAGGCATTTCGGCCAAATTTAGACTGGTGCAACTAAAAATCTTGCATCGCATCTACTACACCAGGACACTACTCCACAAAATACACAGAGCGCCCACTCCCTTTTGCTTGAGGGGTTGCGGGGAGGAGGGAACACTGTTCCACACACTCTGGGACTGCCCGAAAATACGGGGATACTGGACACGGGTAATGCGCACCATATCCCAGACACTTCGGGTTTCCACTGTGCCAGACCCGCGTAAGTGCCTTCTAAACATTTGGGACCCCAATGACCTGAACAGATATGGCATCATCTGGGCCACACTTGCCATGACAGTAGCGAAACGTGATATTGCACAGAAGTGGGGGGCTCCGGACGTGCCCACAGTGGAAGGTTGGGCTGAACACATGGACGTCCTAATGGTCACGGAAAGAGCTGTGTATGTCCTTCGAGCAGCCCCCAGGAAATGGAACAAGGTGTGGACAGACTGGAATGTTTACAGGGGGGAAATCTGTGAGCCCTTGCCGGAGGATGATGACCTAAATTCTGAGGAGGAGGGGGAGTGATAGATGAGACTAGAGAATTATGCTTTTCAGTACTAATTGTACCGGCGTGATGGGAGGATGGCACTGAGTTCAGACACAAGGGCAAAGAAGCGTGATTGGCTGAGGAGAAGTATGCGACCTAATTAGAAGTGATGAAACTAAGTTGGGATATGGGGGGGGATATGTTTCTTGAAAGTTACTAGACAATTTCATAGGTTGGGCATCGTGACACTGCTACGTGACAAGTTAAGCACTATTGGTAATATATATTGATGTACGGAACTCCATCGGCGAGGATTGGGCAGACAGATTAAGATTGTGTTGTAACGAGATTGCTACCGCCAATGGTTCCAGGTTGATGTTATGCAAACGTAAATGTGACAAATGTATGCATCATTCTCACTGATTGCACCACCTTTATGTTAATAAAAGATTGATAAAAAAATAAATAAAAAAAATATGCAAAAACAAGACATAGATAAAGAATATATCAGTGCTCAAATCACCACAGCAAAAAACATTGGGTAATACATAGTGTGTTAAAAACAAACACAGACTGACACAGGAATAATAAACTTTATAGATAATGCATAAATCAGTGGTGGATTCTTGTTTTCTTTGGTGATCTGTTCAGGATTCACCGGGTGTTCAATTTCACATTTTTGTAACTGCCGATTTATGGCGTTGAAGGATTTTTCCGTTTTCCATATGTGAGCTAGTCACCTTTTTTGATTTCTTGGTTACCCAATTGATTGCGGACGCTGTCCAATAAGTTTATTTTGAGTACTGGTTGAGTCTGAGTATTACTAGACCCTTTATGTCCTCTATACTTATTTTTCTTTTCCCTTTTCTTATTAATTATGGTACTATCTTCTTTTAGGTCTGTTTGATTTTTCAGATATTACATAATGCTGATTAAATTGTCTCTGTCCTGATGATGACCCTTTGACTCTGGGGGTCCGAACTATGTCAGGGCTCGAAAAATCCACTCGCTAAAGCGAGCCAGATTTAATCAGGATGAGCTATCTTTAGGCCTTACTCGCCGTTCTGGGGAGCTGACAACAGTTATTCTGCTTGCTCACAAAGTGGATGAGCAATAAAGATGCCTTTAAATCTTATCTTGTCTTTCTCCGCTTTCAAAGACAGAGGTCAAAAGTCAGTTTGTCTTCCTACATTGAGTTTTCTTTCTGTTACTGAAGGTAGAGGATTTTTTGTAAATTTAACTGTGTGACAATCGAGATGAGACCACTTCACGGGCCACGTACAATACAGTTAGGTTGAGTAGTGTATTCAAGTTACTAGACCCCTGACTGTCTACGCTTTCAATATATGGAAGGTATTAAAATCTGCAAATTGGATCTGGATTTATGCATTATCTGCGAAGTATTTTATTCCAGTGTCAGTCTTTGTTTTTAAAACACTATGTATTACCCAATGTTTTTGTTGGTTAAAGATTCAAGCACAGATATCTGTCTTGTTTTTACGTTTCTTGCAAAAATAATTGATTATGCTTTTTTGAACTATTGTGTCAGCATCTTTTTTGTTTTTTCATAAATGCTCTTTATTGATTGTTCTTGCATTCATATCCTGGAACCCTTGTTGATTATATAGATTTTATAGCATCTGGTTCTGGGTTGTTTGGGCAGCCCCTATTGTGGTCAACCTGTCATGCTAAGACAAGCACCTGTGCCAGCACTAATTTGCCATGAGTACCACTATAAGCGAAGAATTACATTCAGTATACCACATTCAACTGCAGACTTGCAAGCAGAGCACCACTCTCTCTCAAGTTCACTTACTTTCTTTCACTCACTGAATCCTACTCAAACTCATTCATTCTCTCACTTGCACTCACTTTTCTTATTTTAACTCACTCATTTGGACTCACTCAAATTCTCACATGCTTTCACTCATTCTTTCTCACTCACACATTCTCACTCAGTCTCACTTGAACTGCTTCACTCTGACTCACTCATTCTTGTGCACTCATATTCTCTTAGTGTCACTCAGCCCTACGTTCCTGCTCACTCACTTATAATCATTCTTACTCTCATTCACTCATTTTCACTCTCTTTGACGCATTCATTCTCACTCAGTTACGTTCATCACTGCACTCACTCAATAATTTTTTTAATATTTCATTCTTTTTCACACTAATTCTCTCACGCTTTACACTCATTCTCACTCACACACAAACATGCTTGCACATAAAAACAGATTCACTCTTGCACTTACACACGCTATATCACACACACACACACACACGCACTGGCACACATGGACAAAACATATATTTAAAAGCATTTTATTTAACTTACCTCAGAAGCTAGAACATGTCCAGTTACAGCTCCTGGGACTCCATTTTTTTACACTAATATTACGTAATAGACTATTATTCATTATTGGCATAATAAGAAATGGGCACATAACAGGAAGGGAGGAGACCTATCACCCACAAATGCAGCTGCCCCTGTGTACGTGCCACTGATTTCATCGCACCAGATATCATGAGAGAGCAAAAGCACTGCCAGGGTTTTCAGAGAACAATCCAGGAATCACAACTGCGACCCATTGCTACCCCTAATCTCTCAGCAAATCTTTCTATCATGTTTGTCTCATTGGTCCTCTCTCTTTCACATGAATCCCTATTTTTCTGCCCCTCTCAGAGTTCTCTCACAACATTGCTTCTTGTACTCCAGTCTCTTACTCTTCCGCTCTGTAGGTCTGAACAGTCTTTCTCAGCTGTCTCTCTCCCTTCTCTCAGATGTCTCTTTATCACCTTGTCAGTCCGGTCACAACCCTCAATTTTGGTCTCTCTAAGCAGAGTCTTTCTTGTCCATTTGCCTGATTCTGACACAAGTTCTCTTTTTCTCTCCTTCTCTCAAACCAATATATATTTATCCCTCCAACATCTCCACAAATACACATATTTTTCGCTCTTTATTTCACATGTCTGTCTTCTTCCTTTCTTCTAAGATTCTCTGTTGCTCACGGTCATCAACTTTCTTTTCTGTTTCTTCTGCTGAGCCCTAGTTCAATTACTATTTTCTGTTTGAGCACACCACTTCCCCAGCACACTGCAAAGGCAGCTCAGGCAAAATCTCCCAGTTCAGGAATGGTGGAAACATTTTGTGGGAAGTCTAATAAACAAGATCTTCTTGACAATATTTCAGTGCACAAGATCTGAGGCTCAACGACCAGTATCACTTTCATTCTGTTCAAAATGTATAAAGCAGCCATCGAGAGTAAAAGAAAAGAAATGGATTCCATATGAATTGCCACGGTCTAACCACACACCCTATCCAGTCCCTGTGGCAGAAAGTGGTGCCCAGTACCCCAACCTATTTACATGGGAGGACATTCTCTTGATTGGTTCTAGTGTCCTCGAGACATGACACATAGTTCATCCAGTCCTTTTGTTTTCAATTGCAACATCATGGTAGATATAATTCTTGTTTTCAATACAAAATACTAAACTGCATGTCCCTGAACGCACACAAAAGAGACTTACAAGCTCAGAATTGGACTACATTTCTGCTTGCAATACAGCGTAACTCAAATGGGCAAATATAAGACACAGGCAAAAAAATGTCATACTTCTTCAGCCGGAAAATTTTGCAGGGATGCATCGATCAAGTTACTTCCACTAACAAGCATTTGCAATGCAATAGGTCTTGCATTATTAAAGTTAGAGCTATTGGCATTGTAAATGGCAATGCCTTTTTTTTATGTTTTTGTTTTTAAACATTTACAATGCTAATAGCTTAGCCCCTTCGCTGCGGGGGCAATTCCCCCGCTGTGCTTGTGGAGAGGGGGGCGCGCATAGTGCTCCCATGCTCATGACGAGCTGAGCTTGTCATGAGCTACAGTGCTCCTGTGCTCATGACGAGTTCAGCTCGTCACAGGTGCATTGGTTCCTGTGGAACGCTCAGCACAGCAGGGGAATTCTCCCCGCACCTGAGCGTTTCATGGCCCATGACGAGCTGAGCTCGTCATGAGCACCGGAGCACCGTGCCTCATGACGAGCTCAGCTCGTCATGAGCATGGAAAATGTTAAACTCTCGCAAAAATGAGACCTATTGCATTGCAAATGCTTGTTTAAAGGACGCCCCAGACACTACTTCCCCAACCTACCAACCTTCAGACTGCAAGCTTATCTTAACAAGTCCATACCTGAATACATCGTGCTTTGAAGAGCAGCACATGCGCTGCTCAGGAACGACCTTAAAAGTCTCTGTTTTAATAGCATTATACAATATGGTCGGGTATACAGGGAAGAGCCGATTCTGCAGCTAGGATGGCTAGAATGTTCAGGCAGTGTTGGATAGTTGTCAGGGGCTATTCATTCGTTGCCTTTTAGAGGATAAAGAACATTCTTTTCTGTTCCCAAAAAATGTAATAGGTGTCAGTTATAAAGGGCTTTTATGTTAAGAGCTACACATGGAACATTGTTTAATGTAATGGATACCTAGTGTTAAGTGGTCCTTTTTTTCAGTGACTTTGTGTGCATGCGTGTATATGTATGTGTGCGTGTGTGTTTGTGTGTGGGTGTGTATTTATTTATGTATTTGTGTGTGTGTGTGTGTGTGTGTTTTTCTCAGCAGATTATAGGTTCACATCTCTGCTGGGCAGCCTCAGCCTTTCATCCTTTGGTGTCATTGTCCCTCTGACACGTCATTGGTTTTACACGAGGAGGGACTTGCTCTTGGCGTTTCCTTAAACCCTGCTATGATGCATGAATGAGACTAGGCAGCAACTGAGAGGATTCTTTAACGTTCTGTCCTGTGCAATGGGTGATCTAGAGGAGCTGGTCAGTGGACATTTCAGCATGCACAAAATGTTAACTAATATGCACTCTTACACCTGACCTTCTCTCGAAAACTGCGACATATGTGTTTTAGTGTAAGGTTTTTGGACGCCAGGGTAGAACATGAAAAACGGGGGCCCTGCAAGTCATTTTAGGACAGTACACCATGCTGCATGGATATGATCCGCTGGTGCAGTGCATACATCACGTTACACAGCTATACACCACTGCTTGAGGCACTGCATCCATCTGCAGCTATGCCATACTGCTTCGTTACACTGTATCACACTGCATAGCTATAGGACACTTCTGAACTACACTGCACCATAATGTACAGATGTACAACGGCGTTTCAGCAGCACTGCATGAAGGCAGCCACCTAAGAAGATGTGTGGTTCCTGATTGCACATATGGGTAAGTGGAGGTTGCTGTGAAGAAGCGTGGCCTAAAAACAGGCACAGCTGTTTGTTACTCCCAATGATACCCCATCAAGCCTGCATTGCACTGAGGTAGCAGGATCAACTGTATCAAATTATCCCACAGTGCTGAGGCCGCAAGGTGGCTCTCCCTTGCCCTCCTCAGTGCAGTGTAAGTTGCCACTTGGAATCGGAGTGTAAACTGTTACTTTAGTTCACAGCTCAACATCTCTTCAAGAGCAAAAAGACATTTTAAAAACGCCATACGCACAGTGAGCAGCCCAAGGTTCAAGAACAGGTTGTCTACTGCAACTCTCTAACAGCATAGTTATACGAGGAGACGCAATAAAATAAGGTCCAACCTATGTGTGAATGTATCTATGGATCTTAACTGAAAAAAAACATAAAATGTTTCTACAACAAAAACACAGAAGCATTTCTAGCCATTCACTGATTCAGCTACAACCTCAGCAAAGCGGCACACACTGAATTCATAAAGGACTGTGAATGCTGCCTCCCCCCTGGACAGTGCACAGTGACCTGTTAGACACGTGGCTGAGGTTCTGATTGGACTGTCAAATGCAGCTGCCTCTGTGTACTAGAACAGCTCCGACTGCACACCATCCCCGGAACCGAAATTACAGCTTTTCAGTAGTTAATGTGAGCAGCTTCTGAAGCTCATCCAACGCCGGATGCCTTAAAGGAAGGGTTTCCTTGCCTATGGTGACTGGGTGTGCTTGGACCTCGCTCAAAAACTGGTGGTGAGAAGTGCCAGATGATGCAATTAATTATATGATATGGTGAGAAGTGCTAAATGCCTCGTATACCTGCCAACAAATACGGTTCCGGGAGTTTCCTGTTTTTTGTAACACAGTACTGGCAGTGTTTCTGTCACCTGATAGGGCAAGGGCTTGTCAGCCACTGATGACAAAGTGCCAAGGGCACCAGGCAGAATAGGAACACTGGAAATCGTCTTCCCTACTGCCCAATTACTTAAGGTACCCACCAATCATGTAGTCCTTATATATCACCTTGTCATTACTGTACATGGTCATGCCTGGTTGACAAACTGCAATTGCACAAACACAATAAATAGTTGGTGGTTCACTACTTTACTACCAAATAGAACGGGGCGGGGGGTCTCTGCTACCCCGCTAGTTACTGGCAGAGTAAATGTTGGACAGGCCCCATGAAGGGCTCGCTCCCTCCCCGCATGACAGGGCCCTGGTACCGGCCTTCCAGGTACTACCCGCAGAAGCAACCCCCAACCCGTCCCCCATGGGACGTCTGCTCCCGGGAATCCCTGTGTCCCTGGCCTGGGCCACCGTCAGCACCCTTGCCCGGACCAGCCGCCATCTTAGACACTGCGCCACGAGGCCGCGTGGCCTCAGCTCGACCCCAACCCCGGGCCTGGCCAGGTCCCGACATCCCGGCACCACCATCCACCCCGGAGGTGAACGGACCACTTGGCAGGTCAATGGGAGTAAGAAGTGTCGATGGCTCTCTCCCGCCAGGTGCCGATCACCCCCAGCCTCCCCGGGCGCTGGCTCCACCCCCCTGCTGGGTGTCTGGACTCCCTCATCCCAGACCTCCCGACCTCCAAGAGCGAGGGTCCGGACATCAAAGAGCGCCAGACCTATAACTGAGGCAGCCCCAGAACAGGAAGGCAGTTGTATCCTGGAGTCGAGAGACACCGCGACGAACTCATCCTTGTCGGACTGCTGGCGCTGCCGCAGCCCTGCCTTGTGAACTATTGTCCTGCCTGCTGGCGCTGCCGCGGCCTTCTGCAACCTTCATCCTCGTGGGACCTGCTGGCGCTGCCGCGGCCCGTTGTAACCTTCCTCCTCGTGGGACCTGCTGGCGCTGCCGCGGCCCGTTGTAACCTTCATCCTCGTGGGACCTGCTGGCGCTGCCGCGGCCCGTTGTAACCGTCATCCTCGTTGGGACCTGCTGGCGCTGCCGCGGCCCGTTACCACCTACGACCTCTTCGGGACCTGCTGGCGCTGCCGCGGTCTGACCCGTCCGAACACCGAGCTCGAGGATTGTGAGCTACCACCGTTTCACCTCCGTACCTGCGGGTACCAAGACTGTCCCACTACCCCCTTTCCCTAATAGAGACTAGAATTGAGAGGATCATCGTGTCCTGATCTCATTGTATCGTACTACCTTACTTCCAGAACTGCCTATAAAAGGTGTTAATCTGATCTTCGTGTGGTGTCCATCTGTGGGGGGGGGAAGTTACTTGTCTGTACGATCGCTGGAGACGGCCCTCACCGGAGGCCTCTCCCCTTGTGCTCGGCCGACCCTCCAGGTCCCCGTCTAACATTGGTGGCCAGCGGCGCGATCCGAACCAACGCGTACCGTACAGATAGTAACTCACCCTACGACTAAACCACAATGACGACCAAAGAGAGCGGATCTGCAGAGAAGTTCCAGATGGAAAAGCTGGAAGAATACAGCCACCGAGAGCTAAAACAATTTTGCATGGACTTAGGCATTGCTACCACCGGGCTAAGCACAAAAGAAGACTTCAAAAACGCCCTAGAGGCCTGGACAGAGACGAATACCGCCACACCCCGGGACCTCGAAGCCCCGGAAATCCCCACCACCCTGACGGAAGAACGGAGAACAGGTCCCTCCCGAGAAGAGATCCAGGAGCGGGAAAAAAACAGACTACACGAGTTAGACTTGGCACGGCTCAAATTAGACGGAGAATTGAAGCTGGAGGAACAAAAAATAAACTTAGAACACTTACGGCTCAGAGAAGAGCGAGAGGAAAAACAGAGACAGAGGGATCTCGAAGAAAAAAGACTGGCATACGAACACGAGTGCAAACTAGCAGAAATAGAAATACGCAAACTGAACAAAAACCTAGGGGTGCCCGAGCCACCGCGCTCCCCGGGTACTACCGAACAGAAGGTCCACATCCCCAAGGATGTGGTTCGAGAATACCACCGGAACGACGACATACAGCAGTGGTTCAAGGCCTACGAGATCGCCATGACGGCCCACCGGATCGCTCGAAGTGACTGGGGAGCCGGGCTATGGGGAAGATGCGTCAATGAGGGCCGTGATGCCCTGCTGCAGCTTCCGGATCATCAAATGACGTCCTATGACCACATGAAGGCCGCCCTCCTCAGTCGATATGGGCTTACGCCCGAAATGTACCGCCAGAGGTTCCGCAACTGCACCCGGATCCCAGGTACAACTTGGTTGGAATACGTAAACTATTTCAGCCGAGCCTTCGAGGGGTGGATCAAGGGTAACAACGTAACCACCTACGAACAACTCTTCAATCTCATTGTGTGGGAGCACCTCTCCAACAACTGTTTCGTCGAGCTCAGGCAGCACCTCCTCGACAGTAAATTGACGGAACCACGGCAGCTCGCCACCGAGGCGGACCGATGGGAGAGCACCCGAGTGGCCCGGGGTGGGCCGAATGAGCAGAACAGAACCAACCAAGGTCATCATCGTCCCCGAGGAGGAGGAGGACCGGGCCGGGGCAGAGACGCTGTCCCGGTCACTCCCGCTAACACCACCCCGCCCCCAGCCGGCCGGGGAAACCCCCCGATGCGCCCGGGGTTCCGAGCCAACGTTACGTGTCACCGATGCCAGCGAGTCGGCCACTATGCCAGTGACCCGGCCTGCCCGAAGAACCCGGCTCCCGGGCCCCGCCAGGTGGCGGCCGTCGCCCTAGGAGAAGAACAAGTCTCCGAAGACACTGAAGCATACGAGTCGGAGCAGTTCGAGTGGGAACCTGCCGCCATGACCCTGGCCTGCCTAGGGGGAAGAGACATGGTCCCGCGGACTCCCCTGCCAGCCAACACTCGGAAGTACAGCCAATGGGTGAGCATAAATGGGCGCAAGGCCGAAGCCCTGCGTGACACCGGGGCCAGTGTGACGGCCGTCCGCTGTCACCTGGTGACCCCAGAACAAATCCTGCCAAACGTTCTTTGCCCCGTCCGATCGGCAGACAATTCGGAGAGCCTGTGTCGGATGGCCTGCGTCCCCTTCGAATGGGGAGGAGTGTCCGGCATGCTAAAAGTAACTGTCCGCGACGATGCCCCCGTGGACTGCCTCCTGGGGAACGATCTCGAGAGCTCCCCGTGGGCAGCTGTTGAAAGAAGAGAGCATCTGGGGATGTTGGGTCTCCCGGACTGGGTGTGCGTGACCACCCGGTCCATGGCCACCCGCACCATCCCTAGACCGGAAGAACCCGAATGGTCAGCACCTCCTCCCCCGATCGCTCCAGAAGAAGACTCCATCCATACCGACCACCGGAACCAACCCCAGAGGGGTCCGCACAGCCCCCCGAACTTCCCGACCTGGCTCAGTGGCGTCAAGAAGGGGGGCCCACACAATTCCGGCAGGAGCAAAAGACCTGTCCCTCCCTCGAGGGACTGCGACAGCAAGCGCTCGCCCAGGGCCAAGGAGACACCACCGGGGCCCACTGGATTTATTGGGACAATGATCTCTTGTACAGCGAGCAAAGAATCGCAGAGCTGGGGGCCGGTCGAGTGCTGGTGGTGCCCCTCCACTTCAGAGACTTCCTGTTGAACTTGGCCCATGATGTCCCCCTGGCTGGGCACCTGGGGCAAGACAAAACCTACCACCGCCTGGTGACTCACTTTTTCTGGCCCAAAATGAGAAATGACGTCTCCAACCACTGCCGGTCCTGCCCGACCTGCCAGGCCAGCGGGAAGAGCGGCCGCAAACTCAAGGCACCCCTACAACCATTCCCCGTGGTGACCACCCCGTTCGAAAGGGTGGGAATAGACATTGTAGGGCCCCTGGACCCCCAAACAGCACAAGGGCATCGCTTCATCCTGGTCCTGGTGGACCACGCCACCCGCTATCCTGAGGCGGTTCCCCTTCGTACTATAACAGCCCCAGTAGTGGGTCGAGCCTTAATGGGAATCTTTTCTCGAGTGGGCTTCCCCCGGGAAGTCGTCAGCGACAGGGGTACGAACTTTATTTCAAAGTATATGAAATCCCTCTGGCAGCAGTGCGGGGTCACTTACCGATTCACAACCCCCTATCACCCCCAGGGAAACGGACTGGTTGAGCGGTTCAACCGCACTCTCAAGGGGATGATCATGGGGCTAGAAGAACCCCTACGCCGCCAGTGGGACGTGCTACTACCGTGCCTCCTCTTCGCCTACCGAGAAGTCCCCCAGAAGTCCCTCGGCTTCAGCCCCTTCGAACTCCTGTACGGACACCCCGTTCGCGGGCCTCTCAGCCTAGTGAAGGAGGAATGGGAAATGGCCCCCCTAAAAACCCCTCCAGACGTCTACAAGTACCTCCTGACCCTCCGCAATCAGACCCGGCAATTCAGGGAGATCGCCAAAGCCAATCTTGAGGCCAGTCAAGAGGACATGAAGAAGTGGTACGATCAACATGCCTCCTCCATCGAGTTTGAACCGGGTCAGCAGGTATGGGTGATGTCCCCCATCGAACCGTGTGCCTTGCAGGACAAATGGACCGGGCCCTTCAAGGTGATCGAGCGCAAGGGTCCCGTCACCTATCTCATCGACCTGGAGTCCCCCCGGAACCCCCTCCGGGTTCTCCACGCCAACAGACTCAAACCACACTTCGCGCGCTCAGAGCTCAGCCTGCTGATGGCTACCGACAGTGGCGCAGAAGGAGACTCCGAGCCCCTCCCTGACCTACTGAGGACCCGTGAAAGAGATGGTTCGGTGGACGGGGTCCGACTCTCCGAGGCCCTGACCCCAGAGCAGCGTCAAGATTGTCGGGCCCTCCTGCTGCCGTTCGCAAACCTGTTCTCCCTCGCACCCGGAGTCACCTCCTGGTGCCTGCACGACGTGGACACTGGGGACAGTCCTCCTGTCCGACACCGGGCGTACCGAGTACCAGATCGGGTACGTACATGCATCCAAGAAGAAGTCTCCAAGATGCTCGCCCTCGTGGTCATCGAACCTTCGGACAGTCCCTGGGCCAGCCCGGTCGTCCTGGTCCCCAAGGCCGCGGCCCCGGGCACCACACCTGAGCTCCGATTCTGCATCGACTATCGGGGTCTGAACGCGGTCACCCGAACTGACGCTCAACCTATCCCCCGAGCAGATGAACTAGTCGACCGCATGGGGGCAGCCCGCTACCTAAGCATCTTCGACCTGACAGCGGGCTACTGGCAGATCGGCCTCACCCCCAGGGCCCAAGAACGCTCCGCTTTCTCCACCCCGGATGGGCACTACCATTTCAGAGTAATGCCATTCGGCATGAAAAACGCTCCAGCCACTTTTCAAAGACTGGTGAACCAGGTATTGGCGGGCCTCGAAGAATTCAGCGCCGCCTACCTGGACGACATCGCGGTATACAGCCGCCACTGGACAGACCACCTCCACCACCTCCGAGAGGTCCTGCAGGCCCTCCAACAGGCCGGCCTCACAATAAAGGCCAGCAAGTGCCAAATCGGCCAGGGGTCCGTGACCTACCTCGGACACCAAGTGGGGAGCGGTCTGGTGGCCCCCCTCCAACTCAAGGTAGCTGCCATTCAGTCCTGGCAACCCCCCGAAACACAAACCGAGGTCCGAGCCTTCCTGGGGCTCACCGGATACTACCGGCGGTTCGTGAAGGACTATGGCAGCATTGTGGGGCCCCTCACAGAACTCACATCTAAGAACCACCCAAAAAGAGTCAACTGGACTCCCGACTGTCAAGCAGCCTTCGAGAAGCTGAAGGCCGCCATGTGCACCGCGCCTGTGCTCCAGGCCCCCGACTACAGCCGCGAGTTCATCGTTCAGACCGATGCCTCCGACCATGGTATTGGGGCCGTCCTCTCCCAACTGAACCCCGAGGGAGTCGACCAACCAGTGGCCTTCATCAGCAGACGCCTACTGCCCCGAGAACAGCGCTGGAGCTCCATTGAGCGAGAGGCATTCGCAGTGGTATGGGCCCTCAAGAAGCTCCGGCCTTACCTCTTCGGAACCCACTTCCGGGTACAAACAGATCATCGGCCCCTGCAATGGCTCATGCAAATGCGGGGGGAGAATCCCAAACTATTGCGGTGGTCCATCTCCCTGCAGGGGATGGACTTCACGGTAGAGCATCGCCCTGGTCAAGACCACGCCAACGCGGACGGCCTGTCCCGCTTTTTCCGCCTCGACGAGGAAAGTCCCCAAGAGGATGGGTGACTCTCCCCGCCTTCAGCTGGGGGGGGACGCATGTTGGACAGGCCCCATGAAGGGCTCGCTCCCTCCCCGCATGACAGGGCCCTGGTACCGGCCTTCCAGGTACTACCCGCAGAAGCAACCCCCAACCCGTCCCCCATGGGACGTCTGCTCCCGGGAATCCCTGTGTCCCTGGCCTGGGCCACCGTCAGCACCCTTGCCCGGACCAGCCGCCATCTTAGACACTGCGCCACGAGGCCGCGTGGCCTCAGCTCGACCCCAACCCCGGGCCTGGCCAGGTCCCGACATCCCGGCACCACCATCCACCCCGGAGGTGAACGGACCACTTGGCAGGTCAATGGGAGTAAGAAGTGTCGATGGCTCTCTCCCGCCAGGTGCCGATCACCCCCAGCCTCCCCGGGCGCTGGCTCCACCCCCCTGCTGGGTGTCTGGACTCCCTCATCCCGGACCTCCCGACCTCCAAGAGCGAGGGTCCGGACATCAAAGAGCGCCAGACCTATAACTGAGGCAGCCCCAGAACAGGAAGGCAGTTGTATCCTGGAGTCGAGAGACACCGCGACGAACTCATCCTTGTCGGACTGCTGGCGCTGCCGCAGCCCTGCCTTGTGAACTATTGTCCTGCCTGCTGGCGCTGCCGCGGCCTTCTGCAACCTTCATCCTCGTGGGACCTGCTGGCGCTGCCGCGGCCCGTTGTAACCTTCCTCCTCGTGGGACCTGCTGGCGCTGCCGCGGCCCGTTGTAACCTTCATCCTCGTGGGACCTGCTGGCGCTGCCGCGGCCCGTTGTAACCGTCATCCTCATTGGGACCTGCTGGCGCTGCCGCGGCCCGTTACCACCTACGACCTCTTCGGGACCTGCTGGCGCTGCCGCGGTCTGACCCGTCCGAACACCGAGCTCGAGGATTGTGAGCTACCACCGTTTCACCTCCGTACCTGCGGGTACCAAGACTGTCCCACTACCCCCTTTCCCTAATAGAGACTAGAATTGAGAGGATCATCGTGTCCTGATCTCATTGTATCGTACTACCTTACTTCCAGAACTGCCTATAAAAGGTGTTAATCTGATCTTCGTGTGGTGTCCATCTGTGGGGGGGGGAAGTTACTTGTCTGTACGATCGCTGGAGACGGCCCTCACCGGAGGCCTCTCCCCTTGTGCTCGGCCGACCCTCCAGGTCCCCGTCTAACAGTAAATATGTAGCTGCTCTGCAGGGGGGAGTTTCAGTGGCCTTAGCAATGGGCAAAGAAAGGCCCTGCTAGCGCCAGCGGCTCTCTGCGATCTGGTGCTCGGCAGTAAGGAATGCCGCCCGTCAGTGCTTGAATATGTCAAGGCCTCTGCAGCTTGGTAGAAAGACAATATCAGCCACACGTAGAATTTCTGGGCGCTCGTATCTCACAGGGCAGTGCAACTGGCTAGCTCCTTGCTGGTGACAATCGACAAAGGCTGGCATTTCTAACAGGCTGTAAAACCCAGCAACGTCTGGAGCAGGGTTGTAGGTCCAGTGCCATAGTGGTTCTCTTGTGCCAAGTACGGTGGTCTTATGTGTCTCGCGGACCGTAACTAGAAGTGCCAGGGGCCGGCTCAGAGTTGGCAGGGAGGCGGTCGCACGGGTAGTGTTCGAGGCCGGCCCATGCAGCCACGGGCAGAGCCAAAGCGGCCAGCAGCTGACCCGACCAAGGTACGAACTGGACTTGACGGATTCGCTGTATGCCCATGGCCCCTTCCTGCCCTCCCCACGCCCGGACTGTGAGAAGGACGCAGCCCCTTTGTTGACAGCATTGGCACAACCTCCTCTGCCCCCTGCGCCTCACCCCTGTCGCTACCTCGGCTAGGCGGCTGCTGTCCTCCTCCTCCTCCCTCTCCTGTGAGTCCCCGCTCCTGCCTGGCCGGGCGTCTCCCTCCTCCTCCTCCTTCGCTCCTGATGACAACAAACAAGGAAGTGCGGCCGCGGCGCCTCCAGTGCGGCCCTCCCTGACAGGGACCAATGGTGCGGGGCTGGGGCGGGCGGGAGGGGCTGCGGGCAGACGTGGGCGGAGAATAAGCAGGGCTGTGACGCGCTGGCGCGCCCACTCGCCTAGCCACGCGGGGGGCGTGGTTTACTTCTGACGTCAGGCCGGAGGACATGGCTGCGCCTCTCTCTCCGTAAGAGGATACGCACCTTTGGCCGTCCCTAACAACGACCCTAAGCGGCCTGGCCAGCGATGACGTCATACCGCTAGCGTGCTCTCTCTATGGCTCACGCCAGTTGACCAGCGGGGAGACTGCGGGACCCCCAAGCCTAAGGAGAGAGCCCCGCATCTTGCAGGCATGGCAGAGCAGCTCGAGTGCTCTGCGAGGCTTCCGAGAAGCCCGAAGCCCGGTTAGGTAAGAGAAAGGAGGGGAGAGGGGGTTGCCTGTCTGGGTGCCTGCGTGTGTTTGTCTGTGTGTGTGTAAGTAAGAGTAAGTGCGTGTGCGCGTGTGTGTGTGTCTGTGTGCATGCATGCGCGTTAGGCTGACTTGCTGGGAGTATGGGAGGGAAGTGCACGGCGCAGCGCGGGACGGAACGTGCGCGTTCGCGCACACAAATCCGGCTTTCAAGCTCGTAACACCCTCTTGTCCTTCCTTCCCCCGAGACAGGCAACTATAAGTCTCCAGCCTGGACGCATCCTTCGAATGCTAATTCCAGGCGAGACCTAAAAAGGATACAGTTTTTCCAATCCAACAAATTTCCATATTCCACTTTACTCAGGCTGCATTCGGTCACCCGATTGTCTAACACTTGCCAATGGACGGTCTAGCCATGCCCAATTCTCAGGATATCCATTGGCTAGTGCGCTTTGTGGGAATATCCACAACATTCTGCCCTGAATGGTGTCCCAAGCCACATACCTGGCGCTTGCTTTCCATGCCCTATCTGCTGACCAGTTGCGTCTCACTGGCCATAGTGAAGTGTTCTTCCCAGCCTTCCTACCCCTCAACCCTCGTATGTGAAGCTGCAGACCATGGACATTGAAATCGTTGATTCCCAAAACACGATACTCCTGTGGAGCTTCGCACGAGTCATGCATCTTAACCCACAGTTCGTGGTGCTCACTCATTCCCTTCACTTTAGCGCTTTAAGCTACTTTTCGGCGTTGTCTCCGCTCCACCCACACTTGGTGGTGCTCGCTCATTCTCTACACACTGCCAATTCCCTCTCACTCACCATTGCTGAACCTGTAGCTGGACCCCCGACACTGCCCGAAAACAAATCGAAAGCCACCCGTCACACTTCCCTGCCGAGCCGCCCACGGACTAAGCCTATTGGATCTTAGTGCCAGACGCGCTCCGTATTCCACCCGCCGATTGGCCATTCTAACAAACTGACACCGAGTGGTAAATATTAAGAGCCATGATTGGTGCAAAGGTCTATCAGTCACTCAGAAAGCTAGAGCCGCTGGAAGTTACGATCAACCAGTCTGGGTGGGCGGGGCCTAAGGGAGACAGGGCGGACACAAATCCCGCTTCCGTAGAAGCGGGACACAAAACCAACAACTATAGATCTCGCGAATCAGCGCATGCGCTGCAAAGCAGGCAAGACCTAAAAAATGGACATGGGAAGTTGCGACGTGACTGGTCTGCCCATAAGGTGGCGGAGCCCACCAGCCTAGATACCTGGGCACTCTGTGACATTAATTCTTTTAAAAAGACTTTGAACAGTGTTAAATCCGGCTCTCCCTGTGATCTTATCCCTGTGTCTGTGTTGCAGCAGATGGAATTACCTTTTCTTATGGTAATTATGCAGCTATTTAATGCCTCTATTCAAGAAGCTTTTGTCCCGCCTGAATGGAAACGTGCCAAGGTCCTTCCCCTTTTAAAGAAAGCCAATACTGACCCAACTCAGCATCCAACTTTAGGCCTATTTCTTTGCTACCAACTTACTCGAAATTTTAGGAAAAGCATGTCAACTTGCAATTAGCTCAATTTGTTGAATCTATTGACTTTCTACACTCCTCTCAATCTGGCTTTAGGGACGGCTATTCTACTGAAAGTACTCTTCTTGGAGTAAAAGAAATGTTACGACAGCGATTGGATTTGGGGGACACCGTGGGTCTTATACCACTCGACTTGAGCGCTGCATTTGACACGGTGTCCCATACCGTGCTAATAAAATCCTTGCAATCCCTTGGCATCACAGGTTTAGCGCTCAACTGGCATTCGTCTTTTTTAACTAAAAGGACATTTCAAGTTTTTACATCGAGTGCCAGTTCTAAACCCCATACTACCCCTTATGGGGTACCCCAAGGTTCAATCCTAAGTCCTCTTCTGTTCAATTTGTATGTTAAACCTCTGGCAACAATTGCAGAAGAGGCTGAGTTGTGTCCCTTTTTTCCTAAGCAGATGATACCCAAATCATCTTCTCCCTCTCCACGGAAAGGATGTCTGGACCTTCAGCTCTTCAGGCTGCCTTGAGGAATATTGCATCTTGGATGCAAGAAAATCTACGCAAGCTTAAAAGCGAGAAAACGGAGGTCCTAATTTTGGGAAAAAATCTTTGGGGTCCCCAGCACTGGCCTAGTGAAATGGGTGCTCTACCTCAGCCCACTGATTATGTCCGTAATTTGGGAGTCATCATTGATGACAAATTATCCATGAAGCAGCAGGCAGTAAAGGTGGCAGCTACTGGTTTCGCCATTTTAAGACGGTTGTAAAAAATTATCTGGATGCTCCCGATCCCCACTCAAAAAACCGTCGTCCAGGCCCTTGTGACATCTAGAATGGACTACGGAAACATCCTTTATTTGGGTTCAAATAAGGATGTTACGCGAAGGCTGCAGGTGGTACAGAACTCTGCTGCCAGGCTGCTTTGACAGCTTTCTAAAACATCTCCCACCTCCAGTGTTTTGTGCAACCTCTATTAGCTCAGGGTTGAAAACCGTGTTAAGTTTAAGGCCCTGAGCTATATGTATAAAATTAAGGTTGGCTCAGCTCCTAAATATTTGCAAACCTTAGTCTAACCCTACCAACCTTCCCGCCTACTACGATCGACCACTCAGGGTTTTTGGTGCCTAGGATTAAAACTTTCTAGAATGGGAGGTCGTTCGTTTGCCTGTCTTGGTCCATCCATGTGGAATTCTCTTCCTAATGCACTTCGCAATAAAACTTCACATATGAATTTTCGTAAACTTCTAAAAACCTGGTTATTTAACCAATAGTTCGGATTTTCTTTGCAGTCTCTGTCCTTTCTCTCTTGTTCTTCTGTCAGGTTCAGTGCTGGGAAACCCTTGTTGGGTAGCTGTGCGCTATACAAAATTATTTTAACATAACAAGAAATGCAGTACTGTCTTATAATATAGTGAAAAGGGAACAACCAGCTGAAGTACAGGACACACTAGACAACATAGTGACCCTAAAAGCCAAACCATGGACAGAGATACAAGCACACATAAATATACTTCTGTAAGAGGAGGCAGGAAAAGGAAAAGAACGAGAAAGACAAAATAGAAAAAGCTGCAGCCAAATAAGTACAGCAGAAGTTGACCAAGAAAATGGAGGAAGAAGCTGCTACTGCAGTTACTCAATTAGCCGCAGAATCTCTTGGTGCACTCCCTGCAGACATCACCCAACCATATGCCCAGGGAAGAAATAAACTGAAGAGGAGGCTAGGAGGATATGCCCAATGGAGGTGCCCACAGATTAGTCTCATGTGTCCCGTCTTATCGGTAACCCGCAGGCCAGGCAAGGAACCCATTGTGACGGTAGGCATAAATGACAAGGTGTACAGCTTTTACAGCGACACTGGGGCCACATTGTCCTGTATCCATGAGAGAGGACACCCACTGTCAGACTCCTAAATGGACACAGGGGTTTTCCGAGCTGTGATGAGGGTTCCATTCTCTAAACCAGTGAAGATGGAAATAGGGGTGGAGGTATGTAGAGGTCAGTCTCTTACTCTCTCTGGCCACCCCCGCCAGCCCGCTAGGACGCAATCTCATTGAGCGACATCTGACCCTGCTCGCAGGCAGTTCGCTCCCCACTCTGCTGCACGGCTCTGCCTGCATTGTTTTTGCCTAATCTTGTATTTTTTTCCTGTGCCTAACTAGCTTTCTTGCCCAGACTTGTTTTTATGCCTCTGTGCCTGTACTTGTTTTCTTGCCCAGACTTGTTTTTATTCCTCTGTGCTTGTACTTGTTTTCTTGCCTAAACTTGTTTTTCCTTCCTGTGCCCAGTTCTCCCGCGGCACCGCCCGTTTTTCCCACCACTGCGTCCTGACGGAGACCTGGCTAAACCCCACCTCGGCACCCGACATAGCCATAGCCGTCCCGGAAGGCTACAAGATCACCCGCAGGGACCGCACCAACGGAGCAGGAAGAGGAATCTCCATCGTCCACAGGAACACTCTCAGAGTCTCGACCAACACCAATGACATCCTCAGCACCGCCGAACACCTGCACTTCCAGATCTCTTATCTACAGACCCCCCGGACCCCGACCACAGTTCAGCGACTCCATCGCAGACTTCGTCAGCACACACGCCCTCACCTTCACGAACTACATCCCCCTCAGGGACCTGAACTTCCATCTCGAGAACAACAACGACACCAACTCCACCACCCTGATCGACAACCTAGCAAACCTCGGATTCAGACAACTCGTCACAACACCCACCCACTCTGCCGGTCACATGCTTGACCCCATCTTCTCCGCAAGTCCCCACGTTTCCTTCAACCACACCAACGAACTCCACTGGACCGACCATCGCTGCATCCACTTCACCTTCAAGAAACCCACCACGCACCACCGCACCCAACAGATGCCTTGCCGCTGCAGGAGCAAAGTCACCGAAGACCAGCTAACCACCACCCTCGCCCAGAGCCCACCCACCGACCCCGACACTGCTGCCCGCAACCTCAGACAGTGGATCAACGACTGCACCAACACCCTTGCCCCGGTCAAGAAACCCTCCAACAGTCACGCCAACAAGAAAGCCAGCTGGTTCACTGAAGACCTCCGGGCCTCCAAGCAAACCTGCCATCGGACAGCCACCCAGCCCACAAGAACGCTACCCGCAGACATCACCCCATCAGATCCGCCAAAAGGGCCTCCTTCAAAGACCGCCTAGACAACAACGCGCACAACAGCAAAGAGCAACATCGTGATGGAACTCTCCATCCCCAGCTCCAACACCATAGACGTCCCACACTCGCAAGACCTGTGCGACTCGCTGGCCACCTTCTTCCACCTCAAGATCGCAGACATCCACAACAGCTTCAATGCCAAGACCGCCTTGACAACCACTGAGACCTCCACCCCCACCACCACCATCCGCCTGCTCTCCTGGACCAACATAAACGACGACGACACCATCAAGATCATGAACACCATCCACTCCGGATCTCAGTCAAACCCATGCCCACACCACATCTTCAACAAAGCCAGCACAGACATCGCACCTCATCTCCGGAAAGTCATCAACACCTCCTTCGAGACAGCAATCTTCCCGGAGAGCTGGAAGCACGTCGAGATCAACGCCTTACTCAAGAAACCCAAGGCGGACCCCAAGGACCTCAAGAGCTTCCGGCCCATCTCCCTGCTCCCGGTCCCGGCAAAGGTCATCGAGAAGACCGTCAACGAACAACTGACCCGCAACCTCGAGGAGAACAAAATCCTGGACCCTTCCCAGTCCGGGTCCCGCAGCAACCACAGCACCAAGACTGCCCTCATCGCCGCCACCGATGACATCAAGTCCCTGCTGGACACCGGAGAAACGGCGGCCCTCATCCTCCTGGACCTGTCAGCCACCTTCGACACGGTCTGCCACCACACACTACGAACACGCCTCCACAACGCAGGAATCCAAGAGAAGGCCCTGGACTGGACCACCTCCTTCCTCTACAGCAGAACATAGAGCGTCCGCCTTCCCCCCTTCTGCTCCGAAGCCACCGAGATAATCTGCGGCGAACCCCAGGGCTCATCCCTCAGCCCAACTCTGTTTAACATCTACATGGTACCGCTCGCCCACGTCGCCCGTCGGCATAACCTCAACATCATCTCCTACGCTGATGACACCCAGCTGATCCTGTCCCTCACCAAGGAACCCCACACCGCCATAACCAACCTTCACAAAGGAATGGAGGCCGTCGCTGAATGGATGAGGAACAGCCGACTGAAGATGAACCTGGACAAGACGGAGGTCCTCATCCTCGGATCCACCCCTTCAGCCTGGGACAACTCCTGGTGGCCGACTGCACTGGGAAGCACCCCAACACCCACCAACCACGCACGCAACCTAGGGGTCAACCTCGACTCCACCTTCTTCATGACTAAACAGATCAACGCCGTCTCCTCCTCCTGCTTCAACACCCTCCGCATGCTCCTACAAGTGGATCTCCCCTGAAACAAGAACGGCCCCCAGGCCCTCGTCAGCAGCAGGTTGGACTACGGAAACGCTCTCTACGCAGGAGCCTCGGCCAAACTCCTGAGATGGCTCCAATGCATCCAGAACGTCTCTGCACGCCTGATCCTCGACATCCCTCGCTGCAGCCACATCATACCCCACCTGAGAGACCTGCACTTGGTCCCGGTCAACAAGAGGATAACCTTCAAGCTCCTCACTCACGCACACAAGACACTCCACAACACTGGACCAATGTACCTCAGACGACTCAGCTTCTACACCCCCACCCGCCAGCTCCGCTCCGCCGACCTCGCCCTCGCCACAGTCCCCCGCTTCCGAAGAGCGACCTGTGGCGGCAGATTGTTCTCCCACTTCGCCGCCAAGACCTGGAACACCCTCCCCATCCACCTACAGCAGACCCAAGACCTGCTGACCTTCAGAAAACTCCTCAAGACCTGGCTTTTCCAGCAGTAGCAGCATTCCCCACCCCAGCGCCGTGAGACCCTCATGGGTGAGTAGTGCACTTTACAAATGATATGATTGATTGATTGACAAATTGAACATTTCTATCGACTATGAAGATGGAACCATGATATGTTTAACACCAGGAATGTCCCCCACATGCATCATGACAATGATAGCAAACCCCTCAGACAGATACCAGATTAGGGCATTTTAGCCTTTACTAGAGCAGTGTATACCTTCATAGTAGAAACACCCAAACTGACAGGCAAATTTGTCGAATTAGCTAAGAATTTTCTTTCGGCACAAGGGCTTCTGTTCAAAGGTGCCAGACAAAAACCTCATCCTGGAAGTAGAGGCTCTGGAGATATCTCCTGCCTATGGGACACAGATGACAAGTGACCACACCCAAGCACTTTAGACATGCATCATCTTTCATGATCCCAACACACAAGCAAGAGGCATATTAGACAACCAGTTGTTTGCCGATTACCCCAAAAGGACAGTTTCTCTGCCTCCATTAAGGAAAATTACCTTGAACAGGAGCCTCCCAGCTTGTAGACATAGGGTCCCCATGATTTGGCCATGTCTGCAAGATAGTACCATTTAGCATAACTTTGAAGGAAAGGGCAATACTACCAAGACTGAGACAATACACTCTCTCTATTTTTTTTGCAGAGTTTTATATAGCGCGAACTAGACCCGAACCGAATCGGGTATCAGAGCGCTTTACATAGCACCAGTTACGTTACATGAGGACACACATTCATTTAAAAAAAAAATTTTTAGGCACAGGGAGATTAAGTAATTTGCCCAGAATCCCAGGAGGTTTTGGCGTCATTACCGAGACTCGAACCCAGATCCCCAGGTCCGAGGTCGAGCGAACTAGCCGTTAGGCCAACTCCTCTCCCCTCAACTCAACTCCTCTAAAGAAGCAGAAGAGGGCATTGCACCCGTAACACGGACACTGGTAGAGCAGGTAGAAATATACCCAGGATTATCCCCCTGCAACCCCAATTCACCCCTTCAAGACCAATTTGTGGCGTACTATTCAAGACCTGCGCCCCCTGAATGATGTAGTGATACCAGAGTTCCCTGTAATGCCAGGCCCTTCCGTCATCTTCACCAACATATCTCAAGATGGCAAATACTTTTCATTCATAGACTGAAAGAATGCACTTTTCAGCATCCCACTGCACCCAGACACTATTTGAACGCATTTTCGTACAGCGGGTCTCAGTATCTCTATTCTTCTTTAACTCAAGGGTACTGCTAGTCATCTAGCGTCTTCAACAGGACGGTCAAGAATGACCTCGCCAATTTTCAATGTCAGTACAGTGTTGCAGTATATCGATGACCTACTAATCTGCAGACCTACAGAGGAACAGTATAAAAAGGACACGGTCTCTGTTGTGTACCCTTGCTCAACGAGGATACTAGGTGGACAGAGACAAATGACAGTATTGTCAGGAAGAAGTCCAATTCTTGGGACAACTGCTGTCACGCTCAGATCGCAGACTTACACCTGAAAGAGCAGTATCCATCAGACAGATGACAGAGCCCGAGACTGTGAAAGGAATGCAGAAGTTCCTGGGCTTATGTAATTATATCAGACTATGGGTTTTTGACTAGAGTATTTTAATAGCCCCACTGCTTGTGTCTATCAAACAGGCTAAAACACAGCAGGACAGGATAGCATGGACTGCTGAGATGTAGCAAACCTTTCGTAAATTAAAAACCGATAACAAATGCACCAGTGTTAGGAAAACCAGACTACAACAAAGATTTTTGCCTCTTTTACCACTGTAATTGTCATGTGATGATGCCTGTACTCATCCAAAAATATCCTCTAAGCCACTAACTGATTGCTTACTTTGAGCTGCCTACTTGATTCCCTCATGAAAGGCCATCACCACTTAGAACAAGCATTTACAATGCAGCGGTCTCGCCTTTGCCAAAGTTAGAGCTACTGGCATTGTAAATGACAAAATTTTTATTTATGTGTTGGTTTTGAAAACAGATAAATAAATGGCATTGTCATTTACAATGTCAATAGCTTAATCTCCCGCAAATGCGAGACCTATTGCATTTGCACCCACACACCGAGGCTCACACACACACACACAGAGCCCCCCCACACACTCACACACACAGAGCCCCCCACACACACAGAGCCCCCCACACACACACAGAGAGCCCCCCCCACACACACACACACAGAGCCACACACACACACACACACACAGAGAGCCACACACACACAGAGCCACACACAGAGCCACACACCGAGCCACACACACACACAGAGAGAGCCACACACACACAGAGAGCCACACACACACACAGCCACACACACACACAGAGAGCCACACACAGAGCCACACACACACAGAGCCACACACACACACAGAGCCACACACACACACACACAGAGCCACACACACACACACACAGAGCCACACACACACAGAGCCACACACACACACAGAGCCACACACACAGAGAGCCACAGAGCCACACACACACACACACACCGAGCCACACACACACACAGAGCCACACACACACACACACAGAGAGAGCCACACACACATACACACAGAGAGCCACACACACACAGAGCCCCACACACAGAGAGCCCCACACACAGAGAGCCCCACACACAGAGAGCCCCACACACAGAGAGCCCCACACACAGAGAGCCCCACACACAGAGAGCCCCACACACAGAGAGCCCCACACACACAGAGAGCCACACATACACACACAGAGAGCCACACACACACACACACACACACACACACACAGAGAGCCACACACACACACAGAGAGCCCCACACCCAGCCGCAATTCAACCACCGCATGCCTCTCCCTACTACCTCCTGCAACAGACATCAGCTCATTCCACCCACCACTGGTGAGATGCACCACACCCTCCCCCACGTGATATTGGGAGTGATTAGAATGATGCTTAATTGGGTTTGTTTTCCACCAGTCACACCAAACAGTCTAGATTCTCTCTCCCCCCCCCTCACTGATGGGGCGGGGGCATGCGAATCTAAGAGGGGGGGGGAGAGAATCCTCATCTCACCTCCGACAGCTCAAGGTCTCATCTATGAGGGCGATAAATTGAGTACAATTGCATTGGTGAATCCGAATGGCCATCATTTACAGCACCTCGGAGTAGATATTAAGAGCTATATACAACTACATCCTACAACTTCTGCCCTCCGTCCGGTCTGATACCTGCACAGCACCCTCGGAGTATGCGCCCATCTGCGGCACTGGCGAGGACGCAGAGCTGGTCCCGTTAGCGCCCTCTGCTGCATCTCACACGCCCTGCAGACGGGGCCACAAACCGGGCTGCAGACCAGCGCTCACTTCTCTCCACAGAGCACGTGACACAAAGTCCTTCCTAGACAAGACTAACACTGGCATTGGGTTATATCACTCACAGCGCGACCACACAACTGGTCAGACAACATATTGTACAGGAGAGAAGCTCTGACACTGCAGCTGATTTTGGCTTATCAGGGCTTTTGATGCAATGGCTTTACTTTCTTTCGAATTGACATGGTCATGCTGGCTCAGACTTTCAATATGAAACTTTATTATAGTCATGTGTGAACTTTGACAGATATTAGTTCACATAAGTGTTACTTCTGCTAACTTTACTCATTTTGTTGTAGGACCTCGGGGCTCCGAGGAACAAGATTGCGAACTTTCCACCAGCTTTCGATATATTACACATGCATTGATTAACTTCCAGAGCCTTGAAAAAGTCTTGTACGAGGAGACACGTGTCGGCTGTCGTGTAATTTGCACTATACAAGAAACAGAACAAGTTATTGAAGTGAATGGAATCATCAGTCTTCTACGCTTGGAGTCTATTTTACCAATTTGGATCGGTTTTTCTGACGGACTATTTACTTTTCCCATGTGTGGTGCTCTGGACATTTGCATAGTGTACATGTAGATTATTACTCCTGCAACTATGATAGTCCCCTACACCACCAGAAGATTAGGATAATTCACTGTTCCGGAGGTGCCCATTTGTTAAAGTAACAATGCTGGGCTTTTATCACCCACCTTGGTTGGATAAGATAGCAATATATCGAATTTTTTTACCTCGGAGTTTGTCTTGCAACCACGTGTGTTGCTGCATACAAGCATTCTTAAACTAAAGCAACAAGTATCGTTGTCTCCCTTTTGTGAGGCTATTCTGACAATATACTGAAAACGGAAAGAGGATTGGAACGTTGCATGATGTAATAAACAGGGACCACGGTTTAATGTACTTGTGGCATTCTTTCCCAAAGTACATGTGAAATTTAGCTGGGGGTGGGGCTCACATTTCACCCCACTATCGCACTCTACATCTGGACCCGGGTGGAGGACACAAAGGCAGGGTGAAATTATTGTAGAGGTCTCCGTCATTGGCAATCCCTTTGCAGCATTCAAGTCCATCATTTTTCACCCACCTCTTCAGGCAGAGGAGCTGAAAATACATACGAACCAACCAACACAAGCATTGACACCTGGTCTGTTAAGCGCACACACACACACACCGTGTGTGCGCGATGTTCCCTTCATAATAGGGAGGCAAAGCTGGTTTGGGTTTGCACTGCACACCCTACCACGTGCTCACTAGCTGACCAAGGGTCACCAACGCGTTAAGGGCAGAGTCCCGGAACTGGCCCTAGTGAAAGATTAAGAAGGTCCGACAGAGGCTAGAGTGAACATTCACCCCCCAAAGTCTGGGCCGAAACTTGCTCTCAGCCACCAGAAGCCTTGCCCGCCCCCGAGGACTGACGCAGAGCTACACACGTCGAGGGCACTACATTAGCATGCCCTTTAAGTGCCAAATAAAGAAATACTATCGGGCTTCTCAAATTACTCCCAAAACGACCTCATGCACTGGTCACCAACTGAATAAAATAAAGTAGCTCGTCAATGTTCACAAGCACTGCACACCCACGCCAGTGTTAGGGTGCAGATCCCAGTACAACATTTGAGGGGGCGGGGCGATGGACAACCCCGGGCCTCCAATCGTGGTCCCTCCACCTCACCAGCTCCAGGCACCATTCTCAGTTGAAAAGTATCCGTGAGTTTCAACACTTGGGAGAGGGCGGACCCCACAAGCACGTGAGTGTCTCTGCCCCACAGGGAGGAGTGTGAAGACAATGTGCGAGCACCAGTATCTTCAGAAGGCTGAAGCAAACAGACACCGACACTTGTGCACTTCAGTATTAGTAAGCTGGGACTGTGCTGCAGCCGCCCCCGCGGCGTCTGGGCGAGTCAGCAGCATTCACAGGTAGCTGGCACACCCATCACCACTCGTCCCCAGCCAATGAAGCACTGCAACTTTACATGACCATGCAAAAGACACGTTCGAGGCCAACCACCGCTACCCTTGATGCACCACAGTACTACATGTGTGCACACCAGACCATTATTGTACACCGAGTCCATCCGAGGATACACCACCTGTCCGCGTCGCAGACCTCTCGACTCCAGGAGAGGACACCAAGGACGAGGGAGGTGGGGGCAATACCCACTCGCTTACTTTAACTGCCACGTGCAGTGACACCCCCCCCCCCAAAACAAAGAGTCATATGATGCGGAATGTGTCAGACTAAACTTAAATTGTTTGCAACACAGCCTAGTAATACAAAACTGGCCTCACGTCCTACCCTACAATGCAGTTTTAAACTTGCTGATGCACGCTTGACAACTCACCATGGTTCACATCTTACTAGTCATCCAAGTGTCTCGTTCTTTCACGATCAGTCAGGGCACTGGGGTTATGTGCAGACGCTGCACACACTACCACCAAGGCCTGTGTATTACTGAGGCTCCCGGGGGAGCTCCGCAGCGCCCAGGAAGTACGAGAGGCTGCGAGGGAGGCGGGAGGATGCTGCAAGCCGTCAACGGGGCAGACGAACACCACCATGTTTCTCTAAGGTGATGCAGAAATGCCTCGGAGAAACGCAGCCTCATTTTGGGATTCGGGGGTGTGTTTTTCTTTCTCTCCTCTTCCCATTGGCTGGAAGGTAAAATTCCAGCCAATGGGAAGAAGAGAGAAAGAAAAGAGAAAGAAAGTTAAAAACACACCCCCAAATCCCAAAAATACGGGGCTTAAACGGAGTGACGCCCCTCTCCTCCAATGGCTGGCCTCCGTTTAGGAAGCTAGCCAATGGAGAAGAGGGGCGGGTTCAAGCCCCCACTCTAGGAGACATAAGATCTCTCCCTGTGACTGCGCAAGCGCAGCCTACGCAGGTCTCGACCTAAAAAGTATTAGCCAGAGCAGCCTTTGCGGTAGAGAAAAGTGTTCCCATTGCTATGGCTGCACCACTGACACAGTACGCTGAACATGAGGTGTTTGCGATCATTCAGAAAGCCAAGACTACACTAACCACACAAAGAGTTCCAGGCTATGTAATATTATCATTGCCATCTGTCAAGATAGTTCATTGTCATGCAGTCAACCCTGCCGCCTTCCTTGCACACTTCATTACAGATACAGATGATGATGATGATGACGACCAGGACTGCACCATATATACTCCAGATGAACACAGCCAAGCAGCAAAAGATCCCACCCCAGGTAGTGATGTATATTTTGTGGATGGGTCGCCCACAATAGATCAAGACTAAGGAGTAAGACATATTGGTGCAGTCAGAGCTATGAAGCATTACTCTTCAAATATACTGCAGATAACAAAAGTGATAACTTTGTAACCTCATTACTCAGCCTAGGCTGCTGAACTCGAAGCATTAGCGGCGGCCCTCAAGCAGGAGAGAGAAGCGATAACTGTATTCTCCGATTTAGCCTACATCACCATGACAGTGCACTCTAGCACTATGCGGTGGAGCAGATGCGAGTTCCTCAAGTTAAATGAAAGCCCTGTCATGCATCGTTTCTCTTGGAGGACTAATACAAGCCTTGACACCGCCACGCACAGTTGCAGTGGTGAAGTGCGCAGTCCAAACTAATGCCCAGGACCCTGTATCCAGAGGAAACGCCCTAGCTGATTGAGCAGCCAACGATCCCCCTTTACCAACCACACACCACAGTTTTGTTAGCTAGTGCAACATCAGCACCTTCGGGCCCATGGAGGTTTCCAGATTTTAGACAAACACAGCGCACCTGCACCTAATAGTGCTACAAGAATGTACCAGAGTATGAGAAACAGTTGTGGGAAGCCAGAGGGTGCACACAGTCAGAAACAGACTTAATATACAGACAGATATCCACAGGCAACCCTGTCATTCCCCAAGCATTGCTACAGATAGCCCTAAACAAGGTGCATCTCTCTTTTCACACCGCTAGAGACATGTCCCTCTAAATATACCAGGATTGGTTTGTTCCAAACTTCCAAGAGATGATCACAATGTATATACACACTTGCACCGTGTGTCAGCAGTATTCCCCAAACCCTACACTTAAAGCAATATCATCCAACATCCCTCAACCACAGGATTCTTAACAAACTGCACATGTATTACATTGACATGATAAACAGCTGCAGTAATTATCGCTACCTTATAGTTGTAATCTGTCCATTTTCAAGACGGATCAAAGCCAGACCATGTGCCCACTGTGATGCAAAGCCTGCTGATAATTTTCTGATCCACGAGGTAATAACCCCTTGGGGCATTCCCTAGGGGATCTGATCTGAGAATGGCACACACTTCATCAATAACATCTTCTCTCACCTCACCACCCTGTTAGGAATAACGCCCAAACTCTTGTCAGCTTACCATTCCCAAAGGAACAGCATTGTGAAGCGCCTCGATGGCCTCCTAAAAGACAAAAGGAGTACTGTGTGCAACATTGAAAAAGAAATGGTTGGAATGTCTCCCACTAGCACTGTTCACCTTGAGAAACACCCCGGGATCAGATCACCGTTGGACCCCACCTCAGACAGTGACAGGGAGAGTAATGAACACATACGTGCCACTAACTAGACATAAGCTGCAGACTGAGAGTACACCTAAAATTGTGCAAACTGAAATGACTGTCTACATGTCTGAGCTATCAAAAGCTGCAAACTTCTTCTCTGAACAGGTTACACATGCAGCTGACAAGCACCAATACAATTCCAGCGGGTGACCAACAGACGCCATACCACTGCAAACTCCAGTATACATCAGGAACTTTGTTCGCAAGTAGGAGAACGCCCGATTCCACAGACCTCTCCCTGTGATGGACAGGGAAGCTACAGCAGTAAAGATTCAAGGCCATAAATCATGGATAAATCTCTCAGACATCCGCCTGTAAGGTCCAACCCTTCAGACACAGAGCAGGAAAAAGAGGGGGTAGAACAGAACAGGAGAAGCAACTGGTGTAAAGTTCCACTCTGCCGCTCCAATAAGGGAATATCTGCATTTCGAATTATGCCTTTCATTTTTGTTTTTCCTCCTTGGTGTACTAATACCAATGCTTTTGTCCTTGTGTATTTCTTTTTCCATACAATAACCATTACATGCAGAAACACTGATAATGGCACTGACCACCACCCTCTCCACACCGCTTTGAAAATATGTGCAACCAGCACATGCACAGGCACATACATATCCAACACCAGCTGTTACGTATGCTCCCTCATCCCTCAGCAGCTAGTTGCTTTTCCCTAAAGTTGCATTTCCCTAAAGAGGTATCCCCAAACATTACACACTGTCTCTTGCACCTCTTATGTAAAATAAAAGTGCAGCTGAAAACAACATGTTAGCCCCATTACTGCAAAAGTTAACACAATCAAATTTGATACCACCCCTGAATTACTACAGATTCTGAAAAAAAGACTAGAAATAAGAAATCAGATATCAAGAATGAAGAAAGCCGATCATAAGAGATTGTCCAAAATGGGAAAAATGGATATCAGACCAGGGCATTATAGGGTGGACTTACCCGCCACCCGAAAGTAGTAACTACAAGGCTGTGCCCCTACCATGATTGCACAGGCAGACCAGCTCTCTGTATCACTGGATTAGTATTTGCCCACAACAAATGGCATAATGGGGCCAAGTTCACATGTAGAGCAATATCATAATGGAACGGTACCCAGTAAGACAGTCCGGTCAGATTGGACACGATGATAAGACAATGTAAACAAATATGGGATGCAAACACACAGTGACTGGAGTGGACAGGAACTACCACACACCATAGAATAGCAATGAAGTTAAGACAATTGTGTCTTTGTTTCAGAGGAAGTGGGACATTAAACGTTTGCTGTAACCTCAATTGCAACACCACCATATACAACGATATGAAGGGGGGCAATTTCAGCCTGATGGATCACTACTGGCAGTGCGGGCCTGGCTCCACATGCAACTACCCCCGAACTGGTACAGCCACTGTTCCCTACCGGCCTTACACACCCCCTCCCTGGTGATATCAGGAGTGGACATCTCAAAGATACATGACCATCCCATGAGCCGTCCAACGACTTTGTTGCATAACCACCGGAGAAAAAGAGCAGCGCGGTATTCTGGAACTGACACTTATAATAAGTTCCCACAAGAACACCACTTCTTCAGTGAGGCACAAGTATTCTTTGGAAGTTGGTTTCCAGCCTTTCAAAACAAAGCAAACGCTTGATGGCAGCAGATCACGAGATGGAAACTCACGAGGCCATAAATATCAACAGAAGATGGATTCAACATTGGTAAAGAACTACAACCCTTTAGACTGATTGCAATGCAGCATAAATATGTGCTGGACTTGATGACGGCCATGAAGGGGGTGTGTGCATAAGGTTTGAATCGGGCTGCTGCACATACATGCCAGTATTCAGACAGAGGTTCTAAATTGCTTTTAAACTAAATTTGTCCACAGTGATTTAGGGCTATCAATCAATGATTCACAGAAATTAAATACTGGCCACAAATGACAAAACCGAAACCCACTGACACAGTTAAGTGCAAAAATATGAATAAATTATGAAATCCTATATTGTATACAATGATACACATATCAATATTCAGAAACACAGGACTGCTTCACAACATAGAACAATTGAATACATATGTGCCTGATACATTTACATGAAAACTAACTTAGCAGACAATGAAATAACATATATATATATAAAAGCTTAATTGGGTGTCCATACATATATCGATAGTAAGACATATCTTATTTATTGCGGCATAGCTATGTCTGATCAGGCATGGAACGCCTTTTCAATTTACGTTGACGTTTCGACCCCCAAATACCGAATGTGGTTGAAAAACATCACCATGAGGTCTTCCTCGGGACTATAGACATGATCATGATAGTGAACAGCCTGTTACTGACAAGTTCACAGTGAATACTGGAACAAATTGAATCACGCACTTTTGTTAAAAGTCAACCTTGGTGAATGGATGAGACTATTCCGTCCAAGTCCAAATTCACTAAGGAGCCAAAAAGTATTTCTTGTGTAGCAAACTTGCTCTGTATCAAATAGAACCCCACCAATCCGTAGGCGATATCAGCGGTGGCATCAATTACCAGGAGCAGCAAGTGCTTCCCGGGATTACCTCTGGCGTGCCGGAAAATCAGTACTGCTTGGTACCGAATCCCTGTAAAAATGGCTCATACATGCCGGCCAACGATGCAGACAATGGGACATTGACTGAGGCCATTCAGACATTGCATGACCTACAAAAGAAAATGGTCAGCGAGGGAGGCGTCCCAGACAACTGGTTCCAGGGCCTGTTTGCCATCCTGGATGCCTAGGTTGTTCAAGGCCGTGTTGCCTTTGGTGGTACTCTGGTTATTGATGTGCTGCGCTTTCCAGCTAGGGATGGCATGCTGAAAGAGAATGTCACCCAAGGTGGACGGGATGTTTATGGTTCGCAAACACACTAAGAAAGCCAGGGAACAGGGTAAGGAGTATGTGGTAATGCCTCCAGAGGATGGGAGGGTAGGAGAGGTAGTTGAAAAGTCCACTAGAGGGGGAAATGATGGAGGGCAGGATGGAATGCACCCTATGGGGGGATTTGCAAAGGCCTAAGACCCCAGACCCCAATACATATCTTTCAAGTAGGGGATAGCATCACACCCATGCAAGCAGCAACAGACCCATACATGGAAACAGATACATGCTGAAAGACAGTGGGTAAAACTAGAACAGACATGTCACATCTTGTGGTTAGGTCAGATGAGCTATTACACGAAATATGTCACTACAATCTTAATTTGCTAGGATATAGGAACTCACAAACATTTGACCAGAGGTGTGACAGAGGGCCACACTGATGACAGCAGTGTGGCGGTAGGGGGGTCTGAGATTGTGTAAGGAGGTGTAAAAACATGTTAAATAAGCGGGCAAGCATCTATTTGCAGGTTATAAATACTAGCCCATTAAAAAAAATATCTGAATATTATTGCTCAGCCACTGAACAGCAGCTTGTGCTGCTGTTCACCAAGGGGGCCATTTGTAAAAGTCATGAGGGCTGTAAGCGGTCCCCGGGCCATACTTTGAGTATCAGTGTGCTAGGAGAACGAGCCGAGACACACTAATCACATAAGGGTCTGCTGCCCCTCCGAGTGCTGCGGTTCCTCACACCCTTGCTTGAACATGTACACATGATGAGAACATGTACACAGGATGAGATACCAGGTGTCTCATCCTGCCTTAGAACATATGCTGACGGACATGTGCATGCTTCTGTAGAAACTACAAGTGAAGGTCAGATAGCTTGGCAAATGAAACCACAAGTAAAAGGTCAGATTGCTTAGCCAAATTAGCATTTAGCACGATATAACCACGCGCTGTGCAGTCACATAAATATATTCTTGCTTTGCCTAAATCCCGAGAACAGAAACCCAAGGGGGGGGGTCCGTTTATCATGTATGGAAACTGCTAAAAGTTCAATAATTTTCAAAACTGTAATCTTGTGGTTTTTCTGTAGAAATATCGCTGCCTGCGAGCAATACTTCGGACATCAGATTTCAACTGTACGGAGGCGACTGATCTCCCCAGCTGTATTAGATTAAACATAATGGGTAAGACTGCATTCACATGCAGGGCCTTAACATAAATTTTTTGAAGGACAGTAACATAAGATGTAGGAGAAGACACACTCTCATTTGTGAGAAAACATTACGAACGGGTAAGCAGACAATAGATAGTGTAGGGTCAGAGTTAACCAAAATGTTCCATGGCTTCTTTCTGCGGTAAAGTAATAAAAAAACACTGCCTAATATGACAATTCTATCAGCTATATTGCTTTCAAGAAATGTTATTGGTACTTCATGTACTCATGCCCACAGATCTACCTTTCCAAGGTCACAAAATGTGCAGAACAGCTGATCAAACACAGACATGCTAATAATAGATAAGTCTTGGAAGAATTTTAGACTACAAGGTGATCTTTATCTAGAACCCCAAACATCCTTTGGGAGCCCAAAATAGGAAAGTGCTGGATGTAAATGAGAATGAGCTCCCACACTATGCTTTTGTTACAGTCGAAAATAGCCCCGCCCCAAGGTAGGTGGGATGCGAAAGTCTGTTGTTCTAAAAAGTTTGTGAAGCACTGATCTAAGGTGATATAAAAAAAAGTGCTTAACAGTGTGCCATGTACAGAAATTCAATGATTGTGCCAAGCAGTGCTGTACATAAATAAAATGAATGAAATTACAACATTTGGAAGCATAATGCATGCTCATAAAGGGGAACACATTGAGAAAATGGTGAGAAAGAGAAAAAGTTCAATAATTTAAAATGGTTTGAATAATACAAAAAGGATTGGGTTAGGATAACAAAAAGGATGTGGTTAAGTGCAAACACAGGTTTTTGAGACATTGTAAAGGAAAGACCATAGGATAAAGACTAGCCTAAGGTTTAAGATTAGGAGTTGTGGGTTTCAATTACGGGTTACATTAAACAGTTACAGCAAAGCAGTGTGATTAGAGTTAAATGTTTTTCTCACTTTTCTTAATTAATCTGTGGTAATAGAATACCAAGAGGCTCTTAACATCAGTGTATAACAAGACTTCAACTTAACTAACTATCAGTTCAGTCATGTGTTCTTCCATAAGAGGTATACCAATGCATCAGGGAAATGGGTTGCCACCACCACTTTAAAAAATAACAACTTAATAAAGTAATTTATACCCATTTGGTGAACACACGTTGCTAGAGGAAAGCATCCACTGAAGGAACTACTTTTCACTGGCCCTTACTCAAGACTACCAATTTAACAGCTAATATGATCCATGCGCAACAGAGTTAAACCAAAACAATGTCCATATATTAAAGAAACACATAGGCAGCAGACAAACTAAACAAATGTCTCCAGCCATGTTAAAGTCTGGAGAAAAGTATTACAATTTTACATTACAGTTTACTCACCAACAATTGTCTTGAGAAGCTGTAGACACTTTTGGTTCTTTGTCTTTAACAACAAATGGGGACACAACTAAAATGACAAATAATGCATGTATAATTAGCATGCCATAATTCAAGCATTATTAAAAAAATTATTCTCTTAAAAAATACTTGCTTACGATGGAGACAGTTTGTCCTTGTTAAATTATATAGTTCGTGTCCAGTTTTTAAATACGCTAACAATAATAACAAAGGGTCTTTCCTGATAATTAAAACGAACATACAAAAAAAATACATGTATTCTTTAGGCTTGAAACTAAATGAGATTTGGTTTTGGGGTATGGTGTAAAATGGCCAGCAGGCTTACAAATAGCAAAGTCAGGTATGTGGGGAAATGGATTATTGTGTAAGAATCATGGAAACAATGGTGGAAATGACGGTGTGTTAAATTCCACAGAAGGGGTTTTATGATATTCATGAGGAAAGCCATCATTTGACTACACTTTTTTTGTGTGAAAGTCTGCCTTTTTTGTCCTGCAAAGTAATGAAGTCCTATTGCTCACACCCCTGATGCAAGTACTCTGAACAGAATACACTGCCACTTTGGTATGAATGAAAGAGCATTTATAGAGCGCACAGCAACTCAGAAAGAGTGTCCTGGCGCCAAAAAGACTGCAGACCCACTGCCGCCCCACAGGGCGGAAGACCGGGAGTTAATAACGGAAAAGCCAGGTTTTAAGCATTTTCTTGAAAACAGTTACGCCAGACACCTTCCTAAGTGTCAAATGTAGAAGGTTCCAGGCGCAGGCTCCTTGCAACCGAAAGGAGCAGCCGCCAGAGAGAGTGCGTTGTATCTTGGGGAAGAATGCCAGATTCAGCGTAGAGGACCTCAGGGTTCTTAGCGGCACATAGTGCACAACTCTCCTTCTGAGATACTCTGCCCTGTTTCCCTGAAGGGCCTCAAAGAAAACTACCAAGGCCTTAAAACTGATCCTTTTTTTTTTTTTTTACAGGAAGCCAGCATAAGGCCTTGAGCTGAGGCGGGATAGGAGTCCTGGGTTTGAGCAAAAGGACCGCTCTTGCGGCTGCATTCTGGACCACCTGTAGGCAGTTAAGCAAATATTTGGGGAGGCCTAGGTACAGGACGTTGACGTAGTCCAGTCTGGAAATGATAAATGCCTGGACTACGGTCTTCCTATGTTCAAGAGGCAAGAGGGGGAGAAATTGTCTAAGCAGCCTTAAAAGTCAAAAACATGAGCCTGCAACAGACTGGACTGGTGATCTCATTGAGAGGGTGTTGTCCATCATGATGCCAAGATTTTTGACAGTGCTTCAAGATGCAATCACTTATCTTCAAATTCACTCACATACCAACAAAATATTAAAGTAATTAAATAAATTGTGTCTGCTGTCCAATACATTTCCTGTTATAGATCCCAAAAGTAAACAAAGACAAAAACCTTGAACTACGATTATACCTGTCCAGGCCCCAGAATCTAGAACAATCTCCCTGAAGCTGTCAGTACAAACCAATCCCTACTATCATACAGAAGAAAATGTAAAGACTTTCTAATTTAAGACCTATCAATACGACTATAATGATCACTTTATGCCCTCTCGTCACATGATCACCTACTTCTTTGTCTGCCTTGGCATATGCTGTCAATTTATTTCTGCTGCTTTTCCTATATCGGAGATCAAATTCATGTGCTCTGCAGCCCATATTTCTAGGATGGCACTATATAAATAGGCAGTTGCCTCCTTTTCTTCACCTCCCATAATTCCAACAAACCGGTCGAGAGCCAGTAAGTTCAAAAGCTAATGTGTCACACAGCTTCAAAAAGACACACACGTGAAAAGTGATCCAATGTCAAACTTTTTTTGTCTCATACATTGATCACTTTATGTTATGCACTAGACCAAATGAAGCTTCATCACAGAGTTCTCGCCCGGTAAATGCACTTGTGTACCGGACAGGCTCAATCCCACTTTTTGGCGGTGGTTGGGAGTGGGGGGCACGACACGGGGGGGGGGGGGGGGGGGGGGGTTGGTGCCATTTTGGTATTTCTAGAGAATCTGTTGAAGGGGCCCAGGCAATTGGGAAAAGTAAAAATGCCTCTGGGTGTCCCCGATCTCAGGCAATATTACAAATGAGCACCCATGGCACATATTAAAAACATACGGGTGGACATTACAGGAGAGTTGGGTGCTGATTAGGATGTCGGTCATAAAGCCTCCGACTACAGGTCGCAAGCTTTACGACCGACATCCACGGTTTAAAGTCTGACCGTCTTTTTTGTTTTTTGTTACTAAGAAGGCAGTAGGAGTTTAAACGGGATGGTCATTCTGGCTTGCTTCCGACGGACTGAAGAAGCCTAGCCAGTTGGAAACCGGCACATAATCCCTCACGTAAGGCTTTTCCGCTGTAGGTATTATGATATTGATTTCCGATAGGCTTTCCATGTCGGGCTTTCCGACATGGAAAGCCTGTTGGAAATAGACTTTGGGGGGCCTTAGCAGGGCACACTTTCATCTGTGGCTTCCGGTTGTGGGTCGGTAATGGGGAGGCTGGGGACACCCATGGTGTCCCCTGTAAATCGCTGCACCGTGAGGTGCCTGCCACATGGTGCAGGGATTTACACAAAGTCCAATTTCTGTACGGGAGATTGTCCTGCGGGTGGAAACTGGGAGAAAATTGGAGTTTGCATAATACGGTGTGCAGAACCACTGACCTATGGTTGGTTATCCCACACCGAAATTGTGTCCGCCGGACATCATAATAGGGCCCTTAGTGTTTATTTCATCCAAGGGTCCACATGCTTTATCTCATATTTAATACCTAAACAGGTCAGTCAGCTTGCCTCAAGACCTACCAGGTCCCCAACACTGTATTTAAATATCCCACGTGAACGTCACAGTGACCATTCAATGCATTCACTCATACAGTAGCATGTATATCAGTTGTATTTGCGTATTTCCTACATTTGGAAATCTCTCTTAAGGGCTTCGACTCGGTCCCATGAGAGATTCACCTTAAGTGACTGTATTCTGTTCCTTCAATAGGAACAGATCTACAAGTAGTCCCTTCAGAGATAGGGGATTACTGTGCCAATGTGTACTTTTAGATAAAAAAAAAAATATTTTTCCGTTTAGCAATTTTTAGGTCTTGGCTGGGCAGGGCAGAGCCCGGCTCCGCCTCTCCGAGAGATCTTGTAAATACATACAAATAAAAAGTTTTCCATTGGGTAGCGTCAGCGTTTATGGTAAACGCTGGCTTCCTATTGGAAAAGAGGGTTTTTGGGGGCTACTCTGTCCGCTTTTCGTACTGCCCCTCCGGACACGATAGCCTGCTTTGTGGCTGCCGTGAAGACTTTTCCTATCTGCTTGTTTAGTTAACAAGCAGATAAGAAAATTCTTCAGTACAGCCGTGAAGCAGACGAGCTGTTCTGAGCACTTCCTCCTCCTCTCCCACCCACCTCTGGAATTCCAGCACAGACGAGCCTCGGCTGTGACATCCCACGCCGCCCTCTCCCTGAGCCCACTGGCAAAGGGTGGAGAGAGAGGGACATCCCACGCCGCCCTCTCCCTGAGCCCACTGGCAAAGGGTGGAGAGAGAGGGGTCTCTGGGCGCAATGTGGGTTCAGCTTTTGCTGTACAAGGGCAGCTTTTCTCTCAATGCATTACTATTCTAACTTTAGTATATGACAATGAGCTCACTTTCACGCCGGTGCAGTGTTCCTTTAACATAATAAAGTACTAGAAATGGGTCCTGGCCCGTGTTAAGTCTTGGAGTTTCCCTGAGCTACTCGAGGCTGAGGACATGTGCTCTTCTTAATATGGCCTTCGACCTGTGGGCTCAACAGGGGTGCATTCTGTGTGCTTCTATTATTTTGTCACAAAAGTTAGCTATAGGCTTCTATGTTTACTGTTTTTTTAAGAACCGTCCCACTTTAAAATGTGCAGAACCCCCGCTGCTGTTCCTTAAAGTTAAAAGTATTCTAGTTGAAACCGTCAGGTGCGATAACTCTAGCCAGGGTATGTAGTCAAAAGCCCGTGCAAACACTGAACCCACAGCTCCCAAAGTGCAACATGCTATTGTCTTTAAAAAGCCACGCGTGAGTGGACAGGTAACACTCCATGCGGTTACTTGTGGCTAGTACTATGCAGGACAACTTCTCACTTGTCCTGTCATGGGTTAGTACGGCTTCACGGGCCGTGACATGTCCGTGATTTGTGGAGAGATCGTGCCAGGAACAAAAACCTAACGTGATAAGTGTTCTGTACATTACTTAAACTTAAATAGGCTAAAAAGTCCCAGAATAGAAATGTAATGCGCATGTTACAGAAGGGACTGAGTTAACTGACATTGCTTGGGTAGTCCTAAAGCAGTCAGTTTTTTGAGGTAATTTCTCGGCCATAAGCACAAGGTGGCAACATCTGAAATGTATGTCCTTACAAGGACATACATGACAGCGTTACGCAAAGGTGTTTAAATGTCACTGATAAACAAAAACCCTGAAAACACAGAAATGTCACACACAAGCAAAGTGAGAACATAGCAGCTATGACCGTGAGGACACCTCTGTCCTGCAGCACTCTATTGTTTTGAATTGTAATTGCATTTATGTAGCACTTACTACCCCTGAGGAGGCGTCATAACGCTTTACGTCCGGCAGCACCAACACGTAGACCACCCTCAGCACTTTCGTGGCACCTCCAACACTGTTTAAACCCCAGGCACTTCAGCCAAGGGATACAACTAGCAGCGGAATCAGATCTGCAGAGCTGCTCCGCTTCTGGAGTGACAGGAGTGGTTTGGCGGGCTGCCGTCTCGTGCAGTTGCGCAGGTGTAAGCAGGACTCATCGGATCGCTCTGCACGAACTGCGCACTTCAGAGCGGCTGCCTTTCAAAGCCTAGACTGGCCAATTATTTTGTTCGTTTTTCTGAAACCCGAGAGACAGAAATGAGGTGGAAAAAGGTATGAGAGGAGGCGGAAAAGAAGATGCTGAATATGGGTTGGGGAGGGGTCAGTGCTTAATTTGAGCCAGAGCTTTCCGGTGTTGAGCACCGGCACTTAATTGGTTTCCGGTGCTCGGCAGCCGCACCTAATTGTCAACACCACACTTAGGGCAGTCTGCCACAAGGTGGCGCTGCTCATGTAATTTAGAGTTGAGCAGTGTAACAGTTGTTTAGGAAAACAATATACATAAAAAATTACTAATACCTTCCTCCCCAGCCATTCCTTTAGCGACCTGGAATAATCTGAACTGTCACATTTACATGCAAGAGAGATGGCTAGTAGTTGTTTTGGCAGCGATGACAGGGAGGACAAGTGGTGCAAGCTGCAGTGGCCTCCTTGTCAGAGCCCTGGCACTTAATATTTTACAAATTAAGCACTGGGAGGGAAGAGGGATAAAGGAGTGGGGGGCGGAAGAGAAGAAAATAGATCGGGAAGCACAGTCAGAGGGACGAGGGAGGATAGACAGAACAAAGTGATGAGGGACAGAGAAAAAGATTTAATGAGGGGGTGATGGTGTAAGTGAGAGGACGATAATAGCATAAATAAAGAGTCGAGGAAGAGATATATAGGCCTCTTCGTGTATGGGGTCTGACATTGGAGTACCCAGTGACTACAATAGAGTGAAAATCCCAGTAAACAGTAACCACCGCCCAGGGCACAAGTCCTAAAAAAAGAAGTGGGAGGACTAACCAGGGTAGGCAGTATGCAAGTGAAATCATGTAGCATGCCATCACAACGCATGATGTCACAAAGTGATCTCTTAGGTAGTGACATCTGATATTAAGACCTCACACATATTATCAGGTATATCATGAGTACATTTAAGCACATTATGAGATTTAAAAAATGAGATTTGGAATCAGCGTTGTGCCAAAATAGTGGCACAATCCGGACGCAAAATCTGGGCCTCAATTAATACATTTATATATTTTAAGCCCTGCCACAAAGAAATTGGCAACAAGGAGAAGCATGGCAGTAGATCTGTTATGCTTAATTGGTTGCAAAGTCTTCATTTTAAAATATTTGATTGAGTTAAGGCATCTGCTGTAACGCTGCCCAGTATATCTCAGGGAACAGTAATAATGGTGAGATAAATCTGGAGTTTAACACATTTGTTGGAGAGATCTGTGTTTGTGAAGTCCCAGATTTTAATCAAAGTAGTATAAGGTTAATGTGTCAACTGCAAAGCACACCACGTAACATGCAGATGACAGATTTTTATTTTATGTAGATAGTAAAGTGGATTACTGGTTTTAACACAGGGATCCTTTTGGTTCCTGCAGTTCATAAATTGCAAATCTTGTAATATAGCACAGTGAGCTATGAAGGGCATGTGACTCCTAAACCTTGTAACCCTGTCTCATGTAACTAATCTTGTACATTGATTTACACATGAACATGATTTATTGTCAATGTGTATGTTATGTAAAGAGTTCCGACACCCTGCATTGGGTTGCGTAGCGCTATAAAACAAATAAAACAGTGCTACTGAAAATGTTGTTTGTGTAAATACTGGGACAGACCTACACATCTGACAGTCTTCTAGTGCATGCACTTCTATACAGAGACTGAACAAAGTCAAAAGCATTCTGCTGTTGTCGGTGTATGAGTCTCAGGCGCTGTACATGGAATACACTGCTACGTACTATCAGGATAAAACGATGGGGTGATCTTGAAAGAGGGAGAACACACCCAGCTCCCCCAAAGTTTATCAATCAGAACGATTGAAACAATATTTTTACCAAATTCAAGGCACACAACAATACAAAGTTATATCAAGCAATTATTTTATGGAAAAGAAAGATGCTGAAATTCTTGTTCCTCTTTATGATGTGTTCTTTATTTTCTTTTAGGCAATGCGTTTCACCGCACCGGTAATCACCCCTTGCGACTTCCTCAGGGCTACTATGCTTCAAAAGTCTACCAAAGGATCCTCCTAAAAGCGACTGAACAGAAACAAAAGCATGCCTTTCTTAAGTACTGGTGAAGAGATAACAAGATGTGTGCCTTTGTTTCCCCTCCGTGGCATTTACATTTATGTGTGAGGTTCCAGGCCGCATCCAGTCAGGATATTCAAACAAAAGGAGGCCTAATGACGCCTTAACTTCGGCCCAGCTTGAGGTGAAAACAAGCATTTACAATGCGATAGGTCTCTCAATTGCGTGATTCAGCTATTGGCATTGTAAATGTTCCAACAGCCTGGGAGCCATCACCAGCTCGCAGGACTTGACTTCCTCAGGCCCCATCCCTATGGCCAGGCTTCGGGAATTCCTCCCTATTCCTGAATCCGAATTTGAAAGACTGGCACTCGGAATTACCTCGGGATCCCCTCTCGATCCCCTCCCTCCAAAAATTTGGAAAAACTTTGGATCAGAACTCTTTGGCACTTTGCGACGAATATGCAATTATTCTCTACACTGCAGATATGTACCAACCCCCTGGAAACAGGCGCTCGTTACCCCGCTCTTGAAAAAGCCCTCCTTGAGCCCTGACTGTTTATCTAACTACCGACCCATCTCCCTCCTGCCATTTCCTGCAAAAGTGGTCGAACGTTGGGTAAGCTCTTGTCTTTCCACGCACCTAGAACAGAACAACCTCTTGGATGAACTCCAATTCGGTTTCCGTCCTGCTCACGGTACCGAAACAGCAGTCTTGACAGCCATGGAGGACCTTCGCATGCGTGCAGACAGGGGCCAGCCAGTAGCATTGATACTGCTGGACCTGTCAGCCGCATTCGATACGGTCAACCACGGGACGCTGTTGGACAGACTCCGCGAGGCAGGTGTGGAGGGCACGGCCCTGTTGTGGTTTCATTCTTACCTGCAGGACAGAAGACAGGCTGTTTCCCTCCCTCCATTCCAATCCGCTTTTGCCTCAGTACCTCAGGGAGTTCCCCAGGGCTCCTCTATCAGCCCCATTCTTTTTAACGTGTATCTTAAACCACTAATAACGTTAATCAAGTCTTTCGGGATAACAACGATCAATTATGCTGACGACACCCAGCTCATTCTCTCATGGGACTGAGAAGGCTTTATCCCCTTAACCTCCTTCCATGACTGCCTAAGAGAGACGGCTGGGTGGTTGCACAGGAACTCCTTACAATTTAACTCCTCCAAAACAGAGGTTCTGTACTGTGCGGGAAATTATATTTCTCGTCAGTTCCCGAGTGATTTCTGGCCTCCGGAATTCGGGGTCAAACCACTGCCAGTTACCTCGGTCCGCAACCTGGGAGCCACGCTCAATAATAAACTGAACATGGACACCCAGGTCGCCAAAACAGTGGGGACATGCTCAGCTCTTTTACGTTCCTTGCGTAAAATTATGCCACTCCTCCCCTCACAAGCTCGGGCGATGATAGTCAGGTGCACTATACTTAGTCGCCTTGACTATTGCAACGCTCTACTTCTTGAGTCCCCAATCACGCTGTTAGACCGGCTTCAAAGAATTCAGTCCGCCGCCGCTAAGCTAGCTCTTGGCTGGACGAGGAGATCCTCGGCTTCGGCGGCCCTGGCCGAGCTACATTGGCTACCTTTGAGGCAGCGGGTGGCGTTCAAGTCCCTCTGCATTGTCTTTAAAGCGCTGCATGAACTTGGACCCAGACCTGTGCAAGATATGTTCTCATGGTACACTCCCACCAGAGCCCTGCGTTCTTCCTCAGCATATCTGACAAAAGTGCCCAGATATTACAAAGCTAGAACGGGGGGGAAGATCATTTCGGGTCGCAGCGGCCAAATTATGGAATAGTCTGCCTATCGACATACGCCAAATCCCTCAACTCCTTCCCTTTCGGAAACGGATTAAGACCTGGTTGTTCCCCTAATTATCCTCCCGCTTGTTGCCCGCTACCAGCTATCCTTAGTTGAAGTATTCTCCAGCGCCAGGAAGCCTGCAAGGTATCAGCTGCGCTATAAAAATTCTAAAAATAAAATAAATAAATAAATGGCAATGCATTTTATGATATTAAACGGCATTGTCATTTACAATACCAATGGGTTAAACGTTGGCAAAAGTAAGACCTATTGCATTGTAGAGCGCTGTGTCTGAATTGGGCGCCGCGCTCACCAATAAAGTAAAAAGATAACACACAAAAAAAACACGGTATCCTTGAAGCGGGGGCCGCGCTCCACATTATAGTTTAAAAAAAAAAAAAAGAATAATGAAACTGAGCGTGGTGTCCTTAAAGCGGGCGCCGCGCTCAGAATGCAACTTTATAAAAAATAAAATAAATAAAAGGTGAAAGAACGTAGCCATTGTACCGTCAGTGCTGTGGTGGTATGGGGCAGCCACTTTTAAAGTTAGATCGGCATAGCGCTCTTTATGAAAAGCGGCCGCCATTGTTCAGTGTGGGCTCGCTGCAGATACAAGCATATTTCTGTGGGGCCCAACTTCTTGGCACGGGGATGGCGTCCACCCTGTGTAAATAGTGGGTGGACGCCATGTACCTGTGTGTACCCCCGACTTGTGCCTTGTCACCACCCCTGTCCCCCACCCGACCCACATACCCTGGACACTGGCCTGGTTGGGGCCTCCAGTGGCTCACAGTCAGACTGTGACTGACAGAGGGCCTTGCCAGGGTCAGGAAAAGCCCAGCGTTATGTAGCCCGAATGTGGCACAAGGATGTTAGAGCGCATCGCAGGCGAACCAGATTACATTACATATTTTTATAGGCACAAGAGAGTAAGTGATTTGCCCAGAATCACAGGATGTTGCACCAAGACCAGGACCTGAACCTGGTTCTCGAATTACAAGGTTGGCACTGGCAGCTCTGGCCGTTAAGCCCTTAGGTTAATCTAATCTGTTCTCTAAAACCTTAAGCATTTTCTTGCTTTGCCAGGGAGTTAAAACTTGGCCTTGGCGGGAGAGCGGTCTTTTTAGTACGGTATTCAAAGATAAGCAGCTCCTTCAATGTGTGGGTGCACAAATATAATTTACACACACTTCTTACCTGAGGAGTAACTATTCTGGGGCTGTGTTTCTTTAACATTGGTGGCGACAACCCTTGTTCTTTAGCATATTTTTCTTTGTCGTTAATTTGTTTTCTTTTTCCTCAAATACAAACAAACATTTGCAATGCAATAGGTCTCGCATTTGCGAGAGTTTAAGCTGTTAGCATTGCAAATGACAATGCCTTTTATTTGTTTTACTAACCAAAACATAAAAGACATTGTCATTTACAATGCCAAAAGCTCAAACTTACGTAAATGCGAGACCTATTGCAAATGCTTGTTTTAATGTTGGTGTTGTTTTAAATATCAAATAGTAAAGCCTAAAACTGGCCTATAAAAAGACTGTTATCGACAGTAGTATTTGCACCCAACAGGTCAGGCATCAGGTGATTGTACACACCTGTCTTGAAACCTCCGATAATAGACTAATCATCTAGGACCTACCTTTTAGCATAACGGATTGGTCCTCCACGTCACTCTCCATCCAGCCGGCGGAGTCCCCCAGGACGCGTTTGCAGGCGCTGCAGAGGAACACCAGAGGCAGCTGTTCGGGAGAGGCCAGGCTACTCTTGTCGGTCACCTTACTCGTGTCAGTGGATTCCAGGGCCAGGCTGGCGTTGTCCCCATTGCAGTTAAGAACTAAGCGTGAGGAGTCTCCCGCTTTCTTGTTCAAACCCGCCATAATTCTTCCGGCCGCGAAGAGTATGGGATGGATCATGGAAGACTCTCAACATGTACTCATGTTGATACCGGGCTCAGTGAAAGCGTGGCGGCCATCTTGGAGTGTAGTACCCTTCCTTTAAAACGAGGTGGACGGTGGTGCGCACGGCTATTTGAAACTGCTAGTAAAGTTATTTGGAGTATATTTTTTATTTCTGTACATCTCCTTGCAGCCTGTTTCTCTTATTAGGTATTGCCCCCTCATTTAGTGCATTCCTATAACAACGTTTACCCTTCACCTTGTTATGGGGTAATTTATGACGGATATGAGAAATATAACAACTACTTCCAAGTTAACAAAGGCTTCTTTCAGTATCTCGACATGCGTATTTGTTGTAAATAATGTTAGATTTGCGGTGTTTTGCTACACATTATCCCACAATGTCTCTTTTCAATGTTTACTATTGTCCAGGAGGCTGAAATTAGCCTCTTATTATCAGTGTTGTGAACCGGGAAGCACAGGACTCGGCATATTCTAACTTCGCTAACCTCTTCCCCCTCTCTCTGTGGTGCTCAGCTTGGGGCAGATTTACGACTACTGGCGCATCTCTGCTAATCAGCAGAGATGCGCCAGAAGAGTTGTGACGCATCTGCCCACCCGCGCGCCACTACTGATGCTCCGCATTTACAATTCAGGCGCACCGTGGCGCTCAGATGGGCAGATGCGTGATGCATCCCTGGCGGAAATGCGGCACATTGCTGGCGTTGCATCGCAAGCGCGACGCAGCTCCAGCAAGGCTCGGGGGTGCCCTATCTCCATCAAGCTGCGTCAATCCTTAGGCCTGCTACAAGCAGGCGCAGGGTTTTGACGCAGCATGGCCCTAAAAGTGACTGAGTGAAATCTTGTAGATTTCACCCAGCCACTTTTAGGAGACTTCCCTGCGCCGGAACGCCCCCCCCCCCCCGCGCCAGAACGCCTACATGTGGCGGAGGGCTTTACAACGTGACGAATCTCCCAGATGCGTCACGTTGTAAATACCCCGCAGCATGGCGCTGGCTTTGCGCCGCCGCTGCGTCACAAAAGTGTCGTTACAGCGGCGTAAATGAGGCGCAAGGGACTTGTAAATCTGCCCCCATGGTTTTTTTTTGTTTGGAGTAGTTCGTACTTAAACCTTCAACACTTTTTTTTACCCATGCCAGATTACTGTCCTTTTTCCCAAGGTACCCAGGATCGTGCATTCATAGAGGGAGTCTACAAAATAGCCGGAATATAGCTCATTTTTGTGTGTGGTTGGGGTGGAATAGGAAAAAATGCGGAGTAAGTAGGCTTCTTTTTTTTTATATAAATATAAAAATGGCACCAACAAAAGGTTTGCCGTGCTAGTATCAGTGTCTTCACAGCTTTCAGGAACAATTTGTATTTATTTATTTATTTGAAGAGTTTTAAATAGCGCTGGCTAGACCCGGAGGTATCAGAGCGCTTTACATGAGGTAGAACAGTGTTACATAATTACATCAGTTGCTGGCGCGTAGCATAACATGGAAAAGAAAACAGTGAAACATAATTACATGAGTTATTACAACATAGCATAACATTAAAAAAAAGTCATACGGGGCATAGAAGGTAGTGTGGGGTTTGTAAAGGGGTTGGCATGCAGATCAGGTCAGCCAGACCGCCAAGGGGGAAAATTACTTCAGGGGACACAAAAAAGTCAGGGTGAACGAGTCAACAAACCGGGTGGGGAAGGCATCACAGGATGCCAATCAACCGTGGACGAAATCCGTAAAGCAAGGTGAGGCAAGTTTGTCCGGAGGGTAGGTGATGGCCAAGGGGGAGATCCACAGACAATCTCCTCTACAGCTACCTAGGCAGCTCCACCGGGCACTGGCCATGTGGCTGGGGCTCCGCTGTCTGAAGATTTCAGTAGTAACAGCTGTAACACAAATGCAGGAAATGGTTAACACAAAGGGTAGTGGGGGATGGGACATTAAGCCTGTAGTAGGAATTAAATCAAGAAATCCAGAGTACCTGCTATGAAAAGAGCTTAATATCAGGGAACCCATTAAAGTCATGTATGCAGATCCTTTGTCCGCTTGGGGTCACAGCATCGCAGCACCAGGGGCCGGCTTCACTCACCGCTTAGCTGCATCTCTTATGGAGGGTGTCTACAGGCATTCTAGACCAAACCCAGTTAGTCCCATCTGCTCAGCACTCACAAGCTGGTTGTATCGGGATAAATAGGGTTGTAGGTTCTCTTAAAACATAAACTGAGCTTCAGCTTGTATTGATTTTTCATTGTATTTTGATCATACAGGAGTTGATATGGTAAAATCGAACAAATGAACAAGCATTGGCAAAGCCAGCGTCTATTTTAGGAATTCTTTAGGAAAAGCTAAGCAAGCTGTAACACAGAAAACACTATTTCCATATGGATTGCTTGTGAGAACAGAGCACTCTGGTGATTGTCAAAATCACAACCAACCAAAGAGATAAAAGTGTTGAAAGTTGCTGTGCCCTCTAAATGCCCGAATCCTAAGCTTCTGGTTGCATGCCTGTTTTCTCCCAACTTGCTAAGCATTTGCTGTTATAATGGACTTCATGTTTCATGCCTTACAAGGATTTCGAATAAAAAGTAGCAGCAGGAAAATTGAACAAAATCGACAAAAAAGGAGATATAGAAAGAGTGTGCTTCAAGCACCAGAGTAGTTTGTGGTGCTACCGGATATAAACAAAGAGCTGCGGTGCATGAGTACGTCCTGAGTGGAGGGTGGAAAACGTGACAAGGTCAGGACTGACCAAGGAGATGTTACTGCAACTCATAACGCAATGACAGATGGAAACACTGAAGGTTATGCATGCAGCCAAGAATAGCCAAGGTTGCAAGGGACTCTCTAGTAGAAAAAAGGAAGAAAAAGAAATTGGAAGGCAGAGGGGGTTGTTTGTGTTGAAGGGGAAGCCGTCAGATGCAAAGCAGTAAGAGGCCCATCTCAGTGCATTGGCAAAGTCTTACGGAGTGGGCAACAGGCGGGAGAGTGTTTACGAAACAGGAGTCTAATGAAGTTGACTAGGCTGCTGAGCAAAACAATGTACTTAATTACCTGTAAGAAGTCAGGCTAGGACTCACAGATAGTTTGCTGTAGAAGGCAAGGAGAGAACTACAGGTAAACACGTGGGTAGATGTACTTTAAAGTTCATTCAACGCAACATCAAGAGGAAGACATATAGTTTAACAAGGAGATAGGTAAGCAGTAACTGAGACATTCTCTGGTAGCGCCACAAGAATACGGAACTCCTTACCTCCCTCCCTTCGACTAACAACCTGCACAGCCACCTTCAAAAAGGACCTCAAGCTCCTCCTATTTGACACCTTGGTTAATCACCGTCAACCATACTTAAGTACTCTCTCCACCAGGATATGAACTACCATCATTATGTGACCCCACCATTTTAATCGATGATGAACCATGTATGACCCTTGCCAACTGCTGCATTTGTCCTATTCCCAGGTACCGATGCAAATGTCAAAATGTAATTATTGTAACTGTAACATGCTGTACCCTTGTATCCTGCTACTGTTGTAAAGCACTTTGATGCCTTTGGGCCATTTCCGTGCTATAAAAAATAGCAAAAATACATAAATCAGAAAATCATACATCGCAGGCCAAGAAATTCAATGCAGCCTGTGTTGAAAAAAGTGCAACGTGAATGAGCATACATTTATCCCTGGAATGCACGCTGTTCGAAAAACCGAAAGTGTCGATTCCTGGTAGTCGTAGCGTAAACAAGGCAATACAGGGATGATTCATCCATGCATGAGAGCATAAGGGCCCTCATAAACAATTTCAATTGGAAAAGGTTATATCTGAGCATTAACTATAAATAAACAACCATATGACCCCCTTCATATATTTTTACATATCCATATATGTACTCTGAAGAGAATACAAAACATTAACATTTGGAAACTAAGAAACACAATAAAACAAATAGTCATAAAGAAATGTCCTCCACTATTGAAAACATATAAAAATGGACTTGGTGCAGCAACTTGGAATTATGCCCATTGTTTTAGCCACATTACCCTGCTAATATTCAGGAAGTAGCACTTCTGTACATGGAACCTAGCTGAAAGCATTGAGTCCTAGGTGAGGTGGAAGCTCCAACGTTGCCGCAACATGTGCCCGGTCTTTACCACCAATATGGCTGACCACTACATACTATGAGGTGTTTGTAGGTGTCAGGGATTTTGTCCCAAAACTTGGTGGGGAGAACAAACGAGCTAATGAGGAGGGAATAGGACTGTAAAAAAAGCACTATGAAGTGGCTTGTGTGCTCTTTGTTTATTATGGTGGTTGAGGGGGTAAGCAAGGGGGACAACAAGTGGGTGTGAGGGAATAAGCAACATGGCAGGGGCTTGGTGGCAGGGTATAAGACACCTGATGGAGGGGGTAGGGTAGGGAAGCAACACACCCTGGGAGTGTGATGGTATTACGGATCACAGACGGGTGTCCGGGAGTAGAAGAAGCAACAAAGATGGCAGTACTGACAGGTCTTCTACTGTTGGCACTATGATTGAGTGAGACTGGAAAAGAAGTACCTCAATCACAGTGCCAGCAGCAGAAGGACATTATTCTACCTGAAGCTAACACTACTTAGTCCATGCTCCAGCCAAAAGAAAAATAAGTGAAGTCGGCTCTCGCTGCCGAAGTGGAAGACAGCAAATGAGAGTGACAATGAAGTCCACGAATGCTTTGCAATAGGCAGGCTCTAAGCCCCTAATTTAACACAGTATCTCTTGCACATGAGAACACATGCGCACACAGACAAAAACTAACAAGCATTTGCAATGCAATAGGTCTCGCATTAGGAAAGTGTGAGCTATTGGTATTGTAAATGACACATGTTTTTAATATGTGTTGGCTTTGAAAATATATAAATTAATAGCATTGTTATTCACAAAGCCAATAGCTTACACTTTCCTAATGCGAGTCCTATTGGCTATGGCAATGCTTATTGGTAGCAAGCAAGGACAGTGCTGTTGTGGTGCTGAGTGATGATGTGGTTGGGCTGAGTGATGTGGTGGTGTATTAGAGTGATGTGGTGGTGTATTACAGTGATGTGGTGGTATCCCAGAGTGATGTGGTGGTGTCCCCGAGTGATGTGGTGGTGTCCCCGAGTGATGTGGTGGTGTCCCTGAGTGACGTGGTGGTGTTCCTGAGTGATGTGGTGGTGTCCCCGAGTGATGTGGTGGTGTCCCTGAGTGGTGTGGTGGTGTCCCTGAGTGATGTGGTGGTGTCCCCAAGTGATATGGTGGTGTCCCTGAGTGGTGTGGTGGTGTCCCTGAGTGATGTGGTGGTGTCCCCGAGTGATGTGGTGGTGTCCCCGAGTGATGTGGTGGTGTCACCGAGTGATGTGGTGGTGTTCCCGAGTGATGTGGTGGTGTCCCTGAGTGATGTGGTGGTGCCCCTGAGTGATGTGGTGGTGTTCCTGAGTAATGTGGTGGTGTCCCTGAGTGATGTGGTGGTGTCCCCGAGTGAGGTGGTTGTGTCCCCAAGTGATGTGGTGGTGTTCCCCTGAGTGATGTGGTGGTGTCCCTGAGTGATGTGGTGATGTCCCTGAGTGATGTGGTGGTGTCCCCGAGTGATGTGGTGGTGTCCCTGAGTGACGTGGTGGTGTTCCTGAGTGATGTGGTGGTGTCCCTGAGTGATGTGGTGGTGCCCATGAGTGGTGCCCCTGAGTGATGTGGTGGTGCCCCTGAGTGATGTGGTGGTGTCCCTGAGTCATGTGGTGGTGTCCCTGAGTAATGTGGTGGTGTCCCTGAGTCATGTGGTGGTGTCCCTGAGTCATGTGGTGGTGTCCCTCAGTCATGTGGTGGTGCCCGTGAGTGGTGCCCCTGAGTGATGTGGTGGTGTCCCTGAGGGATGTGGTGGTGTCCCTGAGTGATGTGGTGGTGTCCCTGAGTGATGTGGTGCAGCAGCACAGAGACTGAAGCTAAGAACATACAGGGTTGAGTACTACAAAGTGCGTTCAGTTTATCAAAGCACAGAATGATGGAGCCGGGAAAAAGCAAGGGGAAACAGGAAAACACAGGGAGAGTGTATAATGATAGAGGCAGCGAGGGCTGGGGCTTGGACAGCAATCAAGTACGGGGTCGAGAAGGCACTCTGAGACAAGTTCTTGGCATTGCTGTGGCGGGGCGGGGGAGCAGGAGCGCATTCCTTTGAAGCCTGATGCGGGGAGCGGCAGCCTTTGAAGTCTGATTGGGGGGGGAGCGGCAGCCTTTGAAGTCTGATGCGAGGCACAGACAAATGGTGGTGTGTGACGTGGCTGGCGTTGTGCACGCGCATAGATCACATGAACTGTGTCTAATCCGCCGTTTTGGTAGACTGTTCTTTTCCCCTTACTATAATCTCACCGGAGCAATGCGCAAGCGCATTGGCTCAGGCGAGACCTAAAAATGAGCATGAAGGAAACCTAAGTATTACTGAAATGCGCATAACATACTGAATTGAGCATAGTGGTTATTTGTACACCTCTGAATTTGGTGTTACCCATAATATCGTGATTCAGAAGACATTTTCAAAAATATCTTATTTCATGCACACTGGCTTCCATTTGGAAGACATAAATGCAGAGAAATACAATTGATAATAACAATTCTGCTATTCTGTGTTCCCACACGTCTCATAATAAACACAGTACACTAGCACCTGTGACACAAAATGCCCCAAAACACAACCTGGAAATATCACATTTCACCGAGCAAAATGAACACTTTTTTTAACAATCTGGGTTGCTGCCAAATTTGGGCTCTTGCTCAGCTGCCACCAAGAGGAACCTACCAAACCCAGACATTTCTGAAAACTAGATCATGTGTATCCCACAATCTGTTTGTATCCAGAAGCCCTTGCAAACCTCAAACTTTGGCTAAAACACCAATTTTCCTCACACTTCTGTGATAGACCCTTTTTTGCAATGTGGGCAGCTGTGGATTCACAACATGTCTGGGTTTGGTAGGTTTCCAATGGTTGGCAGATGAGCCTGATCCCAAATACCAGAGCTATTCCCATTGCCAAAGCAGTTAATTTTTTGACTGGAAATGTTGATGCCTCCATGTTGTGTTGTGGGGCCTGTTTAGCCACCTCCAATCCACCTGAGGGGGTTGTGGAGGGGAGGTTGGTCACAAAATCTGTAACATCCATTCTGAGATGAGGGTACACCTGGCCTGGCCAGGCGGCCCCTACTCTCTTTGTTTTTTTGTTTTTGTTGACATTTTGGTCCCTGGTATCTAGTTTGTTTTCCACCCCTGGGTGGTAGATTGAAAGTAAGCCCCCCCTATCTGCTCCAAGAGGAGGGTGGGTGCAGACAGACTGTTGTACCTTTTCTGGGGTGGGGCACAACACAATACCTTGTAGGACCAATACCACACCTTGTTTTGTGGGAGAGGTCTTTTTACCCCATGGTGTCTAGTGGGCTTTCGTTCACCTGCCAGAGGGAGTGGGGAGGCAATTGTCTGAGGTTAACTCCCCAATCCATCACAAGGGTAGGGTCAGAAAGTGTCAGGCTCTTTTTCAGAGGCGGGGCCATGGCCCATGTCTGTGGGACAGCCCCCATCCTATCTTATGTCAGGGATTTCTGTCCCTCGTATCTAGTGGGCATATTGCTTACAGGGGAGGTGCAGATTGGGGCTATACCATTCTGAGGTGGGGGCACAAGCCGAATCCCGGATAGACCACTCTACAGCTTTTTGTTGGGGGTGAGTTTTTCTCTGCCCCTCTCCCTCAGGGGTAATATTGAGGCCAAACACCTTATCTGACCCTTTTGGGATGAGGGCATGACCCAGTTCCAGGGTCAGATGTCCCCACCCCACTTTTTTGTCCAAATGGTAAATCTCTGGCATCGGGCGATCTTTTGACACCCCTTGGAGCATATTACAGAATATACAGACAAGCATTTGCAATGCAATAGGTCTCGCATTAGGAAAGTTTGAGCTATTGGTATTGTAAATGGCAAAGTTTTTATTTATGTTTTTTTTTTAAATAGCTAAATTAATAGCTTCGTCATTTACAATGCCAATAGTTATAACTTTCGCAAATGTGATACCTATAGCATTTGTAATGCAATATGTTTTGTATTTACAAACCGCGAGAGGACAAAAAAAAAAGCTCCGGACCACCGCCTCCTCCCAGGCCTTCAAAAGGGACCTCAAAGTTCTCCTCCTCCAGAGACACCTCCAAAAGTAATTCACGTCCTCTTGCTATTTGTGAGGAAGACTTCCCACTACTGATAATTTCTACTTTCCATGACCATGGAAGTGCCTTCCCAGTGTATGCCTGTGATTGGAGGGTCTGCCTTTTTGCAGTATTTTCCTTGTACTGGTGTTCGGTGCCCTTTTGTAACATGCACACACCACTCTGCCCTTGCAACACACGGCTGCTACCTCTCACATGTCTTTGCCTTTGATACTTGCACAAGTGCCACCTTGCCCATGTAACGCTTGTTCCTGAGCCTGAGTGTCTAGCACTTATTGCAGGACTATACCTCTAATTATACTCTGTTTTCTCTTATAACTGCACACTTGTCACTTTCATTTCCTCTTGTGCACTTTTGACTACCTCATGTATTTTGGTTGCTCACAATTTTTACTCAAGTATTTTGTTTGCTCACGATTGTCACTATTACCTTTACTACCCATGTATTCTGGTTGCTCACAATTTTTACTCAAGTATTTTGTTTGCTCACGATTGTCACTATTACCTTTACTACCTCATGTATTTTTGGTTGCTCATAGTTTTTACTACCTCATGTATTTTGTTTGCTCACAATTGTCACTATTACCTTATGTAAGTAACGTATGTTTTTGCAACCTGTTTTTTTGTAATGTTCTCATTATGTTTCATTTCTGTTCCTAATGTGAAGCGCTCTGACGCCTTCGGGTAAAGTCCGCGCTATATAAAAATGCATAAATACATAAATAAATAAATACCGCCTTCGGGTAAAGTCCGCGCTATATAAAAATGCATAAATAAATAAATTCCGCCTTCGGGTAAAGTCCGCGCTATATAAAATGCATAAATAAATAAATAAATAAATACTGCAAATCAAACATCCTCGTCACTCTGCCGGCCTGCGACCAGGAAGTCAGGCAGGCCGGCGCGACAACCGGAAACAGGAAGTAGGAGGGCGGGAGCCTACCCCGCCTCCCACAGAAGAGCCGCGATTGTTTTTGGAGCACCGGAGCAGGCAGGAGCCTACCCTGCGCCCCGGTGCCGAAGGAGGGAAGAAGAGTCCTGCTGCCGGGCCCTGCAGCTGAGGAGAGCCGCCGCACGAAGGAAGCCGGTGAGTGGGTTGCTGGGGGGGGAGCATGTGTGTGTGCGCGCGCGCGCGTGTGGGGGGGGCGGGCTGTGTATGTGTGTGTGCGTGCGTGTGTGTGTGTATGTGTCTTGGAGTGCGTGTGTGTGACTGTGGGGGAGGGGGGATGTGTGTGAGCGAGTGTCTGTCTGCGCGCACATGTGTACGGCGCGGGACGCAACGTGCGCGTTCGCGCACACGAATCCAGCAAAGAAAACTCGTACACCCTCTTGTCCTCCTTCCCCCCAGACTGATCGCTATACGTCTCCAGCTGGACACATGCATCCGCTTGCGGATGCATTGCCAGCGAGACCCAAAAAACGATATTTCCAGAGTACTAAAGGGAGGCATTTGGGGTCCACCATATGTTAGTTGTTCTAAGTACAGATTTCTGTTGGGCAGAAGTTATGTGCTTCTGTTGTATTGCACTATTCCCTTGTGAGACAGCTTATGCTCAAGACAACGGGCCTGACTTGGGTATAGTGACAAGCCACTGATCGAGGCAATAGGACTGATCTGTTTATTATGAAACGTTATGGCAAAGGCAGTACACTTGGCTTATTTATTGTAAAATTCATATGTGAAAGCCACCGGGTGATTAAGGTTAAATTGTCATTACACTGTCTTAGAACTTGTAAACGGGTGCTTTGTTAAAACGAACCTTCTAGATTACTGTAGTAGGAGAGGGGTTTGGTGTAGATTATCCCATGTAACAATCCCTAGAGGTAGAAGATTGGTACTTGGAGAATTCTTGTTATGCCATTTTCTGAAGGGTTCTTTATTGTTTTGCTAACTGTAATTTGGTACATGTTTGTAATTTCATAAGTACAGGGATTAGCGATTTGGCTTCACTCAAATGTTGTCTACCTAGGCAGAGACACTGATTGGACAGAAGTTGCGTGCTCCCATTGAAAAGAAGCATTGGCAAAGCCAAGAGGTTTCACCTATGTGAGATCTATTGACTTTGTTAATTTTTTTCAGGCATGTTGCGCAGCAGTGAATGCTGCTGTGAAACATGACTTGAAGTAAAAAAAAAAAACCACTGTGATGCGGCCATCGTTGTCTATGTAATAGCGATTTTTTCCCCTTTATGCCATGTTGCACAATAGCCCATGCTGCTGTGGGCTATGTGTAAAGAAAGTGCATGGGTTTGAGGAGGGCAAGCAACACGAGGAAGGATGGTGGGTGTGGGTTACAAATTGCGGACAGCGGAAGACGGGTGGATTTCCAAACAACGAAGAGTGAGATGAGGGTGGGCGTGGGTTTACACACAACAGACAGCGGTAGGAAGACGGGGAGTGGGTTTACAAACAACAGACAGCAGGAGGAGGTGGAGAACTGGGCCTTATGGGCCTAGCGGCGCAGGGCACGCCTGATATCTCCGGGTTCACCTGCCTTATCAGATAGAGACACGAGAGACTCTGATAGGCGTAGAAAATCAGGTTTATTAGCTGCAGCTAAGCACAGTGGTCCTAGAAGTACACCAATGGTAAATTCTCAGGAGACTACCACTTCATTCCGTGGCGAACAATCTTTTATACCATACATATTTACAATACCCACTCCCAAAACATACAGAACTGACAAATGAGAAAAGTTCGAAAACAAGCTATCGAGTATCTTGTATACGCCCTTCTTTCAGACCCCGTGTTCTCCCCTCCCCTCAAGTTAATCAATGCTAGTGCATGTAATTCAATTTGCAGGTGGCAGGACGTATTTGCGAGCCTCAAAGGAAAGTTGTGTAACAAGACAATACACGGAGAGAATAGTGAAGGCCAGTTAAACAAGATAAAATAAAGGAAGAATGGTGAGACCCAAACAGTCAACTAGACATGGATCAATCAGTCTAGACATGGATTAACTAACTCGGCCAGTTCCTGACATCGGTTTCTTAAACAAGGACAAAGGGTTACTTTTTAATAGGAGAGGCGAGCAGCTGAAAAGGCAAAAACATTATGTTCACCGTGTCGCCTGAGTGAGGGCAACACAAAATGGCGGCTGTCACAAAATGGCGGCTGACTACGAAGCGAAGTCGAAAATCACGGAACCTCAGAGGGTGGGGAGTTGGTTTACAAATAGTGGACTGCACTACGGGTGAGGGGAAGAAATAAAAACAGCGAGAGGAAGGCAGGTATTAATAGTGGGAGGAGGGTGGGGTGAAGGAGATGGCTTGCAGTGACATGCACTCTAGAAGAGTGCATGTTAAAAAGTGAAAAAAGAGTACCGGTAGGAGTCTTTAGCCAGTGGAAGGAAACTGGCGGCAGACAGTAAGCTGTACTTGGTCCATGCTCCACAGCAGGGCCACACAGGAAGCCCAGGAGGAAGCTGGAGGTGAGGAGGAGGCACTGACCATTAAGAAGCAAGGAAACTAGAGTGACATGAAAATAAACCAATGCTATGTAATGGTGAGCAATGGGCTGACTCTAAGCTTATTTCATGCTTTTTTTTGTTTACAAGAGAGTTTGCAAACACAGCGCAAGGGCTGTGCAGGCAAAACCTAAAAAGAGCTTGAAGCTGACTTTTTGCCACGTGGGAAAGTTTACACTCAACACAGCAAGATAGAGTTGGTTAAGGTGGCGAGCCACTGATCGAGCCCTAAAGGCCTGTTCTGTTTGTTGTGAAAAGTTATGAGAAAGTCAGTAGGCCAGACATATTATTTGTGAAAAGCATATGGAGCAGCAAATAGACCTTTAGTGGTGGATTATCATTACACAGGGTTAGAGGTCGTAGACAGGTTTTTTGTAACAAGGACTCTCACAAATTACAATGGGAGGTAAGGGTCTTGCTCATGGTTACCCCTGTGACATCACACAGGAATAGAAGATTTGCCCTTTGAGAATACTGCTTATACCATTTTCCGAAGGCTTGTATGTTGTTTTGCCACCTGTAATTACCTTCATACTTATAATTGTATTAATGTGTACGGGTAGCTGCTTTGTGTCTAATACAGTGGTGACACGCCAATGATACAAGCTATTGGCTTGATCACTTCATTAGAAGAAGTTAAGTCATAGGTGAAAATTGGTAGGCCTTACTTATTTTTTTAAAATAATATGTTAAAGTCAATAGGCATATAAGTGTGGATAGTTATTACACAGTTTTAAAACTCCTATGAGTGCTCTAGTGGTCATGGCTGCTATAATGACTTCACATGTGGGTTGGGGCCGTCTGTCTCTCATGAGGTGCTCCACAAAGGATATGAGGAAGACGTCCTCATCATCCAAAGGACTCGTCTTGAGGGTAATTCAACCACGTGTACAGTGGGGTCCCGCCCTGGTCCCCTGGGTCAGCCAGGTAGATTTGTCAGATTGCTTTGGTCACTGGTGTCTGCCCTCTGCTGCCTTGGGTTGTTGGGCCTCCATGGCATACCTTCAAAAAGAGGCTCCGCTTACCACAGTGATCTACATCCCTTATACCAGAGGTCTTCAAACTTTTGAAGGTTGAGCCCCCCAGCTGAATTTTTTTAAATGTCGGGCCCCCCCACCACCTGACAGAAATTTCTGGAATCTGGTACACTACATAATTGACCACCACCCGCATATCCCGGGCCATATCTGGCAAATAGTGTTCAAAACAATGAGTTTTTCTTCCTTCTCCATGAATTCCCTCACTACCACTCACCAACAATGCACCTCATCTCTCTATAGCACCTTTCTGACAAACATATAATTGTTTTTGTAGTGCTACTCATAGTTTCATCATACTCAGGGACATATGTACAAGCCCCTATAGAAACCACACCATCACTTTTTATGACGTTTGTGGTGGCGATAGGGGCATTGCCGTATTTACAAGGCAAAGTTAAGCCACTTAACTTGGCTTAACACTGCCTTGTAAATAAGGCCCCCTTTCATGCTATGCTTAGCGTGAAGGGGTGGGCAGTGGGTGTTGCGGTGGGTGTTCCACTGCAACAGGCACTGATTTTGATGCTGCGCCCTATTTACAAGGGCAGCATAAAAGGGAGGCAGTGTTAAAATTAAGAACAGGGAAAACCTGGTCTTAAGCTGGCGAAACTTGGAGAAATGCATTATTTCTCCTAATTTTTGCTTCATCCATGTGTGCTGTCTTGTGCAGCACACATGGAAAAAGCAAAATGGCTTGTTTTTGTAATCTTTAAAAAAAAAAAAATGTGTGATTTCCGTGTGTGCTGCATTAAGCAGCCCACATGGAAGTGTGACTAATGGCATTTAAAGATTGTTTATGTACAGGAAGGTCCCCCTCCTGTACATAAACAATCTTTCCCCTGCAAGCAGACACCCTTACACTATGGTGCAATGGTGTCTGTGTTGGCGCTACACTACTAAGTGTAGCGCCAGCGCTGGGGAAACGCAAGGCTGCACCATATTGTTGTAAAATTGGTGCAGCCTTCCGTTTTTGAAGTGGCGGAGAGAGTCTTAACCCATGACTGCTAACGCCTCACTCCGCAACTTCCTTGAACATATGCCCCTCAGTTCTTTGATCTGCATGGTACACCTTCTTTGTAGCAGGCACATTAACCCTCTCTGTGCTGTGAGGGTGGCAGGAGTGCTCATGTGAGTGCAGTGAGGTATGCGACAGTGTGAGAGTAGGGTAAGTTGAGTGACGGCAGAGTGAGTGAGGTGACAATATGAATTTGTGGGGGTGCATGTTAGTGCAGAGTGGGACTAATGAATGCATGGTTAGTGATGGGCTTGTTTAAGTGAGATTGCAGATTGAGGAGTGAGGGGGACAGGTGAGTGAAGTGTCACATGAGTGCAGGGTGGGGAGTGTGCTTGTGTGGCTGCAGGTTAAGGTACAGGGAAAACCGCGCAAGTGCATTGTGAGAGCAGAGTGATCACTGAGTGCAGGGTGAATGGTGAGAGTGCATGGGGGTCAGTGTGAGGGAATTGTGATCGCTGTAAGTGCAGGGTGAGCATTAAAGTGAAGGGCGAGAATGAGGAGCAAGTTGTCTGAATGCAGGGTGCATTCCCAGACACTTGCAGTAACTCAGCATGCTATTGACGGCAGCGCAGGGTTTCAGATATGTTAAACTATTGTTATTATGGCATTAACCAGGGATCAAGGGTGGAGGAAATAAATACTGGGCTGATCTTGCAACAAACTTCCAGTTTTATGATTAGGGTTGCCAGCTCATTATTTTGATGTCCCAGGTGGTACAAAAATAAGCAGTCACCCAAAGCTCTATTTTCAGCACTTATCTGTGCATACTCTGAACAGCAAATATAAATAGAAAGCACTTTAAATTGTGTTTTAGGGCTGCCTGAATTATAGGACTGATAATAAAAGGGAACAAAGACAGAAAAGTCACATCATAAATGAATACATACTTCTTTATTTATAACCCATATTTAGTGTCAAGAGAAGCAATTTGCAGGCTGTTTAAACACCTGACTGGGATTTGTCTTTTGGCAACTTAAAACCCTTTTAGCCCTGTGATCATTGTGCTCCTGCCGTGTAATTTAAAAAGCAACATTGTCGCCTTTCTGGGAAGAGCTAACCCTCCCTGGACGTGGTTAAATTCTGAGAGCTGAAATGCTTCAGCTGCAGTGGGAGGCAGGATGCCTTCTCTGCTATAACTGAAAGCAAGTAAGAGACATTCATTTAATCTGCAGTGTGAGGCAAGGAATCTCCTTTGCTAAGAAATCGTTACTTTCAGTTTTAGCAAAGGGGGCTTCTTGCCTACCACTGCAGTTTAAGCATTTCAGCTGTAGGAATTTACCTGGTTAGCTAGGGTGAAATTGCAACAGCCCCCCCCCCCTTCCTGTGTGTCAGCCCAGACTGAGACAGCTTCCCAGCCACATACACAGCCGCACCAAAGTACTTCACAGGTCTTTAAAAGACCTTTTGTTTATTAATAAGGCTTTGATGGTTTTCACCCCTTCTTAGGGCCCCTGCAGCACCACTCTGCAGTTTGCTTAAAGAATCAGCCCCCCGGAAATTTGACTCTAGGTACGCCTCTGCCTGCTGGTGAAGTAGAATTGCAACGATGTGGGACAGTAGAAGACAAAGGTGAGATTTATGGGTGGAGTGCGCCCCCTCCCCCCCTGGGATGGTGTTGCACCCCCCAGGGGGCACGCCCCAAAGATTGAAGAACTCTGCCTTATATAGACCTGTTGGATGGTCAAGAGTCTACCAGTTTGAGAGGGTGCTGCGCCCACAAGGCCAGGTCCAGGGCCTGAGATGGGGCTGGAGGCTGTGACCAGTAGTGGTGTCTGTGCTCCAGGCGAAGGGAGCACGCAAGCAGTGAAATAACTTTTTAATAGGTATTAAAAATACAATTCAATGGTGAAGTCTGTTTTGTTTCTAAATATTATGCAAAGGTAACTTTTAGAATGCTATCTTTACCCTGCCTGAAGTCCCTGGAAGCTGAATCCGTTTTTTGCTCTCCCACTTCGGTCAGCCAGTAATTAGCATTTGAATAGGCTTGAATAAGGTGTGAACTTGCTCCCAGGAGCAAACAATAAGTTGACCTGAATAGACAGAGATGACTCACCTGTCCCTGACAAAATATGCAGGGGTGCTAGAAGGATCCTTTTTGAAATTAACATGTCAACTCTGATTAAATGGTCTCCTGGGGTTTTGCATATGACTCTTGCAGCGCATTTCAAAGAGGTCTCCACTATCATGGGCAAATGATAGTTGATTCTTCGACAGGGGCCATATTTTGTCCCAGCCAGCCAGACCCCAATAACGGAGAGCCTTTTTTTGGCATTACAGTGTCACAGCCTGTTTTACAGGTCTGCTGGATTTACATATAACATTTGAGGTACACTTCAAAGGGCAAAGGCAGGATGCCAAAACAATTCTTGTGTATTCCATATCTGGTTGCTTGGTTGCTGAAAACTCAGCTTTTTTTCTATCAAACTTCTGTCTCTGAGGTAGTCGTAGATACAGGGACTGCCTTAAACTGAATATTGGAGTTAGATGTGAGTGGACTCTACAATTACCAAAGTCACCTCCCCACATCCCCCGAGCCATAAGAGACCAAGTTTATCTTGAAAATGAAATGTCCAAACTGAGTAGGGATAAGCCCCTGGAACCATTACTACATTAGTTCGGACATCCCCAGGGGTCATTCCTGTCCACTAACTCATGCCAGGCACAAATGTGGCTTCTTCAGGCATGGCATTCACTGCTGATCATTCCTTGATCCGTGGAAGATTCGAACACAACTGAATCTACTGATGCCTGAGAAGAGCATAGAAATCTGGACCTGTTCTCTTGTCTGCTAGTTTAATGTGGGTACAGGGTCTGCTTCAAACTGAGTTTTAGTGCTCAATGTGAGAGGACACTAGGGATTCCCATAGTGCACTCCGCTGCACACCCACAATCCTCAGTGCCCAAGTTTAGTATGGCCAAAGATTTTCATCATCTTGAAAATGACCTGGCACATGGGATTTTGGGTGTGTTTGATGTTAGACAAACAGGAACTATTGAAATGGTAGGTATGGTTTCTCCTGGGAACTTTTACCCCATTATTTAGGGTGTGTCCAGGAGTCATTCCCTCCTACTAGCTAGTGGCAGACATAAATGACCTGAGGAAGAAAAAAATGTGACGACGCCACCATGTATCATTTTGTGGGGACAGGGTACGTAAAAAAGACTGGGCATGCAACAGCGCGGGAGGGCTTGGTTGGGTTCGGGCAAATGACACCATGTGGCAAGCAACAACGCAGGAAGATGAAGTGAGGGAAGGGCAAGCAACGACACAGTAGGGGTGGGAGAGCAACAATGTGGGAGGGTGAGGTGCGAGCAGGTCCAGCCTTTAGCATGGGCGAGCTGGGCCCAGGCCCAGGGAGCCAATATTCTGAGGGGTGCATGGAGTTGTGTGCATTAAGTTTATTTCAACAGCAGCACCCTTCTCATCTTGTTCCAGCTGTTTCCGTGTTGCTGCATGCTCATTTCTGTCTGATTTGCAAGTTTGTTTTTAACAACAAATGTTATTGAGTTTTCAGCGTACAGATTTGCAAGTTTAAAGCCGTTTTAATCTTTCATTATCACACTGTGGGTGATGTTTTTAACACTCTATTAGCACCCTCTGACCCCTGCTGACACACACCAACAATACCATAGTCAGCGTGAGGCAGGTAAGCTATTGGTGATTTAGGTGAGCTGGGGGAGGTCTGTGGTTGTTTGTGTGCCGGGGTAAGTCCCTGCACAACCAGGTACTGATAAGAAAACTTAAAATGGACCCCCTACTACCTCATTTAATTCACTACCATCTGCAAGAGCACCATATTTCTCTCCGCTCATGCCCAGGGTGCTATCCTGGCAAAGGCCTGCTCCGGGTGGGAGGGAGATAGCAAGCAATAATGCAGGAAGCCGGAGAGACACGTTAAGAGGTAGGAGGGGTGGGGCAAGCAACAACGATGGGTCAAGCAGCAACGCGGAGGGTGGTGGGAGGGACGGGGCAAACAACAACGATGGAAAAAAACACTCCTGTCTCACCGATGCTGTTTTTAGGTCTCGTGGGCGTGGCAGGGCAGAGCCCTGCTCCGCCTCTGTGAGAGATCTTGTAAATACAAGATTTCTAAAAGGGATTCTAAGCCCCGCCCCTCCGTTCCATTGGGTAGCGTCAGCGTTTATGGTAAACGCTGACTTCCCAATGGAAGGGAGTGTTTTTGGGTGCCACCCTGTCCGTTTTTCGGCGTATCCCGGGCAAAGCACAGCAGTACTGATGCAGGTTAATTCATAGCATAGGAGTCCTGTAGAGAAGCACCCATACTGTCCTGTTCAGAGCACAGAAGCCCCTGCTTAGAAGAACCGTTACTGTCCTATTCAGAGCCCTGATGCGATGAACCGGTACTGTCCTATTCCAAGCACAGGAGCCCTTCTGAGAAGAACCGGTACTGTCCTATTTAAAGCTCTGATCGGATGAACCGACACTGTCCCATTCAGAGCATGACTCCGCCGGATCGCGTTCGTAAGAATTGGCCTTTAATATTAAACACTGCACACAACTACTGCACTGAACATAACTCCTAGGCTAAACCCAGCACTGCAAATTTGGCAAGACGGCTGAAATGCCAGAAACCGGTCCCCGGAAGCTTGTTTCCTTCCCAGTGTAAGAATTGGCTTTTGTAGTCTGGTCTGCCCTGTTCCCATGATGCACTGGGCCAGGGACAGACTAATTTGCATTCAGCCAGGTTCTGAAACTGGGATGGTGCAATGAGCTGAAAAACGGTGTTGGATCTAGCCCTGATCTCTTGACTGGGTGAGAGTATTCTGCTTAATTCAGAGACTCTGTCCATCACCACCCCTGGAAGAGGTGTGGCGCCGCGGCCAGGGCGACTGACGCTGGAATCTGGGGACCACGGTTCGATCCCCGGCTCCGGCGGCAGGTTAGCCCAGCACCATGTGACTCTGGGCAATAGCTCGCTTAATCTTCCCGACGGCCCCCCAGCGCCTAGAGACCCTTACGGGTGATTGTGCGCTTTACAAATGTGGACTTTACTTTACTTTACTTTTGTTGTAAATATTTTTGTCCACCCTAAGCGTGGAAGGGTATACTCAGATGTGAGTCCCTTGCTCATTGCACCATCAGCATTCAAGCAAGCCGGGCCGAAGACGGCTGAAATGCCAGAAACCGGTCCCCGGAAGCTTGTTTCCTTCCCAGTGTAAGAATTGGCTTTTGTAGTCTGGTCTGCCCTGTTCCCATGATGCACTGGGCCAGGGACAGACTAAGTTGCATACAGCCAGGTTCTGAAACTGGGATGGTGCAATGAGCTAAAAAACGGTGTTGGATCTAGCCCTGATCTCTTGACTGGGTGAGAGTATTCTGCTTAATTCAGAGACTCTGTCCATCACCACCCCTTGTTGTAAGCATTCACAACACCAGCGGCTACCAGGCCGTGCCACCCAGAAACATGACAGAGCAGTAACCCAGCAGCTACCAGCTCATGCCAACCAGAAACACAATGGAGCAGTAACCCCTCACTAACCGTCTGACTGACTCCAAGCTGGAGAACCCGAGAGTGAATGTCACACCCCGCCAGCACCTCACAAAAAAGCCACATCACAGCTCACCAGGTAACATTTTTCAGCACCCACAACCAACCAGTCCACACAGAACATGCCGCACACACATGCGAGCCTCATTAACGCCCACTCCCTTCACTCCCTCCACCCCACAGCCCCGACACCAAATCATGCATGTAAAGCTCAATGAATTAAAAAACAGCCAGCCAACAGCCAGCCAACCGGTGTGGATCCGAGCACAGTACCCCAACAGTACCCCAAATACTTCACCACGAGCTGAGTCCAGCTAGCGGACCGCGATGAAAACCTCACAGTCCTGGCAGACTGGGGGCTACAGCAGTGGCAGTGACGTAGCATCCGAGAAGTGCTGCTACTCTCCCAAGTAAAACTGCCCCACTCAAGGCGCTATCTGAGTCCATACAAAGCACTGCTCCCCGGCTGGGATCTCAAAAATAGCACACCAACTGGGAAGCATTGCTGATACTGTCCCATTCAGTGTAGAGGAGCCCGGAGTACCGGCACTGCCCAGTTCAAAGCACAGTAGCACAGAGAAGTAATGGGACAGGTGTGTCCCGAGCAAAGCACAGCAGTACTGATGCAGGTTAATTCATAGCATAGGAGTCCTGTTGAGAAGAACCCGTACTGTCCCGTTCAGAGCACAGAAGCCCCTGCTGTGAAGAACCGTTAATGTCCTATTCAGAGCCCTGCTGCGAAGAACAGGTACTGTCCTATTCCAAGCACGGTAGCCCTTCTGACAAGAAATGGTACTGTCCTATTTAAAGCTCTGATTGGATGAACCGACACTGTCCCATTCAGAGCATGACTCCGCTGGATCGCATTCGGAAGAATTGCCCTGTAATATTAAACGGCGTGCAAGTGTAGAATGGGGCTCCTGGTGGTGACACTCGCAGAGTGTTCGCCCCCGGGCGATTTCGGGCAATGGTACGCCCCTTTCCTGCTTTGTTGGCTGGGCAGTTGGGCTCCAACGTTCTAAGTTGCGCACTTTTCGATGGCCAGGCGAGGTAGGGCTGCGAAATTTGGCGCTCTGTGTGGCTCATATTTGTTTTAAAACATAGTGCGCTTTTCTGAGTTACGGAGCACGCCGCTTGGGTCAGGAAAGCGCTGCGAATGCTGGCGGAGGCAGGGAGGGAGGACTTATTGGTGCCGGGCACGCTCTCTCAAGCGTGGGTCGGAATGGAAAGGGGGTGGTGCCAAGCAGCGGACGGTGTTTCTGCGGCCGTAGTCGCTTGTATTTCCTGCGAGGGCTCGCCAACACAGTCCACAAGAGGCGACCCCTCGCAGTTGAAAGATTTGTGTGCCGGCTCCAGGGTCCCCGCCTGCTCGCAGATTATCCATTTCGTCAAGAGGGAGGAGGGGCAAGACGCGCACACCCGCAGTGCCCTCCTTTTCAATGAACAGGAAAACAAACTTTAAGAAACGAGCGATACAGAAGCAGGTTTCGTCTCAAAAAGCCTCTATTGATGCAAGTGCACCATCCAGTGGCCAGAAGGCGAATAGGCCCAGCCTGCCTGCTAAATTAATTACATCTAGCAAGGATATTTGTATCTTCGGCATGAATAAGGGTGGAAATATTGACATTTCACAAAAATTGAAGACTGACAGGGGTTTATCTCCTATTGTAACTAATGAAAAGGGAGATTCTACTTTGTATAAAAATGCTTTATTCCCAGACATTGATGTTGTACAGTCTTTACCCATAAACAGTTGTTATGTGACTGATAAGGTTGATGCAGGTGCAAGAAAGTTAAAAGTGGTTCCTCCTTTGTCGGATATTTCAAATTAGATGGGCACTGATAAGTTTGCCAGTTCCAAGGGCCCTGAGGGACATGGTCAATGGGTGTAGATACCACAAGAAATTACTGATGAACGCAGATTACTAAATTTACAAGAGAAAAGTATGGTTCCGACTGTGAAATCTGGCGTTTTACAGTCCAACGAGGGTGAAATACTGCCAGGCACAATAAGGGGCAGTAGGAATGTACCAGTCAGACATCAAGCATCCTGCACCGTCAGAAATGAGAAGGAGGGTGAATTTTCAGCGAAATTTCCCACACCACTGGATGACAAGAGAGCTGCCTGTTTCAAAAAAGTCATTAATTGGAGGGAGCTTGATGGTGGTATTGGGGACGGGGAACAGCCCAGTGGCAGTGGCAGGGGTGGTAGCGTTGGTAAGAAAGGGGTGATAAGTAGTATTCCACTGGATGATGATAATGATTCATTGGAAGAGGGGGAGTTATCAGATTATGAAGACATAGCAGGCGGTTTGCCTAAACTTTCGGGGAGATCAGGGAGGGGGGTATACTAAAGATATTTCCAGATTGTATTTTTCACAGAGTAAAGGAATTGAAGCTGTTACCTACGGAGGCAGTACGAAGAAACAGACCAAGGGGGCGAAGCACGGTTTATCGGCTGACGACTACACTCATAATAAGTCAGGTGAGGCTCAAATACAGACTTCGAAACATGTAAGAGTGGATAAGGGTGTGGGTACTGATGAGGCACAGAATGTATTAGCATCTCTACATAATCATGCTTATGACAGCAAAGAAGGGGGTACAGTGACTGACACAGTTAAAACATTAGCAGTGGTTGATAATGCAAAAAAAGCAGAGTCTGAAAGTACAACATCTGGCATGTTTAAATGTTTACCTTATATGGGTTTTTCCATGCCTTTGGGTGCTCACTTAAGCAAGGTCACGAAGGATAAGATATGGAAAGGGGAATTCATTGACGTTTTCAAGCTTCTTCACAGGGAGATAGAAGCGAAAGAGGGCTCCAAAGAAGAAGCTTGGGAACTTTCAAAACGGCCGAGGGTACCAACAAATATAGACTTGTGGACTTCCGCCTTTCTCATATTCGCTAGTGTATATTGTGAGAAATTTTCAGAGATCAGTATCTCTTTTAAGTATCTTGATATCATTAGGAAGGCGTCGACTGAATTTGTGGCGTACGCATGGCTTCATTATGATTAAGAGTTTAGAGCCCGGTTGGCATTAATGCAGGACAAACCATGGGGGGAGGTTGACAATGAGCTTTGGATAAAATGGATGTACCCACAAAGGCCACCCCATCTATGCACACAGCCAGTGATTTGGCGTTCCCTTACCGGCCCTTTCAGTTTAGACCCACACTGCGGGGGGTGGGTGCATGGAACAGACCTCAAACAATGGTCTCCGGCGCATGCTGGAATTTTAATAAAGAATACTGCGTTAAAAATCCCTGCAAATACAAACATGAATGTTCCAGGTGCAGGGGCAAACATGCAGTCACACAATGTTTCGGGGAACAGACAACTTGGGGGAACGGTTTTCCGGGTAGAGGAAGAGGGTTTACAACGCAGTTTGGTAACAAGGGCTTTTACACCAATCAAGGTGGACATTTTATGTAACTGGTTACAGTTCTACCCAGACACACAGGATGCTGCTCTATTACAACGGGGTTTTCAAGATGGTTTCAAACTAGGATACCAAGGCCCACGAAGCCCTATGCGCAAAATTTGAAATCTGCCAATACGTTTCCACACATAGTCAGGAAGAAATTAATGATGGAGGTTCAAGAAGGCCGGATGGCAGGTCCATTTAATCATTACACCCTGGAAAATGTAATAGTGTCTCCGCTGGGCGTAGTTCAAAAGAAAGCTGAGTGCGATTTCAGGATGATTCAACATCTATCATGGCCACAAGGTTGTTCTGTCAATGATTTCATTGCCAAAGAGGACTCCATGGTACATTTTGAATCGGTGGATTCGGCTTTAGTTATGATCAGCAACACGGGGGAGAGGTCAAAGTTAGCCAAGTGTGACATAAAATCCGCTTTCAGGTTACAGCCGGTACACTCATCTGATTTTTCATTACTAGGCATATTTTTTGAAGGGCAATATTTTGTTGACAAGACTCCCTATGGGCTGTGCCATCTCATGCAAACTATTTGAGGCATTGAGTTCTTTTCTTCAGTGGTGCTTTTCTTTCCGCACAGGACACAAGGGTATTACACACTATCTAGATGATTTTCTATTTATGGGTGCAGCCAATTCACATCAATGTGAAGCAGCTGTACATGATTTTAAACTTTTTGCAGATAAACTGGGAGTACCATTAGCAGAGGATAAAACTGAAGGCCCTTGTGGTTGCCTTACATATCTTGGTATTGAGATAGACACCATCAAAATGCAAGCCAGACTTCCCCAAAATAAGATATTAGAAATAACAAGGCTCTTAGACCATGCACGCACCGTACAAAAATTGACGTTGGTGGAAGCACAATGTTTACTAGGACATCTAAACTTTGCCTGTAAGGTCATACGTGCTGGCAGGTCTTTTTGCAGGCGTTTTGGTTTCTCTTTGTCAGGAATGAAGCTCCCACAACACAGAATAAGGGTCACAGCACACATGCGCGCGGACTTCGAGGTTTGGTCTGAATTTTTATCAGACTTCAATGGCATAACACTTTGGTCTTTGGACGAAGATTTTGCCTGGCAACTGCAACTTTTTTCTGACGCTTCTGGTGCCCACGGTTTCAGCCTGTTTTGGGATGGTAAGTGGTGTGTGGAGAAATGGCCAAAAAATTAGGTTGCTGAAAAGAAGAGTATTGCCTTCTTGGAATTTTTTCCTCTTATAGTGGCTCTTGCAGTATGGGGTCACAAACTGGCCAACAGAACAGTACTATTTAATGTTGACAACAAGACAGTGGTGGATTTAGTAAATGGGCAGAAGGCGAAAGACAAACAGATGTTAAAGTTACTACAGATATTTATGCTAGGATGTTTCAAGTTTAAAATTGTCTTCAAGGTTAAACACATTGCAGGCATAGCAAATAATATCGCGGATGCCCTGTCTCGTTTTCAGCGGGAGAGATTCCGTGGTTTGGCACCCGGAGAGGATTTACGGAGGACTCCCATTCCCAGCGAGATATGGAATTTGGGGATATGAATGCTTATCAGCTCATCGAGAACTCCCTAGAAAACAGCACCAAATTGGCTTAAAGAAGAGCTTGGCTGGAATTTTTAGATTCAGGTGCTATGTTTAGAATTTGCAATAGAGTGGGTTTACAACAGCGCAGGGAGGATGTAGTACACTTTTTTATGCTTAATATCAAAAAGAACGTTTCCTCCCCCACTATAGCCGGCAAGTTAGCAGGTGTCTCGTTCCATGGGAAATCATTGTGGGGATATGAGCCCTCAGCAGGCGAAATGGGTAAGAGAATGCTACAAGGTTGGTCCAAGTCAAAAAGGAGGGGGTCATACCAGAGAGATCCTATATCGCTAAACCTGATATACAAGATAATCACAATTTTGCCCAGGATTTGTTTTTCTGAATTTTAGTTCCATTTGAATAAATTGTGCATGGTTTGGCTCTTTTTTTGAGCTTTCCAGGTGTCAGAACTACTGGGTACTGCCATTAACGATGATTTAAAGACCACACAGTTATCTCGGCTTCATTCACACATTGACATTTTCCTAGAACACTTAAAAACTGACCAGACCGGTAGAGGTTCAACAGTAATCTTGCAGGCTATAGGAGGCTTGCTCTGCCCCATACAAGCATGGTCTGACTTTCTAACCATAGGAGGTGCAGTTTCAACATTTATATTTCGTCATCAACATGGCTCACAACTCAAAGCATCACAATTGTTAGCCATACTAAGAAAGTCTCTGAAGAGTATTGGTGAGAACCCCTCAAAATTTGGTACACACTCTTTTCGCATTGGGGCGGCCTCAGAAGCGGCCAGATGGGGTTTTTCTGTTTGTGACGTTAAAAAATTAGGGCGATGGTCTTCCGATTGTTTTTTGCGCTACATCAGAAACCTGGAACATGACATTTAAGGGTAGGGATATTAATTGTCTTTTCTTTCTAGCTGTGGAATACTCGCACCAGCAAGTATGTCTAATTGGCCATTCTTTCATCAAATGGGCAGCCACCCAGGCAGAAAAACAGCACTTTGGCAAGAATCTGGGTTTGTCTTCTGATGAAGTCGTTCTATCTTGGTGGGGAAAGAGCGATATGAAATGGAGCCAGTTTTTGACGCTAATAAGTGAGTCATCATCTAAAATAATGGCGGAATTGGTTTTGATACATCTTGGGGAAAATTACCTGGTTCAATTGTCAGGTTTGGGGCTGTTGATAGACATTAAAACTGATCTTGAACTCTTCTCAAAGACATGGCCCAGAACTCAACTCATCCTGACAGCTCTCATGCCCCGCAGAATATGGAGAGGGGCAGACAGTTTCACCACTGTAGAACGAGCAAGAAGGAAAGTTAAAAGTTTTTGCTTTAGCATTGGTATACATTGGTTGGTTCATGATGAGGTTAATAAGGAGGATTTTCAGTTTTTTAGACATGACGGAGTTCACTTGTTTTTTATTGGAAACGAAATTTATATTTTGAACATAAGGGAAATGATTGTTGGGATTTAAAATTTTAACACATGGTGTTGAGAATATGCTGTTTAAGCGACAGCATACATATGCATGCATGGTTTTCAGCAACGGTTACTTTTTTGTCAAACAGTTCACCCTCTCTGTCATTCCACTTCCCTCCCCAACCACCCTTTTTTCTTTCCTTCTTCCCTCTCCCCCCCCCATCAAATTTATTGCAAACTGTTTCTATTAGTCCACCTTTCTTGTTAAAATTAATTCGTTTTTGGGGTGGTAGTTTTCTCTGTTTATATCTTTATTGGGATGCAGTTATTCACTGTTATGGCGACAGCATAGTTGTTTCTGTGTTTTCAAAAATTGTTCATATTTGAATAAAGATTTATACTGTTTGGCGACAGAGGTTTGACACAACATTTTTCTATCATAACGGCTAACAAGGAGGTGGGGGGACAGGAAAAACACCTGTGATAGGGTTTTTCCTGGTGGCAGATTTGGAGGAAATCAAGACAGGCAGGAAGGGCTGGGGGCATTAGGAATAGGTTCGGACAGAAGGAAGCAGGAGAGAGAAGTTGGAGTCAAGAGGTAGGCAGGAGATGGAGATAGGCGTTTGGGGAGGAGGTTTAGGCCGAACAAGGTGGGGAAATAGTTGACATGGGGATATGGCTTAGGGGATGGGGGTGTTAGTTTGGGAAATGTTTATATTATGATCTATTATGCATTTATATTGTGTATTGCCTACCTGTCCAATAAAGCAGCCTTTTACCCCATTTTGGTTTGGGACGTGGTTATTGCCCGATGGGGCTCCTCGGGGTGACACTCGCAGAGTGTTCGTCCCCCGGGCGATTTCGGGCAATGGTACGCCCCTTTCCCGCTTTGTTGGCAGGGGGCCGCAGGGATTGGCTGGTCAGCGCGAGGCACGAGCGTTGGGCTCCAACGTTCTAAGTTGCGCACTTTTCGACGGCCAGGCGAAGTAGGGCTGCAAAATTTATCTCGCCCTCCCACCCCTTTTCTAATTCTTTAATTTTTTACTAGTATTTGTGGTTGCAGATTTGGAGGAAATCAAGACAAGCAGGAAGGGTTGGGGGCATTAGGAATAGGTTCGGCCAGAGGGAAGCAGGGGAGAGAAGTTGGAGTCAAGAGGTAGGCAGGAGATGGAGATAGGCGTTTGGGGAGGAGGTTTAGTCCAAACAAGGTGGGGAAATAGTTGACATGGGGATATGGCTTAGGGGATGGGGGTGTTAGTTTGGGAAATGTTTATATTATGATCTGTTATATTATGATCTGTTATTGTGTATTGCCTACCTGTCCAATAAAGCGGCCTTTTACCCCATTTTGGTTTTGGACGTGATTATTGCCCGATAAGTAATGTTCTGGCTAATGCCGAACACTGATAAACATTAACCTTCATTCTCACCATGTTAAAGGAAGGCAGAGGCGAGGGCTTCAATGTAGTGCAGTGCGCAAGCAGCAGATTAGAACTTGTGTAAAAAACACGCACACGCACATCCCCTGACAGTATTGTATTTGATTAAAAGGCGCAGATGGAGCCCTCGATGTTGACATGTTGCCCACTTTTCCCTGAATAGCCTACAGATGTTTGCCACGCCACAGCTGAAACTGCGCACCATGGTTGGGGAAGTGTCGCATTACATAGCTGTCGTGTTGGCCCTTTAATGTTTTATTTAGAATTGTACCTCTGTAACATTCTCTGTTGTCAAAGGATTCTTCTCCAGTCTCTGTGCTGACAGTTGCTGGGGAAGAAGTCCTGTGTAGGTTGTTCCCTACCTTGCTCCTGTGCTTTTCCTACAATAAATCTTCTTTATTCATACCTCTCTGTGTGGACTCTACACTACAATTTTGGCGACGAGGTCCAGGAAGCACCAGGAAACCCCCGAACCCTGATTAGTTCAACTTCTAAGAATTTTCAATTTTCGAGCTATCCTCAAGGAAAACCCTTGTGTGGAAGTGACTTTCCTGACGCTCCTGTAATACTCCTTTGCCGTTTTGCGAGCACCAAGACGCCGTGTTTAATACCTCCTTTGCCGTTTTGTGAGCACCTAGACGCCGTGTTTAATACCTCCTTGCCGTTTTGTGAGCACCAAGGACGCGCTTCCTGCCTCTGCTACGCGTGAGTAAAGTTTTTGTGGGATTTCACTGACCCTTGCGCTACCATTTCTTTGGGGATTATTTTTTTAAACACCCTGGGTCTGGTTCCCAAGACTTCCAACTTAACTCACTGGTGCATCTTTTGACTGCGGAAACCTGGGAGGCGGTTACCGGCGAAAGCTTAGAGGGCGGTTACCTGAGCGAGCGAGCGCTCGTGTTTCGAATCCTCCTCGAGGGCCTCCATTCTTGCTGTGATGAACGTTCCTGCCCCAACTCCCTCACGAACGCCCTGACTCTTCTTCATGACGCCGGATTTCTACTTCATGACGCCTACCTTGTGATGTGTCACGCACGTCGCGTGATGACGCAGGACGCCGGAAGCCATTTTGAAATTCTCCATAGCAACGCAGCGCAACGCTGTTAACTCCACCGCATTCAGCTTTAGAAATTTCGATCAGCTGTGATGTTTGGGCTAATTTTAACGGCGCTTCTTATTTAAACAATAATCCGCCCTCCTCTTTATGGTTCTTCAGTTTTCCACGGATTATTACCATCCTTCATCGTTTATTGCTGTTCCAGCTGCCCTATACAGTCAGTTTTTTTTTTTTATTACTTTGACTACTCATTGCATTTAAAGTTTATTTTCATTGACTATTTTGGGTCCATACAACATATATGGCTACTCAAAATTTTACCATCCAGTCACCTCAGGCATTTTGGCCTTCTGGCGCAGAACCTTGCATGAAATGGCTTCAATGGAAAGCTTATTTTTTTAATTTTATTGATACTATCGATGAAGAAGGGAAAATGAAACCTGAAAGGAAAAAGAAGTTATTATTACATTCCCTTGGCGCTGGTGGTTTGAAAGTCTATGAAGAAATGTCAAAATGCACTGGTGGTGGGGAATCTAATGTTTTTGATAATGTGTTGAAAGATTTTGATAATCACTTTTCCCCTAAGGTGTGTATTGGTATTACCAGATATAAGTTTTTCCGCAGGAAACAGCAACCTGGTGAAACTATAGACGTTTATGTTTCTGAGCTGAAGAAGATAGCTGATGACTGTAAGTTTGATCACCTTCAAGAGCAATTTATAAGGGATCAAGTGGTGATGCATGCTTCTGATCCTTCAATCCAAGATAGACTGTGGATCAATGGCGATTCTGATCTTAAGGATGTTTTAGCTATCGTTAGAAAGGCTGAACTTTCTGGCCGTAGTGCTAAAGCTATCAAAGTTAATGACAAATCTGTCGATTCTAATGTTGTTTCAGAGCATACTGTTTCTAAAGTTCAGGGCAAATCCAATTATAAGCAGAAATTCCAAGTTAAATCTAAACCTACTGAGATCAAATGTTCTGAGAAACTCAAATGCTTCAGATGTGGTAGTAGTTCACATTTGGCTAATTTTAAATTGTGTCCAGCCATGAAGGAAAAATGTTCCAATTGTGGTCTAATTGAGCATTATTCTAGAGCCTGTCATAGGTCTAAGAATAAAAAAGTTAAAGTGATTTGCAATTCCTCTTCTAGTGAAGATGAGGATATTGTTAGGAAGGTTCTACATTGTTCTGTTGAGGATGAATGCATTAAAAAGGTCACTCATTGCTCCATGGAAGATGATTGTATTCAGAAACCACTTGAGAAAGTTTATATTTTCAACATTAATGACTCTTGTAAGAGGAATATTCTCAAGAAACCTATATGTAACATGTTAATTGGTGGTGTTCCAATTAATATCTATGCTGATTCCGGTTCTCCTTATACCATAGTTAATGAGAAGGTATGGAATTCGGAATTTGCACAACATTTAGGAAATGAGTTTTATCCTTCTGACATCTCTCCTGAAGGATTTTTGGGGGAAAAAATTGAGATTGTTGGTTTCAAACCCTTAAGATTTAGATTTAAGGATAGAGATTCCTTAGGGAAGTTATATGTGTCTAAACGGGGCCCTTCTGTTCTGGGATGGAAGGACCAATGGGACTTAGACATCATTCTCAATCCTAATAGTCCTGAGCCAGTTTTAGTAATTGATGATGGTGAAAAGATTGGTGCCTCCATGTTAAAAAAAATTCCCACTGTTTTCAGTGGCAAGATTGGGAATTTTCAAGGATTTTCTCATCGCATTGTTTTGAAGAGTGATGCGAAACCTAAAGTTTTTAAAGCTAGAAATATTCCCATTTTAGTACGAAATGATGTGGAAAAGGAACTGGAGAAATTAGTTGGAGAAGACATAATTGAGGCAATAGAATCTTCTGAATGGATTTCTCCTGTAGTGATCGCCAGACGTTCTAATGGCAAGATTCGCCTGTGTGTAGATCTTCGCCATTTGAATGAGAACATAATTGTCGATAAATTTCCATTACCTAAGATTTCTGAAATGCTGTCTTCAGTTAAAGATGCCTCTCTTTTCTCAACCTTAGACCTCTCTGCTGCTTACCATCAGATTTCCTTAGATAATGACAGTAAACACCTCACAGCATTTATTACACCCATGGGTTGTTTTCAATTCAAGAGGATGCCTTTCGGCTTAGCCTCTGCTGCGGCTATTTTCCAACGCATTATGCACGAACTTTTTGGCAAACACCCCAAAATTAGATTTTTTCAGGACGACATATTCATTTATGGAAAGGATGAGGATGAACACAATTCTATTCTTGAAGAGGTCCTTACCATTCTGGAGGAGAAAGGGTTAACTATTGAATTTGCGAAATGTCACTTCGGGGTGAAATCTGTGACTTATCTGGGTCATGTTTTATGTTCTGATGGTGTTTCAACCAAACCCAAACTAGTGGATGCTATCAAAGATGCACCTTCTCCGACTAGTAAGGATGATGTTCGTTCATTCCTTGGTATGGTTGAATTTTATTCTAAATTCGTTAAAGGGTTTTCTAGTAAAGTATTTAACATTAGACAACTCTTGAAAAGTAAAGTCAAATTTGAGTGGTCTGCTCTTTGTGAGAATGAATTTAATAGAATTAAGTCTGACATCATTAATGCTCCAGTTCTATCTCCTTTTGATGTGGATCTCAACTCTGTTATTACTGTTGATGCAAGCAATAAAGGTCTGGGAGGTGTTCTTTCGCAAATTGACAAGTCTGGTAAAGAACACATTATTGCTTTTGCATCTAGAGCTCTTTCTGTTCCTGAAAGTAAATTCTCAGTTATTGAGAAAGAAACTCTTGCTGTTGTTTGGTCATTAGAGCATTTTCGTAGTTTCATATGGGGTAAGAGATGTGTAGTTAGAACTGATCACAAACCTCTTACCAAATTGCTTTCCACTGAAGGCCTTTACAATGCTACTGCTAGAATTGCTAGGATGACTATGCGTTTACAAGACTTTATCGTTAAAATTGAATATTTTCCAGGGAAGAATAATGTTATTGCGGATTTCTTATCACGCATGCCCTCTGATTTACAAGAGTGTACAGTAAATGAATGGGATTCTTTTCAAGTGGCCCTTATCCATGATGAAAATCCTTTTTGCATCGAAAGAAAAGTTTGGATAGAGGAGTATGTGAAAGATAAGCTGCTAACCTTAGTTGTTTCTTCTATTCGTGAAGGTTGGCTAGAAAAAAACAAATTGTCTTCCGACCTTAAACCTTTTTGGGAGGTTAGGAATGAACTTACTGTCTTGGACAATACTATTTTTCGAGGCGACAAAGCTATTCCTCCTGTATCCTTAAGGGACTCTATTTTAAGTTTATGCCACAAAGATCACTGTGGAATTGTTAAAACCAAGCAGAATATTAAGTTGTGGTACTGGTGGCCTGGTATTGATGTCATGACGGAGAGAATGGTACGTGATTGTGTGGTTTGTTCCAATTCTGATAAAGTCCTTAATACGTTAAAACCTGAGATATGTCTACCAATAGTTCCTGATGGCCCTTGGCACACTGTTGCTATGGATATTATGGGACCTGTGGGGGATAGTCACAGATTTATCATCTCTACTATTGACATTTTCTCTAGATGGCCTTGTATTACAGTGGTAGACAAAGTTGACTCAACTTCTGTCTTAGAATTTATTGATAAGGTTTTTATGGAAGAAGGCTTACTCTACACAAATCATTAGTGATAACAGTGTTCAATTTTTGTCTAAATTGGCTAAGTCTTATTTTGATAGAACAGGCATCACTCACAGAACCACTTCTCTTTACAATCCGAGTGGTAATGGTTTATGTGAAAGATTTAACAAAGTTCTTAAAAATGCTATTCAAATGGCCAAATTAAAAAAAGAAGATTGGGAGGTTAGTGTACATAAAGCTGTTTGGTCCTACAGAACCAACATCCATGACGCTTTGAAGAAGTCACCCTTTGAAATCATGAGGGGTCGTATTGCTAGGACCAAATACAATCCTGATTGGTTACATAAGAAGGGTTGTGTTGACATTCGCATGAGTGAAATCAAAGATAATATAATGGAGAAACATCTCCAATACAAGAAGAGTTTTGATAATAAATATGCATCTGGTTCTATGAATGTTGAAACTGGCATGTTGGTGAAAGTGAAGTTACCTTGGAAAGTTCGTAAAGGTGAATCTCAATTTTCAACTCCCTTGATGGTTAAAAAAGTTTTACGGAATGCTGTTCTCCTTAGTGATGGGAAAGTATGGAATTTAAAGAGAATTGCAATTTATAAAGGAAACAAAGATCTATGTTCTAGTTCCTCTAATTCAGGGGCATTTTCTAATGTTACTCCTGATTCTCAAACTGTTCATGATGAGGATCATGGTGGTTTCTTTTTTTCTGAAAATGTTTCTGAAAATGTTTCTGCTCCTGTTAGTACCTCCAATGCTGATGGCATTAACACTGAGCTTATTCCCGGACTTGGAAATGTATATGTTCCTGATGGTGACGTTCCTAGTTGTATGGATAATGCAACTGCTTCTGATGTTGTCAACAAGGACAGTTCAATTCCCACTGTAAATGTTAGTGATTCTCATCTTGCAGGTGAAGGGTGTTCTTCAAGTCAAAACTCCAACAACACCATTATTAGAAATTCCATCTGCTCTGAGAATACCATCATTGGGAAAAAACATGTTTGTTCTAAACCTATTTGGTTACAAGATTTTGTTTGTGATTGAATTGTTTTTTTTGTTTTATAAGGAAGAAGATGTGTCGTGTTGGCCCTTTAATGTTTTATTTAGAATTGTACCTCTGTAACATTCTCTGTTGTCAAAGGATTCTTCTCCAGTCTCTGTGCTGACAGTTGCTGGGGAAGAAGTCCTGTGTAGGTTGTTCCCTACCTTGCTCCTGTGCTTTTCCTACAATAAATCTTCTTTATTCATACCTCTCTGTGTGGACTCTACACTACAATAGCCCTATAAGGCAGCTGCCTACAATGACACTAACTTCGCACCGGCCATGGGCAGCAATCACAAATCATTCACCAGTTCTCTACCTCCCCCCGCCTCCTCCTCCCCACACACACACACACACCCTTTCGGACATGTACATCTCCAAGTTATGCAACGACATCGCAGATATCGTTTCAAAGAGCACCCATGCTTCATTTACACCAGAAATGCCATTCATGTCGTCAAACTGCAACATGCAGTACACCCTGTACACTTCTGCTCAATTCTACACTGCAAAAACCATCCCAGTAAACTATTCTGTGAGGCAAATTCCATTCCCAGCAACTTAACACAATAACAATACAAATGTGACGTTCTTCAGCAAAGAACAATCACAGACTTGTTTTGTCCTGTTTGGGGCTCTCACTGTTATGTAGGCATCGGCATGTTAATAATAATAATAATAATCCACATTTGTAAAGCGCACAATCACCCGTAAGGGGCTCTAGGCGCTGGGGGCCGTCGGGAAGATTAAGCAAGCTATTGCCCAGAGTCACATGGTGCTGGGCTAACCTGCCGCCGGAGCCCGGGATCGTACCCTGATCCCCAGATTTCAGCGTCAGTCGCCCTGGCCGCGGCGCCACACCTCTCCCATCACCCTCCATGTTTGGAGGGTGATGGGTCAGGAGGTTGTTAATACCAAAGTAGTAAAAGCTAGTACTTGTTTAAGTAGAATTCTGAGCAATGTAGAGAGGCTCGTTCGGCTCTGTAGTGTTAAGCCCACCTCTGATATCACAACTTCCGGTGCTCGCGCACAGCAATGGAATTGCACCCTTAGGCTGCTCCAGGTAATGTGTTAAGTAAGAGGGCTTTGCCCTAGCACAGTAATGGTTCAGGCACTGGACATGGGCACCGAACTGATAATAGTTGTGATTATTTACAGTGTATGGTAGGCCGCCAGAACGCCTGAGCGCTGTGCAGAAAATAGGTAACATGTCTGCTGCCCAAACGGAGAATAGAAACACACAACAGTGCAAAATCAAGTTTACATTCAGGCATTGCAGAACGTATATTTTATTTATATAAAAACAAAAACAAAAATCATTGTAATTTACAATGTCAATAGCTCAAAATAATGTAATTGTGAGACCTATTGCATTGTAAATGCTTGTTGTTACAGGGGGCTGATATTGCAGACGGACACCGGTTACAAAAACAGCCCCCCAGGGGTCCAAAACCAGCCCCCGCCCTGATGGCAAGTCCGGCCCTGGATAGGGTGGTGGAAAAGCAACATGGCGAGCAGTGAAAGAAGCAACATAAGCGACAAAGCGTAACATGGAACGGGTGGGGGTGAAGCTCACAGAGGCAGATTGTGGGTGGGGAGAGAAGTATATGCATTTTCGGATTGGGATCACAATTTGGCCCGAGCACTGGCGAAAAAAGCGGCCCACATTTGTGGGGCATGGCCCACATTCGCGGGGCACGGCCCACATTCACGGGCGTAGCCTACATTCGCGGCCATGCCCTTTCATGAAACACACAAGGAATATAAGTGGGAGGATATTGTTCTTGGGAAGGATACAGGGCCAAGGTGACAATGTCCTACAAGCTGAGCACCTGAAAAACAGCGAGGCCCCTTTCTCTTAAAAAATTATTCCCCAGCCCTCCAGCAGGAGCATCTGAAAACAGCAAGGCCCCTTTCTGTTAAAAAAGTATTCCCAGCCCTCCAGCGCAGGAGCACCTGAAAACAGCGAGGCCCCTTTCTCTTAAAAAATTATTCCCCAGCCCTCCAGCAGGAGCATCTGAAAACAGCAAGGCCCCTTTCTGTTAAAAAAGTATTCCCAGCCCTCCAGCGCAGGAGCACCTGAAAACAGCGAGGCCCCTTTCTCTTAAAAAATTATTCCCCAGCCCACCAGCCAGGAGCATCTAAAAACAGCAAGGCCCCTTTCTATTACAAAATTATTGCTCAGCCCTCCAGCGCAGGAGCACCTGAAAAACAGCGAGGCCCCTTTCTCTTAAAAAATGATTCCCCAGCCCTCCAGTCGAGGAGCATCTGAAAACAGCGATGCCCCTTTCTATTACAACATTATTCCTCAGCCCTCCAGCACAGGAGCACCTGAAAAACAGCGATGCCCCTTTCTATTACAACATTATTCCTCAGCCCTCCAGCACAGGAGCACCTGAAAAACAGCGATGCCCCTTTCTATTACAACATTATTCCTCAGCCCTCCAGCACAGGAGCACCTGAAAACAGCGATGCCCCTTTCTCTTAAAAAATTATTCCCCAGCCCACCAGCCAGGAGCATCTGAAAACAGCGATGCCCCTTTCTTTTTTTTTATTTAGAAAATTTTTTTATTGAAAGAAGGCCGTACAAAAATATATATATACAGATGTGCGTACAATGATGGCGGTCCTGTCTATGAACAGTCCATTCGTGAGTTCGTTCTCCCTCCACTGGGAGAGGAAAGAAAGAAGAGAGAAAGAAAGAGGGGGGGGGGGGGTGCACGCTCGTTGTTGTCTTTTACTGGGTCTTCCTCAGGTGCTCGTCCAGCGGGTCCCACATGTGTAGCTTGGCTTTATGTTCTTTTGAGAAGTTGCCTGTGATGTTGTCGGCACCCCTCAGGAAGGTGACCCAGCGAGGAAATAACAGCACTGGAGAGAGGTCACTGTGCAAATCTAACGGACAAGAACACGCTCACCCTGCTCACAAAAAAGAAATACGAGCTGAACAGGATCCTAAGTGAAAGAGCGGGATCATGGCTGACGAAGTTCAAGTCAGTCAACCTGTGCGCAGCTAACAAGGCAGGGAAGCAGCTGGCGTCCTACTTGAAGGCGAAACAGAGGCAACACACGATAGCAGCAATAACCGATCGCACGAACACATCTCAAACGACTAACAAGGGCATACTGGAGGTCTTCCGACGATTCTACCAAGAACTGTACACTGAAGATCAGACCCTGAGCAAAGACGCAGGACGAGACCTACTCAGCAAAATCAATCTGCCGAAACTCATGGAAGCAGAAAGGAAGTCGCTCGACGCCGACATCTCGGAAGAAGAGATTGAAGCAGCCATATGCCAACTGAAACGGAACAAAGCGCCAGGACCGGATGGTTACTCAGCAACATTCTACAAAACATTCAGCGACCACATTAAAACGCTAATGGCACAAACGTATTCCACATGCATCCAGAACGGGAGGATGACGGAGTCCATGTGCGAAGCAAACATCACCATAATTCCCAAGGAGGGGAAAGACCCACAATATCCCCAGAACTACAGACCAATATCACTAATAAACGGGCAAGGAGCGCAACAACCATGGGGATGGCACAATCACGCTGGACACGCTCCTGAAGAAAATAACCGAAGCGATGCCCCTTTCTATTACAACATTATTGCTCAGCCCTCCAGCGCAGGAGCACCTGAAAACAGCGAGGCCCCTTTCTCTTAAAAAATTATTCCCCAGCCCTCCAGCAGGAGCATCTGAAAATAGCAAGGCCCCTTTCTGCTAAAAAAGTATTCCCAGCCCTCCAGCGCAGGAGCACCTGAAAACAGCGAGGCCCCTTTCTCTTAAAAAATTATTCCCCAGCCCACCAGCCAGGAGCACCTGAAAACAGCGAGGCCCCTTTCTATTACAAAATTATTGCTCAGCCCTCCAGCGCAGGAGCACCTGAAAAACAGCGAGGCCCCTTTCTCTTAAAAAAATATTCCCCAGCCCTCCAGCACAGCAGGAGCACCTGAAAACAGCGAGGCCCTAGCTATTTGTAAATTACTCAACCCTCCCCAGCCCTTCACTGCCTCTGGGCAATGGCTTGGTAGGATTCAGAGGGGCTAAAGCAAAAACATAGCTTCTGGGCCATCCTTGCGGCTGGGGAGGGGGGGCTAAGGTGAAGATGGTGCAGTTCCCCACATCACCTGGCCCCCATAGTGAGACCCATTATTCCTCGCCCATTATGCCCTGAATGAAGGGCTGTGGGCGAGGTGTTAAAACAAACACTGTTTCTGGACTGTGTGGGCCCCAGGGGGCCATGGTGAAAAACCACTATCAGCTGATTGCTTGGCAGGGGGTCAAGGAGAGGCCACAGCTGATCATCACTGAACTGGCCCACTTCTAACTAGATGATCTCCCCTGTTGGTTTGGTCTCCCCGTACCCAATCGGGGAGCTTACAAATACAGCTTTAGGCTAACTTGATGCTCTCCCTGTCGGTTTGGTCTCCCTCTACGGGATTTATGGGAAGGAGGAGATCATCCCGATGGGGAGATTAAAACGACGGAACACCAGGCGAAGCTGCTTTCCTCTCCCTGTCAGTGCTCTCTGTGGACTGATAAAGGGGGAAAAACCGGCCCACAGAGTACACTGAGACACCGGCCATTCGGCCCATGCCCCAGTGCCCGCAGTGCCAATCCACCCCTGAGTATATGGCGATTGACAGTAACATAGAGGAGTGAGAAAAGCACACAGAGGAGATAACAGGAAAACACGTTCATCATAGAGTGCTTAAACAAAAAGACTTCTCTAAAAGCAAGCAGCCTAAGCATAGACGCCAGCCAATGAAAGAGATGGTAAAGCAGCTATGGTCCATCGTTGGGACAAATACAAGATTGACAAGCTGGGGCACAAATAAGAGCAGATAAATGAGAGGGACAACAAAGCCAACCAGTGGTAAGCAATGGGCGGCTGCAAGCCCCTGTGTATGCTACAGCCACTACAAGAATGTTACAGATATTACGAGTTCCTTTCAGTGATGAGTTTTTCAAGAACACTCTTTAAGGAAAGGTATGTTTATTGTGCTGGAGGGATGGTAAAGATCTTGCTATCAGTCCTAATATTTCGAGCCCAGCAACCATGACATTGCACATGAACCAGCTGAAACCGGGCCAGTGTCAACTCCGCCATCCGTCCTACACTGGGAGATAGATGTCAGAGTCGATAAGGGAAGACGTCACTCCTCCCACCCTCCCCCTCCAAGTAAACCTTGAATCCACAGTATCTTTCTTGCCAGAGCACATAAATCTGCCTCAGCAAAATAACTCTTTTTTTCGTCACTGCTCATGTACCGAGGAATGTTCCTTCACGCTGAGCTGTATAAACAATGTTATCAACAGCATAAATTCAACCTTGACCTTTTGGTACTACATTTATTAATAATAACGTGGACTGGACTGTCAGTATGTTGTTGCTTTCTAGCGGTTAATACAGCCCTCAGTTACAACAGTAGTCTACCCGTCAATCTTGTGGGCATCCACTGTAGTGTGGGGTTCGTGTCTGTACAAACCAGGACAGACCGGCAGTGGGTGGCACGCGCCCTCAGCCGCGGCGCGCAGGGAGTTTCCCGGGGCTGCCATTTTGTGAGCACAGCTGCGGCGCGCGGGCCCATTGGCGATGGGAGGCTCTTCAGAGGCTGGTGTCCGGCGCTTCTGAAGATGCACAATGGCGAACAGGACAAACTCGTCTGATTACTACTGGACTTTTGAATACTACTGGGATTACGTGGAGCCGGCTTCGGTGGATGGAAAGAAGCTGGCGGCAAATAAACGTATGTATTTTCAAAGCGGCTTGTTGTTCTCTTCTGGGTGATAACATCACACATACATATTTCCTGTTCTAGTTCTTTTCTGTACTCAGGATGTTTAGTCTTTCGTGAGTTATTATTATGTCCAATAAATTATAGCAGGATCTGTATACAGAGTCATATCCAGGACTAAAATGTATACCACGGGTCGCACTTTTGAATACTCATATTTAACATTAGTGTTCCTTTAATAAACTATTTTTAGTTCAGATTATTTGTTTAAAAGTCTAAGGTCCACAGATATCCACAAGTAGTACTGTGATATTTGCCTTGTACTGTAGAATTAAGTTACACTGGCAATTAAAAGGCATGGCAATGAAGTGACTCTGTTATTACTTAATTACATGATATATATATATATATTTATATATATATATATATAGTACACCAATGTAACATAAAACAATATTGTTTTCTACAGTTTCCTAGTATGAAACAACAAGAAACATAGGGGCTGATTTATCAATATTTCACTCAGGGCAGCAAAACACCTTGCTGCGTTGCACTGTGTGAAAGGGCAGGAATGCGCTGTATTTGACATCATATGGCGCACTCCTGTCCTTTCCTTGGGCTGTCGCACATTGTGCTGCTTAGCACCAAAGCAGGCACCCTTGCGTCGTGGTGTAAGGGTAGCTGCGTTACATACAGAATAGTTTATGTGCAGAAAGGGGCACCTTCCTGCACAAAAACAATCTTCTGAGGCATTTTCCTCTTTTAACGTGTGCTTCAAAATGCAGCACACATAGAAAGAGGAAAAAAGGAGGAGAAAGAAAGTTATTTCTCCTTATTAAACCTCACCTGGGCAGAGGAAGCATTTTGATGCATGCCCAGGTCTACCAGTAATGGTACATCTGGCAATCAGGGGCGGCTCTAGGCTCATGGCGGCCCTGGGCAGGGAGCGTAGGTAGGGGGCCCCGGAAGAGGGGGTCCGGGCGGGGCGGAGTGCAGAGGCCAGTGAAGAGGGGCGGTCAGGGTGTTTGGAAGTGGAACAGAGCCGGAAGCCGCCAAATCCCTGCCAGGGGCCGCCACGCAAATATGTACCCATCCTCAGAGGATTATTATATTAAGGATATATATTGGCGTGGTGGCCCCTGGGGTTTGGTGGCCCTGTGCAGGTGCACAGCTTGCACATGCCTAAGGCCGCCCCTGTGGCAATGCACCAAAATCAGTGGGTAAATGTGTGGGAACACCTACGCTCCACCCACAGAAATGCCTCCCTGGGGCACAGTAACGCAACGCAGAGATTCGCGCTGTTGAATTGCGTTACTCTAGATTTATCAGGCCACGCAGGGCCTCGCAAAGTGGCCTTGTGCGGCTTGATAAATCTGACTTAGTAGTTGTTTCGCCCTTGTGTCCCCTTGCGTGGCGCAAGGGCGGCACAATTCATTGATAAATCTGCCTCATGATGTCCTCCTGTGTTACAAGCCACTAAGAGGTAGCAAATAGCTGATTGATGGATAACACAAAGACTTTATTTATATTTATACCCACAACTCCTCAATGAAAATCGCAGAAAAAGGAATTTTTTTAGCATAACAAATCTTTTAAAAAAACTCACTTCTGCTTAAAACAAATGCCAGGAGAGCCTAGTCCTTTATTTTCAATAGGAGTTTTTATTACTTTTCTTACTCGAAAAAGAGATTTTGAATGACAGTTTAAAATGTGGATAAATAGACATTTGTAGCAAACACTGCAAAATCGATTATCTCTGGGTCGCTTCCTGGCGGAAAATATCCTGGCACAGAAGGCAGTCAGAACTATGGTGTTGGAACTCAAGTGCTGTTCGGTTGACAAGGCAGGCTATACAAGATAACATGAACAAGCTACAGGGCCTTCAACCTCTGCTCTAGGAGCAAGACAGCCCATGTTTCTACGGCATGTTGGAATCTGCATCGACTGCCTGTCGCTTCTAGGATCAGAAGTAAAACTCTGACTTCAACCCACACGATTGCCCCAGAGATCAGGGTCATTCACAAATTGATAGTTCACGCTCATTAGCCATTGGTTTATTGCTACCTCCATTCATGATAGGTGAAGTTTCACCAGTCCACTGGCATATGGATATTTTGTCAGTTTTTCCCTGTCTTGTGCAGGTGGGAGAGGCACACCCAAAGCCAATATTTATATACTCACCCCCTGGACTGTGGTTCTTGGCCCATTGCTGGTGTTCAGTCAGACTTGGCAGTGCCCATGCATGATCTATTTGGGAAGGTTATATCTATTCATCTATCCATACTTTCACTCATTTATTCATTCATCTTATCCCAGCCATCCACTCGTTCACTTCATCCTTCTATACACTCAGCCATGCATCCAATCATGTACTCATTCACACATCCGTCAATTTATGTTTGCACTCATCCATCTACTAACTCAGCCATTCATTCACTCATCCATCCATCCAACAACTGACTCAACACATTGACCCATATGCACATACGAGTGGTCAATCAGTGAATACGTAGTTTCACATCTTTCAAAGATTCATACCTTTTGGCTTCGTTGGGTCTTATTGGCAGTAGTGTTAAACATTGAATGCTAATTGAAGCATTTTCAATATTGTAGAACAAAGTTATTGTTGTTACTTTATCGTTTGCAAAAACCATTGAAAAAGCCAATAGTCCTGGCTTGTTTTAGGTGTAATGACAGTTGTTATATTGTACCTGGAAACAATGACAAAAAGACGCAGCAAAATACCAGCCGGGAGCAAACTATGCTAAACACATATTTTTAGCTTACATCTTTAAACCACGCCCTTTGAGAGACCCCGAGTTTTTTTTAATTCCACTTACAGCCCTGGATAAAAACCGATTGCTAACATACGGATTTAACCAGTGCATCGAATATCAATTTGGGTTTCTGTTTTATCCCTTATCAATTACTCTTGGTGAGGTAGAATTATGAAGTGATAAGACTGTGAAATAACTATAAAGAGTCTCCTTTACGTTACACCAAAGGCCAACGAATGGTGGTGCAGCTGCCGAGTTAAGATTTTTTTTCCCCTCTGAGGGTGAAGGCAAAAATGGAGAGCCCGATAGGGACCCGTCTCAGCCTTGTTTTCAAAACTGCCGGTACTGAGCACTGACAGGACCCAGCCCACTTAAAGCTCTAAGTATATCTATGTTATTTATATGCATGAGACTTGAGTTGATGAACCCATGGGAACTATTGTTATATTCCACATTCCACCACTAGAGGGCAGAATGTCCTAACAAACAAAACAAAGGCCTCGCGGAGACATCTTGGTGACATTGGAAATGGAGTGTCCCTTTAGAAATATCTCCCAACAACCAGACTCACAAGCCATTCATTAGACATGCACTAGATTATGTACTTCTTTTGGAGGTGAATTGGTAGGCTTAATTATTGAATTAACAACATTTCGACTCCAAGACAATAATTTAATGTTCAGAACAGACTTCTTTTCGCAGTAGAAAAGAATGGCGAATGGGATCTTATTTTGCCAGGGAGATTGCACATCTATTTTTAGCTGATTTTGAGAATAGATTTCTTCTGTAACACAGTACTACTTACCATCAGATCAACCCGATGTGATGTCCATGCATAAATGACATTTTTGTCGTCCGGCATGTCATAACTGAAACTCTAAGAAGTTTCATGGTCTGGCTAAATGAACTAATTCCACATTTACCTTCACTTACCATTTTAGCCACATGAAGGTTAATCATTTGTACTTGATGATATGACACAGATCATATAATTTATACCATCCTGTTCCTCAAACCTGCATTGGGAAATTCCTTAGGACTATTTGAAGGACAGCATCATGAGGCTCTATAGGATAATCTCTGTTTTTAGGATCAGGCATAATTGTAAGAATAGAACAGGCTTTTCTTCAATGAGGCTAATGATCTTGCTAGAAAATATACAGATAGAGGCTACCCAAATGTTTAGTGAGAAAGCCAGTGAAACAGACATGGCATTGCCCTTGCGACACTTTACAGGAACCAAGAGATTAGACAAGTTCTAATGATCACTGATATGTGTCTCTAGAATCAATCCTGTAAGCAATAAGATACAGAAAATAATAAAATATAACGTGCATATTCTTTCGAATGCAAGCACTCAGCTCCCTTTGATTTGCTTCAAACACAATAAAACATGAAAGATTAGGGTTTACTCAGAACTTAACCCAAATGATTCCATCTGTAGACAGTGAGGCCTACACCCTGTCACTGTTGGGGTGGTAAATGCCAAGCCTGAAAGGTCACAACGTATATTAGAACATTGGAATGTTGGAAGATCCATTGAAAACAATGGAGTAGCTCCGGGCTTATAATGGCTGGTATTAGCCTGGAGCTCCAACATTCCAATGTTTCTTTGTTCACAGCTCTGGCTTTGAACAAAGGCTTCAGGGAGCCTGAGGGGATTCCAATCCCCTCACACGCCCATAAGGCTTTGTTTTTTTGTTAGAACATTCTGCCCTCTAGTGGCAGAATGTTCTAATAGCCTTATAGCCCTTCGTATCTGGGCTATACCGGCTATTAAAGTCCCTTTCCCTTGTTAAAGGCCCTTGCCTTTGGCTCAGGCCTTTAACGCTGGAGAGGGCCTTTAATAGCCAGTATAGCCCTCTACGTCGGGCTATAAGGCTATAGTAAAGTGTCTAAGTTTTGGGAACACTGACACTCTCTCACTTCCTTTTTTGAAATTGGAACACGATTAACAAAATGTATGCTAATAAGTGCCCTTGTTCCAAGCTGTATGTGGGTCACAGCACAGATCATTAAACTAAGGATCCGCCAGCACAAGAGAAGAATCAGACACACACAGCTTCCCAGAAGGAAGATTATAGAACTCATGAACAGCCAGAAAATGTCCTGCAATGGCAGGCTACTGAAATGTTCAAACCAGATTCCAGAGAAGGCAACTTGAAACAACTGTTTACTGACTGATAATTCAGACATATGAACATGCTACAAACTACAGTGGTTGGAATTAATGACATCTGTGGACTAAAACGTGTAGCTATACACTCCTGAGCAAATGGTCTATGATGATGCTTATTTATCGAAGAACACCCAGCCCGCAACAGCTGACCACCCCATTTTCATCATTCACAGTGTAGGTATGAAATGATGCATTGATAGGAGATCTAACAATGAGGCATATCTATGAATATTCATTTTGTGACTTTCCTGGTGAAGGGTTTACATGTTTAAAAATGCATATTCCAGATAGACAGTTTTTAATGGAGCTGGTTGCTTCTATTAGTTTGATGCACCCTAGGTATCCAATGAAGGAGATTACTTAGAGAGCACATTACACACACTGTCATTAAATAAATCTTGTAGTTATATGTGCAAAATGCGGATATAAGTTTTTTGACTGTAGTAACTAACACAACCCGTGTGTTTCCAGTCTCACACGCTTACAGATGGATTAGCATCCGCCGTTATTTTCTTTTAATTTTTTTGACACCCTTACCACAGATAGTTTAGAATGACTTCCAAGGCTGCATCTATACTTTTTGAGTTGGCATTCAAGTCATACTGCATGTTGGCCATCTTACCAGTACTAGCATCCTTGTTGATGGGCTATCCCCTTGCACTCTGGTTGACAGAATTATAGACAGGGGCTGATTTTTCCTCCTCTGCAGATTGAAGTACATTAAGGTCTTTTACATTAAATGTCTAGGTAAGTGATATAATGCACACCATCTAAATTGCTCTAGGCATGAGCAATGTCTTCCAGTGTGCAGACTTTATTCGTGCCCTGCCCCACTACAACGAATATATGAATCCAAGAAGTATGGAGCGCAGTTACGAGCCATTATCAGTCGCACAGCAACATCTTTCAGTACTCAATACTCCATTCTTGATTTGATAATCCATTTGAATCAATGCTACTCCATATGTTGTCACATATTTATTCTTAACTTTCGCCATCCACATGCAAGGCTTCATACTTTCCCATAACTTTAAATGCTAAAGATATGCTTATCCAGGCCTTTTTCTATAGCACATAGGAATTCTTCGCTCATCCTTGACAGTTTTGTTCGCATAGACCCAATGCATTTCGGGTTCAACAGCCCTTCGTTAGGCGGTAACTACAAAGGTAAAAATCACCATTTGATATTTTACTACATTAGACATGCAACACATTTTATACTTCTCTCATTCCATTATGCACAAAATTCACTCCATGCATTTTAAAATGAACTCGTAATTCACCAACACTTGTCACCCTTGGCCCACGACAAAATAATATTGCCCTTAAACTGTCCTAAATATGTCACCCCCATCCGTTGCACATCTATCTGTATCCACCATCCAATAATGCATAAATAATTAAAATCACCCGTTTGCCAATTTGCACTCAGAGTACCAATACCCATAAAGGCACATTTCCCCCAGCTGCCACCCAAATCTTCTAAAATGTCTAGGAAGGCAATGCAGGGCACTGATCTGCCTATTATTCTAGAAAGAGTGGTAAGTATTGCAGACGAATAATCTATACTAATATAATAAAGAGAGAGCCCAAACCTTTGAGGTGGGTAAACTCCGGAACCACAGCGCCAATCGGAACACCCAATACAGCATTGCAAACGACAGTATCAGCAGATGGACATAGGCTATACAGCAGCCCAAAATATGCATTAGAAGGGGAAAAGAACGTTTTGTGCAAAGTAGTCCGTTGTGGGCGCGTGCGTTGTGCTGTCGGGAAAAGACTGCGGGATTATACCGCTTGCAAGAAGCGTTCTGTGTGGGACTTGCGTTCCAATACGAGTGGGCATGTCCTTCAGCATTGTTGTGGGCGTTGGACGTTGATGCGATGTTGTGCATCTAAGTGGCGTAGGCTTGAGCGGACAAACACGTTCGGGGATGGAGCGAATACACACGCGTCGGCTGGAGCGGAAAAAAACGTTCGCAGCTGAAGCAGACACAGTTCGCATATTGCAGTGGCGTCAGCTACAGCGGACAAACACGGTCGCGGGTGAAGCGTGTTAAGGTACATATTGCAGTGGCGTCGGCTACAGCGGACAAACACGTTCGCGGCTGGAGCGTGTTAAGGTTTTAAAATAAAAACACGTTCGCTGCTAAAGCGTGTTAAGGTTTTGAAATACAGTATTATTACCTACCCGAACCATGAAAGACATTCTGCTTTCAAGCCCGGACAACGTCGGGACGGGATGCAAACCAGCAATAAAAGGGCAATCCCAGGCTACATGAAAAAAACACTGTCAGTAACGTCAAAGCAAACACAGGGAGAATGAAGGGATCCTGATGACATGCCGCAATTTCTTGAGAGTAAAGAAGGTAATGTGTAAGTAGTTTTATTGTATGAGTTATAAAAAGGAGGGGATGACAATCTCACTCAGTCAGGAAAGCCAGCTCGCTGCTTCAGACCCAGTCCCAGGCTGTCCTTGATGAGTCAAAGAAGATAGAGCATGCGTTGTGAATGACTTGAGTCTAGCTGGGAAGATGAGCATATATCTGATATTAATTTCTTGCATTTTGTGCTTGACAGCGTTGAAGGATTTCCTTTGATTTTGAACTGCACGGGTGTTGTTGGAGAAAACTAGGTGCCATATTATCAAGAAAGGGCGATACATTATCGCCGCTTTTATCGGCAGGAAACTGCCGCTAAAGTGGCGATAATGGGCTTGATAATATGGCCTTGGGAATTCCCATAGAAGCCCAGGTTAACACCAGAACCTAGACTTCTATGGCAAGTCACAAGGGCATATTATCAAGCCCATTATCGCCGCTTTAGCGGCAGTTTCCTGCCGATAAAAGCGGCGATAATGTATCGCCCTTTCTTTTTTTTATATTTCTTTTTATTGAAACAAGGTATCAAAAAAATACAGCAGTGCATACGATAGAAGAGGGTCGCTCACAAATGTAATATATAGTGCAAAAATATTAGCGATGGGGGAGGAAGGGAGCACGGGGTATAAATGACAGGTAGATTCATAGGCAAGGATCATGGGGAAAGAGGAGTATCAGATTCAACATTTGCAGGTGGTGTACAAATATTTCCCCTATATTGGTTCCAAGGCCCCCAAATACTGTTCCATTTTCGAGGGCGACCCCTAGCTAGGTAGACAGTTTTTTCACGGAACATACACCAATCCATACTTTCTTTCCATCCGTCCATCGTAGGTGGCCTAGCAGACCCCCACAGCTGTGCAATATTCCGCTTTGCAATCATGACCCCAAGAGTGACCCATCGAATTTGTTCAGTGTTTAGGTCTGTGGGCTCCCAAATATTTAATAAACATCTCCTAGCTTCTGGTAAGAGCTGCACACCCGTCACTTTATGCTTAACAGTATGTACCCTGTTCCAGTACTCCACCATATATTGACATTCCTACAGTATATGGAAAAGCGTTCCCACCTGACCACATCCACGCTTACATAAGCCATCTTCCAAGAACCCCATTATAGTCAGACGAGGCCAGGTGACATAAACCCTATGCAAAATTTTTAATTGGACGAGTCTCAATCTCACCGGGATCGCGACTTCCTTAGGGGAAGAAACCGCGGACTGCCAGTCTTCATCGTCTATTTCAACACCCTCCTGCGTCCATTTGTTCCTTAATTCCGCCAATAAATCAACTCCGTGATTTATCAATTTTTTATAAATGAGTGAGATGGTCCTTTCTGGTAAATGCCCATCTAGTATTCGGTCTTCTAACGGGGATGATTCTGGTATAGTTTCCCCCTCGGGGGATATCGACTGCAGTGCATGCCGCACCTGCGCATAGCGAAAGTATTCCGGCCCATTCAAATCATATTCAGTCTGTAGTTCCACAAATGACTTCATTTTTCCCTTCGCCCAAACATCACCCACCGTAGAAATCCCTATCAAGTCCCATCTATCAAAACCCTTCGTATTCCGCAACCGGCCCAGCCTATCCGAACCAAATAAAGGGGTAGCCAGTGTTAAACGATTTTTCCATCCCAATGAACAGGTGACATCGTGCCATATACGTACTGCCACTCTAGTCGGGCCCGTTAAACTTTTCTCCACAGATCTAGTATACAGCGCTCTGTTGTAATTACCACCAGGTAGCAGCCATCTATCCATCGCATAGTCCGGATCCGCATTGGACCCATAGGTTCCATGATTTATAGCTCCCAATTGAGACGCCCAGTAGTATCTTTTAATATCGGGGAGGGCAATACCCCCGTCGTACCATGGGAGCGTCAGCTTAGCCAGCGCTATACGTGATCGACCGTCCCATAGCAAACTGCGCTGCAATCCCTCCACCTCCCGAAAGTAACTAGCTGGTACCACATCTAGAGTGTTTTGTAGGGCATAGAGGAACCGATTCAAAGACGTCATTTTAAACAGGGCCGCACGTCCTAACAGCGACAGCGGGAGTTTCTTTCAGCTTGCCACGCCACTTTTTAAGCCGGCCAGAGGAGGAAGAAGGTTCTTAACATATCGAATTGCGGGATCGAGGGAAATATAAATCCCAAGATATTTAAATCCGTCCCTAGCTCTCTGTATAGGACAATTACGAGGCAGGGCGGGGACCTCGCCGCATAAAACGTAAAGATAGGACTTCATCCAATTTATTTTCAATCCCAAGTTCCTACCATAGGAGGTTAAAACATCGCAAACAACGTTAAGGGACTTTTTGGGCGAAGTCAAATAAAGTAGTATATTGTCGGCATATAAAGAAATCCGATCTTCGAACTGCGGGGACCAACGGATACCCTTTATCGAGGGCTCCCAACGGATCCAAGCCACCAGGGGCTCCAGAGCCAGCGAGAACAGAAGGGGGGATAGTGGACATCCCTGTCTAGTGCCACGCCCAAGACAAAATGGCGCTGAGACCCGATTTTTAACAACAGCTTGGGCCAGAGGTTTGGTATACAGGAGTCGCACCCAACTAACGAACTCAGGACCAAAACCGAATTTAGCCAAAACAGCCCATAAATATGGCCACTCCACCGTATCAAAAGCCATCGTAGCGTCAAGTGACGCCAGTACAGAAGGTTTTCGCAAGGTGTGCGCCCTAGCAAGAACTCCATGCAATCTGCGCAGATTTAAAGCTGTGTTCCTATGAGGAATAAAGCCGGACTGATCGGGATGTACCAGTTCACTAATAACCTTGATCAACCTATTAGACAACACTTTAGCCAATATCTTAGGTTCCGTATTCAGCAACGAAATCGGCCTGTACGAGGCACAACAATATTTTGGCTTGCCTTCCTTGGGTATAACTACTATCGAGGCCACTCTTTGATCTAGGGGTAGGGCCCCATGCTCTCGAGCTTCCAAAAACATATCTCTCAGATACGGGGCAATCCTGTCCGGCCGAAGCTTATATAACTCGATCGGAAGACCATTGGGACCCTTTGCCTTCCCAGAATTCTGGGAGCGCACCGCCAAAGCAATCTCATCCACCGTAAGCTTACTATCCATGAAATCGCGGTCCTCCTCAGCCAAACAGGGATGCTGGATATCCCTAAGCAACTGGCACGAGCCTGACTCCGGTCTATCCGAGACAGAGGCATACACATTACGGAAGTAATCCGCAAAACCATCTACTATCCCTTGTGGATCAGTTATACGATCACCTCCCGCATTCTCAATCACAGGAACCACCCGATTTGCACCATCGCTCCTGTCTAGCCAAGCAATCAGCTTACCAGCTTTATCACCGACATCATATAAACGCCCCTGTTGTTCTCGACTCAGGGCCTTCGCACTATCAGTGACCAACGCCCTGTACTCAAGCTGTTTAAGTTGCAAAACATGTAGTTTAGCATGGGTAGTCCCTTGCTCCAGTTCCAATTCAATATTAGTTATGTCCGATTCAACCCTAACCACCTCTTCCTCTGTCTGTTTTTTGACTCCCGAAATCAGGGACAAGGCTTGACCTTGGATCACCGTTTTGAAGGCCTCCCACAACGAGACAGACGAAGAAACCGAACCCTCATTGTCCTGGAAATAGTGTTCCACCGCTTTCACAAGTTCCTTGCGAATCTTAGGATTACGCAAATACCAGGGATTTATAGGGCGATTCTACCACCAGCACCCAGGGTCATTTCAAATCTGACCCAGAGCGGCGAGCGATCCGAAATGCCCCTAGCAAGATGTTTCACCTCAACAATATACGATGCCTGGGCAGCCGGTACTAAAGTATAGTCAATGCGTGAGAGACTACCATGAGCACCGGAGTGGAAAGTATACTGTCGCTGATTGGGATGGAACAATCTCCAGCTATCTATCAAGCCTAAAGCCTCTAGAAAATCAGGAAGCCATCTACGTGCCCGTCCCGTGTCACGGGCGGGTATCTGTCCATGGTGCCAGAGACTACAGCATTGAAATCCCCACCCATAATCAGCAACCCTCTCGGGAGATCTAAGACAAGTTTCCCCAGTTCAACATAGGTAGTGGTTTGTAAACCCGGGGGGACATAAATCGAAACAAGGAAGAGGGTGTATCCCTCCCAACGTCCAGATACTGCTACATATCGACACCAATCATCTGCTGTGACGGAGTCAACTACAAACGGAAGAGATTTTCTGAGGAGGATCCACACTCCCCTCGACCCTGAAGTAAATCCTGCATGTGCCACCAGACGGTAGCTTTTTCTATGCATCGCATTACAAGCATTTCCCACCAAATGAGTCTCCTGAAGTAGAACTACATCCGGAGAGTGTCTCTTGAGGAATTGTAGAACCACACTGCGCTTAATTTTATCCCCCAGCCCATTTACATTCCAACTCAATACTCTCAGCCCTCTACCCCCCATCAAAAAACATAAAAGAGGCCCAACCCTCCTCCAATCTTCGCACCATCATGAAGCAATTCTGGTATACAATGCCTTGGAAAAACACAAAAACAAAACAAAAAAACAACATTCCCTCCCACCCCCCAGTGAACTTACAGTTACGCCACCCCCCACTCTGCACCCCTGCTCACGACTATCCAGCCACCCCAACTCGCAGTGTGCCTGTCGCCCCAACATCTAAACTACACTACAAAAAAGCTAAATATGAGGATGAGAGTGACCCACGGACAGCTCGTTAACCCTCCCAATTTACTGTGACAGAATATGATATTATAAAGAGTAGAACCGTAGTTTGTTCCCCAAGTTTCAGAGTTCTCACGGCAACAGTACTTATTCTTGTTCCTGTGCACCCCCTCCTTCAGCTCTAGTCTGTCTGCGAGGATCCTCTTGAGCAACTAGCGTGTCCAACCAATCCGCAGCGATTTCGGGCTTATCAAAAAAATAGACCTTCTCATCATGTTCAATTCTCAACTTGGCAGGCTACATCATTGCGTATTTGAGCCCCTTGTCGCAAAGCTTCCGTTTAACCCCCATGAAGCTCATTCTCTGCTTTTGGACTGCTTGCGTGAAGTCCGGAAAAAAACTGATGGATGAGTTTTCGTATTGCAAAGGGCCTGTAGATCTAGAGGCCTGGAGAATCGCATCTCTGTCTCTGAAATTAAAGATTCTCGCTATCAAAGGTCGAGGCGGCCCACCAACACGAGGCCTACCACCGGGGATCCTGTGCGCTCTTTCAACAGTAAAATACGTTCCAAGACCCTTGGGCAGAAGATGCTTTAGTACCAACTCTTCAACAAAGATGTCCGCAGATTGTCCCTCTGATTTTTCCGGAACACCAATAATACGCACGTTGTTCCTCCAGGCTCGCCCTTCAAAATCCTCCAGTCTACGAAGAGCCAGATCATTCGAGGCCGTCAAATTCCACGACTTCTGTTTGCAATTCCGTGACATCAGTCGTAAGACTGGCAGTCATTATGTCCAGAGATTTCACCCTCTCACTAGTTTTCGTGAGGTCTACCCGAATCAGATTCACTTCAATAGATAACGTGTCCAACTTATGCGCAAGAGTCTCCATCTTCAGTCCGAGAGTGGACTTGACACCATCAATGGCGGCCATAACATCCTGCAACGTCAGCTCTGGTTCCAGGACAGAGGTGTCTTTAAGTCCTTCTTGAGATTTGCCCAATCCACTCGGCGACCCCCTCGACTAAGCATATCGGTCCATATTATTAGATTGGGTATACCTTCCCCCTCTGACGGTTTTCGATTGTCGCCTCTCCCCCTCCGGCTTAGTCGCCATTGTGAGACAGTTCAACGTTCCCTGTCCAGCTCAGGGGGAATATCGATCGAAACTCCCAATATTCAGACCAGCAACACGCCCTTCTTGTTAAATTCTATGGAAGTACGCTGGCTTCTCGTGGCCACGTAATAGTCAGTAATCGGTGTGGCGCAGTAATCAGCCAAAACTCTTCAAATGCCAGTTCATAGGGCAGTCGTCTGTTGCAGCGGTGTCAAGGCAAGGCACATTTGTTGCCTATAAGGGTTTAAGATGATCTAGAGTGGACCCAAGGTCGCCTCAGGTGAAATCGAAAATGAAACCAAGAGGAGAAGCGCATCCAAGCCGGTCACTTCCGGTGCCAAAAGCCGATGTTGTTGCATTACCACTCGGGCACAGTGCTAACGAAATCACCGGTCTTCCGAGGGGTACAGGCCTCAAACTTTGCAATCCTTTAACTCCAGTTTCCGGGGAACGTTCGAGACGCGGTTTTCAGCTTTCAAGTCTCCTTCGGTTACTCTGCAAGAAGCGTTCCACAGTAGTCAGGATAAATGAAGGATATATTCGGGGGGCTACGAGGGTCTCGGGAGTCCTAAGCTCACGCAGCCATCTTGGATGCGCGTGAAGCTCCTCCCCCGTATCGCCCTTTCTTGATAATATAGCCCTTGATTCTGGGAGAACTGAAATAACAGGCTTTCGATGGCCTCGGACCCTCCAAGGATTGCTTCTCTGAAGTTTAGGTCTCTGATGATAAGGGGGTAAAAATGGCATTGGTTGGAGGCCATTGAACCATGGCCCTATGTGCCTTTTCCAGGATAACACTAGTAGTGAGCTTGACAGGTGGCATCCACGAAGTAATCCAGGTTTCGAGAAATGTTATATGGGTGGCCCCATGGTGTCCTAAGGGAAACTTGCGACTCGGAGCGGAGGTTGTGCTCCCTTTCTCTGGCCTCAGCTTCTTCTGTGCATTTTTTCAGCATCTTGGAGGCCAGGGTGAGGTGCTACACTCTTGAGTTCGGAGGGTGTTTCTTCTAGTTTGCCGATGCGTCTCTCCACTTTGGAGACCATGTCCTGTGTGTTGCACAGAGCCTGTTGGAGTAGTGTGATATCCACCCCATCCACCCCACACAGAACTGTGCATAACTCCTGGATGCCTGCACAATTGTGTAGGTGAAGGATGTATCTGAAGTTGATAGTCCAGAAAATGCTCTAGTGGTGGGCCGCGGTGCCCCCACAGCAGGAGTAGTGTATTTGTCTGTTAAGTCCTGTCATGAAGACTTCAACCCATATCGTAAAATTACACAGGTCTTTATTTAATGATAGGAATAACACCAAGATACAGGTCAGGTTGAGGTCGTCTAGGAACCGACAAACTCAGAACCATTCTTGTTCCACTGTGTTCTCCCATGACCACAGTGTTCTGTGTTGACATATATCACCACAATAAAAGAATGACAAACCACAGCATTATCTATTTTGGTTTGTACACTTGAAGGGGCGGCACAGTCTTTTCCCATGTTGTGATGCTACTAGACGTTAGTCCATTTATCCCAGTAACTTAGTCAGTAGCCTGCCCCGCCCCTTCAAATCCCCCCAAAACTTGTGGGTGCATGTTCCCTCAGTCATTTGGCTTCTTAAAAGGGTTGGAGCAGGAGTAGTTTATAGATGCGGCAAATGTAGTATCATGAAGGTCAAGAGAGCGCTCACACTGATGTAGAACCTGAGACTGGCGGTGGAGCTTTGAACTGTCAAAGTTAGTTTAACAGGGAATAAAAGTTTTGATGAGAAGACAGGATTGAATCAATGTGGGCACCTTACTCACTTTGTTGGCAAAAGTGGATAGATTTGCTGTAACAAGTGAGCACTCTTTACCCGGAAATGCAACAAACAGAGCTTGACACTGTGTTGGGAGTGAAAGAATCAGGCTGCACCAGCTGGTCCAGATGCTTTTGAGAGTCTATACAGATAGGAATCAGGCACCAGGGATCACTCTGGAGGAGTTTGGTGTCAGGAGTATTGTTCCCCAGGGTCCAGTTCTGTTAGGTCCTCTGGGGTGACTGTCCTCTCCCACCCAGACAGTGGCCGGGCTGCAGACATGAGCAGCCGGGCAGAGCACCACGATGCATTTGGAAAGAGCTGCACTGGATCACATGGCCTCTGCCAGGTCAGTGGACCTTTGGTTTAGGCCCATTGGGAGAAAGGATGATGAATGGGCACAACTCCTTCAGGGGCAGCCCTGGCAGTCTACAGCCTCCCCAGATGCCCACACTACCCCCAGACCTCACATCATCACTGAGGGGCTCCCGATTGTGGTCGATAGCTCTGTCGAGTTTGTTGTGGGCCGACAGCAAAGGCAGCAAATCCAGCGGCATTCCCTGGGTCTCCTATTAAAGGAAGTGTCACCCACACAAGTCCTGCTGGAAGCGGAAAGGTCAGTCAAGGAGTAATGGTGGGGCTTGATGTCTCAGCTCTGCCAGGCTATGCTCACATGCCACGCCACGCAAGGATCTTGATCTTTTTAATCCATTCTGTGCGTTGGATGCCAGGGAGCCTTCCGACACAACAGTGCTCATGTGCATCGGACAGCTCCCACGTGTCCGAGCACATGGCTCAGGAAATCCCTCTGGTGCCCACACCTCAGGGATTTTCTTTATGCTCCCACCCCCGAAGAATATTGCCACAGTCTTATTGCCATCTGAACTGCCTCCCAGGGAGAGAGGAAGGGGGGGGGGCAGAAAGCACTAGGCACCAAGGATTGTGTTTTTTTATACGTAGGGGTGGGGGCTGCCCAGAATAGGCATGCAAATGCCCTCACCCCTTTAAATAAATTAGCCACAGTCTTACTGCCCCCCCCGGAGGTAGATGAGGGCAATAGACTTTACAGAAATGTGAGGAAAATGTGTTTTTTAAACAAAGTTTGAGGTTTACAAGGGATTATGGAAAACAGAACCTGGTGAGAGTTACTCAAGTCACCCCATTCTGGATTCCCCTGGGTGCCTAGTTTTTAAAAATGTACAGGTTTGCTAGGTTTCCTTTGGTGCTGGCAGAACTAGAGTCCAAAATCCACAGCTAGACATATTGCGAAACAAGGGTCCATTGTCACTGAAAAATGTGATGTGTCCATGTTGCGTTTTGGGCCGTTTCCTGTAGCACGCACTAGGCCTACCCACACAAGTGAGGTACCGTTTTTATTGGGAGACTTGGGGGAATGCTGGGTGAGTGGAAGTTTGTGACTCCACGCAGATTCCAGAACTTTCCATCCCAGAAATGTGAGGAAAATCTGTATTTTTTAAACAACTGGGTAACAGAACCTGGTGAAAGCCACACAAGGCACTCCATCCTGGATCCCTCTGGATAGCTAGTTTAATTTTTTTTATAGGTTTGCTAGGTTTCCTTCCAAGCCGGCAGAGCTAGAGCAGACACATCTTAAGGATCTTGGGGCCCTGGGCCAAATGTATTTTGGGGGCCCCTGTTTGTAACAGCTCTGAATTTATGATCCAATTTCAGCTCTTTTATGTCCTTTTTGGCTAGGTCACTGACGGTGCACAAGCACACTGGTTCATTTTCTAAATGTGTTTACGTTTAATGTTCAGGGATAGTGATGTGCATTTTCAATATTGTAACACAGCAGCAGCTTACTAATATTACTGAAAATAATATCTGTGCACCCCTCCAATTTCTCAAATGTGAGGTCCTGTTTTAATCTAAAAGAAACCTTTTTATGGATGTTGCATTAAACATAAGCACAACATTTCTTCGCAAAATGTATATAATATAATCTCACACATCACCTATATTAAAACATAAATTAAAGAAAACGGTATTTAAAACAATCTCTTTAAGAATTATTCATGGTCATCAGGGCAACACTGTGCACAACTGACCTGACTCTAGTGGGCCTAGGCCAGAACCCACTTTGCCCATGCCTTAACACATCTCTGTGCAAGGGTCTAAAATCCACAGCTAGGCACATTGCGAAAAAAGGGTCAGTTTTCACTGGAAAACGTGATGTGATTTCAGAACTTTCCATCACGAAATGTGAGGAAAATTTGTTTTTTTTAAACGAAGTTTGAGGTTCGCAAAGGGATTCTGGGTAACAGAACCTAGTGAGAGCCACACAAGACACCCCATCCTGGATTCCCTGGGTGTTTAGTTTTTTAAGGATCCAAAATCCACAGCTAGGTGCATTGCGAGAAAAGGGTCAGTTTTCTCAATGTGATGTGTCCACATTGCATTTTAGGCCGCTTCCGGTGGCACGCACAAGGCCTACCCACATAAGTGAAGTACCATTTTTATCTGGAGACTTAGGGGAACACATAATAGTAGAACAAGTGTTATTACCAATTGACTTTCTTTGCATTTCTGCCATCCAAATGTATATACAATGTGTAAAAAAAGAATTCATTTTGAAAAATGTCCTCTAATTCATATGCTAGCGAGGGTACCCGCAATTTTAGAGATCTACAAGTAACCACTGCTTCTAAACTCTATACTTTGTTCCCATTTCGGAAATATATAGGCTTCCTTGATACCTATTTTTCACACTTTATATTTTACCAAATGAATTGCTATATACCCGGGTCACAATGAAAAACCATTGCAGACTCAGCTCAGATACTGGCTCTGGGTACCTTGGGTTCTTGGTGAACCTACAAGTCCTATATATCCCTGCAACCAGAAGAGTCCAGCGGACACAACATCATATTGCCATACTTGTTTCAGGTGAAAATGTTGGCACAAATGACTGTTAGTTTCTATAGGAAATCCTTGAAGGATCTACACAATGAACCCTTGCTGACTTCAAAGTGTTGTTTACTTTTCAGAAATGTATAGTTTTCTGGGTTCCATTATTGCGTTCACACCCATTTCTACCACTAACTGGAAGGCGATTGAAAGCAGGAAAAATAAGCTATATTCCAGTGAAACGCCCAAACTGTGTGGAATATTTTGGTTTTCTGGCAAAAGTCTGCCTGTTCCTGAAAGACGAGAAGATGGTGATTTTAGCTCCACAAACACTTTCTTACTACCATTTTCGGTAAAAAACACAGACATTTTCTTCTGCAGCACTTTTGTCCCCAAAAACCAAATTGTAGCTGTATTTTGACTAATTTCTCGGTCCCCTCCAGGGGAATCCACAAATCCTGGGTACCTTTAGAATTCTCAGGATGTTGGAAGATAAGGACGCAAATTTGAAGTGAATAACTTATGTGGGCAAAAAGTTACGGGGGCCTCAGCACAAAGTACCCCAAATAGCCCAAAAAAAGGCTTAGCACCGGTGGTAAAGGCCTAGCAGCGAAGGTGTTAATAGAGTGCCCGACTGTGGCTTCTTCATCCCTCTGAATGGTGAAGGCAGAAGGGCAGTGAATATGCGGCAACCCTTACACCCCCACTCCCCCATCTCCCCACCCCACTAGTCTGTCGAGCTGCAGAGTTGCCAGGCAGGAAGAAACAGAACCCAACATCCTTGATTTTAAAGAGCTCTGTCGTATTGCACAGCCACTATATTACGAGCAGACGGGGAGGGGAATCCTTGAGGTCCCACCTTTACCTCACTCCCTTTTCACATCCACAGAGTATCATGCACTCCCATGGCTGAGCAGCAACGAAATGCTGATGGATATTAGGGGTGTGCCGAAACACTATTAACATGTGTCCACTATGTTGGCCCACCATTCCATTCCAAGTTCACAGCTTGCAGGAATCTTAATTGATTGAGAACGATTATAAATTCATTTTCAAGTTTGGGAAAGCCCACATGCATGCATGCATGTTTTCTTAATAGATATATATTTGAGCCGGTTTGACTCAACAAATGTTTTGCCATTTTTCTCCGGCCACTAATGATTGACCCTTTTCTGAGGCATTGTTCAAACTATATACATGAGTATTTGGGCAGGAGGACGTGGTATCCTTGTACTCCCCCTTAACTGTGTACTTTTACTTGTTATAATGTACTATGGTCAATTCAGGGTTGTGATGTCACTTGAGATTTGCATGCAATTAGTGTAAAAGTAATTGTTGCTTTGATGCAAGGTCTCGAGTGTTACTGCCTTTTTCATTGACCTCTGTCCACCCTGGAAAACAATACGTGGGTATTTGGGTATCCTTACCAAACACCTGTTAAGGGGTAGATAATTATATTATTGGGGACTCTACTACCGCTTTTTTTCCATTTAGGACAGAGTCAGGTGGCACTTTATGTCCTGATGCAATCCACTGATTTGTTTTACCAGGGTTGAAACCTCGACAATTGCACACGGAAACTGAATAGCGAATGATTAAATAAGTGCATCTCATTATCTATATTGCTAAGATTTATGCCAGCTAGTTATTTACGTTATTTACATTTGATTCATCTGTCAGAGAACACTGCTCCATATGTAATGTTTTTGAAATGTTATTTCACTTGCCTTATAATGGAAATGATGTGGCCAAAACACATGGCTTTTTACTAAAATGGGTACCCATCACTTATTTCCTTCTCAAATTTGTGTCAGATGCATTGATTGAATTTGCATGTTAGTCATTTGTGTTCTTTCAGTTGATCAATATAATATATCTGATATTTATAGTAAAGTTGATGTGTTAATCAGTTTCCTAAGGTATAAAAAACAGGGTTGAACCCAAATGAGTCGCTGGGACCTGGGTAAATGTATGATATAAACAGAATGGTCCCGGACAGGGAAATGAAAGAAATAGAAGGAATTGTTAAGACAATCGAACATACATACATAAAGACAAGGAATGGAGTACAGAGTTTTTATTCACAGAGTACTATGGACCATAATCAATGGCTATGCATTTAAATACATTTAAGAAGAATTAATTGTGAATTCATGCCCAAAGGAAAAGAACAGGCGGGGTAGACTACCTCTTCACCCCACCAGTCTCCACCGCTAGGAAGATGTCTACGGCTGTTCTAGGAGCATGGTGTTTTTAAAGCCTACTACATTGAGTCACACTACATTTGTGACCCTGGAACCAGGAGATCACTCTACTATTGTTGGGAAATATATAAATAAGTGTATAAATTACCACTTTCCTTTTCTTTAATTGAAGATTACAAGATCGTGTGTATAATTCGACCTAAGTTTCCTTGTTCCCCTTTCCTTCCCCCCCCTGTTCTTTTCCTTTGGGCATGAATTCACAATTAATTTTTCTTAAATGTATTTAAATGCATAGCCATTTATTATGGTCTATAGTACTCTGTGAATAAAAACTCTGTACTGTGTGCAGCCAAAGACAATAGTTTTGTGGACTTGCAATTTTGGAGGTTAATGGGAACATATGGGAGAGCTGCAAATGACCGAAGGCTTGGTGTACAGGGTTATTTTCACATAGTGGCTCGGTGCCGATCCTGGCCCGTAGGCCCGACCCAGTTACCCACTGCCCCTGTGCAAAGCTGAAGGCCTCCTGCAGCCTGCGGGCTACGTCCAGATGGACACATTGCCTGGCCAAAGACCAAACTAAACACTCAACCTCTGCTGCCTAGGGCTGTGTCCAGTAGGTTGTAGGGGTTGGGCACAGAACCTCTTTAGAGGCAAACATACAGTATTGGCAAAGGGCTCCCTCTCTCTGGGATTCTCCATTGTATGTGCAGGTGTCGCAGGTGCCATCTCTCTTCACTGGGGCTGAGGTAATCCATTTGGATATCTCCCAGCCCAACCACATATGTGGCAGCTGGTGAGGGAATGCACAAGAATCTCGTGTGCCTTGTGAACTTAGATGAGGCACAAACTGACACTAGATCCGGATAGGGTGGGGGTTTGATGAGCTTACAACGGGAGGTAGAGATAAGGAAAAAATGTCTGGTTGGTGTTATCCTCACCTTCACCACTGCCCTAACATTGGTAGCCAGGTGGTTGGTGGTGGTACTTTTTTCATAGTGGTGCTCCTGCCTCCCTCCAGCAAAGTTTTTCATGATGGCCAATGTGTAGGTGTGTTGAGTGGGCATTCAAAACCTTTGCAGATGTCTGCAGGTGCTTACCAGTTTCACAGTTGCCACCCCATCCTCCCACTTCAACAAACCTAAACTTACAGCTATGGAAAATCCACCTGCACGCCATATTTCATGTCTGCGAGCCCCTTTGTATCAGGGTCTGCCATTTTTACATTCTGATGGCCCTTACAGCTCATCACTATTAAACGTTGGTGCATAATTTATTTTTGTTAAACAAGCCCTCAGTGTTTATAGGATACATACTCTACGGAGGAAAGCATTAAGAAGAAGTATATACTGACCAAATTGGTAAGAAGATGAAGTACTACACTCCCTTTTGCTTGTTCCCCTGAAAAAGCACATTAAATCAGGCCTGATGGAATCAGATAAATGTTGGAATTGTTTAGACGCTACTGGAGATCTAGATCACATGCTTTTCACCTGCAAGCTTCTGTGTCCCTTTTGGGGAAGAATCCAAGAGACCATTATTACTATTTTACATTGCAACATTATTCTAAACCCAACCCTCATAGCATGGGCCCCTTTGTTTATTACTCCTCCTCTTCCAATAAGCTGTACAAGGTTCCTTTTACTAGACTTTCTACTCACACTAGGTGCCAATTAAATACTTTGCGACCTGAAGAATTAAAATGCCGTATCTTACCAATATACTACCCAAATAACTGAATAACATATCCACTACTCAAATTACTTCATTTAAAAAAAACATTTTTACTAAACTAATTTTCAACAGTAATCCTTTATCACCTTGCATGCTCATGACGAGCTGAGCTCGTCATGAGCCACGGTGCTCATGTGCTCATGATGAGCTGAGCTCGTCATGACTGTTAGAACGCTCGCACGCTGGGCAAATTCCCCTGCTGTACGAGCGTTCTAATGAAACGGGTGTGGTCATGACGAGTTCAGCTCGTCATGAGCACACGACCACCATGGCTCATGACGAGCTCAGCTCGTCATGAGCACTAGGGCGCTGCGCGTGCCTCCCCTCCCCCAGCACAGCGGGGGAATATGCCCCGCACGGAAGGGGTGAAGGGTTCCGGAGTGGTGTGCTACTCGCCAGAAAATCACTTCAACACCCATCAGGGGTAACAAGTGCATTATGAATGTAAATCTTTCTTCCCCATTTATCCCTCCGCTATCCTTCTCACTCCAAGTAACTGACTAATATCCACTACTGAAATTACTTTCACCATTTTAATTCACCACTAATCCTTTGTAGGGTTCCTGAATAACGTGCTTCAACAAGCGCAGTATAAATACAAACCTTTGTCCTCCTCTATCCTTCTGCTATCATTCCAAATAACTGACTAACCTATCCACCACTTAAAATGTACTCGCATGTTTACTATACTAATTCAACACTAATCCTCTATGGGTCCCGGAGTAGCGTGCTACTCGCTGAAAAAGCGCTTTGACGCCTCGTCAGGGGTAGTAAGGGTTATATAAATGCAATTACAATACAATACAATACAATATAATACACCTGGTGGGCTTGGTATGTTGCCATAGAAGCTCAGACAACATAATCCTCAACAAAGAACGCAATCATCAGGCCTCCAGACAACTGTGGTGCTCCTTAGGCACGTACCTACAGAAACTAAAACCACCATGAATCTCAACTATGCAGCAGATACACAATGACATACCCCATGCACACACCATTTCACCCCAAGATGCACCACCTCTGAAGCCCAGGGACTTTTCTTTTTCATTCCTAATCCAATGGGCTAACCAGGCTACCTTCCTTCCTTCCCCCTCCCCTCCAGTTCATCTCTGTCCTCTCTACTGGTTCTGTCCTCTCCCCCCTCTTTCGATCTCCAACCCTCTCACTCTCTCCTTTCTTTCTCACAGCAGAGCTCATACTTGTTATTGGGAAACTCGCTGGGGCGACTCGCTTTCATAACAGCTCTCTTGGAAACAGAACTCAAACTTTTGTCTAGCTTGATAGAGCCGTGTACTACTCAATGCTTCCTTTTCAACATAATGTACAATGTCACCTGAAATCTATATTGGCTCCTGCTGCTTTCTAAACTTGCACTTTATTTTTGAAAACCTTAATAAAACATTTGGAAAAAAGATGAAGTACTAAACTCCATTTTGCTTGTTCCATACTCCTGATCGTGACCACAAAATGTTTCAAAGATAGCTGGTTTAGTTATTTTTATATATATATATATATATATCAGCCGATCCACGGCTTTATTTTTAACCTTAGTATTAATGAATGAATTATAACAGACCCACTATCTGGATGAACACCCTTCCAACATGGCGCCCATAGAGGCACAAAGGGTTACAGTCCTATGTCTATGTTAATATTTACAGATTTTCGTATTTCTATGGGATGTTTGAAACTAACGAGTGACACACTGACGAAGGCTAACGCCGAAACGCGTCTGTGCTTTTTTGTTCCCTACGAATAAAATAACTGTACACCTCTTGGGTTGTGAGTGCTGCCTCTTTTGAACTATATGCAAAGAGTTTCGAGCGTCATATATATATATATATATATATATATATATATATATATATATATATATATATATATGTATCCCCTACTGGTGGTCGCCAGTAGGTAGTTGTAGTTTGGACCTAGTTTCCATAGGAAAAAAGTTTTTTGATTAGCCAATATCTTTGGCGCCGTTTGACGAATCTTTGCGTAATTTCCAAAACCCATGGCCCGCTCCGGTAGGCTCCTGTCTTGAAAGTCTTGAGGTAATTTGTCCAGTGGGGGCCGAGAAAAAAGGGGGGTCCCAAAGCACATTTTCGCCATGTTAATTTCCATAGGAAATTTAGACAAAGCTACTGCCCGAACTGCTGAACGGAATTACACCAAATTTGGCAAAAAGGTAGCTCTTGGTTCAGAAAGTGTGCTTTTATTAAAATGGTGTAAATCCGTTCAGTAGTTCCTGAAATATTTATGTTTAAAAAAATGATATATCTGGAGACTGAGGAGGATTCGTGAACCCTACTGAGCAGGAGCTTGAGTCTGATTGGCTGCTAACACTTCAAACCAAGAAGTGTTGGCAACCATTCTGTGACTTGGTAACCGAGTCACAAGAAAAAAGGATAAAAAAAAAAAAGAAAAGGGGCCTGGGTAGAAACACCCTGACCCTCTAGGTGTGCTCAGGGGGTCCCAAAAAAGCATTAAAAAAAGAATTGGTGGGATTCGCGCTGGGTGCATGAATCCGGCTGGAAAATCTTTAAAAAAAAACAAAGCGCGGGCTCCCGCGCTTTGTTTTAATAAGCCCCCGGGTGGGCCAGGTCCCGGGGGCAATGTGCATTATATATGCGGGGGACATGCGGGCCCCCATAGCCCCGGGAACCACCACCTTCCAGGGGCTTTATTCATTATGTGCGGGAGGCACGAGGCCCCCCGCAGCCCTGGGGACTGCAACATCCCCAGGGCTTCAATTTATATGAGGTGGGGGGCCTCGCGGACCCCCCCAAGGATCTCCACTTGCCCGGGGCTTCAATTTAAATAAGTGTGGGGGGCTCCTGCCCCCCCACACTGCCCCGGGGCACTAATTATGCTAATGCGGGGGTCCATTGCCGAGAGCAGGAAGCCTGCTCCCGGGACCAGAAGTGGCCCACGAAAGAGGGACCATGCAGCCCCCCACCCCTTAATTAAACAAAAAAAACAAGGCCAGGCCACCGGGGGATGGGGTCCCTGGGCCCCGTAGTGGCCCAGGGAAGGGGACCATGTGGCCCCCTTCCGTATTAATAATAATAAAAAAATAAAAAAAATGAGGCCAAGCCCGGGCACGGCCCCCTTCCTGTTTTTTTTTAATTAGTCAGGCCTGGGGGATGGGATCCCCCAGGGCCCACAAAATATTAGGAGAAGGTGGGGCCACACAGCCCCCCTTCTAACCAAAAAAAAGAAAAGCCGGCATCTCGCTGGAGGCCCTGTCCCCTCACTGCACCACTCTGCAAAAGCACCTCCTGGCGTGTTCTAGGTTGGGGGATTAAGTCCCTTTGAATCCTGAGAGCCCCTGGGGGCCAACTAGCCCATCAGGTACCCCCAGTAAGCCCCACACCGTGGGATTGCTGAGAGATGGTCCGAGGCCACGCCCCTTTTTACACCACTTTGCAAACACGCCTCTTGGTGCATTGCTGGTGGGGCGAAGAAGTCCTCTTGTGTCCGGAGGACCTCAGGACTAAAGTGGACTTCATCCCCCGGGCAGCAGTGCACCAGGAGATGTGTAAGAGGTATAAAAAGGGGCGTGGCCTTGTACCACTCTCAGCAATCCAGCTGTATGAGGTTTACTGGTCTAGTTGGCCCCCAGGGACTCTGGATTAAAGGGGACTTAATCCCCCAACCCAGAATGCACCAGGAGGCGCGTTTGCAGAGTGGTGGAGAAAGGGTGTGTGGCCTGTGTCCACCTGTCAGCTATCCCACTATCTGGGCATATTGGAGTATCAGGTAGGCTAGTTGGCCCCTAAGGACCCCCAGCAGCGAAGGAGACTTTAATCTCAAGCCAAGAGCGTGCCTGGAAGTGCATTTGCAGAGTGGTAGGGAAAGTGGGGGTGGCCTGCTATGACAATTTAGCATTCCTGCTGTGTGGGACTTACTGGAGGTAATAGGAGGGGTAGTTGGCCCCCAAGGTCGACCTTGGGGGCCAACTACCCCTCCTGTTACCTTCAGTAAGTCCCACACAGTGGAATTGCAAAGAGGTCTGCAGAGGCCACGCTCACCTTTCTCCAGTACTCTGCAAACGCGCCTCCTGACACAGTACTGGTTGGCGGATAAAGTCCACTTTACACCTGAGGGACTTTAGTGGCCAAGTAGCCCTCCTGGTACCTCTTATAAGTCCTACACAGCGGAATTCCTGAGCCCTGGTCTGAGGCCCAGGCCCCATTCTGCACCACTCTGCAAACGTGACTACTATCGTATATTTAGAAATGAGCGTTTACAATACCTTTGACATTCATTGAAAAACCATAGGTTTCAGGGACGTTATAGTAAGTAATTAGCATTTAAAAAAACCTTAGAAATTCACTGAAAAAACCATAGGTTACAGGGACGTTATAGTAAGAAATTAGCATTTAAAAAACCTTGGAAATTCACTGAAAGAACCACTGGTTCAGGGACGTAATAGTTAGTTGCACATTTCACTCATACAAAACCAGAGAAATTTGGCTATTATAGTTAGTTGAGCTAAATATAACTCGCGCCTCTGCAATGCACTGCATATTACATCACTCATGACATGGTCAGTGACATCACTGATGACATGATGACATCTCAAATGACATCACTGATGACATCATCCACTTTATATCTGATGCACCTCATCACACCCTAATATAACCTTTCATACACCTACTCTAAAATACAGACTACCATTCTCAAAACCATAGACACTCCAATACCAGTTAGTACATACCCACTAACTGATTCATAGGTCTGCACACACATCCACTCATCCATACAGTCACTCATAAACGCATTCACTCATCATTACAGCCACTGATATATGCACTCATACACCTATACAAATACTCACACACTGCCACTCACCCATAGAGTTACTCTCACACCTAGTCAGGCACCCAAAGAATCAATCACACTGCGATTTACTCATTATACAGTAATACATTATACAGTAATAATCACTGACACAAGTACACACTCATACAGCCACTCACAATCTCTCACATATAGTCACTTATATACTCCAACCCTCACATATACTGCCTTTCACAAATGTAGTTATTTACACATGTACCACTGAGACATCCATTCACTCACCAATACAGGCATACACACACTCACCCACCCCTACAACCCCTCACAGATGCACTCATGAACCCATACACCCAGTGAATCACCCACTCACATCCATGCAGGGAGTCACACACCCCAAACCCACCCACACAGTGACTTAGGCACCCATACAGGTACTCAGACAACCAATCATTAACCCATATAGACAGTCCTGTAGGTACTCACCAACCCATGCAACCACTTACACACCAACCGTAAGACTGATACAGACATTCTCACAGATTAGTCACTAACCCATGCATTCACTAAGACACGTTTAATCACTCACTTATACAGTCAGTTACGCACCTACTAAATCATCCATGCAGACACTCAGACACCCACTCATTCTTCAATACAACTTGGTGTATCTATATATATTTATATATATATATATTGTCGCTCCAAGGTTGTCCACCTTTGAGTAGCACACGAGCAGCAGCTTGATTATATTGATATATATATATATATCACGCTGCCAAATTCCCATCTCCCAGCCGGGAAGAATAAGGTATCAGCACTAGCGGGAGTCAGATATTTCAGCTCAATTTATTAGCGCTTCACAATAAATTGAGCTGAAATATCTGACTCCCGCGAGTTGCTACCTTATTCTTCCCGGCTGGGAGATGGGAATTTGGGAGCGTGATATTTACACGGAGCATCACCGTGTTTAGCGCTCACCCGCCTTTGAAGTGGTCCGTTTTGGATGGTGCAACAGGAGCAACTATATATATATATCTCAAACATACTCAAACTTTTCAGAAACACAGTCACTGGATGATGTCATCAGTGATGCAATTTGAGATGTCATCAGTGAGGTCACTGACCATGTCATAAGTGATTTGTTATGTGACGTCAGCAGAAGTGCATTGCGGGGGCGCAAGTTATAGTTAGCTTAACTAACTATAACGGCCGTATTTCTCTGGTTTTGTATGAGTGAAGTGTCCTACTAACCATAACGTCCCTGAAACCTGTGTTTTTTTTTAGTGAATATATATATATGTGTGTATATATATATATATATGTACTCAACAATGCATGTTTGTTAAAATACTCCATAAAAGTTTTATTTAAAAAAAGGCAAAACCATTCAAATATTGTCCTTTGATGTTAGGGAAAATGAACTAATTTTAAATTCATTTAGCGAACATGATGATTTATTCTTAAAATTAATTGGCTCTTCCTAAACATTGGTTTAAAAAAATGTATTGTGCACATTTTATAAATTTGGTTTGTAGTATTTGATTGTACTCATGTAATACATTATTACGTTCCTTCAACAGATTCAATCGTGATTTCCTTCTGGGTTGGCCTTCTTGCTTTTGTGTTGTTCCTGTTCATCATTTTACTCTACATGTCAAGGTCTGGCTCCAGCCCACGAACATAAGTCTGAATCATGGATTTGATGCGCCACTTTAAAGGTAAATTGAGTACAGTAAGCCACTAAAAAGAAATACATCCTTCTGCCACAAAACTCACTGTCACCAAAGTTTGCTATAGGTTTGTAAGAACACTGAAAAATAATGCTAGCTGATGACACTGAGCACCTTGTATGGTTTTCTGTACACCTTATAAACCAGTTCCCCAACTAAGACTTGAATACTGATGGACACTGTAAGTTTGAAAGTTTCTTGCACTGCGGTACTCCTTTTAATGTGGCAGTCAATGGCCCTGTAATAAGGCCATGACACCAATAATGGTCTGTGCCTTCTGATTATATTAATGGTGTGCAGGTCTTCTTCATGAACCCTAGTGGGGTGCAGACCTTTTTTCATGACCACCATGAGGAGACTGCCTATTGACTTTCCTTCGTACATTTGTGCCATAACTGAACAAGCATTAGAAATGCAATCGGGCTCGGATTTATTTGAGTTTGAGCTAATGGCATTGTAAATGCCAATGTATTGTTGCTATGTGTTATGGAGTGTGTTCATGTGGTGTGTACTGCCAGTGATCTCCTTGTGAGTGTGAGAATATTGCACCGTTACTGCCTGTGTTGTCCTTCTTGTGAGTGTGAGAAGCTTGCACCTCTGCTGCCTGTGGTCTCCTTGTGAGTGTAAGAAGCTTGCACCTCTGCTGCCTGTGGTCTCCTTGTGAGTGTAAGAAGCTTGCACCTCTGCTGCCTGTGATGTCCTTCTTGTGAGTGTAAGAAGCTTGCACTGCTGCTGCCTGTGATGTCGTTCTTGTGAGTGTGAGAAGCTTGCACAGCTGCTGCCTGTGAGTATGAGAAGATTGCATTGTGCATCTCTGTGCTGTGCCTGTTCTTTATAAGGGACTCTTGCTCTGTTGCTGCTGCTGCCTTGGCACAGTACCTGCTGTGAGTGTGTGAGGGAAGCTTGCACCGCTGCTGCTTGTGATGTCCTTCTTGTGAGTGGGAGAAGCTTGCACCTCAGCTGCCTGTGGTCTCCTTGTGAGTGTAAGAAGCTTGCACTGCTGCTGCCTGTTATGTCGTTCTTGTGAGTGTGAGAAGCTTGCACCGCTGCTGCTTGTGATGTCCTTCTTGTGAGTGGGAGAAGCTTGCACCTCAGCTGCCTGTGGTCTCCTTGTGAGTGTGAGAAGCTTGCACAGCTGCTGCCTGTGATGTCCTTCGTATGAGTGTGAGAAGCTTGCACCGCTGCTGCCTGTGAGTATGAGAAGATTGCATTGTGCATCTCTGTGCTGTGCCTGTTCTTTGTAAGGGACTCTTGCTCTGTTGCTGCTGCTGCCTTGGCACAGTACCTGCTGTGAGTGTGTAAGGGAAGCTTGCACCACTGCTGCTTGTGATGTCATTCTTGCGAGTGTGAGAAGCTTGCACCTCTGCTGCCTGTCGTCTCCTTGTGAGTGTAAGTAGCTTGCACTGCTGCTGCCTGTGATGTCGTTCTTGTGAGTGTGAGAAGCTTGCACCGCTGCTGCTTGTGATGTCCTTCTTGTGAGTGGGAGAAGCTTGCACCTCAGCTGCCTGTGGTCTCCTTGTGAGTGTGAGAAGCTTGCACCGCTGCTGTTTGTGATGTCCTTCTTGTGAGTGTGAGAAGCTTGCACCGCTGCTGTTTGTGATGTCCTTCTTGTGAGTGGGAGAAGCTTGCAACTCAGCTGCCTGTGGTCTCCTTGTGAGTGTAAGCAGCTTGCACAGCTGCTGCCTGTGATGTCCTACTCACTACTCTACTCTACTCTACTCACTACTCACTACTCTGCACTCACTACTCACTACTCTACTCACTACTCACTACTCTACTCACTACTCTACTCACTACTCTGCACTCACTACTCACTACTCTGCTCACTACTCTACTCACTACACTCCACTCACTACTCTGCACTCACTACTCACTACTCTACTCACTACTCACTTCTCTACTCACTACTCTGCACTCACTACTTTACTCTCTACTCACTACTCACTACTCTACTCACTACTCACTACTCTACTCACTACTCTACTCACTACTCACTACTCTACTCACTACTCACTTCTCTACTCACTACTCTGCACTCACTACTTTACTCACTACTCTACTCACCTCACTACTCTACTCACTACTCTACTCACTACTGACTACTATACTCACTACTCTGCACTCACTACTCACCTCACTACTCTACTCACTACTCACTACTCTACTCACTACTCACTTCTCTACTCACTACTCACTTCTCTACTCACTTCTCTGCACTCACTACTTTACTCACTACTCTACTCACTACTCTACTCACTACTCACTACTCTACTCTCTACTCTGCACTCACTACTCACTACTCTACTCACTACTCTACTCACTACTCTACTCACTACTCAACTCACTACTCTGCACTCACTACTCTACTCACTACTCTACTCACTACTCTACCCACTACTCTACCCACTACTCTACCCACTACTCTACTCACTACTCACTACTCTACTCACTACTCTACTCACTACTCACTACTCTGCACTCACTACTCACTACTCTGCTCACTACTCACTACTCTGCTCACTACTCACTACTCTGCTCACTACTCACCTCACTACTCTACTCACTACTCTACTCACTACTCTATTCACTACTCTACTCACTACTCTACTCACTACTCTACTCACTACTCTACTCACTACTCTACTCACTACTCTGCACTCACTACTCTGCTCACTACTCACTACTCTGCTCACTACTCACTACTCTGCTCACTACTCACTACTCTCCACTCACTACTCTACTCACTACTCACTACTCTACTCACTACTTTCTACTCACTACTCACTACTCTACTCACTACTCACTACTCTACTCACTACTCACTTCTCTACTCACTACTCTGCACTCACTACTTTACTCACTACTCTACTCACCTCACTACTCTACTCACTACTCTACTCACTAATGACTACTCTACTCACTACTCTGCACTCACTACTCACTACTCACCTCACTACTCTACTCACTACTTCTCTCACTACTCTACTCACTACTCTGCACTCACTACTCACTACTCTGCACTCACTACTCACTACTCTGCACTCACTACTCACTACTCTGCACTCACTACTCTACTCACTACTCTGCACTCACTACTCACTACTCTGCACACTACTCTACTCACTACTCTACTCACTACTCAACTCACTATACTCACTACTCTACTCACTACTCTACTCACTATACTCACTACTCAACTCACTACTCTACTCACTACTCACTACTCTACTCACTACTCTACTCACTACTCACTAATGTGCACTCCATACTCACTACTCTACTCACTACTCTACTCACTACTCTACTCACTACTCACTACTCTACTCACTACTCTACTCACTACTCTGCACTCACTACTCACTACTCTACTCACTACTCTACTCACTACTCACTACTCTGCACTCACTACTCACTACTCTGCACACTACTCTACTCACTACTCTACTCACTACTCAACTCACTATACTCACTACTCACTACTCTACTCACTACTCTACTCACTATACTCACTACTCACTACTCTACTCACTACTCTACTCACTACTCACTACTCTACTCACTACTCACTACTCTGCACTCCATACTCACTACTCTACTCACTACTCTACTCACTACTCTACTCACTACTCACTACTCTACTCACTACTCACTACTCTACTCACTACTCTACTCACTACTCACTACTCTACTCACTACTCTACTCACTACTCTACTCACTACTCACTACTCTGCACTCCATACTCACTACTCTACTCACTACTCTACTCACTACTCTACTCACTACTCTGCACTCACAACTCACTACTCTACTCACTACTCTGCACTCACTACTCTACTCACTACTCTACTCACTATTCTACTCACTACTCTGCACTCACTACTCTGCACTCACTACTCACTACTCTACTCACTACTCTGCACTCACTACTCACTACTCTACTCACTACTCTATTCACTACTCACTACTCTACTCACTACTCTGCACTCACTACTCACTACTCTGCACTCACTACTCTACTCACTACTCTACTCACTACTCTACTCACTACTCACTACTCTGCACTCACTGCTCACAACTCTGCACTCACTGCTCACTACTCTGCACTCACTGCTCACTACTCTGCACTCTCTACTCACTACTCTACTCACTACTCTACTCACTACTCACTACTCTGCACTCACTACTCACTACTCTGCACTCACTACTCACTACTCTGCACACTACTCTGCTCACTACTCTACTCACTACTCTACTCACTACTCTACTCACTACTCTGCACTCACTACTCACTACTCTACTCACTACTCTACTCACTACTCTACTCACTACTCACTACTCTACTCACTACTCTGCACTCACAACTCACTACTCTACTCACTACTCTGCACTCACTACTCTACTCACTACTCTACTCACTATTCTACTCACTACTCTGCACTCACTACTCTGCACTCACTACTCACTACTCTACTCACTACTCTGCACTCACTACTCACTACTCTACTCACTACTCTACTCACTACTCTACTCACTACTCTGCACTCACTACTCACTACTCTGCACTCACTACTCTACTCACTACTCTACTCACTACTCACTACTCTACTCACTACTCACTACTCTGCACTCACTGCTCACTACTCTGCACTCACTACTCACTACTCTGCACTCACTACTCACTACTCTACTCACTACTCTACTCACTACTCACTACTCTACTCACTACTCTGCACTCACAACTCACTACTCTACTCACTACTCTACTCACTACTCTACTCACTATTCTACTCACTACTCTACTCACTACTCACTACTCTGCACTCACTACTCACTACTCTGCACTCACTACTCTACTCACTACTCTACTCACTACTCTGCACTCACTACTCACTACTCTGCACTCACTACTCACTACTCTACTCACTACTCTACTCACTACTCTACTCACTACTCTACTCACTACTCTGCACTCACTACTCACTACTCTGCACTCACTACTCACTACTCTACTCACTGCTCTACTCACTACTCACTGCTCTACTCACTACTCACTACTCTGCACTCACTACTCACTACTCTGCACTCACTACTCACTACTCTGCTCACTACTCACTACTCTGCTCACTACTCACTACTCTCCACTCACTACTCTACTCACTGCTCTACTCACTACTCACTACTCTACTCACTACTCACTACTCTGCACTCACTGCTCACTACTCTGCACTCACTGCTCACTACTCTGCACTCTCTACTCACTACTCTACTCTACTCACTACTCTACTCACTACTCTACTCACTACTCACTACTCTGCACTCACTACTCACTACTCTGCACTCACTACTCACTACTCTACTCACTACTCTACTCACTACTCTACTCACTACTCTACTCACTACTCACCTCACTACTCTACTCACTACTCACTACTCTACTCTACTCACTACTCTACTCACTACTCTGCACTCACTACTCACTACTCTACTCACTACTCTACTCACTACTCTACTCACTACTCTACTCACTACTCTACTCACTACTCTACTCACTACTCACTACTCTACTCACTACTCACCTCACTACTCTACTCACTACTCTACTCACTACTCTGCACTCACTACTCACTACTCTACTCACTACTCTACTCACTACTCACTACTCTGCACTCACTACTCTACTCACTACTCTACTCACTACTCACTACTCTACTCACTACTCTGCACTAACTACTCACTACTCTACTCACTACTCTACTCACTACTCTGCACTCACTACTCACTACTCTGCCCTCACTACTCACTACTCACTACTCTACTCACTACTCACTACTCACTACTCTACTCACTACTCTACTCACTACTCTGCACTCACTACTCACTACTCTGCACTCACTACTCACTACTCTACTCACTACTCTACTCACTATTCTACTCACTACTCTACTCACTACTCACTACTCTGCACTCACTACTCACTACTCTGCACTCACTACTCACTACTCTACTCACTACTCTACTCGCTACTCTACTCACTACTCACTACTCTACTCACTACTCTGCACTCACTACTCACTACTCACTGCTCTACTCACTACTCTACTCACTACTCTACTCACTGCTCTACTCACTACTCTACTCACTACTCACTACTCTGCACTCACTACTCACTACTCTACTCACTACTCTGCACTCACTACTCTACTCACTACTCACTACTCTACTCACTACTCTGCACTAACTACTCACTACTCTACTCACTACTCTACTCACTACTCTGCACTCACTACTCACTACTCTACTCACTACTCACTACTCTACTCACTACTCTACTCACTACTCTGCACTCACTACTCACTACTCTGCACTCACTACTCACTACTCTACTCACTACTCTACTCACTACTCTACTCACTACTCTGCACTCACTACTCACTACTCTGCACTCACTACTCACTACTCTACTCACTGCTCTACTCACTACTCACTGCTCTACTCACTACTCACTACTCTGCACTCACTACTCACTACTCTGCACTCACTACTCACTACTCTGCTCACTACTCACTACTCTGCTCACTACTCACTACTCTCCACTCACTACTCTACTCACTGCTCACTACTCACTACTCACTACTCTACTCACTACTCACTACTCTGCACTCACTACTCACTACTCTACTCACTACTCTACTCACTACTCTACTCACTACTCACTACTCTACTCACTACTCTCTACTCACTACTCACTACTCTACTCACTACTCAACTCACTACTCTACTCACTACTCAACTCACTACTCACTACTCTCCACTCACTACTCTACTCACTGCTCACTACTCACTACTCTGCACTCACTACTCACTACTCTACTCACTACTCTACTCACTACTCTACTCACTACTCACTACTCACTACTCTACTCACTACTCTCTACTCACTACTCACTACTCTACTCACTACTCAACTCACTACTCACTACTCTACTCACTACTCAACTCACTACTCACTACTCTACTCACTACTCTACTCACTACTCACTACTCTACTCACTACTCACTACTCACTACTCTACTCACTACTCTACTCACTACTCTACTCACTACTCTACTCACTACTCACTACTCTACTCACTACTCACTTCTGCACTCCCTACTCTGCACTCCCTACTCTGCCCTCCCTACTCGGCCCTCCCTACTCGGCCCTCCCTACTCGGCCCTCCCTACTCTGCCCTCACTACTCTGCCCTCTGCCCTCACTACTCTGCCCTCTGCCCTCACTACTCTGCCCTCACTACTCTGCCCTCACTACTCTGCCCTCCCTACTCTGCACTCACTACTCTGCACTCCCTACTCTGCACTCCCTACTCTGCACTCCCTACTCTGCACTCCCTACTCTGCACTCCCTACTCTGCACTCCCTACTCTGCCCTCACTACTCTGCCCTCACTACTCTGCCCTCACTACTCTGCCCTCACTACTCTGCCCTCACTACTCTGCACTCTGCCCTCCCTACTCTGCACTCTGCCCTCACTACTCTGCACTCACTACTCTGCCCTCACTACTCTGCACTCTGCACTCCCTACTCTGCCCTCCCTACTCTGCCCTCCCTACTCTGCACTCCCTACTCTGCACTCCCTACTCTGCCCTCCCTACTCTGCCCTCACTACTCTGCCCTCACTACTCTGCCCTCACTACTCTGCACTCTGCCCTCACTACTCTGCCCTCACTACTCTGCCCTCACTACTCTGCACTCTGCCCTCACTACTCTGCACTCACTACTCTGCGGGTGTGTGGTGGTGGTGTGCGTGGGGTTGTGTGCGTGGGCATGCGGTTGTGTGTGTGCGTGCGTGTGTGCGGTTGTGTGTGTGTGCGGTTGTGTGTGTGTGCGGTTGTGTGTGTGTGCGGTTGTGTGTGTGTGTGTGTGTGCGGTTGTGTGTGTGCGGTTGTGTGGGTGTGTGCGGTTGTGTGCGGGTGTGTGGGTGTGTGCGGTTGGGTGTGTATGGTTGGGTGTGTATGGTTGGGTGTGTACAAGCCACATCGTTCACACTGAGCTCTGTATATAAAGGTCATGCAATTTGTACATGCGATTTTGAAAGTAATGTATTTCTGAGAGCAGCACCCATTTTTTTTTAGATACCTGCTTACAAGATAAACCATATCTTCTTTACAAAGTAAAGGAGGCCTTCCCTTTGTAGGGAAAAACAATATCATTCTGTTAAATGAGTGAACGAAATGCATTGGGGCAGAAAAATAAAAGGGAAATGAAGCAGGAGTGAAGTGTGCGTGAAAAGGAGAAGGCTGTTAGTGCAAGAAATCAGTGGCTAGGCTTGTATGAGAAGCAGGAGCTGTGGGAAAAGGTGTGAGGGGGAAGTGAATGCGTGGGATCTGCGAAGGCTTTGTGTGAAAGGGAACTGTTGACATTGGTCACAGGAGGATGTACCAGTGTCTGCTTGGGCAGTGAGTGAGTGATCTGGGAATGAGTTTGAAAAACTGGTATGAACATTAGGGTGAAGCAAGTCTCTAATGATAGGACACTGAATGATAGTACAATGAGTGATCTGGTACAACGGCAGTAGGAATCTGGTAACCGGACTGTGAGAGTAAATGTGAGGCTCCCAGTGAGAGGAAAGCGAGGTGGAGTGTTTTTTTTATGAAAGGGTGGAGAGAGTGAGTCATGGTGACGAGACAGGGAGCGAGTGATGAATCTGGCAATAGCTGGGAAGATGCAAGGGATCTGGTAAGAGGACAACGAGAGCTACTGCAAGGGGTCTGTTATGAGGGCAGTAAATTAAAGTGATCTTCTATTTTGACATTAAAAGTTTGAGTTCGGGTGAGTGGGCACGAGTGCTTATCAAAGCACTTTGTTTGTTTTTTTACTTTCAGCTGTGCTGCATAGCAGCCAGGCTGCTGTACAACATGGCTAAACATATCCCTGACAAAACCAACAGATTTTGTATAGGAGAGTCCTATTTGCTTTGCCAATGCTTGTTTAGCCTACCTCAGTCAAAGATCAGGCGCGGGTTTGCCGGCGCGCACACAGAGCTCAAGGGAAAAAAAACACATCAGTGCACACGCTCCCAGCACCATCTGCCTTCAATTACCGGCACCTCGGGCAGCTGGTAATTGAGGATTTATGTATTCTTCTGCGCGTGTCCGAACACTTTATGCAGGAAGTGGACATTGAAAAAATTCCAAAGCCCTATGGCGTGCTGCCTTTCTTAAACACAACCTTGCCTGGACCAATTACCATTCACATGGCAGAATACCACACGCAAAAACCGCGCGCTTTCTGGAATGCGGCAGCCCACAGCCCTTTCTGAACTTTTTTTTTTATAACATTAGAGCTCGGAAGCCCCGCCCCACTTCGTGTGACGTAGGCCCGAGCCCTAAAAACCTATTCCATCTGATTGTGATTGAGAGTGCTTCAGTACATGTAAGATGGGTTACTCAAGCTGGGGTCCCCCAGGTGTATGAAACACCACAGGGTGGAGGGTACACAGTGGTGTGGAATTTATTAAAATATCTACTTGTCCATGGGAAAGGATGCAACATAAATCTATTTCTCCTTTAAGAAAATCCACTTGTCCCTTTGGTGCCATATTAGTGCTGCAAGAAATGATGGCAACAGTCTCATTATATAAGCGCTCTGATAATAGCCTCTCTGATTATGCTAGGCTCCTACTATAGTAGGGTTTTAATACTAGCAATATCCTTATTTTGCCACCTTACCACAGATCTACAAATGGACGCTGGAGGTAGAGGTAGAGGAAAGCAATAGTTCCAGGGTTGGAGTGCTCTTTTGAAACTGTGCAAACCCATCGTACATGTTTTAAGGGTTTTCACCAGCTCTTTTCAAATTTTGTCCCATACTGACAAAGGTTGGAAATTTACTCCTGATAAGGGCAGGAGTAAAATTTCTTCCAGGGTTGCGAAAAAAAAGTGGTTGGAGGGGAAGTGAACTTGTAAACGCTCAACATATTTTTGCATGAGCAAATCTACACATGCATATTTGCTCGTGTTAATTTGCAGTTCACAAATATTTTCTAGGAGTAAGATTTCCTTGTCTACTTATGTAAATTCTTGTGAATTCATGAAAGCCATAAATATGCATAAATGTGAAAATGTGAGGACATATTCCATTGGTGCACTTTTGTGACTTTCTTTAAGAATTGGGCCCCTAATTAGGTCTAGTTTTGACCAAGACCTTTTGTTTTTTAATAAAATTCTCTCTCTATCGGCTGGCTTCACAGTGAATGACCACATTCTGCTTTTTCTTAAGGAGCATATCAGCACACAAACAAGTTTTTCTCAGTGCAAGGAACTATTGTGGCAATGTGTGCTTTTTGAGACCAAAAACATATTTTGGTTTTTGCCAATGTTTGTTATAATGGTGAGATTCCAGCAGCTCCCACAACAATAAAGTTTTACAAAAACATGTAAAAACCCGACACACATTAATAATAATAAAGGCTTTACATTAATGAGACATATTTAAAAGTGCGAATAGCATCAACATATGGGCACAAATATTAGCTTGTGGACATTCAGTTGTAGTCAATGGCTGCTGTCTCCTGCCACCCAGCATGTCATCAACGGCATTGTTCTCATCTTTCTGAGCTACCTGTAAAAAACTTTAAAAAGGAGGTGCTACATATCTGATTGAATAATCATCTTGGTGTAAGGCGAATTCAAGATCTTTTACTCTTCATTGATATGTTCTGTATCTTCAGGTTTTCTTTCCGTTTCTCTGTATAGAATGTTGGGGTGTTTGGTTTCTAGAATGGTGGTGCTAATGTTGGAACAGTTAGGAGTGGCTGCCACTCGTGAGTGGCTACTGTAGAGTCTGCTCCTGTAGTGTGAATAAACGTGGTTCTTCTACTCAACGTTGGAAGCAGATTTCTTTCACACGTTTGGCGATGAATTGAGGAGCGCAGGCGCAGTCCTCTAGTATACAGTGGATCTGCTATCTGTAGGGAGATGTGTCTTCCAGTGCGACCCTAGTGGTTCCCATCACCTGGTTCAGGGTCTGGGGCAGTGTGTTTGGTCCCGGTTTGCTTGTTACGGCAATATGGAAGAGGGGATGTGTTGGTCAAGGCAGGGAGCCCGTTCGCTAGTCAGTTACTTTCGGATATGATTTATAATTATTCGAGATAACTATAACTGGTGCGTTTCAGTGGTTTTGTTTGTTTAAAATGGTATATTTTAACTGACTTTTTCACCTAACTAGAACGTTGTTTTAAACATTGTTTTTTCAGTAAGTGTGTGCTCTTTTCTTCTTTCTTGTTTTGCTTTGAGTTACATTTCTGTATTGATCTCATTTTTCTCATTGAAAGCCTTAGGATTTTTAGCACAATCAGAATGGCCAGTATAGTGAATCCTCCATTCATTCTCCATGTGCCTCAGGACTTACCAATGGAATGAGAATTATAGGGATGTGGAGGTTCTGGAAGGGGATAAATGTTCTTCTCAGAGCCAACAGCTCCCGCTAAGCTGGGGTTGGTCCAAAGGACCACAAATCGTCACCACCTCTAAAAAATGTGGGAAATCTTCATGTGTTTTTAATATGCCAATGTCATTTGAGATTTTGAAAGGAAGAAAAAAACAAACCTTGTTTTGGAGAGTTTTAAGTTGTAGTCATGGGTATACAGGGAGGATGAATCCATTGAAGACCACAGTTCAGCATTGAGAACTCTAGCGATGTCATGTGAATACAGAACTCTCAGCTATGAGCAGGTTTTGGGAGATCAGGTGATGATGAAGACAAAGAGCAAGAAAGTTCAACAGAGGTATGGGTCGGTACTGAGATGTCCGAGTGACACTATAAATATTACTAAGGGAACTGATGATTACGAGAAATGTTTTGCAGGAAATAAGAGGTCAATGTACTAGGAAAATGGAGGCTCGCAAGGACATCACTACAATGAAGAACACCCTCTACAATTGTTATAAGAACAGTGAGCCAAAGGGAATAGAGAAGAAGCCAAAATGACTTGTTTCAAATGGGGCAGTTTATATCATTTGGGGGATTTCAAAATCAGCATTATTTGAAAGTCCTTGATGCAACTAACTATGGGCAAATGAAGTTGACACCTCCTGACATTCAGCCCTGTGGGTATACCTTGCTCAAAATAGATTTGCATGGATATGTGTGGGCTGATCTGGAGTCTGTGAGCAGGAAGATTTGTGGAAAAATGCATGTGGTGGTTAAAGGTGACACTATCCTGGATTGGCCAGACAAACAGATATGGGTATTTTTGGGACCCAAACGCCTCTCCACCTGTATTCGCCATAGTTGGTTGTTTATGGTGAAGGGTTTGTTTCAGTGTTATAGAAATTTCCAAGGTTTTCAGGAAGGTTCAGGAAAGGTTGTTGAGCTTAGATATATATTATTTTGAAGGAAGGACAATGCAATTCCTTTTAAGCATAAGGTCTGGAGTGCTTCCCTAGCATATAGGGAACAACTGAGTTAAATGTTACATGCCTTGGTAGCAATGAGAATCATTGAGCTTATAATCGTCACCCTGGGTTTCCCTGGTAGAGATCTCAATAAAACGCTAAGTGCTCTTGGGTGTTGTGTTTATACATTGATTTACACAGTTTGAATGAGGAGATCCGATAGATAGGCACCCATTTCCTAACAGCCATGAGATTGTGTTGACACATGCATGAGCAACAGTATTTTTCACTCACAAGTGCATACTATCAAGGGGAGTTAAATGAAGAATCAAAATGGCTTACTGTATTTGTTACACATGTGTATATGTTTAATCTCTTACAATGCAGTATGGCTTGGTGAGTGCAGTGTCAGTTCTTCAGTGTAAAATGAAGGAGCTGCTCAAAGTGGTGTATGGTTTGGTGGCTTTTCTAAGATGACATACTGGTGTTTGGAAAGCATCATGATAAGAATTTGTATGCTGTTTTGAGTGTTTCAGAGGAAAAAAGGAATGACACAGAGATAACCTAACTGTAAGTTTAAATGTGACAATGCAGGTTTTCTGGGGTATGAAATATACAAAGATGTTATGTGGCCCAAACAGAACCACCTTCAAGTGATTCTGGAAGTAGAAGCTCCTTAGTCTAAGGATCATGTTTTATCTTTTCTTTGGTTGACTGAGTTTTACACAAAGTTTGTAAAGAGCTGTGCCACCAGAGCTGAATCCTCTAGAAAATTATTGAAAAACAGTGCAAAGGTTCAGGGGCGTAACACAGGTCCCCGCATCCCCCGCAGTGCGGGGAGCCCCCAGCTTCAGGGGCCCCCTCAGCACAGTACTCAGGTCTAAGTGCTCCGGATATAATACCGAGAAGGGGCCCCTTAAACTTTCGTTACACCACTGCAAAGGTTGTGTGTGGAGTGCCTCAGCAGCATGCTTTTTCCGAATATAAGATTGAAATGGTGCAAGCTCTTTTTTGAAGTTGTAGGGAGTGAGAAAACAGTGTGTGGTTGCTCCGCAGGCTACCCTTCTATTGTATAGAACTACGCCTAATGCAGTTACTGGTTTATCCCTTTTTGAAATGCTAGAGAGAAGGAAGCCTGGTTCCATGGAGGCTGAGAGGAATGGTAAGGAGGAAGCAGTGGATGTTGCCAAGGCCTGGGAACCCGTGGAGAGGTATCAACACATCATGAAGGAGTATGTTAATAAAAGAGAAGAGGTTTTCCCAAGCATCTAAAGTTTGTTGTGGAGGAATGGGCAAAGATTAAGATTGTGGCTGATCATGAGGGCTTAGATAGCGTCATTTAGTAGGGTTCAACTTGTTTAAAGACCATACAGGGGGGTGGTCGATAAGATCACAGTCAGGGCGTGAGTATTTATTTGTAATACAAATACTTCATTGATTGTTGGGTGCAAGGGGGGGTGATTGCGAGAATATCGGGCAAATTAAGCCTGCATGGAGAACATGGCCACGTCATAAGCCCCTGGCTGTGCATCGTTTTGACCAATCACAATGCTGCATGCAGCGTTGTGATTGGCTTAGGGGAGGTAGCCTGGCTGCCTGCTTTCTGTTCCTGTCGGAGTCAGGAGAGCAAGAGCAGGAGCTGAGAAGATACAGGACCCGGCGCAGCGGAAAGGTGAGTTTAATTTAATTTAGTTTTTTATTTCCCCGCAACACCCCCACAAATCCCCTCCCCAGACCCCTCGCGCCCCCTTTCTCACCCGTGAGAAATGCCAGTCACTACTGACACTGGGTCCCTGCTAACCCAGGCCCCCAGTGTCAGTGCTCTTTCCCTTAAAACAGGTCAAATGTCTAATTGTAAACCAATTAGCAAGGACTTTAGCACCCCTGTAAGTCCCTAGTAAATGCTACCTCTGGTACCCAGGACACTTGTACTAAAGAGGTCCCTATGGGCTGCAGCACATGTTGTGCTACCCAAAGGGACCCACTGAAAAACTGCATGCAGCCTGCCATTGCAGGATGCATGAATGGTGCAAACCTTGAAAACACGACATGGCACACTCCCTGTGTTCCATGCCCATGCATGCTTCATATACTATATGAAAGTTACCCCTACACCGGTCCTTAGAGCCCTATGGCAGGGTGCATTATATTATATGTGAGAACATATCTGCATGAGCAGAAATGCCCCAGGGATGTCTAGTTCCTTTGCCATGACGTTGCAAGTGATCAGGAATCCTTCTTAAGCATATGTACTGAGCACTAGTCATTATGAATTACCCAGCTACATGGTGTCATGAAAATAATGGTGGTTGGTATCAAACACCTCTTCTTAATAAATACACACTGATGCCAGTTTCGGATTTATTATACCATGCACCCAGAGGGCACCTTAGTGGTACCCCTTAAACCTACCAGGGTTCTAGTGTGCTGGCTGGCTGAACTATTCCAGCCTCCATGTCTCTGGCAAGTTTGGAGACACCAGGCCCTCCAGGAGTCACCCAGCACCAATACCCTGGGTACCGGAGCATTTGCCACAACCAAGGACTGTTATGTTTCCAGTCCAAACACCACACATGCCAAAGTCAACCTGCTGCGAGGAACTTCTGGATCACTACTGCCAACATTGAGAGTGCACCTGCTGTCCTGTTTTTTCACCGTCTCGAGGTTATCAAAGCCAAGTGAGAGCTCTAACGACAGCGACCCACTGGCCAAAACACCTCTGCAACCGTGCTCGCCATCCCGGGTTCACAGAAACCAACCCTATCACTGTGCTCAAGAGGTGCTCAAGAGACGCTCAAGAGACCCTCAAGAGCCGAGCCCTCCTTACCCCCCCTTTGGGTTCTTCCAGACTTGTCCCCAAGTCCTTGCTTTCAGACTCTGTTTTGTGACTGGTCCCTTCAAAACTTTACAGCGTAGTGCTCGTGGCTACAACACAACAAGCATTTCTGCACCCAAGCACCCTAGGGCAGTGCAACCCGAACGGTTGGTGGTTTCTTGGACCCTGTGCCCTAAGCACCTTAAACCCTAAAGGATACCTTCTACAGTCTTTTGCAAGTATACCTATGCAGTGCATGACTTTCTCCCACAGGATAAGATTACCGCGTTCGAGGCTCATGCCCCAAATCTGACAGCTGTGATTTTCTACTGTCTTTACCAGTAAAAATCTATGATGTCTAAAGTACTTACCAGATTCTGATAATCTTGGGGTCTAAAATTATATATAAATCTGTATTATTATTTTTAATTAGTCTCAAGTTTCTTTTTGAGCGTGTCTCTCATTTATTGACTCTGTGTGTATAACAAATGCTTAACACTACCCTCTGATAAGCCTCAGCTCCTCGACGACAGTACGGCAAATGGAGCACTTTTTAAAATTAATTTAAGCCCTGTAAACCAGTCAGGGTCATCTGTACTTTTTGCCTGGAGTGCCCTTACACTGGCACTATCACAAAAAGCCAGCTTCCTACAGAATAAACCTTGTTCTTCTAGTCACCTTTGGAAGTTGTCTTCGTTATACAGCTGAGGCTGGGCTAAACCCATGCCCGCCTGTGGTTGCTGCCAGGACCTCCGGTGTCCTGCTCGCGCTGGGAGCTGTGCGCCCTGTCTCTTCCGCTGGGCTCTGCGCCTAGCTGCTCGCTCCGGTCTGACTCCTGCGCCTCACGACGACATCGGAGGAGGTGGGCGCCCGGCGGTCGTGGAGGCAGAAGAGGCGTGGGACGTGGCGGACTGGCGGAGCGCGGGCGAGCGAGGGCTTCCCCGCCTTGGCTGATCGCTGCGGGCTGAGTCCAGCGCATCCTGCCCTGCCTGGTGAGCTGTGTGCCTGGCTGCTCGTCCTCCGCCTGCAGCCACCGTCTGGACACTGGAGGAAGCTGGCGCCTTGCTGTCGGGGGGGGGCTCGCCGTTCTCGCGTGCGCTCACATTTTTGATGTGCTGCACAATTATAATACACATGAGCAGAGGCGGCCCCCTTCGGCCGATATGGGCGCCACTGCCACCGTGATCTGCAAACGCTGGCAAAGATCGTCTTTGCCCCTGAGGCTGGGACTGCTGAGCACATGCTGAAGTGAAGACTGGAAAAGGTATTTACTTTGCCCCACTCGTTTTTGCTGGATAAGGTACTTAATTTGCCCCACTCGTTTTTGTCTTGAAAAAAAAAACTCTTTTGTTCAAAATGGCCGGGGCCATAAACTGAGCACTTAATCCCCTCCTGTACCGCCTGAACCCACGAGGCCCCTCAGCAGCTCCACTTAAGATAACAAAACTGAGATAAGACTCCCCATGGCATGCAAGATCCTGAGCCAGCCGGAATAGAATCTGAAACTGCTCTTCCCTGCTCTAAAAACAGCAACAACTAAAAGAGGACTAATGATTCGATCCCCCCCCTACTTGGCGGCCATTTTTAGACTACTCTTTCTCTCTTTGGCAGCCATCATGGACTAGTCTTTCTGACTACTGTTTACTATCGGTACCACAGACTTTACATAGCTCTGTATTTAAATCTTTGTGTGTTAAGTGTCTGCCTTTTACTGCAGTATTATATTACTATTGGTATTTTTACACTTTATATAACCTACACCCATTTTCCCTTTTCCTCACCGACAATGCACTGATTGCTACCTCATATTCTACCGGTTGCTCACTAGTGTCATATTTGTTTATTGCAGTCATTTGTTTGCACCTATATTGGTTCTAGTAATTCATTAGTATTTTATCCCTATTTGTATACTGTATATGTTGTAAGCTGCACCCATCTCACTTTTATCCCTATTATTCACTGATCGCTACCTCATTTATTTGGTTCAGTCTTGTAAGCTGCTCCCATCTCACTTTATCACTATGATGCACTGATTACTACCTCATTTATTTCGTTTAGTCTTGTAAGCTGCACCCATTCACTTTCTATTCCTGGATTACACCGATGCTACCTCTTACATTCTGATGTGTCAATTTGGCTCCATTTAACTGATTGCTAACTCTCATACATTGTACATTTTGTAAGCTGCACCTGCGCACTGTTTGTTCCTGGATTGCACCGACTGCTACCTCTTATATTTTCTGCCTACTTTTGGCCACTCACTAGTGTCACTCCTGTGCTTTGTAACCAACGGTTGATAGTTGTTCTTTGCATATGTGTATTATTATCGTTCTTCCTCCCACACCCACCGTTACAGCCATCCTAACATGGATCTCATCGGCAAGCACACATATAGAATCAACTACCCTTCCACTCTCACCAAAAAAGCCGCTAAACGCTTTAAACACAACTTCATGAGGTCGCACCCTGAAACCCCCTTTGCCGACACCTACTTCTCACCGGGCAATGGAGCCCTGAACATTGATATCATCTTCCACACCTCACGCAGAGCTCAATGGAGAAAAGCGTTCCTAACACTACTCACCGTCTCCACCACCAGGAAAACCGCTCATGGCCTAACTCTCTCTATCACACCTTCCCAACTCTTCCCTGGCAGAACCACCATTACTATCTACAATAACGGGATTGTCCTAATTCAATCCACAGACAAGAACCTGGAACTACTAGACAACCTGTTCCCCAAGTTCAAAGAGCACCTTTCCAAGCTGCGGACCTCCACCCATAACTCCTCCAGCACTATCACTCCTGACGTCGCAGCCCCCACCCACAACCCTTCTAACATAGCTCAGCAGCGGATCCACACGCACCTCACCTCTACCCCCAGCACCCTAGTCAATAGCCCACCTGCTGTTACCACCCTACGCTCCCCAAGCGCGGTCACAAATATCTCCCCCTCATACACTAGCCGCCCCTCTAACACTATCCCCTTGATCCCCACTCATATCACTCCCATTCCTCTCTCCCCTGACATAACAACTCCCACCCACAACCCCTCTTACCTAGATCCGCACCGGAACGACACACATAACGACAAATCCCACCCTTTGTTCCCCCCCACTCTCAGTCCCCACGTGAGAACACTCCCCCCATACATCCTCGATACCCCCACATCCTCGATACCCCCACGCTCCCTTCCCCCCACCTTACACCCCCCATGAACGCCTCTGAACACACCACCGTCCGGAGCTTATCTCCCCCCCCTTCACCCCCTGCGACAGATCCTTCTCCCTCCCCTGCTCCACCCTCCCAACTAGACCCACAGAACATACCACCTCCCTTACCGTAGCATCCCCCCCTCTCTCCCCTCCCATTCTCAGCCCCCACTACCTTCCTGCCACCCCCGTTGTCTTCAGCCTTCACTCACTCTTCAATTCATCGGTACCGTCTCCCACCGACGTCTCTACCTATGCCTCCCACCTTCCCCCTACCTCACCCACACCCCTCTCCCACAAATTCTCCCACACATCGAATGCCATCCCACCCAATATCACCGTAGAACCCTCCAATAACGCTAGCATATCCCCCCCCTCGGTACCCTGCTCGCTTTCCAGCTCACTACTCAACCACTCGCCAACGGCTCTCATCACCAACCCCATCCCCAATACACCTCTGGACTTGACTTTATCCACCCTCCAACAAGTCAAAGAGGATCTCCTACAAGTCAAAAAAGATCTCCACGCAATCAAAGAACTTCTCTTCTCACAGCCCAGTCAACCTCCCACCATTCCACCACCCTACAAACGACGCACCCTCCCCACATACCTTCGCCTTCAACGACCCCCGCGCTGGCCGACTATCCCCGCTCGCAATAGCTCCCACCGCCCCCGTCGTGTCCTCAACTCCCTGTCGGACCGCGACTTATGCTCCCTCCTTCGCTCTTATGGCCCAGGTTCGGTAAAACACATAGCCATCACACACATCCCCATACCCACAATTCTCACAAATCCCCTGAGGCTCCCAACCCTTAGCAACAGAGGTTCCATCCCTAACAACCTCAGAAAAGTCCCCCTCTCTCTAGAAGGCTCGACCACTCTTCTCACTCCCAAACTCAAATGCATCCTACTCAATTGCAGATCGGCCCAGAGACACTCCTCCGACATCGCTGATCTCGTCTCAACAATGGGTCTGGACCTAGCCATTCTGACTGAAACGTGGCTTACTGAAGCCTCTACACCGATAATGGACATACTAGTCCCCCCAATTATCACATCATTAGACTGGACAAGCCTCCTGGCAAGACGGGCGGGGGAATTGCATGCATTTTTAGGAGCAACCTCTCCGTTACTAAAGCCACCTCCCCCTCCCTTACTTCCTGTGAACTCCTCTGCCTCGATATCACCAGCGAGGGCAAACAAGTTTGTGCTTTACATCTCATCTATCACCCGCCTGGTGACAACCTCACATTCACTCAACAATTCATGGACACGATCACATCCAATGCCGGTCGGCAGACCACCCAAGTCTACCTGGGTGACTTTAATCTCCACTGGAACGATCAGAAAGACGCAGTGGTGAATAGTCTCAAAACTTTCCTTAATGCGCTTGACCTCACCCAAATATGAGATAGACCAACACACGACAAAGGCTCGATACTCGATCTCATCATCGCCGAAGAGGACTACCCAACTGGAGGCGATCCAACCCTGTGACTGGTCAGACCACCACATTATCACCTTCTTTATCAACGAAAAAGTTAAACTTAACCCGGCTCAACCTACCAAATCCAAGACCTGGAAAAGGGACATGAAGAATCTTAACCCCAATACCCTGCCTCCCCACATCGGCAGTCTCCTCCTTCCCCCTTCAGGTGCCTCGGATGTTCTATCACTGACCAATCACTACCTTGACTCTATGAATTCAATAGTTAACGAAGTCGCCCCATTGCAACTGAAGAGAGTCTCCACCAAGATCTCTAACCCTTGGTATGACGGCAGACTCAATGATGACAGGCGTGCTATGCGAATGGCAGAGCGCACCTGGAGATCTGACCCCTCATCACTGCATCTCAAAACGCTTAAGAACAAGAGAAATGCCTACTTAAGGAAAATAAAGCGCGCAAAGTCTGACTTCTTTAGCCGCCAGCTGGACCAAGCTAAAAACAGGCCAAAAAAGCTGTTCGAACTAATCAAAACTCAAACAAAGACACAACCCTTACAATCAAACAGCACAACAAGCGACACCCCACACTGTGAAGCCTTCTCTGCTTTCTTTAAGCTAAAGACCGACAACATAAGAAATGACCTCATCATGGATGTAAGCCGATTCCCCAGCCACACCAGAATGTCTAACACTCAACCTAAAAATCATGCATCATGGTTGTCCTTGGACACCTACTCGGAAGAAGCAATACACAAACTGCTCTGCACCTTGAAGCCCTCTAATCACCTCATAGACCCCCCACCTGCTAATGCTGTAAAAGACTTCATCCCCCTGCTCCTCCCACTTTGGACCAAAATCATCAACAGCTCCCTTCAACAAGGTCTCATCCCAGACTCCCTCAAGGTGGGGCAAGTCACGCCTATTCTCAAGAAACCTACAGCTGACCCGTCTGACCTGAACAATTACCGCCCTATCACCAATATCCCCACCCTGGCCAAACTGCAGGAAAAATGTGTCCAACTCCAACTAACAAAACACATTGATCAATTTGACCTCCTCAACCCTCATCAATCAGGCTTCCGAGCGAAACATAGCACGGAAACAGCTATGACACACATAATTGATGACGCCCTCCAAATCCTTGATCGCAATGAGTCCTGCCTCCTCATCCTTCTTGACCTCTCTTCAGCATTTGACACGGTCAAACACGAGAACTTACTGGAGCTGCTAAGCACTAGAATGGGTCTATCGGGAACTGTTCTCAAATGGTTTACTTCCTTCCTTCATAACCGGTCTCAGAAGTTCAAGATCGACAATGTGCTATCTACACCTGTGCCAGCAGATCTAGGTGTTCCACAAGGATCTTCCCTCTCCCCCACACTGTTCAACCTCGTCATGGAACCGCTCGCCGCCTTGCTCCAAGCATCCAATGTTCAATTCCACATGTACGCCGATGACACACAACTTTACCTAAAGCTACGATCCCTGGAAGATATCAAACTTCTGAATTCCACACTTAGTAACACTCAATCTTGGTTGGCCGATAATCACCTCAAACTAAATGCTCTGAAAACCAAGTTCCTACTCATCTCACCTCCGGCGAAAATTACCAACACCCAAACCTGGCTCAATAACCTAACAGCACTCCATGTCCAACCTACCATCGTGGATTCTGCGAAATCCTTAGGCGTCACACTCGACGCCAAGCTCAACATGCAACAGCACGTTAGCAAAGCCACAAAAGGAGCTAACTTCCAAATCAACACACTGAGGAAACTTAAACCTTTCCTCCCAGCCAAAGACTTCCAAACTGCTGTACAAGCTTTAATCATCCCTCGCATAGACTATGGAATTGTGGCCCTCAGCGGACTCCCGCTATCCACAACAGCACCCCTAAGAGCCTCCCTGAACGCTGCCGCGAGACTCATTACTGGCTCAAGAAAACATTCGCATATATCCCCAGACTTAAAATCTCTAAAAGGGCTGCCTTTTGAAGCCAGAATACAGCTAAAAATTGCCGTTATGACACACTCGGCCGTGCACCACAAGGCACCCAACTACCTCGCTCAAAAGTTGTCTATATCAGGAGGTTCGAGATCCAATAGAAGTACAAAAAATCTACTCCTGAAACCTCGTAGATTCCGGAAAGAAAAAACATACAAGCGCTCCTTCTCAGGAATGGCACCCAGGATCTGGAATGCGCTCCCTCCTGAAACCAGGCTTATCTCCTCCACTGCACTCTTCAAGAAAGAGGTGAAAACCATCCTTCTGGCCAAGATCTCCTGAACTTTATAGGTGTTGGATCAGAGACTCTGCATCGCTTTGTATTATTGATCACCTGATTGTTTCTTGGCACTATATTCTTACTTGATTGTGACACTATTATGCTACTCTCCTACTATCGACCAATATATGATACACTTTAGTTTGTTGAATCACCCTCCTGATGCCCCCACCCCGTGTTCTCTCTATCCTAAGAAATTGGTATAAGCCATCCCTACATCCAAAGTTTACCTCAACTCTATTGTAGCGGGATCAATGACTTGCGCCGTCTTATATTATTTGTTACCTGATAGTATATCGGTATGTTTTCTGTACATTACTGTTATCCTATTATGTTAGTGACTATTATACTGCTCCCATTATGTCTGTTCAGTCCCGTTGCCCCTACCCCTGTCTCTGTGAAGCGCTCTGATATCTGTAAAGATCTTGTTCGCGCTATATAAAACTTTGAATAAATAAATAAACTAAATACACCAGTTCCAGCAAGACAGTCTGGCATAGGTCAACAGCTACGCAAAGGAAACAGCCAAAAGGCAAGGCTGGGGTGAACATCTTTTACCTTAGATAGGGGTTAACTGATCCACCACAGCATATGCACTTTCTGGTGTTGTAGAGAAGTTTTCTGGAAAGCGGTACACAAACTTAGAATGACAACTTAATCTAATAGTAGTTACCAGGAAGATGTTAGGGGCTAATTTTGAATTTGATTAACTACTGCATAGGGCCAGCTGCTCCAGGATTGGACATAAAGTGATCCAGCAGAGTACGCAGGGTTTCCCTTTTACTCAGCGAACTATACACACCAGTGTAGAGGAAGGCTTTCTGGGGAATGGACTAACCCTAAGATTGAGGTATAAACTTAAAACCCATTCTGTCTTTTCCTTTCCCTACTCCCTCCGACTCATCTCAAACCTTCTGACTAATATGAACTCCCAAACATTCTTCTCAATCTTTCATGTGCTAGTTGGGCACACTGTCCCGCGATTTCTTCAAGGCTCAATCTTCAGTATATAGAACTTCTCTTTCGGTGATAATTCCATCCCGAAGGATATGTAAATTTCTAAACCTGTCCGTGTATTAATGGAGGAATGAACCATCACGGCTGTGTTAACCAGTCATCAGTGAAGATTTGTGAACCCCGTGTACGAGGATTGTTCATAACATAAGTCCCAGAACGACTGTCTAGCAAGTATGCTGTGACTATGCCGAGGGCCTCTCAAACAATATACTGGAGCCCAGCCCTGCCCCAAATGAGGGGATTTATCTATTGGTAATCCTGTCCCGGGACACAAGAGCAGTCAGTCTATTTCTCGCTGTGAATACGCTCTCAAGTCAAGACAGAATTATCACCAAAAGAGAAGTTCTATAGACTGAAGATTAGCCTTGAAGAAGTCGCAGGACAGTGTGCCCAACTAGCGACAATACACGTGTTGGGTAATGAATTAGAACAATGAAAGAAAAAAAAGAGAAAAAGAACAATAAAAGAAGAAAATATGATTGTCAACACTGAAATTTAATTATGTGTGGATTGTAATTTTGCGTGTGCTGGGGATTGTGTTTAAGACCTACAAACTATGTTTAAAAGCTCTATATGGAGAGGAGTCAATCCGTGCTCTTGACCAGTGGCAGGATCTGCGACTCACTTACAGGTCCTGAACTGTCAATAACACTGACAGAGGCCTTGCCAGTTCATAGAAAACCAAGAAACAGACCTTTAAAGTGTGAGAGAGACGCGGCAGCGCAGGGAGACATTGCAGGCAGCCAATGGAAGGTGACCGCCAGCATTCTGCCCTGTTGGGCAGGCCATGCTAAAAGGAGGAACCGTGCATTCTGCGCCTGGGCCTGGATCCTCAAGCAACTTGAGCTCATCGCAGACCAAGTTTGCAAACACTGTGTGGGGTGTAGTATATTCTGTGTAGAAACTGTAAATTAATGAATCTGAATCTGCAGGGAGTGGACAGCTCGCCTATTTGAGCGCACAACTGCGTTTCTAGTGGTTATCTGTGACTGATGCGTATTCCATACCATGTGTGGCACTTCATTTTTGTTTGGTCATAACTAAGGGTACATACTGGCACCTCGCTCGGACTGCATGGCGGCGCATAGTCGAGACACTAGTAGGAACCTAGGGGAAGAGGCCCGCAGTAATGCTGTCAGAGTGTTAAGGGGCAATGCGGCTTGAAAGAGCATGCCCTGGGCAGCCCTGCACACTTCTATAGTACAGGGACACAATATGGCAATCCACATGCTTGTGCATTTCCAGATCGAGAATCATTGAAACCACCGCCCACCAAGAGAATTAACTCTGCCATAGTGTGGGGGGGAAATATATATGTTCATATATATGCACTACAAATATATCATTCTTAGATAGATCACACTGTAACACGCTGCCCAGAGCTGTAAAGGCTTCCAAATCTGACCTTGCCTGGACAAGCTTCAGCAGCTGTTCAGAACTACCTTAGAGATCACTTCGCTTTGTCATATGGCCGATAGGGTAATTGTCGACATAGCTAAGTTAGCATGAGCTCTGCTGCCATGACGCTGCTTTTGCACATGTTACTACATTACTTTATTTTGCAAGACTGTTTAAGCCTTTTACTTGAGAACCATCTGCTTTGTGCTTTCTCTATCTGTTCCTGGAGTTTAGTCTGAGCACGGTGCGCAAGGTCGATAAACAATGCCCCTTGTTATTCTGTTCATGTCAGTCCCTCGCAACTAGACATAACATGCTCATACAGCTGCGGTGCTGGAAAACTCGTGCTTTGATATTATGGGGATGCATGGTGGCTTAACACACACTGGGAGAGGGACCTTTCCAGGGAGAAGAGCCATGCGGTTCCTATAATCTAGATATACCATCTAGGCAGTAAGGTATGGGGTCTGCTGACAAAGCCCAGAGATCTTCCATTATATAGTAATAATGCGTCTTCTCGCCAAGGGGAGGGTGGTTAGGCCTTATAGTCCTTTATCCACTGTCTTTATAAGATGACATCTCCATTTATAATATATGGACTTACTACAATGCTGTGTTTTGTTTATGCGTTTTGCTGCTGGTAGTGGCTTGTACACTGTGTTATAGAGCATGATAGTTAAAATAAACCTTATAAACTTTAACAGTGTCTGTCAATTCTTATTGTGGAAAAGTACGAGTGAGTGAGCGAAAGGTAACGTCTTTTTACTGTGATTCCGGAGAGAGTCGGGAGTGTTGTGTTCTGGGGTCTCTAATCATTTGCATCCTCATGATTGTTTAGGAGAGCGAGTGAGAGACTATAGCTAGTTGGTCCTGGGATTGTGGGTACTGAGGCAGTAGAAAGGCTTAGCCCCTATGCACTGAGGTCCCGTATACCTGCACATAGTTATGTGTATGTGCAGAATCCCTACAACAGCTTGTCTTGACTCCATGTTAGTTTGCTTATTTGGTGGTTCATTTTACTTACACAGTATGTCTGTAGTATCATTGGCACAGTGTATACTTGGCGCAGTGTTGATCTTCCACTGCTCTACTGCCCATATTTAGCATCTTGTATGTCTGTAGCATAATTGGCATGGTGCCAATCTTGTATTTCTCTGTTGACCATATTTGGCACAATGTCTCCGTTAGTTCTGCTAGGATGGCATTACTAAATGCATACAGGACCCAGAAACCAGTCACTCAGTGAAGAAACAGGCTGAACGCACCAGTTGGAGACTTGACTTCCTTCTTGCTGGTCAGCAAGCATGCATGGGTACCATTAAAATACATTTCTGTTTCTGAGCAAACTGCTGAGCCTGGTGAGTTGCTTTCTTTTGTTCCTGGGTGCAAATAGTATTTATTTCTCTAGCACATACCCTTTGAAGGAAATCAGGGCAGTCAATTTTGAGACAATGTGTCAACTATGGTGATATAGTTGAGTGTTAAAACTGTCTGTGATGATGTTTTGGATATGAACCTGAAATCTCTTCCTGACAACAAATGGGACTGTAGCCACTGCAAGTCTCTAATATGGTTAGAAATGGAATGATGCCTCAGTATCCACATAAGAAGATGGGCCGCGGCATTTTGGATGATTTGTAAACATCTCATAACATTAACACTTTACATCAAACATTTGCTTGGGCTGCCTGTCATCTTGTTTGATCGGTGGACCCCTGATGATAGTACACAGTAGAGCGCTTGGCCCCAGGCAATGCCCTCAGAAGTGATCTAATGACCAATATTACTAGATAATCGTCCAACAACCTCTGCAGATAGTTTGGGGCCCTCACCACACCTCAGCTGCCAGGGTCATCAGACAGGCCCAGAAATGTTTTGTGCAGGGTGATGTTTCAGATTTGCAGCATGATCTCAAGAATCTCTCAACCACAACACGCAACCCAGAGGGCAATGCTTTACACGGATGGGACCGCAGATGTATTTTGCAGATACTGTGAATTCCGGATCAGGCACTAAAACACGGAAGTCAGTCTAAAAGGGACCCTTCCACTCCCCACGTCTACACACAGTTGTGATGGTAGGGGGCACATGAAGAATCAGTCCTTATTCCATACTATGGCACGTGGAGGCAAGCACTCCAAGTGGACCCAGGGGCCTCTCAAAGGCAAACCTACCTGCCCTATAAGGGACAGTCCCTCACCAAGCCTCAAGTCAACGACTGAGTCGGGTCTCATAGTGGGGAGGGCCAGATATCCACATTCCCCAGGGCATTTCTTTCCCACAAGTGTGCCCCAGTAATACTGTGAGTTGCACAACTTTCACATGCTGGTCACACGGACACATCTGCTAATCCTAGCTCTTGCCCTGTGGGACCATGGGCCCCAATCTGATACCAACAAGGGACCCATACAGAGCTTCGGGAGGTGGCCTGGTATTGCTGTGTTGGGCCCAGCCAAACCAAGAACTCACACCTTGGAGCAGATTGCCTTGCTCAGTGGCGTACCTGCTGGTTAATTCCATCTCCAGTTATGTGGTGGGTCATCAGGCTGATGTGCACACACCCATCCAGTGTGAAAGGGCTTTTGATGCCCTAGATGTATGCCAAAATGTTTCCTTGGCCAGAGAAGCCTTATAAGTGTGTGGTAATTTCTCTTCATGATCTCACTTTTGTTTTTAAAGGGGCAAATCTTTTGGGAGCTCTTTCCATGTCAGGAGACTTACATGAAGAAGAGTGGGAATCCTTTAGTGTATGCCTGCAGGCTTTGGTCAAAAATAGCTTGTCACCTGCTCCCCAATGGTCTCCAGATGCATTATGTAAGAGGATTGGCAGGCCAAGGGGTCATGATTGAACATCACATCCAGATGTTATGCAAGTCTGACACAGATATATTCCTTTGGCACCCTCAACAGGATTTAAACAATTCAATGTTAGGAAGCATCTGACCTAGTGACTCTCAAAAGCAGACATATTCTGTAAAACACTGAGAGGCCTGAACCACTTCGCAGAGGTGCTAAAAAATGTGGGTGATGCCAGTGTGTGATTGGTGCCTAATAAACACTGAGTTTGTCACAGCTGGCAGCAGAGTCAGGGCTGAAGCAGCATGGCGCTATCTGGTAACACAGAAGAACTGTTAGAGGAAAATTCTTCTGAACTGGGAGAAAATGAATTATTCGTCGGAATGAATGGTAGTCCACCACAAGTAATAAAGTCACTAACTTGTTATGTCCCGTCAAAGCTTCCAGTAATTTCAACCTGCGCTCAACACGTTGGCTAGGGCACGGAGCAGACAGGCTTTACTAGAGAAAATGTGTAAAGCATGTAGAAGTACCAAAACAGTTAAAAAGTCATGAACGCAACACAATACAATTCCCACTCCAATTTAGTAAAAGGACAAAAATGGCAACATTCCAATAAGGGGAACCAGAGATATGAATTTTCAAAGGTTTCAGGGAAAATAGCACCAAAAAGCATAAAAGCACCAATGGTTGTCAGTGGTCACAGAAGACTGGGACCTAGGCATTATTTCAGGCCAGCAGCAATGGAGCGGAGGTAGTATATGCTATCTAGGTGTGAACCAGTCGAAGGTTTTACCTTTGGACTTAGCCTTTTATCTGCAAGTCAAAATCCTTCAGCGGGCAAGGGAGCACGCTGTATCTGAGGAAGTTAACACAAAGTCGCATAGGTGTTGGATGTGGTCACGCTGAAGTGGTTGGTTTTGGGCTGGAAAAGCTCAGATCAGTAGCAATTCAAATTTCATGCCCATGGACGTCCTCTTGCTGGTTGGAAACTTTTGGGCCATTACCCAGTCAAGATTTTTACCTTTGGATTTAGTTTCTTTTTTGGAACTCAGACTCCTTCAGTTGGGCGAGGCTGTAGCTGTATCTGATGTTGAGTTTCTTCAGGCCGGTCACGTTCAAGGGCCCTATGAATCTGATTTGCTGATGTGGAGAAACTCAAGCGGTACAAAAGGGGGTGGTGATGGACGGAGCATCTGAATCAATCAAACACTCACACCCAGTCAAAAGATCTGGGTTTAATCCATCACCGTTCTTTAGCCCACTCTGCCACCCCAGTTCAGACATGGCTATATGCAAATCAGTCTGACCCAGTGCCTCATGGGAACAGTCCAGCCCGAACTGCCAAGCCATGTCTTCCCTGGACCGGAAACAAGCTTCCGAGGACCGATTTCTGGCATTCCAGCCGTCTTAAGCCCAGCTTGCTTGAATCCAGTGGCAAAGTGAGCAAGGGACTCACGTCTGAGCATACCCTGCCACACTTATGGTGGCCGAAAGCGGTACAAAAGGGGGTGGTGATGGACGGAGCATCTGAATCAATCAAACACTCACACCCAGTCAAAAGATCTGGGTTTAAGCCATCACCGTTCTTTAGCCCACTCTGCCACCCCAGTTCAGACATGGCTATATGCAAATCAGTCTGACCCTGTGCCTCATGGGAACAGTCCAGCCCGAACTGCCAAGCCATGTCTTCCCTGGACCGGAAACAAGCTTCCGAGGACCGGTTTCTGGCATTCCAAACGTCTTCAGCCCGGCTTGCTTGAATCCAGTGGCAAAGTGAGCAAGGGACTCACGTCTGAGCATACCCTGCCACACTTATGGTGGCCGAAAGCGGTACAAAAGGGGGTGGTGATGGACGGAGCATCTGAATCAATCAAACACTCACACCCAGTCAAAAGATCTGGGTTTAATCCATCACCGTTCTTTAGCCCACTCCGACTGGGGGTGAGTGTTTGATTTGCTCAAACGCTCCGTCCATCATCCCCTTTTGTATTGCTTTGTTCACACTAAGTGTGGCAGGGTATGCTCAGACGTGAGTCCCTTGCTCACTTGGCCACTGGATTCAAGATAGCCTGGCTGATGAGGATTATGAATCCGAAACCGGTCCCAGGATGCTTGTTTCCGGTCCATGGAAGACATGGCTTGGCAGTTCGGGCTGGACTGTTCCCATGAGGCACAGGGTCAGACTGATTTGCATATGGCCATGTCTGAAATGGGGTGGCTGAGTGGGCTAAAGAATGGTGATGGATTAAACCCAGATCAGTTGACTGGGGGTGAGTGTTTGATTTGCTCAAACGCTCCGTCCATCATCCCCTTTTGTATCGTGGAGAAACTCAAGAGCATGAGGAATGCATGTTCTTGTCCTGGTGGTCTGGAAGTCCAAAATTACTCCAAGCCCCTGTTTTTTTAGCGGTGGTATGAAAAGTCCAGTTTGCCACAAACAAGGGTCCTAGGACATCAGGAAAGCACCGGGGGAGGGAGGGGGTTAAGGCTCACTCCAGCAGAGGCCATCAGTAGGGTCAAGGTCAGGCCCTTCAGCAAAAAGGCATCTTGCAGCTTTTGCCACACAGGAGGTCAGCCTGCTGACCCCTGGAGTCCATTTCTTTCACCTAGGTGAGTCCAGTCCTTCAGGGCTCCTCTCATCTCAGAGCCAACAGGGCCAGTCTTCTGTAGGTCCAGAAGGTATTCTGAAGAAGGGGCCTCAGTATGACACATTTACACCTGGTTCTAGCTAGTAGGTTGGGATGACTCCTGTCCCCTCCGTAACTAATGGGGAAAAAGGTTCTCAGGGGTAACTCCACCCACTTTTTCAGCAGTTCTTGTTTGCATTCCTGCAAACAGTGCCCCTCACTCTCAAAATCCAAGATGGCGAACTCCTTTTCCCCTTGTTCAGAGCCTGGGGGTCTACCCAGAGATGTGACCAGGATATTGTGCAGTCATCCTTCTCTGTGAACACTTCAAATAAATTTTATAGGCAGCTGTCTACTGCTGGGTTTGGTACCTGCCTGAATAGTAGGACAAAGGCTAGAGCCTTTCCAAGTGTCACCTAACATTTGCTTGTGACAGGGCAGTCTCCTTTGAAATATATCAAGTTCTTGGGGTACACCTTAACTGGCCCAGCAAGAGAAAATACCTCTCTACTCTAAGCCATTGTCTCTGTTCTCTGGGTACTTTTCACACCTCATCAGGGCTAATCACTCACTGGGCTTCTGCAGGATAGCTAATACAAATTAGCCCTAGGAACACCAGGCTGAGAAAAGGTAACTTTCTAAAAGGTACTTTTTCTTAATATTTATTAAAAACCTGACTTCTTCACGGAGTTGGGATATTAATAAATATTAAAAGGAGTTCTTAATCATATTTCTAGCTGGTCCCAATCTAGAGATGGCAAAATTCATAATGAATCTTGCTTCCCTCATTGTTCTCTGTGCACCAGCCAGACCCTTCTTATAGTGAAAATTGCTTTTGGATACTAGTCGCTGTAAGGACATGTTAACTTTGAATATCTGCATGCCCTACTTTTAAATACCATGCACCATCCTTGTGGGCTGCTAGACTTACATAGGATTCCCATTACTATTTAGAAGGAACTTTTCCTTTTGTCAAAAGGATTTATTTTTAGACTACAAGTTTTTAAACTGCAGAAGTGATGCTACAAAGGTAGGCCTGAAGCCATGTTTTCCTTTGCCATACTAGTCGATAGCACAATAAGTGCTGCAGTCCAGAGGTGACATTTAACTTTTCATGCCATAGGTGTATCTCTGGGCCATATACTATGGCCTTATGCAAAAGGTAAATAAGCCAATCAGAAATTAGCCAGTTGCTACGTTTTAAGGTTCAGGGCACATACATTGGGGTACTGGACAGCAGTGCCCAAATGTACAGTCAAAACCCAGCATTAAAATTCACTAAATAAATGGGGGTGACTATGCAAAAAGGACCATTTTTCCCAGAGCAGTTTAGCGATTGGAAGATATTCATGTGGAGAGGAATCTCTGGGAAGATGTATTCATCAGAAAAGTGAAACAAAAACTCCATGGTGTAAAAAAAGTGCTAAGGGTTGTTTTCTGGTCTAGAGGCCAGGACACTATCACCATAGAAACAGGCATATTTGGAAATAAGACAGTTAAAGAAAAGCAGTTGAAGGTCGGTCAGTTTTCAGAATAAAGGAACGAGCCAGCAGTGAGACGTGAACCCCAGTTTGCCCTTAATTATGTACAAGACGCAGATAACAAACTTATTGAAGAATGTATGATATGGGATATATTTGAGAATAGAAAGACATAAAAAAAATAGTGCAGCTGAGAAGGTAAGAAGCAGAGGTGCCTATTATGTATGGGAAGATACATGGAATATGAATTAACAATGTTACTGTGGGGCTATGTATGCATATATTATTTATTTTCGAGACAGGCAGTGTAAACACGATTCATCATGTACAAGTGTCCTGGTACTAATGTGCGTGAGTGTCCAAAGGGACTATATAACTATATGAAAATATTGTAACGGTCGCACTGTTGTAGTTCTTCTTAAAAACAAACATGTATTTTGCCTTCCAGGAAGCTGTGAATTTCCTTCTGTGATGCTGGTGTACCTGAACCCTGACCTTGACGAGAAGAATATTTTAACATCTGGTACAACGCATGGCAACTCTGCTACTTGCCACAGTTTGAGCTGAGAGTAAAGACTGTGTGTTAAATAAAGATTATAACAAAAGTCTTATAGCGTGAGTTTGCATTGGCAGAACTTATATCGGTCTTGCGGACAGTTTACGTGGAGCCAACATGGAATGTTGTACACTAGGATGGGAAAGGCTAATATGCTAACATGTTTCATACGGTTATGATGAACTTTTTAGGTGCATTCTAGTAAAACATTCCCCTTTCTTTGCATGATTAAAGAATGTTCATGCTATTAGATACATATTATAATCACCAGCTTGGGGAGCATTGAGGAGCCACTGTGCACAAACCCAACTCCCTTTTCTCCATCCTAGAAAAACAAAAAAAAGATTGGCGTAATGCTTGAATTAATCTCAGCCACTTATAATTACTTGGGCCACATTTCAGTCAATCTTCTTTTTGGTCACTGTGCCACTCTATTCACAGACGAGCCACATGCAAATCAGAATTTTTCCAGTTCTAGGGGGGAACAGTCCAGCCCGAACTGCAAGGCTTGGTCCCCTACAGAGGGAAACTCAAACAACCCCAGACTGATTTGGGCATTTTTGTGTCTCATTTGTGATGTGCAACTGGAGTTCAAAGGCACAAAAAGAATGGAGTAGGGTGACCATGGCCTCCTGCGTGTGTTGAAATTTAAAGTGGATAAAACATTATCTGTTGTGCACACTAAAAGTAAGTTTGTAGGGATGGGTGTTTCATGTGTTATTACAATAAGGGAGAATTTACTTACATGACCTAACTTATTTGATACATTATCTTTGCTTCTCCTTACTTCCAGAGACACTAATGCTATAAGAAGTCAAAATCTGTTATCCATAAAGAACAACAGGGGCCACCTTTGTCTGTACACCTTTATAAATTCTAATTAAACATATTTAAGGGATCTACAATTAACGATGTCCTACTTGTTAATGCACTCAATTATGGTAATTGATCTATGCTTATCATTGAATTTGTGTAGGAAGGAGTGGGAAAAAAATTGGTGAAGCCAATTCTGAATTATGTATCCCTGAATGGAGATACATTAAAAAAGTGTATTAATACTTTCTGACGAAGGCCACTTACAATATCTAGATTCCTGGAGAGGTTTGGTGGTCGGGATGCCCAAGGTGAGCAAACAGAGTATGCTGGGCTCAAATGGAATAACTCTTAACCAGAGCTTCACTTCATACTTTGTAGACCTATGGCTATGATTTACCTTGGAGCAGATGTACGAGATACTTACCTTCAGTAACGATGTATCTGGTAGAGACGATTCTAGCCGCAGATTCCTTCACGTAGAATTGGTGATGAGTAGTGTCAACACTACAGTATCGAAGGCAGGGAAAGAAGAAATAACAAAAACGAGCACAGCCTTGAGCAGCCACCCTGCCAGTATGTAGACATGTCCCTCCCTTGAGACAAAGACATATGCAAAACATCATGACTACAAGTAGCAGGACTACAACCCCAACCATGAGACAATGAAGGAGAGCCAGTTTCAAGACAAACAGGAACAACAAACCTCCAAGCAACCTCAGCACAGAGGGTGACCACCCCCCCAGAGGACCCCAGCCCACAGGATAGCAGAGGGGGCAGAACCCTTAGGAGGAAGAAAAGGGGAAGGGAGAGGAGGGAAGAGAATTAGAGGCAAGCCCCCAATCCTGGAGCAACCAGAGCAGAGGGGCACCCTTTAAACCCATCCACCAATGCCCCAAGAAAAGGAAGGGACAAGCAACAAGACGGATCAGCCTGCCAAAGAGCGAAAGAATGCACTCACAGAAGACAGCCCCCCCACCGGGAGGCGAGTGCAGAAGACCAAACCAAAAGTCCTCGCAGAACGGGGAAGGGTGGGCCGTGAAGGAATCTGTGGCTAGAATCGTCTCTACCAGATACATCGTTACCGAAGGTAAGTAACTCGTACATCTGATAGAGACTACTAGCCGCAGATTCCTTTACATAGAATAGATAACATAGCCATACCCGCGGGGAAGGAGGGTCTGCAAAAGGACCCGACCAGCCTGGACATAACAGAGGGTCCCACAGGGGACTAGTCCAACAGACAGGGCGAGGAACCTCCAGGGAAAGGGAACCCCTACAAGCAGAACACCACCGTCCCAAAGAGGGCTGTAGGAAGAAGAAATGAACGAAGAAGATGCCAGTTCACACTCAAAGGAAACAAGGGCAAGGCACGGGGAGGCCGAAGTACTGCACACCACTACAAGGCAACAGAACCTCCATCCAAGGCCAAGGCAAGGAAGAGGAAGAGGAAGAAGATCAAAAGAATGGCGCCAACAGCAAGAAGCAGTCGAAAGCAGGAAGAGTAGTCCGAGGCACCCAGAAAGATAGGGAAGGCTGCACCTTGAAAGAGGGAGAAGTACAAAAATCATCTCAGCCTCCAGGACTGAAAACATAAGGGTGAAGAAAATACCCGGACACCTCAGAGAGGGGTCCACACACATGACCCAAAAAGAAGCAGAGCCAGGACGCCAGGCCACAGACAGCAGGTCAGACCTGGCGAACAGCGCAGCGGTCCTGGAGAGGGACACTCCGGGTCGCCACCAAGGCATTCCAACCCAGTAATAAGGGAATTGCACCAGCAATGTACATAACGCCATGGAGATAAGAGGCCCGAGGGCAACCACAACTCCCCAGCACAGAACAAGCTATATAACAGCTACCACTACCCCACATGGGGTATGTTAAGTCCCAAGACATGGGAACTCTCTGAGGAAGAAACTTCTGGAGAAGAGACACCAAAAACACACAGTAAAGAAGGTCCGGCTAGCAACCAACAGAACCACAGTCCCAACAAAAGAGGACTCGCAGGCACATGAAGCACATAGATCACACAACTGGGGCGAACTGCCCCAACAAAAGGACAGCTCCCAAAAACCAGATCAACTCACAGATCACTGAGGGGGAGAAGAAGGAGGAGGAGGAGGAGGAGGAGGAGGAGGAGGAGGAGGCGGCCGAAGCCCCGCCAAGAACCTCCGGATGGCCGAGTCCGCCGGGGCGTGGAACAAAAGAGTGCCATTTAAGGGAAGATCCACCAGTCGTTCTCGAACATTTTCCGGAACACACTGTCCCGAAGCCAAGCATGGGGGCGAAGTGCAACGAGGAAGCCATGGCACGACCAAGCACCTCAGAAATGTACAGAGCAGAGCAAAGTATAAACGCCGCCAGCTCCCGGCCATCTAACGCATGGTGTCACAAATCAATACCAGCACCCTCCTGAGAAGCTGCAGATCCAAGGGACTCCGCCGAGTCCCACAAACAAGAGGTGGCCCTAGCAAGCACAAATAAAGTGTTAAGGGCCAGCAGAGCCGTACTGGTGGAAGCGAACATTTTGCGCCCGCAAGAGTCCAGCCAGCGAGCCTCCCGTGATGGTGGAGACAACAGCGACGGCAGGGAGAGAAAGGCAGTCCACAAGAGGGGCCCACTGGCAGAGGGGTGGGGGGAAGACACACCTGGTCACGCGGTGTTGGAAGGTGCAGAAGGTGTTGGGGCACCGGCCCCCGTGGCAGGACAGCTCCAAGTCCCCATAAGAGAAAATTGGAGCGAACCTTCAAAGGGAAGCAGTAGTTACCTACCACCAGAGCCCTGATGGAGAACCTCCAGAAGATGATCTGGGAGAAAATGGGCAGCGGGGTCACCCATGCGCAATATTCACACGGCCGTGGAAACAGCGCGAACGAAGGCTGCCCCCACCTTCGTGGGGCCCTGCAATGTGGAAAGCAGCTCCTCTGTGGGCGACGGCTGTAGGCTAAGGCGGCCATCCCCGAAGCCAATCGGAGCAGGAAGGGGCCAGGCCCGGAAAGGAGAAAGAGGCGCCGAGGAGTGGGGGACCTGCGGTTCCTCCGGCGAAATCCGCGGCTGCGGTGACTGCGTGGAACCACCCTTAGAAGACGTCGGGGAAAAAGCCACAACACGGTGACCCGTCTCCGGCGAGGACGACACCAGCAGGCGCCCAACCTCCGGGAAGAGGGGACATCCGAAGACTAGTCCACGACCTGACGCCTGTCCGGTGCCATAGAGTCCGCAACCTGGATCAGGACGTCATCGTCGTCCAACGCCAAAGGCGACTCCGGACAGGCCTTCGCCACAGCACATGGCACAGGAGACCGCGGCTGGGCCGCAGCCGAGGTGGTCTAGGGCGCCGGCTCGACCTCTGATCAGGCAGCCGCCTGCGTGGAGGAACGCGAGACGAGAAGCACCCGGGGAGTGACAAGGAGACCCCCGCCAGCCTCGACCCATGAGGGGACGAGAAGGGCCCGCTGACCCCATGGCGGTGCCAAGGCCGACACCGCGAGGTGGGACGAGGGGAGCCCGGGGAAGGACGCGGAGTCCCCCCGCCAGCCTCGACCCTTGATGGGACGAGGTGGGTTCGCCGACCCCTGTGGCGCCGCCAGGGCCAGCTGCCGCTGCGTCACCTTGGCCTCAGACAAGACTGCTGCTTGTCCACAGGGCCGAGAGGAGCTCGGGGATGCGAGAGGAGCTCGGGGATGCAACCCGAGCCCTGGCGACCTCCTGCGACACCACAGGGACTCCTGCAGGATTTTGCGGCGAAGCAGAGGCGCCGTGGTCCAAAGGAGGGACCCCCGAAGGGCCGCACCCCAACGGTACCACATCCTCCAAGCCTGGAGCCGAGCCAGTCGGCGCCGGAACTGCCGGAGACGCCGCAGAGGGGCCCGCACCATGCAAGGGATCCGCTGACGTCCCAAGAGGGGAAGGAGGAGGGGGAGAAGCCAGCAAGGCCTGCAAAGCTGCCGCATATGTCTCCATCTGGGCTCTCGACGCCCCCTCACCGGGAAACGGTGGATAGGGGAACGATACGCCGGACCGCATCACCCACGGAGAGCCCACGCCCCCAACAGGCCAGAAACCAGCCCTCCTCGGGGACAAACTGCGACACTTACAGACAGGTGAGCGACGCTCTAGCGGCACAGGGGATGAATGATGACGGTGACGATGATGGCTGCGTCGAAGACCTTCCGCAGAGGCTGAGCAAGGCGACAAAGCCGATCTGGACATGCGAGCCGAGAGAAGTTTCATGCGGCGCTCCCGCAGCGACTACGGCTTCAGCCGTTGACACGCGTCGCAATCAGTGGAGCCATGATCTTACCCCAAACACCACATGCAAATGAGGTGAGGGTCCGTCGCCAACATCAGGCGTCCACACTAAGAACACGTCTTAAAGCCCGAAGGCATCCGCACACTGTTCCCACAAACACATGCAATAGCGAAGGGAAAGGCCTAAACAGGCCCGGAGCATGAATCGGATCCGTGTTGCACGTGGAAAAGGAAAAAAAACTGACGTAGGCACGCTGGGGTGAGACTTATGTGACCTCGCTGTGACGTGCGCGGACGACGCCTGGGCGGAGCTGCGTGGTGCTGTACCCCTTCCCCCCCGGCGCGCAGGGATGCTGTGGCAAAATGTTTTCAGGATCTAGTCTCACGCCAGGGGATAATTCTACATGAAGGAATCTGCGGCTATTAGTCTCTATCCGATATCAAACACATGCATGGGGAGCTGCCAAATATCCACCAGGTAGAGCTAAAAAAAAAATTTACGTTGGGAGAGTAATAGATTGTCCAATGTGAAAAGGAGTAATTACCTCTAGCCAAAAGGCCGCCTTGTCCTTATCTGGACAAAAGGTGGTGTATGGTAGCTGCGCTTAGAGTTTACTCGTGTCGCACAGAAGTTACCATGACCAGGAATACTGTCTTAAGAGTCAGAAGACGTAGTGAACAGCTGTGCACTGGTTCAAAGGAAGTGCATGAGGAACGTGAGGACCAACTTGAAATTCTACTACAGCATTACAAAGGGTTTGGGTGCAGAAACGTGTCAGACCTTTTGTAAACCTCATCACAGCAGGTGAGTTGAACAAGGATTGTTGTTCTGGTAAATGAAAAATGGACGAAGAGCAGACAAAAAAAAACAATTTATGGTGCCCACTGCAAATCGCTGCTGAACCAGAGTAAAAAAAAAAGCCATCCAACAGTTTGGCCTGTAACAGGTTCATATTGCAGGTGCCACACCAGGCCACCAACTTGTTCCAGCACCCAGAGTAGACCAACTTTGTACAGGGAGATTTGGTAGCAAGGATGACATCTAGAATTTGGGGAGGAAGATCGAACAGTCAACTGCCACCGCTCAAACCCCAATGAAAGGGAGCCACTGTGAAGGAGTAAGATGTGACTTTGGCATGTTGACAGTGAACCCTAACAATGTCAGAAGGTTCAATGTCATCTGGAGATGGTCTATGACTGACCGCGGCAAATCCGAGTTCAACAACCAGTTGTCAAGTTAGGGGAAAAACTGTAATCCCCAACCTCCAAAGGTGTGCTGTGACCACCGCTATCACTTTCTTGAACAGCAGAGGGGCTCTGTTGAGGCTGAATGAGAACATGGCAAATTGAAAATGTTTCCGGCTCACTTTGAATCATAAGAAACGTCTGTGGAACTGCAGGATGGATTCACTAAAGTAGGTGTCCTGCAGGTCCAAAGCCACCATCTAGTTGCCTAGGTCCAGAGTAGACAACATGTGGCAACATGAGCATGTTGAATTTGCCCTTCTGCAAGGAGATTAGGGGAACAGCGAGCTAAAATAGGACCAAGTCCTCAAACCTTCTTCAAAACAAGGAAATAGCAGGAGTAATAGCCAGTCAATATTTCCGGGGCCAGAACCTACTCTATGGCTCCTTTGGCCAAGAGAGCCTAAACTTCTTGATGTAAGATGGGCAGGTACTCCTCTGAAAATTGCTCAGATGTGGGCAGATGATGCAGTGGGACGGAAAGGAATGGCAATTCATAGCCCGAGGGATCTACCTGTTATATTATGCTACAGTTGGGAGAAATGTGTGATCCTGCCTCCCACAGGGTGATCCTGTGCCACTAAGCGGTTTGATGGCTGTTGCTGTATAGGCAGGGGACTTGAAAGTTTGTTGCTTCTGGAGGCCTGGATTTTGTCTACATGACCCCCTACCAATACCCTGAAAGGACCGGGATTCCTGTGGTGGAGGCGTTAGGCCATAAAAGGTACAGAACTGCTGAGTGAATTGCCTAGCAGAAGTAGAATGGCCCAAGGAATGTGCTTTGGCCCAGCTTCGTTTGAAGAGTTCCAGGGCAAAATCAGCCTTCAAATCAAAACAAGCGAGACCCAGCAAACGACATATCCGTGTCTCCAGAGAATACTGTGGCTCTCAACCGTATATGACACTGAAGCATCATGCTAGTGCAGACTGCTCTGCCCAAGCAGTCCGCAGTGTTAAGTCTAGAACAGATAACCTATTTAGCTGAATCCTGACCATCCCCGATGGTTTTAGCCAGGCTGGCCCTAAATCTTCAGGGACTGCCGGCAAGATCTCACCAACTATATCCAATAAAGCATTGGAATGTCTCCCCGGCAAAAAGGTGGCACTGAGTGAATGGTGGACGAGGCTGTCCACGGAAAACATTCATTTCCCAAATGCTTCTATTTTCTTTAACACTCCGTGGGAGTCATCAGAAATTAATTGAGGTCAACCCTGCTGGTCGAACCCTGAACAATCAGACTTTCTGTTATAGGGTGCTGTGTCAAGAAGTCAGGGTCACCTGCCACTGGCTCCTGGCAAGCTGCCTAGTTCACTGGTGGACAGAAACAAGACTTAGGCCAGGCGCACACTAAGGTGTCAGTAAGGCTACATTGAGTGGTCGGAAAGGCTCAGAGGAAGTCTGTCCAAGTTGCAAAACGTCTGCCAATACATTGGGCCCGATTCACAGAACTAACTTAAGACAAAATCCTAAACTTACTACCATTTTGGCATTCACAGAAGGCACTTACTTATTTTGGTATTCACAGAAGGCACTTACTCATTTCCGTATTCATAGAAGTTAGGATTCCTAACGTTAGGACTCCTAAATGCCTGCTGTGAATACTGAAAGTCTTAAAGTGAGGATTTATCTCAGTTTAGGAGTCCTAAAGTTAGGAGTCCAACTTTACTACTCCTAAACTGAGAAAAATCCTAACTTTAATACTTTTGGTATTCACAGAAGGCATTTAGGAGTCCTAAAGTTAGGATTCCGAACTCTAAGTGCCTTCTGTGAATATCAAAACGGTAGTAAGTTTAAGATTTTGTCTTAAGTTAGTACTGTGAATCGGGCCCCTTAGTTATAACATCTATAGTCGGCAGCTAGAAGTCTAATACCACTGCTGCCCGTCTCATTGCCACAGTTAAAGAGGCACTTTCTTTAGTTTATGGCTCAGAGTGACAAAGCAACCCAGTGTCCGGAGAAGGGTAGAACCCATTGGCATCCAGCAAGTCCATGCACAAATTTTCATCTTCATCATTGGGTGGGGAAAAATAATCCCAATCAACTACATGGTCATCTCCAAAAGCTGGTTGACTAATTTCAGTGTTGGAATAAAAAAAGTTGTTGAGCACTGGGGTGCAGCTCTGAGGTAAAGGAAGGCTTCTATCTGAGGTGGAATGAAGAGGGACCCATTGTGTCAGAACGGCTTCAAGATGCGACCTCAGTCGGGTCCAGGACAAATTCTGCTCAGAGTCAGATAGGACTATTTGGAAAGGTTCGTGCATCTGCAGTGTTGTGGTCAGTGTTTACATCAAATGGACTACTTTGGATGTAAATGCCGGACTACAAGTTGGCACCAACACCACAGTAGAACCAGAGACAGGCTCAGGAGGCATAGACAGCGACAAAGGCTGACCTGCCAATGGTAACCCAACTGCAGGCCACCACAGATCCTTGTGGCATGTCAGGAGCTAGAATAGTGCAGAAGATTTGCAACATGGCCTTTTTAAAAGCTTCAGTATGTCGTGATGACACCAATGGCTCAGGAAACTAGGGGTGCATCAGGTTCCGTTGTGGAAATCGGCTCCTCGACCTGGAGCAATACCGGGAGGCATCCTGGCATCCTTGTGACTTCTCTAGCTGAGTGGCAGAACTGGGGCGAATCCTGCTTGGCTGTCACATGCTTGCAGTTCGACTTCCATGAAGACTTGGCCTTCTTGTGCTTGCAGTTTGACTTACTAGAAGACTTGCACCATGAGGGAGACTGATCGCAGGAACGGCCCCACAAGAAGGAAGCGGGTCAATTTCCTTGACTTCTGAGAAGGACTTCTGTGACTTCTCTCAGTGACGTGCAGCTTTGATGCACACTCCCAGATTGGCTTCAGATTCCTAACGGCAGACTCCTCGCAGGACTTCGTGCCTTGAACCGAACACCAGAGGTACACCATGAAGGAGGTCTGTCAGGCATTTGTTTGCAAATTCCCCTATTAAACCTGGTAGTTTTAGGAGGAGACCTAGTTCTGTTGCAGACAGAAAAAGCAGACTTTTGAGAACAAACTTGTTAACTAACAAGAAAAAAGTGGAGGTGAGTTCAGGATCCGAGCACAAATGTGCAGAAAGAAAGAAACGGATGCTGGTGTGGGGCCTATATATGCATTGTCAGTTCTGGGGTGGAACGAAGTCAATGCCAAGCTGCACGGTGCCGCCTCCTGTGCACAGGAGCAATGCTGTTTAAATCTTCCACAACCATTCTGGTGCCTGGAAAGATTCTAAAGGTGAGGAATCTGCCATTAGAAGCATCCATGTGAAATTGGCAAACCATTTTTGAGATGACATTGTAGCCAAAATAAACATGGCCAACTTCCACATCTTCCTAGACACACGGTGCAATCTTATTCATGCCTTCCTCTATTGTGTCTTGCCAACTTCACTGAAGACCGGCCCTATCACTCCTAAACTCAAAAAGCCTAAACCTGACCCTACCCAAGCTTAAAATGATCGTCAGATACCAAACTAGGGAAAGACTTTAAAACAAACAAAAAATGGTGGCCATCCAAGTACTTAATGTATTATCCACAAAACACCTTCTCACCAACTATAAAGCTAGCTTTACACCAGGCTACAGCACTGGAACTGCAACGTTAAAAGTACTGGACGACATATTTCACACTTTGGACAAAGGTGATTCATGCCTGCTAGTGCTGCTTGATGTGTCAGCAGCCTTTGGCACAGTTGATCATGGAAGTCTTCCTGAGCGAACCCCACCACTCCCAAAACACGGTGCGGAGTTCCGCAGAGCTCTAGTATAACTTTGTTTTGATTCACTCTATACATGGAGCCTCTGCGCCTATTCCCAAAAAGCTCTGGTGTAACAGTGTATCAACAGGAGAGGACACCCAACTATAGATACAAATCTCAGTGGTTGAAGACACCTGAACCCTAATCCAATACCTTTCCCAACTACACACATGAATGAGAGGTAACTTACTCCTACTGTACCTCTTAGAAAACGTAATTCATCTACTCCACTTCCTAAAGAGAAAGTTCGACTCTTGGACTCACTGAAAGTTGAGTCTTTCACCCACTCTAACATATCAGCTAAATACCTATTCGCTTAGCTCAAATCTCTCATTAGTCCCTCACATCAATGTGGCCAAATCTGCCAACTTCCACCTGCATACAGAGAAAAAAAAATAATGAAACCTCATCCCCAAACATCTGAAACAGGCGTTCATTCTCTAGTTACCTTTCTTCTAGAACTGCTGGAATTCAGAACTACAGCACACTAACTATTTTTCTCCGGGGAGGCCATGGCAGCCTGGAACTCATGGACTCTCAAGCTCAGAACTTTTAGCCCTCCCTCAATCTTCCAGAATTGCTACCCTAACTACCAGAAACAGAACCCAAGAACTCGGACTAAATATATATTGCTCATACGTTTTCCTCTCCCAAACTCGATGAAATCCCAAATTGTTTTTAACAAAGTTGTAATCCAAAGTGACCTAATACCGACTGGGCCAGGTGTGGTATATAAATGATCAAATACATAAACAAATCAATGTTTGGCACTGATAAGAGGCCATGTGAATATTAAGTAAAGTGAAAGAAAGCAGAAAGCAACTGTGAATAATTACAAAATTAAAAAAATAGTCAACAGTTGTAATTTACATAACCTCACACTACAAGTAACAAGGGAAACAGGAGCAATCCATCTTTCAAGAGAAGGGGCGTTTACCGGAATGTCATAAGTAAGTACCAGAAAGAGAAGAGGCTCACATACCTTCAAGCGTGGAACATCTCGAGATTAAAGATGCATTTGGAAGCATGTACTCCGGTTCCAAGTCTTCTTCTAAAATGGCAATTAAGTGAATGCTACAAAGAACCAAGAAGACCAAAGCAGAAGCAAATGTAAAACTAGACACTTTTAATGGAACAGTACTGAAGCAGAGAGCAAAACTGCATTGCTTTGAATTAAGTAAATTAAAAGGATCAACAATGTGCCGAGAAAATTGAAAAAGCAATTAGAAGTACTTGAAACAAGGCTTAACCAAATGAGACAGAAGTGTTGATAACAAGGTGTGTGCAACCATTTCCCGACGAGATGCTAAGATGGACATAAGGCTGCACAATTCTTATCACTATCTCCTTCCCATGTTGCGGTCTACGAAGTTTTAAGATGTGCTGCATTATCTGATCTGTAGGCCAATTAAGGAGGAAGGGTTTACACAGCTAGATGACTTATTGGTGGGGATCGACTGAACAAGATTGAAAAACCATGCAGCTGAACGTGGGGGACACTGTCCCTTGATTCTATCTTGCAGCTCAAGAGACTACAAGATACAATCTACTGGCAGGATTCTCTCAATTAGACATCAAGAGCTATTAGGTCTTATTGGAGCAGCAGCTAAAGAGACAAAAGAGCTTCCTTCTGGTACAAAACGGTAGTGAAGGAGCTGTGCAAATATATCAAGCAACAGCAGCAAAGTGGTCTATGGAGTTGAGAGACTCTGTTTCGGAGTAGTGTTGGTGAATCTATGACGCATAATGCTCTCAGCTGGTTTCTCTGATATGCTTGCATATGTCTGGTCTTTTGTATCAAGTATTTGAGAACAAAAAGGCTTAGAAGTAACAATTAAGGTAAGCCTGAAGCTGGTATGCATGGGCATGGTCCAAAAGAAGGGGGACAGGATCGACAGATGCACGCAAGTAAACGCTCTACTTTTTGCTCATTGCCAGGCTGTCGAATTTAAAGTGTTGAGTCAGTCGATTAGATCTGCTATCTCATAACTGGCTGCTTCCTGTACCTGTGAGTTCGTTTTGGGGTCCTTTCTTCAGTATTTGAGCCATAAATAGTATGATGCTGCTGCACCCTCAGCAGTGTGTTCCCTTTACAAAGGGTTGAGCAAGATTATAATTTGCCGAGTGGTAGTTTTGGCAGACCTCTGCAGCCGGTTGATCAAATCACTGGCGAGGCTGCACATTAGGGCTAAAAAATAATTCACCACGAAATTCTTGTGAGCTTCAGCCTCACTAACATTGAATATGCGTGAAAAACATGCAAAACAAGGTCAGGTCTGGGGCACGTATGCCAATGTTCAAGTAACTTTAAATGTATTAGCAGGAAAACTAAAGTGATGTCAACTGGACTCCAATGAGATCCCCGACTGTTGTGTGTTCTCTTTCTCCGAAAACACTGTTAACTCAAATATCTAGCAAGGAACGTTTCAGTTAAATTTGAAGAGAGGAACTAAATGACTGACAGTGTTGGGCTATCCATGAGATAACAGCTTTTTTTTTTATACATCATTTTTTATTGATTTTCCAAACAAGCAAAAAGAGGGGGTTTGGTTACATGCCTCTGACATGTAGCAAAATCACAGTGTAAATCAGGGTATGCATGGCATCTCTGAATATCGTAGGATGTATAGGTCAACTAGTAATGCACTTCACACTGATCCATGAGATAACAGCTATTATAATACTATAACAGCAATAGAGACATTGGATAATGCTGGCCATTGGCTCTTACTCCCTTGCCTGGGTCTGAGGTCCATTAGTGAAGAATGTTACTGACCGGTCTGGTCTGATAGTGCTGAGTTAACATTGCTCGGAAAAGAATGTTTAGCCTTGATAGCATGCCAGATAGTCCTAATATACTTAATGCCAGATTTTCTGTCTTGACATCAAAGTATTCGGCAATCGATTGTGTCCGAATATTCATTCAATACATTTTACAAGTTCAAATCAACATAAAGGTGAATGGATTTGAAATACAATGGTAAATGCAGATGATATTTCTGTAAAGGACAGAGAAGAATAAACACTGTTGTAAACACTCTCATAGCATCTACATTTGTATAGGGGGATAGTAGACTTCGATATATTTCATGACGGCATATATTTTAGAAATGTTTGTAATCTGCAAGTTAATAGCTTTATTTTATTGATTGGCAAATGCACTTTCCATATATTTTGAATTTACAGGCAAGTAGATCAAAAAACTAACACAGAATAGAAAAATGCAGTTTCCATAAACATAATTATACAAAATATATTCAGTAACATTGTTCTTAATATAAAACATTTAACAAATGTGCTTGCATTATAAACATATTTTACAATTTGGCAAACATTACAGTACGTACTGTAATGTAGTGGTAAATTCTGTTGCAGAACAAAATAGCAGCACTGACAGAATTCAAACCTTATTAGTACTGCCTTGTTAAACAATTCATATGATGATCTTTAAGGAAATGTAGGTTTTGAGCACAAAACACAAGAAAATAATTCATACGCTCCTCAAGTCGATCCAAATAGGAGACATTGTGGAATATCCCACAATGGGTGGAGGTCTCCAGTAGCCAGTTAGCTGAAGGTCCACAACAAAGGTTGACATCAAAACTAAAATCAAAAATACAATTTCCATAATAGCACTATAATTGACAGATCCCTGTTCTGTTTTCAGGTATCTAAAGGGTCGATTAAAGGCCATTTAATTAACAACATTTTGAAGACTTATTGACTGCCCATATTTGATAATATAGGCAATATTGACTACAAGCCATTAAGTGCTGTTTGAGAGCATCTACACTCTTTACGCAAAGGCTTTGCTAAAGATGGATCCAGATGTTTGTCAATTAAAATAATAACATTATTCTGAGCAAATCAAGAAGATTACAGATAACCAAACCACAATAATAAGTACAAAACTTCAACAATTCCAACCTAAAAAATAATTATTTAGGAACTTTATATCGTCTGTTTGACAGACACATTTACTAGGCATTTAACCATTGATGATGCATTTACTATTCAAGTTTTCACTCTTCAATATTTTATTGCATCAATGTGGCAGCAGAGATTTCTTTGCAGACAGTGACTATTGCCTCTTCTGATTGTTTTTGCCTCTTTCCTTTTGGTGTCTTCCCTTTTCTGCCTGTTGATTTTTCGTTTGTTGCCTCGCAGACTGCTCTCACATGGATCATACACTTCTCTGTGTCCTGTTCCAGTAGCCACATGTCTCCAATATAGATTGAAACCAAAAATACAAGAGCAGCTGTGAAGATAAAAAACACCTTTAGTAAATCAACAAAGTTTCCAGATTGGAAAAATGAAACAAAGATGATTAGCCAAAGAGTAACAGGCTTTGATGCATTATCAATTGGCATTATACCCAGGTTCCCTGACAGTGTCCTGGCCCAAATGGTCAAAGGCGGGCTTACCCATGTCTGTTGTGCAGCATATGCTGATGAATGTTGTGGTCTCATGACTCATCTGTCAGCTGACAAAGAGCCCGCAACAAGACTGCTAACAAGCAGTACCTTCCTGAAGGATGCTGAATTGAGAAGTGCGATTTTCAGGACAATAATGAAGCTATTAAAAAGGAGTAACTGGTGTAAATGAACTAAAGGCCCTGAGAATATCTCTTTCATGACTTTCAGGTGACAGTCAACCAAGTAATAGCACTCGAAGAAATAAGCTCGGGGAAAGGAAGTCTAAGACAAGTTCTTCTCTAAAATTCTCCGAAAACTCAATTTCCAAAGCCAAAAACTCAGTCATTAGTGCCATGGAGTCATCATGTAAGGTAAGTGCCTTTGTTCCTCCTGAATTCACAGAATGAAGTCTCACATTCTGATTTGTCAACTATCAGCTGATGGAGAGTCCCAACCATCAATCCGATGCCTGCAACTTCTTGCTGAAAGATGTGTAAGCCAGGTTGCAATAGCAAGCTGGTACAAAAATAAATTGGTGAGACAACACAAGCATTAGCAATGCCAAACAGGTCTGTCTAAAAACTGAAACTAATCTTGAATTATTGGTGTGTAATGCACTTCCTAAGTATTGCAAAAACTAAGGACCCCCTGCCTTGAATTGGTCAACAGGGCAGGGAACACAAGCTATAACATACAAGGATGGACCCCCGTCTAACCTTGCTCATTGATTGTCATGAATCTTCAATTTAACATGAATGTGCTAGAGGCTCAGAACAATTTTGGTTGACTTAAACGTGTTTATTTCATCACTTTTAATAGTACATCAATGTATTGTTTACACTTAAATAATCCTTTCTATTGTGTGCATGGCTAAACATAGATGTTTGGAAAATGCCAAAATAGTTAAAAACATTAAGGCACATACAACCCATTACTTTCGTACACATTAATTTTCTCCCACATTCATCACTCGATGGTTCCACATATAAAAAATAAATGTGCTATTCAGTTGTTATGGATCAGGTTTAGCTAAGGTCTTGCTAGATAGTATCAAATATGATGTTCAATACTGAATTTTTCTTCTATGTTTATTCAATCAACCAGATAATACATAAAATAACTCAGAAATTCAGTGAAAAAAACAAAGACTAAAGTGACGTTATAGTTAGATGAAAATTTAGTTAAAGTGTGACATTTTAAATAAAAGAAAACAACGATATTCACCAGTTAAAGTTTTTTTTTGCTTAAATGTTACGTTTTAACTGACATTTTCACTTCACTATTACTATCATTTTAACCTTTGTTTTTTTCACGGAAAAAAATAAGGATTTTCACTGAAATAAATATAGATTTTCACAAAAACAAAAAACATAAGTTAAAGTAGTTATAAGTGAGAAAGTTAATAAGATAGTAACTAATGGTTAAAAAAAACTTTAAAATTCACTGAAAACGCACTACTGAATAAAAAAAACAAATAGCACTTAAGTTCAAAAGTTATATGCAACTGACGTAAGTGTAACTTGAACTGCTACGATGCACTGCTTATGAGTGCACATATTACATCACTGACAATGTCTGAAATTTATGTCAGTTCGAGTTATACTTATGTAAGTATAAAAGGTAAGTTTCAGTGCTTTTTTAGTTTTAGAACGGTGGTGCTTTATCAGTGAATTTCTAAGATTTTTTTTAACATCAGTTAAAATTTTACTACCTTCCTCACATATAACACCACTTCAACCTTTGTTTTCTTTTCAGTGAATTTCTATGTTTTTTAACGTAAAGTAATCTCTTATAATTCTACGTCTGCAGCCAATCACATGGCACATTGCATGGCTGACGGGGCATTGGCTGCAGGCCAGGTTCTGCAGCAACCTCCCATGAACAGACAATCCCTTGCAGTGAGACAAACCCCTGTGAGTGTCCAACCGTCCTGAGACACTCATTGCACATTCTATTTTTTGTCCTGTGGGACTCCTGCGGAACCACAACTGTTCTGTTGACAATATAGGCACTGTTAAGTCTGGCTTAAAAAGAGAACTAAAGTCCATAAAAAGTATCCTGTTGTAATTTTCATATAAAACACAAACCATGAACCACCCTTAAGAATCTCAGCAGCAGTACTTTCTAAATTACAAATTAACAGTAATCTGGAGTAAGACTGCAGGGTGAGCCTCCTCTCACTGGAAAAAAAGCAGCATGTAATAGGCCATATCCTTGGCTTAGCATCCTCACCTTTTACAAAGTATGCTCAGGTAATTCATAATGAATTCATGCAGCCTTGCTTAAGGGATAGTTTGCTGTAATCACTTTCAATTTCCATATACACAGTACGCCTGTAGAGTTAAACGTTGCAGACCAAGCAACCTGCATAGAGCACTTTTACACTCTTACCAGGAACTCTCTAAACTTGGTTAGTAATTGCACCTTATTAACAACCATGTAGGTTCATAGGGTACCAGACTTCCTATCCATGTTTAATGGTTATTGCGATATTTTGTAGATGCATGTATTATGAGTAGCGGAGGCAGAAAGTATTTAATATAAATGAATTGACCACAGCAAACCATGTAAATCTTTAAGCGTGCCATGTGAAGAAAAGTTAAGGGAAAAACTTCCATAAATAAACATACTTAGGGAAATAAAAAGCAGACTGCAGATTAAACATTACTGTATCATGTAAATAAAAAATGCGAATGAGGCAGAAGCTTGCAGGCAGAGTTTATATGTTACTTTGTTTGCAAATCTAAACTCTGCTTACTTGTGTTTAGGAGATTGATCATCTGCGCCACTGAGCTGAAGCACAACATGGCATTAATTTAATGGGATATAAAACAGTAAGATAATAAATACAGTGTCAGTTATTAAGATGAGAAGCTCTAGTCTATTTCTCCGCCCCTGATATTTTCAAACTCAGTGGGAACCTGAATGATCCAGATCCTGCCTAAATCGGAGCAACATTTCTACAAAGGATCAATCAAAAAAATTGTCAACATAAATGTATTTCCTATAGCAACAAAAGTTTTTTTAAGTATTTTCAGAAAAGCCCCACGGAAGCTACACTGCTATAAGAGAATAAAAAGGCAAAAAAAGAGTTTTCCATAAATGACTATGTGTAGGGCAAATACATTTTGGGGCCTATCAAAGTGGAGTTCGTATTTTGGATAGACTAGCTGCCTGGGAAAAAACACACTCGGATTATCAAACTGCCTAGAAAATAAATATCCACCAGAAATCATTTTATAAAGCATGCTCAAATTTTTAAGTTTCCCAAATTTTTAACTAAACTATGATATTTGAAAGGATGTTAACCCCTTCGATGCTCATTAGAACGCTCAGCACACCGCGAAAATTCGCACCGCGCTTAAGCGGTTACTTTAAAGAGAATTAAAATTAAGTCACCTTTTTTTTTGTCGTCCTCTTCGTTTCCAGCACGATGGCATAATTCCTTCAAAGGTTCGTGAAAACAGTGGTGTTGTATTCCTTGAGCTTCCAATAGCTGGATCATCACAATGTTAAATAAATGGAGGGCATCAAAGTTGAGGGTCTTCATAGAAGTTGCATTGCTGACTTGGTTATAAAGTTTAAAGAGAATGCTTTTTAGTACACAGTCTTTCAGAATCTCGTCAGTCACAGCACCATGAGGCAAGATCTTTGTTTTAAGCCAATGTAGCATCTCAAAAACATTTTGCCAACTGACAGTATGTGTGGCCATACATTTTAACACCCACTTGACAACAACATATGCAGTTGTACACACAAGGCCCATTGTATCCCCCTGTGACTCTTCTATTCCATCCTGCTCAACAGGAGGAGTTGCAGATATGGACGGGAAAGTAGGCTCCCAGTAAAGAAATATCGTTTCCAGATGTTCTTTGCATGTTTCCAGATGAGAATCATCCTTCTGTTCATCTACTTTGTCCTCTAAGTCCACGTTAATTTTTTTCCGACTTTGGCGAGACAATGACCATCCTAGAACATGAGGCTTGTTTTTCTCTTTTATGGTTTCTGCAAAATGGTAAAACTATATTAATTAATACTGTCAACATTTTCTACTAGAAACACTGCACATTCTAAAAAACACATACTGACACATTAGGATGTCGACCAATAGATTGACACAAGAAGCAACACCACCATCATCCTTCGTGATGCAAGGTTTGCTTGCATCAAATGGTACAATTTAAAACAGCGAGAAAGGCCACATCTTACTTAGTACATACACATCTCAAACCGGATTCTAACTTCCATTGACTGGACGGGTTGCAGCCTCATTTCACTGAACTTCAGCACTACCAACAAGCAAACAGGCACCAGTCCAAACCCAAGAATTAAATTGCTATAACCATTACCAGACTACACAAATGTTTTACCATTAATTGATGATAGCTGTATGAATCTGTGATGGTCAGGATCACAAGCCCATTTCTGTTGACATTGTGGTTTCCTCTATCCTTTCTCTAAACAGAGGTATTGGACATTTCTTGGCCGATATGTCATAATTAGGAAGGTTAAGACAGATTTGCTCTCATAGTTGTTGAGACTCTAATTATTTCTGGAGTCTTTAGATTCCACCCAAACATTTGTACACTTGCCTCCATGAAGAATTACTCCAGCAACACAACCTCAGGTATGACTCGAGTACTAGAACTTATTACTTATTTGTGAATGTCTTTTCTGCTATTGATTAAAATACATTGCCATGCATAGATTTTATGACTGCTGCTTTTACCTCAAACTTGATAAGTTATTCGCCACAGAAACGTCTATGACCTGTCTAAAGCACAAATTAAATTCGAAATACCTATTTGGAGGATTTATTAAAGTTTGACAGCCATAGCTGAATTGGGCTTTTGTTCTTTTTCAAGAAAGGTAGTACAAAATTACAATCTTGAATTCGCTATCAAGAGTTAAATTATCTCAGAACGTCTAGAACATTAAAATAAGCTTAATGCACAAGTTACTACTTGTGTAACGATATATCTGTAAGAGACATTAGTTAGTATTAGATTCCTTACCTTAGAATATCCCCAGGCGTCAGACTGGATCCGGAAATTTTTGCATAGCAGTACCCTTGCGCGTCGGTAGGCGTCGTCTGCGGCTCCGCGTCCGTCGTCGGCGCCGTGATGACGTCGGAGTACTTAGACGCCGCCTCTGCATGCTGACGTCAGTTCTTAGACACAGCTTTTCCGCGCCAGAAGCGCTGAGCCATGTTAAAAACCAATACTGGTGCCATTGAAACTAGGGCCCTGAAAGGGGGTAACCCTAACCCTAGATATCAGTTCGCAGAACGGGGAGGATGGGTGGGTCAGTAAGGAATCTAATACTAACTAATGTCTCTTACAGATATATCGTTACACAAGTAGTAACTTGTGCATCTGAAAGAGACACGTTAGTATTAGATTCCTTACCTTAGAATAGATACCCCAGCAATACCAACCCGGTGGTGGGTCTGAGAACCAATAATCGCACCAGAAAGTCCTGGAGGAGAGAACGGCCAAAGAAGCCATCCCTCCGGACTTGGCTGTCCAGGCAGTAGTGTCTTGGAAACGTGTGCAGCGATGCCCACGTAGCTGCCTGACAGATGTCTTGTAAGGGCACTCCCGGCCCAGGGCAGTTGTAGTCGCCGTGGCTTGGGTGGAATGAGCCCGCAATCCAACAGGGGGCTCCTTTTTAGCCAAGGAGTAACATGCCTGGATACACAAGATGATCCACCGGGAGATGGTCCTCTTGTGCACCGCTTTCCCCCTTCTTAGCGCCCACGTAACCAACAAAGAGTTGGTCATCCACCCGGAACTGGCGTGTGCGATCCAAGTAGAATGAGAGCGCACGTTTTGGGTCCAGACGGTGGAGCCGCTCTTCCTCTTTAGAGGGATGCGGTGGCGGGAAGAAGGTTGGCAAGGTGATGGACTGCCCGATGTGGAAGGCTGTGACAACCTTGGGCAGGAAAGATGGCTTAGTACGCAACACCACTTTGTCCAGATGGACGGAAAGGAAAGGTGGAGTACAAGAAAGGGCCTGGAGCTCACTCACTCTCCTGGCAGAGGTGATGGCAACCAGGAAAGCAGTCTTCAGAGTAAGAAGGCGGAGAGGACAGTTGTGAAGTGGCTCAAAGGGAGCGCACATCAGAAACGTAAGAACCAGATTCAAGTCCCACTGAGCCATCACAAACGGAACAGAAGGGAATGTGTGTGTGATGCCCTTTAGAAATCTATTTACAATAGGGGAGTTGAACAAAGAAGGTTGATCAGGCAGCCTCAGAAAGGCTGAAAGGGCAGAAAGGTAGCCCTTGATAGTGCCATGAGCAGAGCCCTGCTGGGCAAGAGAAAGAAGGAAGAGAAGAACCTCAGAGAGAGGGGCAGCAAGAGGATCCACAGCCTTTGCTGTGCACCATGCCACAAATCTGTTCCACCTTCAGGCGTATACAGACTTTGTGGAGGGACGCCTGGCTGCCAGAATGACGTTACAGACTTCAGGAGGCAAGTCAAATGGCCTCAACTGTCGCCGCTCAATCTCCAAGCATGGAGGTGGAGACTGGACATGTTCGGGTGGAGGACCGTCCCCTGTTGCTGCGACAGAAGGTCCTCCTGAAGAGGCAGACGAACCGGGGGATCGACTGACATACTGAGTAGCTCTGCATACCAGTACCTTCGTGCCCAGTCCGGAGCCACAAGGATGACTTGGGCCCGGTCGCGCTTGATCTTCTTCAGCACTCTGGGCAGAAGAGGTATAGGTGGAAAGGCGTACAACAGACCGCAACTCCACTTGCGACGAAAAGCGTCTCCGAGCGAGTGCCGCCTTGGAAATTCCAACGCGCAGAACTGATGACATTGCGCGTTCTCTTCGGTGGCGAATAGATCTAACCAAGGCTCTCCCCATTGCCGAAAGAGGCCTTCCGCCACGTCCGAGTTCAGACGCCATTCGTGATCCATCATGCACCGACGGCTGAGCTCGTCCGCCCTGGCGTTCAGAGATCCCGCCAGGTGTTGAGCCACCAAGGTCACGCCCTGGCGTTCCAGCCATTGCCAGAGGCGCAGAACCTCCTGGCAAAGGGTCCACGACCCCACCCCGCCCTGTTTGTTGCAGTACCACATGACGGTGGTGTTGTCCGTGAACAGGACAGAGGGGAGAGGGGAGGAATGCCTTCAGTGCTAGACGAATCGCCCGTAACTCCAACAGGTTGATGTGGAGCCGGGCCTTCGCCGGAGACCAGAGGTCTCTGATCTCCGCCTCTCCCATGTGGCCTCCCCAGCCCTGGAGGGACGCGTCCGTCACAACTACGTGCTCCGGTTGGGGAAGGGAGAGGGATCTGCCGCTGACCCATTCGCGGTCCATGAGCCACCACTGCAGCTGTCTCGCAGTGCCCTCCGAGATCAGGACGTGGTCGGACAGGTTGCCCTGATGCTGGGCCCACTGAAACTTCAGGTCCCACTGCAGAGCCCGCATCCGCCACCTGGCGTGATGCACCAGTAGGATGCAGGAGGCCATCAGCCCCAGAAGCCGCAGCGTCAACCTGACCGAGACCCGGCATAACGGCTGAAAGATGGGAATCAGAGCCTGAATATCCCGGACCCGCTGTTCGGGTGGATAAACCCGAAACCGCGCCGAGTCGAGAACCGCTCGATGAAGAGGAGCTTCTGAGAGGGGCACCGGTGTGACTTTGGCACATTGATGGAGAACCCCAGCTGGTGCAGGAGATCTGCCGTAGTCTGGAGGTGGCTGACTGTCTGGGGCGAGCCCGCCTTCAACAACCAGTCGTCGAGGTAGGGGAAGACTGAAACCCCTAACCTGCGCAGATGAGCTGCGACCACCGCCATCACCTTTGTGAACACCCGTGGGGCGCTGGTAAGGCCGAAGGGGAGCACGGTATACTGAAAATGCTCGTGGCCAACCGTGAACCGCAGGTAGCGCCGGTGGGCCGGCAGGACGGGGATGTGGAAATAAGCGTCCTGCAAGTCCAACGCTACCATCCAGTCTCCTGGGTCCAGGGCAGCTAAGACCTGAGCCAGTGTCAGCATTTTGAACTTCTCCTTCCGGAGGAAGCCGTTGACGTTCCGTAGGTCCAAGATAGGGCGTAGGCCCCTTTTGCCCTTCTTGGGTACCAGAAAGTAGTGGGAGTAGCAACCACACCCTACTTCTGGCCCAGGAACGCGCTCGATGGCCCCCTTGGCCAAGAGGGCCGTAACTTCCTCCTACAGAAGTCGCAAATGATCCCCCGAAACTAGGTGGTTCTGCGGTGGCATGGCTGGAGGAGTCGCTTCGAAGGGGAGGGAGTAGCCCCTTCGGACGATTTGCAGCACCCACCTGTCCGATGTGACAGTGCGTCAGTGGAGGTGGTGATGGCGACGGACACTCTGGCAGCACGTCCGCAACCGTATCCCACAGAGAGTGGGTGTAGCGGCCCAAGAGGCATGCGGTATTGGAAGACCGCAATCCCAAACTAAGGGACGAGAAGATCTTTTTACCGTACTGCTCGTACCTCTTGGATTCCCTGTCCGGCGGTGCCGACGGGAATGCGGTCTGGGAATTGGAGGCCTGGATGACCAGACTCTCGGGGGTGGGATGGGTGGACAGGAAACATGGGTCGCCCGGGGCCGGGCGGTGGCGTCTGGCCACGTTCCTATTTACGGGCGAACCCGTAGCGGGCTTGGACCAAGTGCCCAAAAGAACGTCGGTTAAGGCCTCGTTAAACGGCAGCAGAGGCTCGGCTGAGCATGACTGCGGCTTAAGGACCTCAGTGAGGAGGTTAGTCCGCACGGCCGCGACGGGGAGCTCAAGGCCTAAGGCTTTGGCTGCCCTCATCAACACCACACTATAGGTTGCCCCCTCCTCCGTAGCCACGGTAGGAGGCGAGACAAAGCCAGTGTCAGGCGAAGTGTCTATACCACTGGCCTCCCCAAGTTCACCTGCCCCGTCCTCATGAGACTGGCATTCACGTGCCAGAGGGTCCTCAGACCCCTCCCAATCCTCCTCATCACCCATCTCCTGGTAGTCAGGTTCAACAAAGGATGGGTCCGGTTAATGGAAAGTGAACTCTCCGAACGGCGTCATAATCGGCGCCGGGCGGCGCCGCTTCAGCGCCGGAACCGGGTCGAGTGAGGTATCGGGGACGGCGCTCCCCGAGGACGGCGCCGGTGGTGACACCCGAGGGGACGGCACCGGGGAGGTCGTTAAATCCACCGGCGATGACCCGGATCCGGATCCAGTGGGGCCCTGCGGCGCCGGGCCCGAAGGCGCCGGCTGCGTCGGAGCCGAAGCACCCGACGACATCGGGGCCGGAGCCGCTGACCCGCTAGGACCTCCAGACGGGACCGCTGGGCCCGAAGGCGCCGCGGAGCCCGTCAGAGGAGAGAGGGACCTCATGGCCATGAGGAACCGCTCGATCTCCTCCGGCGTCGCGTTAGTCCCAGGGACCGAAGGGTATGAAGCCGGACACGGCGCCTGCGACTCCGACGGAGCCGCGTGGGCGGTGCCACCTGAACCCCCGGCCATGTCGCGCGGGCGTCGGGGGGAGTCGGAAGAGCGATGACGTCTCTTCGACTTCTTGTGCTTACCTGACGACTTCGACCCAGAGGAGTGATGTCGACTCCCGGAGCTATGATGGCTCCGCTCCCGCGACCGGTCCCTCGACCTCCGTCCGCACCGGGACCTCTCTTGGCGCGGGGCCGACTGCCGGAGTTCGAGCCTCTTACGGGACCGCTCCCGTCTAGCCTTCGAAGTCAGGGCCCGGCAGTCGGAACAGGCCTTGTCGCCGTGGTCGACGCCGAGACAGTGGAGACACCGACAGTGAGGGTCCGTCACCGACATCAGACGGTCGCAATCCTCACAGGGCTTGAAACCAGACATCCCTACCGGCACCGATTAGGAGTCGAAGACTCGAAAAAGGAGATCAAAAGATAAAAAAGAGAGTTAGTCAAAGGCTAAGGTACCACTTTTTCCGGATCTGCGCTGCTGGCGCGGAAAAAAGAAGAACTGACGTCAGCACGCGGAGGCAGCGTTTAAGTACTCCGACGATGTCATCACGGCGCCCATGACGCCGAGGACGGACGTGGAGCCGCAGACGACGCCTACCGACGCGCAAGGGTACTGCTACGCAAAAATTTCCGGATCCACTCCGACGCCTGGGGATATTCTAAGGTAAGGAATCTAATACTAACGTGTCTCTTTCAGATACAAGAACCAACAGCTTGATAAGTATCCAAGATGGAGATTAATGGAAAACATTGCTTACAACTGGCTTGTGTCATCACGAATCTGTCTGTTCAGTGTCTCTGTGTTATGTAGTGATCTCCAGTCTTTCACGCATTCGCAAATTATATTTTCTTTTTTGAAACATTTATCAGAATACTTTAGTACTGGGATACAACAGGGGATTTGAACAATGGAGAGAGGCCAAAGAAGTGCAAGGTATTACATAGCAAATGTAACAGTTGTCTGGATAGCTAATCAGCAATAGACAAAGCAGTGTAAAATACAACATCCAAGACCCATTATGCAATTTTTTTGTGACGAATACAGAGCTAGCTACGGGGTGCATCGGGAAGGAAGAGGGATATGGTATGGCAAGGAACCAATGATGTACCCAGACATGTAAGCCATAGTTCCAGGGGAAGACCACACGGATCCTATGAATTAAGCACAGGGACCTACATCATTTAATGCAGCATAATCAATACAGCATAAGACCATACAAAACAATAGACCCCACGCGCCCCCACCACTGAGTGGTACCTATGTGAGTTCAACACGCAGTGGGTTTAGATGCTGGACCTCCCCTGGCATCCCAAGGAGGGAGAGGAGCAGGGCAAATTATATTTTCATTATGGTATTTATATTTATAAGGGACTCTTCCTTGGTGACTTTGCAATTCCCTCTGTGGAATGTTCTAAATCTATTCAACAGGTGGCGGATGTACTACCGCCACCGCCACTGAGGACGCATCATCCGTAGGGTATGACTTTGGTGTGTGCTGCCACAGGACAGACAATGAGGTACATTTGCTTCAAAAAGGAGTATGGGAGCATAAGGAATTCTAGAAAAAAACATTTCTTCACCATTACTGAGTTTTTGGTTCATAATCTGCATCACCGTTCTCAAGAGTTTCACATCACTAACATGAAAAAGTCTAGTGTGGTTTATTGGAGCTCAAATACCAATAATGGAGATGGACCTAAGATTCCATAAGTAGTTACTTGATAACCTAGGAATACTCCTTGTGAATGGGGAAAATGGCTAGCCTTAAAATGATCACCCTAAATGCATACAGCTGCAACTGTAAGGGACTAATAGACGGCTAATTGCAATAATCCAATTTGCTGACAGAGAATAAAACAAGACTGCAGGCAATAATTTCCAGCTTAATTTCTCTTGTTCTTCCTATTGACATCTGCAGGAGCAGCCATGTAGCTCAACTCTAAATGTATATTCTAGATCTTCTACTACCATAAATATATAGGGACAGCGTGGACTCTTTAGATGGCACCTATCTCACTGATCGGACCGACCCAATCAGGGAAACATCAACAGAGAACATTTATGTACACTTCTTCTATTTCTCTTCCATAATCAGTGGTATTTTACAACTGGCATTACGGGATAACTGTTGCCACCTGGGCACAAGGACATTTTTGTTTTACTCAAATGTTCATATGGGTTATTTGCATCTGGATGAACAAGTTACTTACTTTTGGTAAAGCCTTATCTCGTAGAGACTCTATCTAGCATCAGACTCCTTGCCTTAAGCTGGATCTGGAATTTTGTTTGTGAGCAGTATTCCTGTGCACCGGTAGGTGGGGTCATTCGGCTCCGCGTGGCGTTGGCTGCTGTGGAAGGACTATATATGCTCCACCCCAGAGAGATGCCATCAGTTTCTTTTTGTGACTGTCATCGCCAGAATCGCGGAGCCACGAAGAGGACTTACCACTGGTGATTGATGTTAGGGTCCTGAAAGGTGAAACAGCCCTGAGTCTATCAATCAGTTTGCAGAGCGGCGAGGATGGGTGGGTTGGTAAGAGACCTGTGGCTTGGTAGATTCTCTACCAGATAAGGCACTACCAAAGGTAAGTAACTTGTTCATCTCATAGTAACTTCTAGCAGCACATTCTTTACCTTAGAATAGCTACCCAAGCAATACCTCCCCAGAGGTGGGTCTGCAAAACAATTTCGAACTAAAAAGTCCTGCAGGACCAAACAGGCAAAATACCCATCCCTAACGAAGTGGTCGCAGCCTTGGCTTTGGTGGAATGAACATGCAATTCCTTCTTGGCCAATGCACAGAAGATTTTGATACAGAGCATGATCCATCAGAAGATGGCCTGTTTCTGTACTGCCTTCCCTTTCTGGGCTACGATATATCCCACGAAGAGTTGGTCATCCACCCAGAACTCTTTTGTGAGGTCAAGGTAGAAAGACAACACTCTTTTTGGGTCCAGCCGGTGGAGTTGCTCCTCTTCCTTGGAGGGATGAGGAAGAGCGTAAAAGGTAGGCAGGGTGATTGATTGGCCTACATGAAAGGGAGTGACCACCTTCGGTAGGAACGGAGCTCTAGTGTGTAGGACTAGCTTGTCTGGAAAGATGTTGAGGTACGGAGGCTTAGATGACCAGGCCTGGAACTCAATGACCCTCCGTGCAGATGTTATTGCCACTAGAAAGGTCGACTTAATAGTAACGAGCCTGATAGGACAGTTGTGTAGTGGCTTGAATGGAGCACACATTATAAAGGTTAAAACTAAATTTAGGCCCCACTGACCATACATGATGTTGGGGAGAAAGTGGGAACAAGTGTAGGAAACCTTTCAGAAACCTATGTACAATAGGGGGCTTGAAAAAGGATGGATAATCCGGCAGACGCGAAATGCCCTGATGGCAGAAAGTTAGCCTAGGGAGCCCAAAGCGGAGACCTGCTGAACAGGAAGAAGAATAAACAGAAGGACCAGAGAAAGGGGAGGAAAAAAAGGGATCAACCTGTTATTCTACACGCCATGCCACAAATTTGCCCCAACGGCAGGCGTATACCGTTGTGGTGAAGGGACGCCTGGCTGCCAAGATGATATTCAGACTTCGGCTGGAAGGTCGAAAGCTGTCGACTGTCAACGCTCAATCTTCATGCATGGAGGCGGAGTGTTGACACGTTCGGGTGGAGAACCCTCCCAAAGTGGCAGCCTGATCAGAGGACTTCTGGCCATGCTCAATAGCTTGGCATACCAGACTCTCAGAGCCCAGTCTGGAGCCCCAAGGATGACTTTGGCCTGGGCGTTCACAATCTTCTAGAGAACTCTCGGCAGGAGTGCTATGAGCAGAAAGGTGCACAGGGGGCCTGAGCTCCACTAGAGATGAAAAGTGTCTCCACGCAAGAGCTGCCTAGGAAACTCCAGCGCACAAAACTGCTTACATCGCCTGTTCTAGGTGGCGGCGAACAGATCTAACCAATGCTCTCCCCACTGCTGAAAGAGACCTTGCACCACCTCCGGAAGGAGACGCCATTTGTGATCCAGTAGACATCTTCAGCGGATTTAATTCGCTCTGGCTTTCAGAGTCCTACTAGGTGTTGAACCACCAGGGAAATGCCCTGACAATCCAGCCATTAGAAAAGACGTAAGGCCTCTTGACAAATGGTCTACCTCGCCCTGTTTGTTGCAGTACCAAATGGTGCGAGTGTTGTCCATGAACACCATTACTAGCCTTCCCTTGATGGAGGGTAGGAAGGGATTTAATGCCAGCCGGAGCGCTCTGGGCACCAACAGGTTGATGTGTAGTCTGGTTTCCGCCGGAGACCAGAGTCCTCTGGATCTCCACCTCTCCCAGACGGCTACCGCAGCCTAAGAGTGAGGCATCTGTAGAAGATCTGCTGCTGACCCAAATGCGGTTTGTTAGCCACCAGTGCAGATCTTTTGCAGTGCCCTCCAAGATCTAGAACATGTTGGAGGGATTCCCCTAATGGGCGCCCACTGGTACTTCAGGTCCCACTGCAGAGCCTGCATATTCCAGTGGGCATGTGTCACAAGCAGGAGGCAGGAGGCCATAAGGCCCAGCAGCCTCAGAGTCCGACTCACCGATGTCCAGGATAGAGGCGGAAAGATCGGGCTCATAACCGGATTATCTTGGGGACTCACCATTTGGGAGGATAGGATCGAAACTGCACTGTGTCCAGAACAGCTCAAATAAAAGGGAACGTCTTAGACTGAGTGGTGTGACTTTGGCACGTTGATTGTGAACCCCAGCGAATGTACAAGGCCCGCCATATCTCGGAGGTGGGAGACGACTGTTTGGGGCGAGCTTGCCTTTAATAGTCAGTCGTCGAAATGAGGAAAGACTAGCAACCCTGATCTCTGCAGACGAGCTGCAGCCACTGCCATCACCTTGGTGAACACCCGAAGGGCGATGGTAGGCCCAAAAGGGGGCACAGTGAACTGAAAGTGCTTGTGACCTCCGTGAACCACAGGTAACGACTGTGGGCAGGCAGGACGATGATGTGGAAGTATGCGTCCTGCGAGTCCAACTCTACCATCCAGTCTCCCAGGTCCAAGGCAGACAGGACTTGAGCATTTTGAATGTTTTCTTTTTCAGGATGAAATTGAGAGAGCACAGGTCTAGGATACAACGAAGGCCTCTATCCTTCTTGGGCAACAGATAGTAGCGAGAATAGAAACCACGACCTACTTCTGCTGCTGGCACCCTCTCTATGGCTCCCTTGGCCAAGAGAGCCGCGACTTCCTGGGAGAGCAAGGAGATATGGTCCTCTGTCAGCCTGTCGCAAGTAGGTGGAGGGATAGTCACAAAGGGTAGGGAGTAGCCCCTTTGGACAATATGGAGAACCGAGCAGCTGGATGTTATCAACCTCTGATGGTGCAGGTGGTGGCGTATCCTACCTCCCACTGGATGCCTATGATGGCCGGATGGAAAACTATAGAGGCTTTTAGGCTGAAGCTGGCGCAGGAGTGGTGAACTGGCCAGACCTCTGGCTTCCTGAGCCACTGGGTCTGTGGGGACCACATATTCAGCCACGCAGTGGCTGTGAAGCTTGTGTGCCGTGGTGGTTGGGTGGGTAAAGATGCAGCTGGAAGCCCCTTCTGTGGCCACAAAAGTAGCAAAAGGCAGACGGATTGGCAAGAGACCATGGAAAAGCCCTAGGACCTGGCTGTAACACAATATCTTTGAGGCGTTCTAGCGCTGAGTCTGCCTTTTCTCCAAAGAGACAGGCACCATCAAAGGGCATGGCATGTCCATGAGGGAGGCCTGAACATCCCCTAAAAAGCCAGTGGTTCTGCAACCAGGCATGGCGCCTAAAGGCCACCGGCAGTGAAACCGCTTTGTCTAGTGAGTCAGTCGTATCCAGCTCACAGTGTATGGCGAACTTAGCTGCATCCCTCCTGTCAGCAGTAGCTTGCTGGAGTGTGCCTGGGCCTCCTCTGGAACCATAGGCAGCACCCATGCAACCAAGTCCCAAAGCAAGAGGGCGTATCGGCCCAAAAGGCATGCAGTGTTCACAAACTGCAGTGCCAGGCTGGCGGAAGAAAACATCTTCTTTCCTAAGGTATCCAGCCTCTTGGATTTCTTGTCCTGTGGAGTGGTAGGAATGTGCCAAGATTTAGTTTGGAAGTAGAGGCTTGAACCACCAAATTCTCTGAGGTGGGGTGTTGGGTGAGGAAGTGGAGGACTCCTGGGGCAGGGCGATGACGGCGGGCAACTGACCTATTCACAGGAGCGCCTGTGCAGGGTTTGGATGAGGGCCCAAGCAGAATGTCCATAAGGGCTTTGGTTAATGGGAGAAGTGGTTCAGATAGGGTGACTCCCGGCTGAAGCACCTCCATCAAGACATTTATCTTGAATGCCACAGAGTGCAGCTGAAGGTACAGGACCTCAGACGCCCTCCTCACCACCACAAATCAAGAAAACAATGGGGTGACCCTGTGTCCCTCAGAACCTGGGCATATATTAAAGAAAAAACAATGGTTCTGTCGGCTAGGAGTAGCTCATTTCTTGTACATGTAAACAAATATCATATTTCTTATATGTAATCCTCACATGTAACACCAAAACCAATTCAATCATAAGGAACACACGAAAAAGAACAGTTGAATGGGTAAACAGTTGTTTTATATAAATTGCATCATTTATCCATTACCCATACTTAAAGAGCTATCAACAAAAGTGAAGTTTCAGAGGAGCATAGAGGAAAACATGGCGGCCGCCGGCTAGAGCGGACCGCACGCACCAGGCAGCGCTCTTACAACCTCGCTGCAGAGAGAAGCCAAACGTTTTTCTTTTTCCCGTATGAAGCTGTTTTTCTTTACCTGACCTGACCTGCACGAGGCTGGTAAAGTGATCGGAAAAGCGGCATTTTGAACACTGAAGGTCCAGCTATCGGCGAATGTGTCTGCCGAGTATTGCTGTCTCCCCGGCACCCGCCCCTCACCCGACCTGGAGGCGGGCAGCCGTGGAGCTTCGACGCGGCCGGGCGGCCGCAGTTAGAGGGGGCCTGAGAGGATTCTCTATAGGCGGTGGCGGTGGGAGAGGGCTCCAACGCTCGCTGTCAGCGGGACACCTGTCTTCAGAGTTAAACGTCGAGGTGAGCTGCAAAGAAGCGGTAAGAAGCTCTCACCAGGAGATATCAATCTCTAACCTGGAAAGTAATACAGTTAGCTCTGAGGGGGTATGGGAGACAGCTAGAGGGGGACAGTCACAACCTCGCATCACAAGAAGCAAAGCCAGGGCTGGTTACAGAGGGGCCAAAGTAGGGAAAGCAGGGAAAGCACACAAACTACAAGTCCCAGAGTGCAATGTGGGGGAGGGCATAGAAAAGGAGCAGGATTTGGGACAGAAAGCAGGAGTGGTGGAACCAAGAAGACCTGCATCAAGCAAATGTGCAAAAAATACTAAGCAGACAAGGCAACGTAAAAACAAACCCGTAACAGACCCTAAAGCCATAACTCCTTTGTTACGGTCATTTTTCAAGCCCATACCCCAGATCTTGCAAATCTCACAAGACATGGCTACGTCCGGAGAGCAAATTAATTCACAAGATAAATCAAAAGTTACCACAGAGGCAGGAGGAGATCTTACTCAGAGTGTTCCTGAGACACTATCTCCGGATTTGTTAGAAACTATTAAACAAGCCCCTGAATCAACTCTAACCGTAGAGGACGGAGCGGAGTCCCTCCCGAGAACAAGCTTTGTTAGAGAATCGCCCACCCTGCGTGAAGAGCTAGAATTGGGTAATTGGCAGGGAGAACCTGAAGTGAGCAGCACCCTCGAGGCGTTGGTGGGATCGATTACAGCGATGAGACAAGAAATTAGACACGATTTCACAGTCTCTAAAGCCAATCAAGCAGATATAAGAGCATCCTGCGATATCTTAGAGAAAAAAGTGGACGGTCTGTATGAAAGAACAGAGACACTAGAATGCTCAGTGGGAGCAATGGCCTCCAACCTTGAATCAGCAAGAGCCAAAATCAACACTCTCCAGAAGGACGGAGAGAGTATGCTGGATCGAATTGAGGTGTTGGAAAATTATTCCAGACGAAACAATATCCGAATTTTGAAGATTCCGGAGGGGAAAGAGGGGAGTGACCTTAAGAGTTTCATAGTTAAATTATTGAGGGAATCTCTTAATCTGGAAGAGTCCGCAGAGTCCCTCGAAAAAGACATACAGCGGATACATCGAGACCCATTTCGCCTGAACCCCGCCAGAAGTAAACCCCGGAAAGTATTAGTTAACTTTCTGACTTATGCGCTAAAAGAAAGGGTTCTAAATCTTGCGCTAAAGGCCAAAACCACACAGGGTCCTGACTTCCCTTTCGAGATCCGCTCAGATCTTTCCAAAACCACACTTGACAGACAGTGGGAGTTAGGACAGCGCATGGAAAAGTTTAGATCATTGGGCGCTAACGTTCAGATGAGATTCCCCGCATTCTTAAAAATCATGTACAACAACAAAATGCATAACATTCACTCTATACAGGATGCAGATGATCTGCTGCAAAATATACAAGATCACGTGCAGGCTCAGAAAGCAAAATAACCTAGTATAAGAAGGCTAAAAATCTAAAACAGTTCAGACAGTAGACCACTTAAAAAAAAAAAAAAAAAAAAAAAAAAAAAAAAAGTAGGGAGGAAAATTGAATTAAAAAGGAAGAAAAAAACAAACAACCCTTATTGACCAAATATAGTAAAGCATATAAATACATACATACAAACATATAATCATCACTATGAACAAAATACTATAGAATTAGGAAAAAAAAAAATATATATATATACAACACGACAAAAGAAAAAAAATTTAAAGCAGGGGAAAGGTAAATATATAAAACAGGGAAAAATATTGAAATCAAAAAACAAGAACAATAAAAAAAAAAAAAAAAAAATTTTTAAATGAAGACTAAGATTTAAAAATATTTTAGAAAGGTTTCCTTATAGGAGAAAAAAAAAAAAAAAAAAAGGGATAAACAATGGAGTAGCTAATCCTTACACGGGTTGATAACAGCCCCAGATTTAATAAGGCAGCTGAGGAAATAAGAGCAAGCTGCAATGGACGTAAAGGTGGCTAGTCATCAGGCCACAGTAAGTAGGGGGGGTTTTCCTAGGGGGGTAGAGGGGAGGGGGGACAGAGGGGGTGATAACATAAAAAGTCCTTTCAAGCCAAAACAAAATTGTACTCTAGCGTCTCCTTTCGACTTAAATTTGACCTTCATAACCTTAAGTGTAGCATTTACTGGAACTAAAGGAAAGAAAAAAAAAACAAAAAAAAAACCTATTATGAAGGAAGGTGAGGGCGACAGGGAAATAACAAGATGACATCGTATCATTATTTATCTTGGAGCGTTAACGGGTTACGGGTGAAGGGCAGAAGGGAGCGCATCTTTCAATACTTAAGGGATTCCCAGGCTCAGATAATTGTCCTTCAGGAGTCACACCTAATTAAGTCAGAAGCCGAACAGATACTAAAGAAACATAAATGGATTGACAATTTCTGCTCTACAGACCACAACGCAAATACCAGGGGGATAATTATCATTTTTAAGAAATCAGCCAAAGCCCAAATATTAGAATACAAAGAAGACTACTCAGGGAGATGGCTGATAGTCAGAGTCTCGCTAGAAGGCCAAATTCGCACTCTGGTGGGCTACTACGGTCCTAATGTAGACGATCCGTCGCACCTAGACGCAGTAAGGAATCATTTGACAGTAATGCAGGACCCAGTGATCTGGATGGGTGACTTTAACATCGTACTTAATACCAAACTAGATAAATCCACAAGATCTAAAATTCCTAGCTCACCTAAATCAAGGCAAACTCTGATCACAATAATGAAACATCTTGGCTTGGCAGACCTGTGGAGAGAAAAAATGGGTAATAAAATGGGGGTCTCCTTTCGAAATGGTCGGTTTAAACATAAGTCAAGAATCGACTATGCTTTTTTTAGTTACTCATTAAAAGACACCCTGCTAACAATAGACTACCTTCCTTCACACCTCTCAGACCATTCCGCACTATATTTTTCTATGAAGTCAGATAATAAAACCGCATTCACAACGTGGTCTTTTGATGGCACACTCTTGCTTGAGGAGGAGGAGGTCAAGCTCTTAGTACAAGAGTCTTTAACCTTCTTTGACTTAAACCTGGGCTCCTCAAATCTCGCGATGGTCTGGGAAACGTTTAAAGCCTACTTGAGAAGTCAGATTACTAACAGGGCCTCGTACAGGCGAAAAATATATAGAGCGAAAATTGCTAATTTGGAGCAGGAAATGAGACTAATAGAACTAAACACTGATAAGCGCTTGGCAAGTCCACAAGAACAGACGAGCTTAGCTGAAAAGAAGTCACAATTAGAGGGGATCTTACAAGAAAGGCTTAATAAAAGATGGGAAGCAAGTAAGATATCACATTTCGAATTCAGTGAGACAGCCGGTAAAGTCCTGGCTTGGAAAATAAAATCAGACAAAGACCTTAAATATATCAAAGAGATTCAGGTAGAGGGAGAAATAACAGTAAGAACATCTAATTCAGATATTGGCAATGCCTTTCATGATTTCTTTAAACTAATCTACAAAGAAGATCTCCCTAACAATCCGGGGGCGAGGGAAAATTGGTTCAAAGAAATTCTGTTACCTGCCCTTTCAATGTCACAGAGTAAAGCTCTAGAGACTGACATTACAGAGGAAGAGGTGAGGACAGCAATACGGCGCTCCAAAAAAGGGAAGGCGGAAGGCTCAGACGGTCTCCCAGGTGAGGTATATAGAGCTCTGGAAGAAGCTATAACCCCGGTCCTGTGTGGTTTATTTAATGACATCCTAATAGAGGGACACCCAATACCGAAATCATGGGGGGAGGCGACAATTGTCCTTATCCCCAAACCAGGCAAATCGCCTAGGGACTGTGGATCTTATCGACCCATATCCCTCCTCAACAACGACTATAACATTTTTACCACTATACTAACAACTAGACTGAGCAGCGTAATACCTAGCCTAATACACCAAGATCAAAAGGGCTTCATTAAAGGGAGGCAACTTTCAGAACTAACACACGATCTGATAGGAGCCATAGACATCGCATCCGCCTTCTCCCTACCCCTGGCCACGCTCACACTAGACGCAACCAAGGCGTTTGATCGTGTTAACTGGCCTTATTTAGAAGACGTCCTTACAAAATTTAACTTTGGAAATAGATTTTGTAAAGCAATATTTCAGCTATATAGTGCTCCTTCAGCCAAGCTCCTGGTTAACGGCATCTTGACTGAGGCATTTCAAATCACCAGAGGCACTAGACAGGGCTGCCCGCTCTCCCCACTCCTTTTTAATCTATATATCGAGCCATTTGCTCAGGTTTTGCGAGCTGAAGCGAATATTCCATCATTTCGTTTTGGGGAGTGGGAGAGACGGGTTGCACTATACGCTGACGACATCCTGATCTTAACATCTGACCCAAAAACGCATTACCCATAGTTATTCAGCGAGCGAAAGAATTTGGACTTATCTCCGGGTATGATATCAACTCGAGCAAGACGGAAATCATGACCTGGAACATTCCAGAACAACACCTGGGTATTAATGTTTCACCATCTATGAGGTACCTAGGAATCCGAGTTACCCAGGATGTGGGCAACATTTGTCAAACCAATCTCGACAGAATCTATAAAGAGACAAAAAAGCTGCTGAAAACTTGTGTCATATAGCTCCTGTATATCCTTATATCGTGTTAAGTTAGCATAGGTACATTTGAGGTTTAAACGCCATTTTTCTTTCGTGCAACCTCTGCACACGACACTTAATTGTTGACATAGCTTTCAACCTAGTAGTTTGCCGTGGTGTATGTGAGAATAATATGTTATTGCTCTGATATCAGCTTTGCTTAATAAACTATGTCTGCACGAAGAGTGCTGAAGTTTCAGGAACAACACGATATGGAATTGTTATGAGGTCTGATCTCCACGCCTTCATAGTCATAACACAAGTGCAGCCTTTGCCAACTCTGGCTTCAGGCGGGATTGATATTGCTTTGCACGAGGCACATAGAACACACTTGATGCGGTGCACATGCAGAGAGAGCTGGTGTATGCTGATGTGATTCCTTCATGCTAGGACACTAAGGTATGGGCCCGCCCTAAAACAACCCAAAGAGACCTTCTTAGCTAATAATATAATATATGTGTTAGGGAGGGTGAGATATAAGTGTTGTTAACTCTTATTCATTACAGTATGTTGACATGCTGTCACCATTCGCTTTTTATGTCTTAGTAACTATGCTGGTAATTTTGCTACTGATAATAAGTATACTTGTATTATCTAAGATACTGCGCCTGAGAAGACGGCATTAGTAAATAAACATTTCAAATGCACATGTGTCTTCTTTACTCCATGTTCTGGTTTGTAATGATAATATAACGAAAGAGTGTTCATGAGTTCCACGTACCCTGAGGTACAGTAAGTTCATGTTCTGGTTTGTCTAAACATTGGGAGTTTGATATGTCCAATGAGACACTGTAGCTAGCTCGGTAAGGGGTGAAGTGGGTACTAAGGCGTGTTTTGGGTCACCCTAATTCGCCGAGGTTCCACTCCTCTGTGCACAGTTCTGTGTGAGAACAGAAACCCTGCGACATGGCGCCCAACGGTTTCGGTGGTCTTATATCATGACACTCGAGTAGTATATCGTTCATACCTTAACCCCTTCACCTTCGTTTCCGGAAAGCGGGGTGTCGGTGAAACCTACCTATTTTTTGAAATAGGTCTTATTCAAGCTTGATTCTTTCTTAAACGGTTTCTTTGAATTACTACCCAGTTGTGCTATAAAGTATTCTTTGTATTTTCTTGTTTCCAGTGTTGTCATGGCGGCGGTGGCCATTGCGCAACATAGTCGCGTGGCGGTGCGCAACCATCTTCAGACGTACCAAGTCCCGGTGGATGGGATGGCTGTGATTTTCGTGGTGTGTGCAGATCCGGCGTTCCCTTACGAGTTGTTTTACTCTTGGGTTACGTTTCCGGCTGTGGACGCAACTTCTGGTTTGTTCCACTCCTACACCGCCTCGGCTGTCCCGGCTGAATATACACCGTACAGGGCACTGGAAATACCTATTGATCATTGGCAGCATCGAGTTTGGTTTGATGGCGCCCTCCCCCACTCTTTGTCCGCTGCGAGGTTAGGTCCACTCTCGATTCCAGGTACTAACTGGCCTGCGTTGGGTGGTTTTACCCCGCACCCGAATCACGGCGCTTGTACCCTGCAGGAAATTCGCAGGTTACATGTTGTGATTCGAGCACTAGTGCAATACATAGGTCGTCATCTCCCGGGTGGTCCCCCGGGGGGTCCGGCCGCTCAAACAGAACGTGGTGGTTTACGGCTCAATCCAGTTATGGTAAATTCGGTTTTTGGTCAACGCCCTGATAATAAAGATGATTTTCCTTTTTGGCTGGCCGAGAAGTTTGACCAACTGGAAGCCGTGTTTCCCAATTCTTCTCCTGCTGACAAACATAGAATGTTGACGATTACTTTACCTAAGGATATCACTCCCGAGCTCGTTGACTGTGAAAGTTGGGGTAAGACTTTTGCGGCTGTTTATGCGCGGTGTTTCGGCACCCCGTCTATGGCTGTACTGCCTACGATCATAAAACGTGTTCAGGATGATCACGGTCCTGAGGCAGCGGTTGAATTGGGTATGCGCCTGTGTGGTTCTTTTGAGATTGTAAGTGATCTCATACTCTCCAACATCAAGGGAGATGCTGTGAACTTCCAGGTTTTTAATGCACTGGCAGCGTTACCCGATGCCGAAAAGCCCCGCCAGTTGGCGAAGATTGTGGTGGCCGCTTATAAAACTATCGGTCGCACAAGTAAGGGTTTGAAGTACTTCGCGGTTAAGGAGAAGAAACAACCACAAGTGCAATCTGCTACGGCAGATGTACAACCAAAGTCCAAAAAACAAAATTGGCCTCAGAAACAGAAACAGGGGAAGCAACAGCAGCAAACGCAGGAATCTTATCCTGCAACACAAGTCCCTGCGCCAGCTGAGAAAGTTTATGATTTGCGCGATCGCGCGATGATTAAATCACATGATCGATTTCAGGTTTCTGATCAACGCTCTCCTCGTTCCTTTCAGGACTCATCGGCCCAGAAGACCGGTGGAGGAGGAGGCGGACGGGGACGTGGTGGCCAACAGGGACGTGGCCAGCCCCGCCAGACAGAAGGCGCATGGAAGCAGGAGGATTCTACGCCAAAGAGACCGCAGTTTGCGAAAAAGAAAGTCGCAGCCTTAACAGCGCATCGATATGCCACAGATAGTGAGAACGCGGCTTCGGAATCTGACGTGGGCTCTGACCTTGCTGGACAGCGCGGCGGAGATAACCATAGTCAGAGAGGCGCTGCGTCCACTACTGAGGGTGACAGCGACTGATGTCTACGTTGTGATAGAAACAGCGGATACGAGACTTGCTCCCCCTGAAAGACTTTATGAAATTGTCCTGTTAATTGAAGGTGACATACAGCGTACCGTTAAAGGTGTATTTTGGGACAATCTGTCTTCTACATATGATATTTTACTTTCGGAGGCTGACTGGCCCCCACCTTTTGTGCTCGCGGCGCCGCGAGGGGAGGAGGTGATCCTCCCCAGTATCGCGAACACTGTCTCGAAAGAGCATGCGCAGCATTTTGCAGAAGAGTGGGCTCGAGCTCTCGCGCCGGCTCTGTACCGTAACCAATGTGGTTGGGATAAATTGTCGCCTTGCCACGAAATTCCGTTGCGGTCTCAGCCGCAGCCTCAACCTCAATATCCCATTAGGCGTGAAGCAAAATCTTCCGTCGCGGAAATCCTTGAACAATTGGAATATCAGGGAGTTATTGAAACGTGTGTGTCACCGATGAATAATCCCCTTTTTACTGTGAACAAACCTGACGGATCATATCGTTTGGTTTTGGATTACCGGCATTTAAACTCGCATTGCCGTAACTGTGCAGTACAGAATACTCACGGCTCTGCCCTTGTGGATAGTCTCGTGCGTAAGCGTTTCAAGACAACGCTTGACATATCCAACGGTTTTTATGCCCACAGATTGGACAGCTTTAGCTCCCAATGGACCAGTTTTACGAGCGCTGGAGTCCAAAAACAATTCCGGCGTCTTCCAATGGGCTATAAGAATAGTCCTGGTATATTTACCGCTCGCATTGTCTCTATTCTGGAGGCACTCGACCCTGATGCTTTTTCGTATGTGGATGACATATATCTCACAGACGACGATATTTGGGAGCATCTGTGTCGTGTAAATTCTGTTATTTGTAACTTCGCTGACATGGGTTACAAATTTAACTTTGCAAAATCGCACATTGCTGAACACAGTGTTGTTTTTGGGCTATGAGCTCAACAATGAAGGTAGAGGTTTGGCTCCTCACTTCCTGGAGAAATGCGCACAGTTGAGCGCTCCTACAACACTGAAAAAATTACAGTCTTTGCTGGGCTTTTTAAATTTCGGAAGGACATACATTCCGGAATATGCCCAGCGTATCAAGCCGTTGTATGCATTAATACAACCTACTTTCTCAAAATCATGCTGGCTGCCTGAGCATTCAGCCATTTTGCAATCCTTGCAGGCTGATCTGCTCGCTTCTAAATATTTACTGACTCGTGATAACCACACCAACCTGGTGATAAGAATAATTCCTGGGGCGGTGGGTTTCACGTACCTGACTTTTAATGAAGGAGACACAGTGCCTATTGCTTACAAGTCACACTTGTACACTTCGGCTGAATTGCGGTTTCCCACTGTGGAGAAAGTTTTAACTGCTGTACAGATGGCGATTCTAAAAGAACGAGCTCTGTCACAGGGGAAGCGCATGTTAGTGGTAACACCCTGTCCTCATTTGGAGGCAGTCACAAAAGCCAGTGTACCAAATTCAAAAGCTTTGCACCCACGGTGGATTCAGTGGGCTGCGTTATTGACATCCACGGATGTCACGTTTATTTTTGACGCTTCCTTACGGTCGCAGGAGTACTTGCAGTATGAATTTGTTCATCCTGCTCCTCTGGCTATGCGACCTTTGGAGGACTTCCATTGCATCATTTACACTGATGGGTCGGCGCAGGTTGCGCATGGCTCTAAACATGCCTACGTTTCCGCATGCGCCATTGTGGTCGGTGCTATGTTGGATGATGAGTTCATATCCAGGGAAGTACACACGTTGCCCCTGGGCGATTGCACTGCACAATTGGCTGAGCTTCGTGCTCTTTTACTCGCGTTGGGAGTACGCAGATCCAAGTGTTACTACTCTGATTGTAAGTGATTCTTACTACTGTGTCCAGTCTTACAATGAGAACTTATTCTTTTGGATTCAAAATGATTTTCATGATTCCAAGGGTAGCACAATAAAACATAAAATGATCTGGGTTCGAGTGGCAGAGCTTAAGGCTATGTTGCCACTCGTTTATGTGATTCATACTCTCGGTCATCAGCGCGTAGGAGTTCACGCTGTTGGCAACTCGCTTGCTGATGAAGCAGCGAAATCAGCAGTATCTACATACTTAGTTGCAGCGGTTACTAGGTCAAAAACCAAGATTGATAGCGACATCTTGGCAGCAGTTGCTGCCTCTGAGAAGGGAAGTAAGCATCCTGCGGGATTCCCTTCGAAGTACAAATACCACTTAAGTCCCGAAAAGGTTCCTTTTGTGACAATTCCTGACGTTGGGGAACGGCTGATTCCCAACTCGGATCGCAGGGCAGACTTGATTACAGCAGCACATGAAGGTGTGGCGTCTGCGCATGCGGGCGTCTCGGCCACTGTAACTCAATTACAACAACGTTTCTGGTGGCGGGGACTGTACAAACAGACGCGTGATTATGTCCTTCTTTGTGACATATGCCAGCAGATTAAACCTTCGACTGCTACGCGTCCGCCACAGACTCAGTTGTACATTTCTAATAAACCGCTAGGTTGTGTTTATTTAGATCACTGCGGTCCTTTTTCATCTGATACTGCGTATAAGTACATCTTAGTAGCAGTTGACTCATGCACACGCTTTGTGTGGGTATGGCCACATCGCAGCGCTGATTCACGGACTGTCATTAGAGATTTGCGTGTCTTTATAGGGATTTTTGCCTGTGGTACCTTCCATTCGGATCAGGGTCCGGCTTTCGCCTCTAAGGCGTATAAGGATGCCATGACTTCGTTGGGGGTCCAAGTCAAGTTTTCGTCTCCCTACAGACCTGAGGGTAACAGTGTAGTTGAGCGAATGAACCGTGATTTAAAGCAATCTTTGACAGCCCGAGTTATAGGCACTGGCAGAAACTGGCTGGCTCACCTCTATGGCGTGCAGCGTGCTCTTAATAATCTCCCTAGAAGGTCTCTGGGTGGGCGGACCCCATACGAAATGCTGTTTGGCATCAAGATGTACGTCCCTGACCTTGACGGTCTAGACTGTGTGGTTCGCGCCACTTCCTTTGACGCAGATGAACATTGCAATGTTTTACAGAATCTACAAAAGACCAGAGACAGTCTTGCAAAGGAACATTTGCCCTCCACGTCGGATGATGCGTTGCAGATCCCGGTAGTTGGCTGGCTACCCCAAGTTGGCGAACTGGTTCGAGAGAAGATCGATAACAAGAAAGAATTTGGTCCTTCCTATCGAGCTCCGGTTCCTGTCCTTGGAGTGAAGGGCACAAGAACAGTCGTTTTACCACCACTTCCTGGTCGTAAGGAAAACAGGTTTATTTCAATTGACAATGTCAAGATACACAGAGTGGCCGATTCTTCTTAGCATGACACCGGCTGTTTCCTGTCCTTCCATTGTGAGAAATTCAGTTATGCCCCCTGCTTCTAGTATTGAACCTGAAGTGGCCATCGAATTACCTGATCTTTCCAGTCCTTTATTAAATAATTTACCTGGAACTAACGTTGATGAGATAGACTATGCCTACCCCACTGATTTGTCCATACCTGACCTGCAAGCACGTTTAGCCACGGAATCCAGATTTTCTTTTGACTCTGTTTCTCTTGCCTCGAAGAAACCCTCTCGTTTTGCAGTTTATGCAAGCATGTTTAAAAAACATTTTTTGATACCCCCTTGGACATACATTTGGCTGTCCCTTTTTTCAATGTACCTGTTTATGTCAATTGGTTTTGTGTTCTATTTTTTTCGAATCATCAATGGACATTATGTCGAGGAAAGAACATGCATTACTCATTTAAATGGAACTTTGGCCCCACTTTCCTCTTCACATTCTACACACAGATTAAAAAGAGACTTGACTTTGGTTAACATCACAGCATGGCCTGTCCTTGATGGAATCGTGTGGGATGCAGTTCGGTTTCAGATTCATGGCCCAACGGAAGTCGTTAATGTTCCTAATGTACTTAGAGTGAATATGGGGGATGTGGTGAAACAGAACATTCGTTCTGATGACTGGGATGTTAATGCTGTGGAATCTTTGTTTTCTGATTTACAATACTATGCTGCATTTGATGCTGAGGATTTATATTTAGAATCTGCTAATTATGGTGAATTATTCTGTTACCAACATTATGGCAATCACTTCTTACACAAAACTTCGTCCAGAAGGGATGCTGTTAACTTTACTCAGTGGGAACATTGCCCAGCGCCTCAACAGGGGAGTTCTGACACGTTTCTAAAGAAGTATACTTACTTTAACCAGTCCAATCCAGAGTCCTTTTATTTTAAATTTCAAAAAATGCCAATGTCCAAGGTTAGACTTACCGATACTAAATTGTTGTATTCGAAGGCCTTCCTTGATCGATTAGTTGCTGGGGGCTATGAGTTATGGAAGGATACAATAGACCTTAAATCGGTTTGGGGTTCAAGGGCCTGGCAGGTACAAGGCACTGAGGCTTTGCACCGTGCATGTCTCATCCCGAATCATATGTTGTTTTTAAATGAAACGATTTCCCAGACCACATGCTTTGGATTGGCTACTTCTAAAAAGTTAAACACTCCTTCTTTCCCGGAGTTGGAAGAATATGATGGTTGGAGTAATTTTACTCAGTTGTCCATTAGAGAATTACAGACTCTACTTCTTAATTCCTCCTTTAACATTTCCAGTATGAATCCTAAGGGTTGGCTGCTTTGGCACCGTAGCGCTGATGCTTGCCAGAATAGATTTTTGAATTTAACTGACGGTTTTAAAACTGTTAGATCTGATCCCAGATTTAGCGTAGGTCATACTGTCACCTCGTATTCTGTAGGCAAATTGTGTCAAAATTGGCTGACACATTCAACTTTACCTGCGGTTAAGGATCACCTTTCTAAACTAAATGCAGATGTGGACTTGAATGATTTCATTAAAGGCCCGGCTAGTGGCAGGTCGAAAAGGTGGTTATATGGGGTTTACAATGAAATTTGGAAGCTATCACAGATTGAGGCTGCTACACGCCTTAGGGCTATTGATCAAGCAAATCTTGAGAAAGTGCTTGCAGTTGTTGACAATAGCATTAATGTGCTTTCCTCTAGAATTTACACATTGGATAATATTGTGTCGTCAGTCGTCGATATTGTACATGATGAAGTGTCTGTATTATACCATGGTCAAAATCAATTACGATCAATCATGCAGTTTGCATGGACCCTTCAAACTCTAAAAATGGGTAAAGTTCCCTGGGGGTACATGAACGTTTCTTCTTTATTTGCACCGTTTAATTTGACTGACAAACAACGCTTACTTTCAATGCGTGATGCTTCCTTTTCTATGTTACATATTGAAAGGTTAGAATCTTTACCTTTTTCCGTGGCTGAAGCCACTGCTGCAACGTGGCTTATCCACAGTTTAATAACGCTTCCTTTTGCTTTATATAAGTTTTCAAATTGCATGAAATATGTACCCATAGGTCGTTATGAACCTTTAGGTAGCGGTTTCCTTCATGAAGTCTGGTCACTCCCATACACATACAGATGTTTTAAGGATGACCAGGAAGTTTATCTGACAGGGGAGGAGTGCACTGAGACGCCAGATCATTCTTTAATGTGTAGACACATACAGTTACACGGTTCATGCAACAAGGACAGACCGAATATGGCTTGCGTTTTACATGGCACGCCAGTTCCTGCTATCATCCCCACGTTTAAATTATTAGATAATGGTAGTTATTTAATGCTCAATAATGAAAACTGTTGTGGGTTAATTAGAGGTATAGCTTTCATAGTAACAGTAAGTGAGCGGGTTATTTGCTGCAGAAATGTGCTTTATCCTCCCACACGTGAACATAGGGAGTTTTCCATCTGGCCACAGATACCAACCTTGGGAGCAGAATTCAGCGGCATGGCAAGAATAAGGGCTCTTTTGTCCCAGAAAGAGGTGGCCTTGAGCTCGGCCCGTGAAACTTTCGTGCTTCACATTGCAAACACCCGTACAGAGGTTCAGGCTCTTTTGAATACTGATTTGCCTTTGCATTTCGGAGCAATGGTTCGAACTATCTTTAACACATCCTCCACAAAAGGCCTTGCACATTTTTTTAAAGTTGTTAGCAGTGGTCTCGTGACTTCCTTTGAAAAGATTTTTGGAGTCATCCCTGCTTTCTTCCATTCTATTTTTTCATCCTTGTTTGGAGGGTTCCCATTTTTACTTGCATTAGCAGCTGGCGCGCTAGTGGTTTTTTGTCTCTTTAAATATGGATGTCCTTCCTGAGCAAGACCCCGCGCAACAGCTACTGACGCGGTTTCGCAACCGCATGCTTGAATATTATGGCACACTGCCGTTGGCGACATTGAGCACGGCATATGGATTATCTTTTCGATTCTCCTACTTCACCTGTGTCCAGCCTGTATTTCACTGCCTGACCTGTGATTTCCATTGGGCCATTGATTTGTGTCTCTGCGGACCGGTTTCTCCTGACGTCGATTTTAATCAGCTGATGAGTCCTATCATTGCTCACGAGTTGGTTTGTTCTGACGAGAGGATTATGGCCTTAGCAGTGGCGCATGGACTAATGGGTCCCTGGGATATATTGTCGGCAGCACAGACTTTCTTGGAACTAAGTTTTCTTGAAAACCCACCGAGCTGTCCTCTGATGGTTATAGAGGATCCGGTGCTGGGAGAACACGTATGTTCTTTTCATCTTTTAAATTGGATGGCTGAACTATTTTCGGATGAGGACAGTGATTTCCTATTAGAGGCAGTTGCTGCTTACTTTTCATATACAGTTTTATCATAGACACTGCCTCGGATTGACGTGCTGATTGATAGCATTTCATTGATTTTATTGACTTATTTGTCAAGAAATTTTTAATTTTACTTGCCTATTGGCTTGAGCCACGTTATATTTTTGGGCTATTTTTTAGCATTACTTTTTTAAGTTTAGTTTTGATTCATGCTCGTTTACTGTTGAGTTCTGCTCTCATGTGATGGCACTTCTGTTATCATATTTAGTCCGTTCCCGGATCATGGGGGGGTGTCATATAGCTCCTGTATATCCTTATATCGTGTTAAGTTAGCATAGGTACATTTGAGGTTTAAACGCCATTTTTCTTTCGTGCAACCTCTGCACACGACACTTAATTGTTGACATAGCTTTCAACCTAGTAGTTTGCCGTGGTGTATGTGAGAATAATATGTTATTGCTCTGATATCAGCTTTGCTTAATAAACTATGTCTGCACGAAGAGTGCTGAAGTTTCAGGAACAACACGATATGGAATTATTATGAGGTCTGATCTCCACGCCTTCATAGTCATAACACAAGTGCAGCCTTTGCCAACTCTGGCTTCAGGCGGGATTGATATTGCTTTGCACGAGGCACATAGAACACACTTGATGCGGTGCACATGCAGAGAGAGCTGGTGTATGCTGATGTGATTCCTTCATGCTAGGACACTAAGGTATGGGCCCGCCCTAAAACAACCCAAAGAGACCTTCTTAGCTAATAATATAATATATGTGTTAGGGAGGGTGAGATATAAGTGTTGTTAACTCTTATTCATTACAGTATGTTGACATGCTGTCACCATTCGCTTTTTATGTCTTAGTAACTATGCTGGTAATTTTGCTACTGATAATAAGTATACTTGTATTATCTAAGATACTGCGCCTGAGAAGACGGCATTAGTAAATAAACATTTCAAATGCAAATGTGTCTTCTTTACTCCATGTTCTGGTTTGTAATGATAATATAACGAAAGAGTGTTCATGAGTTCCACGTACCCTGAGGTACATTAAGTTCATGTTCTGGTTTGTCTAAACATTGGGAGTTTGATATGTCCAATGAGACTCTGTAGCTAGCTCGGTAAGGGGTGAAGTGGGTACTAAGGCGTGTTTTGGGTCACCCTAATTCGCCGAGGTTCCACTCCTCTGTGCACAGTTCTGTGTGAGAACAGAAACCCTGCGACACTTGGACACACTTACCACTCTCGATATTAGGTCGAGTACATTTAGTTAAAATGTGCATCCTCCCCAAATACACTTTTATATTTAGTACCATCCCTTTGGCTTTTGATCCCAAGGCAATAGAAAAAAGTCAGCAAGAAATCAACTCCTTTCTTTGGAATTATAAGTCAACAAGAATTGCTTGGAAGAAGCTCAGGAGGAAAAGGGAGAAAGGTGGTCTGGCTCTGCCTGACCTAATGTACTATGCGTGGGCATTTCAAATGACACATTCGAGGATGCTTTTAAAAACCCCAACAAACCTCTTGGATGGATCAATGTACAAAGCCATGTTAATCGGAGCAGATTTACCATCAGACGGATTTATGTCCAAATTTGCCAGTCAAAAATTCTTCAAAAAAATCAAACTTAAAATACTACAATCCTTGTGTAAGACATGGCTCAGTATAAGGAAGAAACTCGGGCTATCATACTACTCTAACTTTGCCCCAATATGGGATTCACCCGGGCTCCCATTATACATGAGAGGTAGTCTGTCAGTTGCACTTGAACAAGCAGGGATTATAAGATGGGGACAGCTAGTAAACGAAGGATTTCTAATCACATGGGATGAGTTAAAAGATCAAGTTGTCCCCAGGCTGTCTAGATTTTAATATATGCAGCTGGATAGCTGGACAAGGGCCCAGCGAAAAAAAGACAAAAATCTGGGGAATGTAAGCCCCTTAGAACAACAACTAGTGGAGAAACCAATCGGGAAAAGAGAGGTAGCATTCTGGTACTGGCAACTGCTTGAAGAAATTGACGGAGAATTCTCTCTCCCAGACCAATTGTGGGGGGCAGTAATGGGCTCTCATAATGAGGAGACGTGGCAAACCTCTTTTGCACTTTTGTATAAGATTGTTAAACCCTCGTGGTTAAGAAGAAACCACCTTTTTACTGTACATCGTGCATACATTACGCCACTTAAACTTTCCAAATTTCTTCCGGACAAAAAATGCAATAAATGCAATGTCACAGGAGCATCAGATGTACATATGTTTTTCGAATGCCCTGACATAAGGCGGTTTTGGTCAGAAGTGGAGGCAACTCTAAATTCCATTATGAATACATTACTCTCAATCACACTACCACTTATCATTTTTGGTTTGGACATCAACATCACAGGGAAAGCAAGGTCATTCCTTTTCTATGCTATCTTGCTGGCTAGAAGGCAAATATGTATACAATGGCTGGAGAAAGCAGCCCCTCTGCACTCTGCATGGCTTACATCATTATATGAAACATCTAAATCAGACCTTAATAGATCAGGCAGTAGGCGTAATTTGACATTCTGGGAATTGCTTATCGATTGGAGATAGAATCCGTTTTTTTTTCTTTTCGTTTTTTTCCCCGGGTCCTATGATTATGCCGATAATACTCCCTGGACTGGATATAGCCTTGTTCCGACATTGGTCCTACTGGTGGTAACGCACCTAGATGGAGTCAGTTGATTGCCTCGTATTTTTTGGGTTTTATCTCCCACCCATTACACGCTCGAGTCCAGGCAATGGTTCGAGGGGACTTCTGAGAGGACCCTAAGGGAAGGACTCGCTAGGTGGTTGGTATCTTCCCAAATGGAGGTAATGGCAAATGAGGAAAAAAAAAAAAAAAAAGTGAAGTTTCAAGGTGAACAGTGATCAAGTGACATATCGTGCTCATTGATACTGTGGAGTGCGTAATATGTACAATGTGACTAATATATGTACAAGGGAAGAGAAGGCTAGACTGAGAACAATGGCTCTGCTGCTAATCCAAATGTAATTTCTCGCGACGAGCCTTGAACTGGACCAAGCAGTAGCGTCGACGTTTCAACCCAATATAAGCACTATTGAGTGGTCATTGCGGGTCTTAATCAGGACAAGAGGGGAAGGGAGGGAGGACAGCCTGTAGATTTAGACAGAACGTGAGTTAGGCATATTCCAGTGAGTGTGTTCCAAATACAAACCAAGAGACTCACCTAGTGAAATCAGAGTGAATCCTGAGTGGTGGAACTGAGGGACTCAGGTCTGCGTACTCATGGCCCCATCACATTTGGTCTGAAGAAATGAAATAGATGTGTGCTTATAAACTACTGATTAAGCGGTGTGCTCATGGAAATTATATTAACCAATGGTGATGGTTGATGGAGTAAAACACTCACTCAAACGAATAACAAGGATGTGCGAAGCAAGGAATTAATTCTACTATCCTGAGGAAAAGGGGCCCGCAATGTCAGGCTGGAAAAGAAGTGGATTCGGGACTCACTTCTATGGAAAGGGCGAAAAACGGGAAGGGATTAATTTACGTCCCGTATGCGCTACTCACAATTGAAACATCCATGTGTTTCAGATTGTGCTTATCTAATCAATTGTAGTCTGCAGCGATATCAGTAGATTGCTTGTAGGGGGCGACAGCAGGCTAAAGTCCAGTCGTGCCACTGCGATGTGTCAGCAAGGCCTCTTAGTGAATGCTCGAGCGTGCAGCAGCGGAATGCTGGCCCAACAGTTGCATGGCAGCGTCTGACACGATTCTACGTCACATGCGCTGAGCCAGTTGGCTAGCATCGGAGTGTTGCGGCTGCTGACGCGGTGCAGTGTCGTGTCACATACTCAATTTGACGTAGGCATGGAGGGAGAGGGGGGGGGGGGGAAGTTGTTTATTTAAATGTGCACCGTTAACACAACTCTTACGTAGATGCATTACACTCCACCCAAAATTCTGTGCTGTACAACACGCACACAGCGCGGTGCAGGTGTTTGGCATCAATCACTGGCGTGAATACTATAAAGTGATCTACTCAGATGACTCAGATATAGAAATGTCCCTCCCAAGCGGACCTGGCTGTAGTGCTTTGTGAATGTGTGTATGGGTGCCTATGTTGGGGCTTGCACCTATCAAGGACAGGAAGACCCCTTGGTAATGCAATTTAGTGGCTTTAGCGATGGTACAATGGGCCCACAAAGCATTGGGTGCTCTTTTTTGGCCAAAACGTGGCATGTTTTAATACAAAGGACGATCAACCTGGAAAGTTTCTTTTCCTGCACCGCCTTTCCCTTTTTGGCACTTGTAAACCCCTCAGAGTTGATTTTCAACACAGTACTCCTTCATGTGTTCAACATAAATGTTAAAAGCTCTCTTCGCATCACGTCGAAGAAGCCTCACCTCTTCTTTACAGGGACTAAAAGTCTTGCACAAAAGTGGGCACAACAGCACTCCCATCAGATCGGACTGTCAAGGCAGTACCGTTTTGTTAATGTGTGCACCAGGGCCACATTTCAGCCTGGGAGATATCTAGAACTTGCTCTCTCCTTGCCAATGTTATGTTAGCAGCTCTGGAACTGGCAAAATCAGCTTGCAAGCTTGCCTGGGGGTGTTCCCAGTAAGCTAGCACATAGCAGATTTTAATGTAGATGACTATCCATCGGTACAAAAGGGGGGGTGGTGATGGACGGAGCATCTGAACCAATCAAACACTCACACCCAGTCAACAGATCTTCGAGGACCGGTTTCTGGCATTTCAGCCGTCTTCAGCCCGGCTTGCTTGAATCCAGTGGCAAAGTGAGCAAGGGACTCACGTCTGAGCATACCCTGCCAACTTATGGCGAACAAAGTGGTACAAAAGGGGGTGGTGATGGACGGAGCATCTGAACCAATCAAACACTCACACCCAGTCAACAGATCTGGGTTTAATCCATCACCGTTCTTTAGCTCACTCTGCCACCCCAGTTCAGACATGGCCATATGCAAATCAGTCTGACCCTATGCTTCATGGGAACAGTCCAGCCCGAACTGCCAAGCCATGCCTTCCCTGGAAACAAGCTTCCGAGGACCGGTTTCTGGCATTTCAGCCGTCTTCAGCCCGGCTTGCTTGAATCCAGTGGCAAGGTGAGCAAGGGACTCACGCCTGAGCATACCCTGCCAACCTATGGCGAACAAAGTGGTACAAAAGGGGGTGGTGATGGACGGAGCATCTGAACCAATCAAACACTCACACCCAGTCAACAGACCTGGGTTTAATCCATCACCGTTCTTTAGCCCACTCTGCCACCCCAGTTCAGACATGGCCATATGCAAATCAGTCTGACCCTGTGCCTCATGGGAACAGTCCAGCCTGAACTGCCAAGCCATGCCTTCCCTGAACCGGAAACAAGCTTCCGAGGACCGGTTTCTGGCATTTCAGCCGTCTTCAGCCCGGCTTGCTTGAATCCAGTGGCAAAGTGAGCAAGGGACTCACGTCTGAGCACTCCCTGACAACTTATGGCGAACAAAGTGGTACAAAAGGGGGTGGTGATGGACCGAGCATCTGAACCAATCAAACACTCGCACCCAGTCAACAGATCTGGGTTTAATCCATCACCGTTCTTTAGCCCACTCTGCCACCCCAGTTCAGACATGGCCATATGCAAATCAGTCTGACCCTGTGCCTCATGGGAACAGTCCAGCCCGAACTGCCAAGCCATGCCTTCCCTGGACCGGAAACAAGCTTCCAAGGACCGGTTTCTGGCATTTCCGCCGTCTTCAGCCCGGCTTGCTTGAATCCAGTGGCAAAGTGAGTAAGGGACTCACGTCTGAGCATACCCTGCCAACTTATGGCGAACAAAGTGGTACAAAAGGGGGTGGTGATGGACGGAGCATCTGAACCAATCAAACACTCACACCCAGTCAACAGATCTGGGTTTAATCCATCACCGTTCTTTAGCTCACTCTGCCACCCCAGTTCAGACATGGCCATATGCAAATCAGTCTGACCCTGTGCTTCATGGGAACAGTCCAGCCCGAACTGCCAAGCCATGCCTTCCCTGGACCGGAAACAAGCTTCCGAGGACCGGTTTCTGGCATTTCAGCCGTCTTCAGCCAGGCTTGCTTGAATCCAGTGGCAAAGTGAGCGCCTCTTTTGCACTGCCTTGCCTTTCTTTGTCTCAGTGAACCCTATAAAGAGCAGATCATCCACATGGTGGTCTCTCAAATGTTAACCGCAGTCCGAATTCTGCTGCGTGCGGCGAATTTAGTCAGTGGGCGGGGCCGCGTCAGCCAACGGATGTGCGCAGCACTACGGAGGTAGTGCTCGCGACGGCCGTTGGCCGACGTGAGCACTTTAGGGGCAACACTCAGATTGTTGAAAAAAACTCCAAAGCTCTCCGAGAGTCACGCTGATGGAGTTTCTTTTGAGACAGAGTGAAAAATGTCATCAGGTTAATAGTTTGACCGACATAGAAAGGTGATACCACTAACGGAAAGAAGGCAGCCAGAGTTCTCAGCACTAATTTGCTCATGAAGAAATCGGTGTAGAGAAGTTTCACAGACAGTGCCTGTAATTAACTCACACGGCACGTAAAAGTGATAGCAATAAGAAAACCTTTCGATGGACAGAAGCCATAGCGAGCAACTGCACATAGGCTCGAACAGCATACACATAAGAAATGTCAGGACTAGACTTTGATCCAAATGAGGGCTAATGAAAGGCTCTGATAGGAACATGCATGTCTGGCACTTTAGAAAACACATTACAACTAGTGAATTAAAGAAAGAGGCCTGATCAAGGAAATATAAATGGGCTGAAAGGGCTGACAAGTAATCCTTAGCTGTACCCACTGCAAGGCCATGCTGGCTCAATGACACAACAAACAATACATCTGAAAGGTTGGCCTACAGAGGAAGAGATGACTGACACTACTCAGGCCATAAATTATTTTCAGCGTATGGCACAGATGCATTTTGTGGACAGGCGTCTGGCTGCAAGAATCACATCTACCTCTACAGGTGGGAAGTCAAAAGATTTTAACTGTCGCTGCTCTATCTTCATGAATGGAGGAGTAGGTTGTAGAGATTTGGGTGATTTGCTTAGACAGGATGTCCTCCCGAAGGGTAAATACTCTGGAGTTGTGGGTACTACGCCCTCCTGGTCCTGTCAAGGGCTGTTAACTGAACTGGGCCTGATCTGTCCTACCATCTAACACCCCATACCCACATCTGGCTGAAAGAGATTGAGTTCCTGCTCTAGAAGGGAGCAATAGAGAGGTTTTGATCCTTTCATTGACTGGGGTGCTATTCCCCAGTATTCTGTTTGGTCTTGCAGGACTTCTCAGATGTGTACTTTCAAATTCCAGTGCCTAATTGTCACCAAAGCTTACTCATATTTGTGGAAGGGGTGAACTCTTTCAATTTGCAGTTTTTCCTTTTCTTTTTTTTATATTTCTTTTTATTAAGTCAAGGCATCAATGATAAAAGCATAGTACAGAGGAGACACTCTCCCACATAACATTACATCTTCCAGGAGGAGGGGGTTGGGGGGCAGGGAGGGACAGGGAATAGGGTACATACTTGTCAAGAACTCACGGGGATGAGGGAATATCAAAAATAGAGTCTCCGGGTGGCACACAGATCTCCCCCTATACCGGTTCCAAGGCCCCCATACTGATGCACACCTTCGAGGCCGGCCTCTCGCCATGTAAACAGTCTTTTCACGAAACATACATCAATCCATGTCCTCTTTCCATCCCTCAAGGGTAGGAGGCTGCGCGGATCCCCACCGCTGAGCAATATTCCCTTTAGCTATCATATCCCCAAGTGTTGTCCATTTAGTCTGTGCTAAATTAAGATCAGAAGGCTCCCAAATATTAAGGAGGCATCTCATCACCTCAGGCAACACTCTCACCCCCAAAACCTCTTGCATAGTATTGTGTATCCTACACCAATACTCGACAATATACCGGCATTCCCAAAGGATATGGATGAACGTACCCACAAGACCACACCTCCATCTGCACAAACCTGTTTCAGATAGCCCCATCCGAACTAGGCGAGACCCTGTGACGTAAACCCTGTGTAATATTTTCAACTGAACAAGCCTCAATCGTGCTGGGATCGCAACTTCCTTCGGTGAGGACACAGCCGATTGCCAGTCCTCATCGTCTAATTCAATGCCGTCTCGCGTCCATTTATCACTCAGATCTGCAAGGAGATCCTCTCTATGATTAATCAATTTCTTATAGATCAGGGAGATAGTCGTCTCAGGCAAATGACCATCTAAAATTCTATCCTCAAGGGGTGAGGCCTCGGGTAGGTCTGCCTCCGCAGACAGAGCCGTCTTCAACGCATGTCGGACCTGCGCATAGCGAAAATACTCAGTTCTCCTCAACTCAAATTCGGCATGCAGTTCTTCAAATGTTTTAATCCTCCCCTTATCCCAGATGTCACCGATGGTTGAAATCCCTATCAAATCCCTCTTGTTTTCCAAAGCTTGCCCAACTTTTCCGAATCAAACAGTGGGGTGGCCAGTGTCAATCGGTCCCTCCATCCCAAAGAAGTCGCGGCGTCGTGCCAAATCCGCACCGCATGTTTAGTCACCCTGACAAGTGCCCCCTCGCTGACTTAGCATACAATGCCCTATTGTAATTTCCTCCAGGGAGAAGCCACTTATCCATCGCGTATCCGGGATCTGAGACGGGCCCATAAGTACCCTGGTTAATAGCCGCCAGCTGAGAGGCCCAATAGTATCGCTTGATGTCGGGGAGGGCAACACCGCCATCATACCATGGAAGCGTCAATTTAGGTAATGCAATACGTGGTCTACCCTCCCATAACAGACTACGCTGCAATCCTTCCACCTCTTGAAAATAACTAGCCGGCACTATATCTAAAGTAGGTCGTAAAGAAAACGAGGCAGAGATATCATTTTAAAAAGGGTTGCGCGTCCCAACAGGGAGAGAGGAAGCCTCTTCCAATTAGCTGTATTGCTCCTTAATCTCAGCAAAGGAGGAAGCGATTCCTTGCATACTGGACTGCCGGATCTAATGAAATGAAAATCCCCAAATACTTAAAACCACCTGTAGTGATCTGAATCGGACAGTTTCGCGGAGGGACCGGAGTCCCTCCCCTAAGAACGAACAAGAGAGATTTCCCCCAGTTTATAGACAACGCAGAATTTCTACCAAAGGAGGCCAACACATCACAAACAACAATTAGGGACTTTCTAGGCGAAGTCAAGTAAAGTAGAGTGTCGTCCGCGTACAAAGATTCGGTCCTCCCAATTTGGGGACCATCGAATACCCCGGATAGAAGGCTCCCAGCGAATTTAGGCTGCCAAAGGTTCAATGGCCAACGAAAAAAGAAGGGGAGAGAGGGGACAGCCCTGTCGGGTACCCCGCCCAAGACAAAGGCGCCGAGACCCAGTTATTCACCACTACCTGGGCGAGCGGTTCAGTATATAACAAACGCACCCAGCAAATGAAGTCGGGCCCAAAGCCGAATTTAGCTAGGACTGCCAACAAATACGGCCATTCTACGGTGTCAAAGGCCATTGTTGTATCAAGTGAGGCTATTATGGCCGGTTCCTTCAGGGTATGAGGCCTGGCTATCACTCCATGTAACCTGCGCAAATTTAGGGCTGTGTTCCTATGAGGAATAAAGCCCGATTGATCAGGATGTAGAATTCCGCTGATCACTTTAATCAGCCTATCAGAAAGCAGCTTGGCAAGTATTTTGGGCTCTGCATTCAATAACGAGATGGGCCTATAAGCGGCAAAATTAGATTTTGGCTTACCCTCCTTATGAATAACCACCACCGACGCTACTCTCTGATCATAAGGTAGTATCCCTTTCTCTCGGACCTCAACAAACATAACCTCTAAGGTAGGGAGCAATCTTATCAGGCCGAAGCTTATATAGCTCAATCGGGAGCCCGTTAGGTCCCAGCACCTTTCCCGAGTTCAAGGAGCGCACCGTCAGGGCTATTTCCTCGGTGGTAAGGGCACTATCCATGACATCACGGTCCTCACTGGTCAAGCATGGGAGCCGTAAATCTAGAAGCAGCGAATGAGAGTCCTCCTCTGGTCGATCCGATACCGAGGTATACACAGTTTGAAAATAATCCGCAAAACTATCCACTATAATCTGAGGATCAGTAAGTCGTGCTCCCTCCGCTGTCACAAGTTCTGGAACAACACGATCTGCCCTATCCTTCTTGTCCAACCAAGCAATAAGTTTCCCTGCTTGTACACCGAGGTCATATAGCCGACCCAGCTGCTCTCTACCCAGGACTCTGGCACTATCAGTGACCAGAGATCTATACTCGAGTTGCTTAAGATTCAGGACGTGCATTTTAGCACGGGTTACCTCCTGCTCCAGTCCTACCTCCAAGCGACCTATCTCAGCTTCTGTTTCAACAATTTCTTTATTGTGGAGAAGTGTGGCTCACTGGTTAGAGGCGGCAGACCCTGAAGCAGAGGTCAGACCCGGGACCAGGGTTCAATTCCCGACGCGGCAGGTTCTTGAGCCCAAATATCCACGGACTCGATAATTCTCGTTTCGGTGCCTACTCGAGTCACAGGTTCACACTTTGCAGCTCTGGGCATTAGCTTGCTTAATCTCCACTACGGCCCCCCCGCGGCGGGATGCCTGGCTTTCAACTTGGGGATGCCCAGTACGGGTATCTCACAGGGAAAAACCAGGACGGGTTCCCAAGGCAAGCGCCGAGATGCCTACGGGTAATCGAGCGCTATATAAGAACGCTTAATAATAATAATAATAATAATAATAATAATAATAATAATAATAATAATAATAATTCCGGTCCTTTTTCGTTCCAGCTATCAATGACAGGGCCTGGCCCCTGATAACCGTCTTAAAGGCTTCCCACAGAGAAAAAGAAGAGGACCCCGACCCCTCATTCTCCAGGAAATAATGATCTAGAGCCTTAATCAGGTCCTTACGAACAGTTTTTCCTTTTTGACTTGTTTTGGCTCCAAGAGTTTCACGAAAGCGGAGGGTGGTTATTGCGGCACATCTGCATCACCAAGGCCATCAATTCTACTTTTACCTGAATTCTACCTTGAATTCAACCCTTAACTGGCTTCCAAATAACTAGAAAATGTACACTATACAATAACCATTTTATAAGGTTTAAGATTCCATGTGAACAACAGAGTCTTTATGATGTCATCAGCGACCACTGATTCCTCACCTTTTGAATATTCCCCAGGCATCAGACTAGATCCAGAAACATTTCAGCAGTACTTCTGTGCACCGGTAGGTGATGCCGTGCACCTCTACACTGACGTAGGTCTAAAATAGGACAAACTCCTCCATCCCGCTTTGGTCCAGTGGAGTAATTTGGCGGTTACCTCTGGAAGTGTGTGGGGGAGGGGTGCATTGCAAAGGTTTGGCACAGGCCCTAGGAGAGTATCAGTGAGTGCCTTGTTAAAAGGTTGAAGGGGCTCAGTAGAGGTTTGCCCCGGATGGAGCACTTCAGTCAGGACATTGGTTTTGACCTTTATGGTGGGAAGCTAGAGGTTGAGAACTTCAGCTACCCAACGCAAAAGAAGCATTCTCCTCAGTGGCAGGGCCTGGGGTGACAGGAGTCCAGACTCAGGCGAGGCATCAGGACCTCTGACCCCTTAACAGTCATCATACCAATTTTCCCTGTGAAAGGCTTTTACGATTTTTCAATACCTGTATTGTAATCGCAGTCCGAATCTGTACCTAACAAGGAATGCAAAGTATGGGACCTTCCTTGTGGAGATGGAACATTAAGTGGGGGAGATTGCGGTTGAATGGAAACCAGGCACGGCCTATGTCGAATTCGCAACGGTGCTGACAGTCAGAAAGCACAATGGTCACCTTGGACTACAGTGGCGACAGTGAAACATGCAGCTGAAAGCAGAGTCGGTACAGGAACCGGTGGGGGCCCTGTGGTGGATTTGGAGGGTCCAACTAGTGTCAAGGGCAAATCCACCAGTGGTGCTCCAGATCCTCCGAGGGGCCTGCAGGCATGCCAGAGGGAGTCAGAAGGGTTTTGAATAGTTGGAGAATGGCCTTGCAGAACTAATTAATCTGCCTCGGTGTTGTCAACAGCTCCAGAAACTTGGTTTGTGCAGGGACAAGTTGCCGGTTGGGCTTCGACATCGAATGCCCTAAAGGCGTTTCAAAACACCAAAATAGAAGAGCACCCAAATATCCAGACCTCAAATTGCACCAAGATGCATAGTTTATACAGCTACATATTCCATAGTTTTTAGAGCGAGCCCTTGCCCACTAACTCTTCGCTTTGTTGATTATAGAAGACGTGATTTGACTATATCAGTTTTGAAACTTCATATTTATAGAAACATTAAATAAGCACCTGTTCTCAACATTTATCAAGGCAATAAGACATGGTTTGCATCGACTAAATAAATCACTAATTACTAGGTGCATATAAGCTTATTCTGCTTCTTTATGGCAAAATACTCCAAAATGAATGTCCTTGGGGAGAGGACTGCCTGGGGCACCTGGGATTCCAGGGACCTACCCAAAGGGAGGCTTTAAGAGCACCTCTTTTTTGTTGTTAGAGATTATTCCACTCAAGAATTTGACCTCCAAATACATTTCTTGCAGATGTTTGTGTAGAATCCCCAGATAGATGGTTAAATTGACACTCAAACACCATTAAACAAACACAGAGTAGAGTAATTTAGTTTATAATACGTTTAGGTATTTGGGAAAGTCTTATGCAAAGCACTATGTCAGATGTCTTGTGGTACTAGACACTGTTGCTGGGATATAGCGCCAAAAGTTTAAACAAGCCCTTGAATGTTCTATAGTGAGCAAAGACAAGCAATCATCTTTCACTTGAAAAACTGCTTTTGGTTAATCAAGGAGGATTAGTTATTTGCATCCTAGGTTACTCTGGATTATTACAAAATATTTGGAAATGGACCATTACCTCACCTCCTCCTGCCCTTGTAGACAGCTTGCCAGCTATTTAAACACTGATCCTCCTGATTACCATATTCACCAAAGGGACTTCGGAAGTGGGATGGTATTTGCTTAGCAAATCCAAGTTAATGCAACATAGAAATTGACAGTGGATCCAGGCAGATGCAGGAGAAGCATGTTAATGTTGCATGACATACTGGAGTCATTTATAAGCATAAAGTAAAGCCCCACCAATAGAATGATCTGCCCATATTCTTGTGGCTTCAACAGGCAGAACAATTTAAAATTTGGATTCTTAACATATGGGGAGGATGAGTAAAGCAGGAATACAGCACAACAAAATATTCACACAATTATGACACCACATTACAAGACAACGCTGAGGTACTGAATCCCAGTGGAAAGTAAAAAAAGAGGATTCACCAAGATCCTAATTCAAGAGAGACTAATCCAAAATGAAATAAAAAATTTATTTAAAACATACAAAAAATACTTCAACTAAAACAAAAAAGGTGACAGATGAAAGCATGGGCATGGCAGTCTCAACTATTCTATGGAACAACCACTTTTACTATTTCTGTTGTAGGATACATCTCAAGGAAAGACAGACTCTTTCTTCAAGGTTGAAGTTTTCCATCCAAGCAATGCAACATGTATGTATTTCTGGATTTGTCTCTGTACTGCCTTTGTATAGTGATCGGCCTTCACACATGTATCTGAATAGGCTCATCACAAAATGACCAAACATGTCTGTAACTGTAGCAATCCAAGATATATTTTTGTTGTGCCTTAGAAGAATATTAGCGGTACAAAAGGGGGTGGTAATGGACGGAGCATCTGAATCAATCAAACACTCACACCCAGTCAAAAGATCTGGGTTTAATCCATCACCGTTCTTTAGCCCACTCTGCCACCCCAGTTCTGACATGGCTATATACAAATCAGTCTGACCCTGTGCCTCATGGGAACAGTCCAGCCCGAACTGCCAAGCCATGTCTTCCCTGGACCGGAAACAAGCTTCCGAGGACCGGTTTCTGGCATTCCAGCCGTCTTCAGCCCGGCTTGCTTGAATCCAGTGGCAAAGTGAGCAAGGGACTCATGTCTGAGCATACCCTGCCACATTTATGGCGGCCAAAAGCGGTACAAAAGGGGGTGGTGATGGACGGAGCATCTGAATCAATCAAACACTCACACCCAGTCAAAAGATCTGGGTTTAATCCATCACCGTTCTTTAGCCCACTCTGCCACCCCAGTTCTGACATGGCTATATGCAAATCAGTCTGACCCTGTGCCTCATGGGAACAGTCCAGCCCGAACTCCCAAGCCATGTCTTCCCTGGACCGGAAACAAGCTTCCGAGGACCGGTTTCTGGCATTCCAGCCGTCTTCAGCCCGGCTTGCTTGAATCCAGTGGCAAAGTGAGCAAGGGACTCACGTCTGAGCATACCCTGCCACACTTATGGCGGCCAAAAGCGGTACAAAAGGGGGTGGTGATGGACGGAGCATCTGAATCAATCAAACACTCACACCCAGTCAAAAGATCTGGGTTTAATCCATCACCGTTCTTTAGCCCACTCTGCCACCCCAGTTCTGACATGGCTATATGCAAATCAGTCTGACCCTGTGCCTCATGGGAACAGTCCAGCCCGAACTGCCAAGCCATGTCTTCCCTGGACCGGAAACAAGCTTCCGAGGACCGGTTTCTGGCATTCCAGCCGTCTTCAGCCCGGCTTGCTTGAATCCAGTTAGAAGAATATTAAACAAGCATTGGCATAGCCAATAGGTTGCGCCTCTGGGTCAGGCTGGGCACCGTGCGCCATGCCCAGCATAAAGTGCAGTGACTGCTCAGAGGGGACACAGAGAAAAGTGGGGAGAATGCGAACTGAAGGGGTCCGGAACAGACCAAGCAATGAGATTTCAGAGAGGGAACAGAGCTGAGTAGAGAAGTAAGTGAGCTGAAGGGTTACTAGTGTTCTCCAATTCTAACCCTTTTTTTTGCATAATTATGGATTTATGGAAGGTAGCGAGTGTTCAGGGGCTGCAGGAAGCACAGGCCAGAAGTGCCAGACAAGACAGCAGAAAGAGCGGTGTATGAGCGGGGAAAGGGCAGAAATGCAGAAGCACAGAGTTGGCAATGAAATTAGTGGTGTGGTTCAATCTTATACTTGAAAACTGCATGCATTCTGCAAGCGGCTACGTCTCTGCACTGCCTGCCAACGGCAATGCGTCCTCATTTATATTCAACATTGGTCTTGTGACCCGTACCGAACCAATATTTTTGTGCATCCAACACCAGATTCCCTCCGACGCAGTTTTTAAAAAACTGCAAGTCGTCAAATTTAATTTGCACAAATGTAGCACTGACAGACTACATCTCATAATGACAAAATGCTGCACACCGCCCAACCCCGTGAAAACAGGAAAAACAAAACAAATTCTAGTTCCGGCAATTTCTGTGACATACCACATGCTCTGCTTTCCACATCGGAACCCCTCTGAGTCCCACAACTCCAGCCAAAGGGTACTGAGTGATGACACCAGAGATTAAAACTAACAGCAGAGCAGAACACTCACGCCAATTTCCCAAACTGTGCGAGCAATGGCTGTGCGCCGTCAGAGGACAGGCGAGGTGAGCTCCCAGATTTACTATGACTCTGCAGTGGCTGGGGCCTGTCCCGCTGAACGCTTGCGTGTCCCCATGTGAGGCAGTGACAGAGTGCAGGAGCGCGTTTTCACCTCACTGAATCTGAACCACGCAACCTTTCCATGTTGTGATCCCTCCAGAAAAGTATAAATGGCCTACGCAAATTACCCCGCTGGCACAGACGATACCTAGGAGATAGTAGTACACAAAAGAGAAGAGTTTCCTTCTGAAAACAAATATTTCAAAATCCTGCTTTCAAATCACTCACGGCTACCGATCTACATAGCTAAGAATATCTGGAATAACTACACAACAAATAAACGCGTCCGCGAAAGTGAAAGCGACTGCGCTGTGTTTAATGATCCACAACGAGGAATGCAGCTGGCACCCTGCGCGCCGCTGCTCGCTCCCGACAGCTAGAGGCCGTGGGAGTGAACATTTACAGAAAAGGTGGGACATGCACCCGCCTTTGGCCAATTGCGTGCTTTCATTTTGGAAAGCCACATGCAAAGGCCAATAGAATGTGTGGAAAATAAAAAGCCACACGCATGAGTTTAGCGACAGTCTGGAGTGATTCCAAGAGGCCGTTGCATAGAGCAACGCATGCACGCTGCGCTAGGTTCGACCTAAAAAGGAATGCATGCAATGGCATTAATCTATAGAAATGTTCTTTCCTTAAAAATATTGTCACTGGATTTATGTGCTCTTTTTTTTGCCTCTCAATGCGCAGAGGTGGAGTTGATGCGATTTCCAGTAAGGCAATTGCTATTTTCTTTGTGTACCGTTACATACTCTAATCTACCTCGTCCCTAGCAATAAGGTCACCTGGCTTGTCCATTGACAATAGTTTGTACTGGATGGATCCCATGTTAAGGTGTGCCCATAGTAATTCACATGGTATATGTCCAGAGCAATTTGTGTGCAGACAGATTATGGGCTGTATTTAAGCAAATAATTGCCCATTAAATTTACACTCGCAGAAGACTTCAGCTTCTTCGCATACCTTTTCTATGTCATGTAAAATAGACAATGAACATAAAACAACTGCTTCCATGGGGCTCCATGTGTCTAATGTTGGAATCACCCCTTGCAGACTCCACAAGATGCTGTATATTAACTCAAGTATATTGTAGAAGTGAGACAAAATGACAAATATGAACAAGTTACCTACCTTCGGCAATACCTTTCCTGGTAGAGTAGATCCCTCACTATGTAAATTTCCCTTAGGCTCCAGACTGGACATGGAGAATTTGGAATGCAATTCCCTCGCGGATTGGTAGGTGGCATTGTGCGGCTCAGCATTAGATCAGTCCTGCCCTAGACAGGACATCTATGTCTGCACTTTCCCCTTTTCGCTTTGGAGAAGCCCGTAAACAGTTGATTGTCTTAACGATACTCTCTGGTCCATGTAAAAACCAAGGGCCCTCTTAGGTCAAGACAGTGGAAACCTTCCTCCCTGAAATAGAAAGGCAGAAAAGTGAATGATTATCCAATGTGGGAGGGCGTACTTTCCGCAGGAATGCCGCTTTTGTCCAGCAGACACATTTTTCTGGGAAGAATATAACCTATAACTGTTGCCACAGCAAGATATAGCTGGGCTAAAGACAGGCAAAACAACAAGATAACAAATAAGCATCCATGAGTTGAATGTTACAGGGGTGACAGCAGACAACTAACCGTTCCCAGTGTCCTGCAGATATCATTTTCGTGGAGGGACGTCTCAAAACCAAGATGATACCAACCACTTTCAGAGGTAGATCAAAAGCCATCCAGTGTTGCCATTCAATCTCCACACATAGAGTTGCAGGTTTTGCAGGCTCGGATGTAGGACCCCACCCCCTGCTGCGGCCACAGGAGGTCTTCCTGAAGGGGCAGACATATCGGAGGACAAATGCTCATAAACAGAAGTTCTGTGTACCACACACTCCTCGCCCAGTGAGGAGTCACTAGGACGCCTTGGGCCCTAATATATGGGCAGAAAGGCATACAGGAGTCATGAGACCCAGCTAAGACAAAATGCTTCTCCAAAAGAGAACTGCCTTGGGAACTCCAACGCACAAAAGCTTCAACACCGTGCGATCTCTGCTGTGGCGAATACATCAAGCCAGGGTTCCGCATATTGTTGAAAGAGGCCTTCCAAGTGTAACTGCCATTTGTGATCTGCTTGGGAATGGTGGCTGAGTTTTTCTGTCCTAGTGTTTAAAGATCCTGTCAGGTGTTGGCTAATCAGGGGAAAGCTGACCGTTCAGCCACTTCCAAACACAGAGCTTTCTGGCGCAGGACCCATGACCCCACTCCTCCCTGTTATATGACGTGGTATTTGTATTGTCCGTGAGACCTAGGCCCATTCCCCCTTGATGGATCGGGAGAAATGTCTTTAGTATGAAGTGAATTGCTTGCAACTCAAGCAGGTTGATGTGGAGGTGAGACTCTGCAAGAGATCAGAATCCACTGATCTCCACCTCTTCCAGACAATCTACCCAATCCTGCAGCTGCATCCGTCATCACAGTCGGTTCTGGATGGGGTATGGAGAGAGCTCTGGAGCCGGTCCAAGTGCAGTCAAGCAGCAATCACTGCAGGTCTTCCACAATCTCCTTCAACACCTGGATAACCTCCGACAGATCCCCTTGGTGCTGAGCCTACAGAGACTTGCGATCCCACTGCAGAGCCCATATGTGCCACCTGGTGTGGTCCCCAAGCAGGATGCAGGAGGCAAAGAAGCTTAAAAGCCTCAGATCTGCTCTCTCTCAGATCCAGGTCAATGGATGAAACATTAGGATCATGGTCCGAATGACCCGGACTAGTTGAGGCGGAGGAAAGCTGTGTGAAGGAGACAAATGTGACTTCCGCACAATGATGGGAAACCCCAATGAGGTCAACAGGTTGGCGGTCCTCAGGAGGTGTTTCACGACTGCTTGAGGTGAGCCTGCCTTCAATAGCCAGTCAGGTATTGAAAGGCTGGTATTCCCAAACCCCGCAAATGGGCCGCGACCACCACTATCACCTTCGTGAACACCTGAAGTGCACTGATGAGCCCAAAGGGAAGTACAGAGAAATGAACTAAAAGAGCTTTTGGTCTCTTGAAACCATAGGAAGCATCTGTGGACTGCAAGATGTGTATCTGGTATTAGGCGTCATGAAAATCCAAAGCTATCCACTCTCGTGGATCCACGGAAGAGAGAACTTGGGCTATGGTGAGCATTTTGAACTTGTCCATGTCCTTCTGGAAGAACAACCAGTCCAATCTGGAGCACCAACTGGTCAGATGTGATGCTTCTGCACCTAGCCTCCCACCGGGTGATCTTGTGCTGCCCAGGGTGGCTTAAAAGTGGTTTTGCGGCATCTGCATGGTTGGGGACTGGTGTTTGGATAATACGTTGCTCCTTAGGGGCCTAGATTCGGTCTGCTTGTTCCCTAGCTTTCATCTTGACAGGACTGGGTGACCTGTTGTTGCTGAGGCATGCACTGCTGTTGCTTCTACTGGTACTCCCTGCTGCTGCCGTGAAAGGGGTGACTTTGCTGGGGGAAACTGCCAAACAGGCAGATCAAGGTCTAGAGAGCTAGTGGTGGCTTTGCTCTACCTACATCTTTCCAAGGCAGAGTCCACATTTGCTCCAAACAGCCTAAAAGTGTCAAAGGGCATATCCATCAAGGATTGTTGGATGTCTGATGCGAAGCCAGTGGAGTGAATCCAGGTGTTTTGACGAAGCACCAAGCTGGTCTCAACAGTGCAACCCAGACAGTCGGTCATGTTCAAGCCTGAGTGAACAGAGTATTTTGGTGTGTCCTGCCCATCTGTGATGAGGCATTGCAGGGTTGGCCGTATATCATCCGGGACATCTGGTCGAAAGATTTCTGACACTCTATCCCACATTGCATGCAAGTATGTCCCCAGAGGGCCCATAGTTTGTCAGATCCGAGGGCAAGGCTGATGGAGAATAACATACATTTGGCAAACGTCTCCATGTGTTTTCACTTTATCAGAAGTTGTAGGAAACGTATTTGGACCAAGGTGGCTAGTGAATGCCTGTACTACCAAGCTGAAGGGGTTTGGGTGCTGTAGGAGAAACCTTGGTTCACCAGGAACATGTATGTGCCACCTTGCCACTTGCCTATTAAGTGGGGGGCAAGATCCTGGCTTCATCCTGGTGCCCTCCAGCACATTTGTAATGAACTCGTTAAAGCGAAGTGGAGGATCTTGGTTTTTTTGGCCTTGGTTGAGCATTTCAGTTAAAATATTTGCCTTCACTTCTGTAGTTGGCAGGGTGAGATAAAAAAATTCTGCCGCTCTCTTATTAACTGTTGTGAAGGAGGCGGGACTCCTTTGTTGCCACAGTCAGATTAGGAGAGGAAAACCAGTGTCTGGAGAAGTGTCTAGCCCACTGGCATCCTATGGGTCCAGAAATAGTTGTTGTCATCTTAAGGGGCATCATCACATTCATCAGCATGAGGTTGGGAGGTTTCTGGGTCAGCATAGGCATACATATGCCTAGTTTGTGACTTCGGGTGGTAGTAAATACGTTTTGGAGTCTGATAAAACTATCAGCTCTGCGTTCGGCGTTGGTGACCTTGGGTTTAAAAGCACTCCAGAGGGATCAGAAAGAAGACCACATATTCTGGGTGGGTGTCTGTTACTGACATCTGTTGGCTGCAGTCTTTTCCAAGCTTGACTCCTGTAGTTTTTGGAGGAGACATGTCCCATACACACACTGCCAAAAGTTTGAGGGAAAGAAAAACGGTCAGACTCACAGGATTTGAAGGAGCTCTAGGTCTGTATCAGATGGAGAGAAAATTCACAAGTTGAGCAATCTATACTTAGAAGTCTATTAGAATGCAGAGCTTGTAAACTGTGTTCAAACCATTTACTAATTCCTCAGATGCAAAGGTACGCCACAAGGCTAAGGTAAGATAGACTTAGGTAAGATAGACTTTCATGAGTGATTTGAAAAATCAGGGCCAGGAAAGTTTCAATTAATTAAATCAACACACATGTAACAACTTTTGTGTCTAAGACCCAAAACTGTTTAGTGGGATTAAGCCAAGCAATCTACAGGATACAAAATATTGGAAACCCTTGAGTTCATTGTATTATAAACTAAGCAACTGTACCCAAACAGCTTCAAAGACATACACAGTCTGGTAACATAGAATGAAAAAAGAGGATATATTTAGGTAGAAACAGCTTACGCAAGGGACAGTAGAACGTTTTTAAAACCCTCACTGCTGTCTTTATTTTCTTTGGTCTATTATTTTGATGCATCATACCGATTAAACCCCCTCTTAAACTACAAACTGTTTCATTAGTTATGACAGTGTCAAGTTTCTATCCAAGTCTTTGGTCTACAGTTACTTACATCAAGTTGACCTGCATCAAACTCTAGGGTTATGCCTTCATCCGCAACTTATTTCTGCTGGTCAGATGACCTTCCAAAGATTGGACAAGGAACAGAAACTTTTTTCAAAATAAAATACTGTTCCTTAACAGTGATGTTCTACACAGTGTGCATTTTCCAAATAAATCAAAACTATTTCCTTTTATTTTCTTTTAAAACATTTGCAGGCAATTTTTTGATAAACGTGTTTCTCAATTTCTTTTCAATTGGTAATGAAATACTGAGAGGTACAGGAAGTGGGGGCTTTCAATTGCAGCCACCAAATGGAAAGTAAAATGCTGCATTTTGTTTTACTTAACACCTTTGCAGCTGCAATAGTTCTACACCACATGACCTACAATAAAGTGCAAGGAATATACCAAAAACAAGATTGAATATGTAAAAAAAATATGTTAGCTAGTAAAATGAATACAACTGTTTGATTAGGGAATCCAAACAGAAGTAAAAAGATTTATAGTAAGGAACTTATTTGTTGTAAAAAATTGAATTACAAAAAAGTGAGAATATCCTTTGGCGTTATTGCCAGCTTAACTTTCTTCCTGTGTTTCTCCAGCAATGTTGCCACAATGGTTACTTGCTGATCATGCTTCCGGAAGGAGAGTTGTGTTTCATACAATATGCAGCTCCTACTGCCACTGCAGAAAACTATGGTCATTAACAAGAAACAATGGCACACCCACATGCTAGATGTGCAGTAATCCCCAACAATGGTATTTAAAAGAAAATAATGTAAATTGAAGGTAACCAGTTAAAATAGCTATTTTAAGAATGCAAACATGTGACATGGCTACAGAGATGTCACTTGAAGCAGCGACGTAAACCCAAACACCAAGAGGAGAGATCAAAATACTTACTAAGCAGTTCTTTGACCTTGTATTTCTGAGCCAGAGCCTGCAGATCACCTTGGAGTTCCTTGTCCTTTTCAATCACGCTCCACTTGTGCAAGAGCATCAGGATGGCATTTGTTGAAAAGACTGACTCGTTCAGGGTAAATCTGTCCATTTGCTTGAAAGCAGTCAAGACAGTAGCACGATACCGCAGTATTGAACTCAACGAACTGAAGAACTGAGTTAGATGGACTAACTCTAAATTGGTCCTGTAACAAGTCAATACACATTAAAGCTGGATGTTGGCAACCTTCTATACTAATTAGGAATAACTTTACAATCTGTAGACTATATGGTCTAAATATTGAAGGAGTTCCTTTCTCACCATGGAGAGGGCCCTGAAACTCTTTGATGTCAAGAGCACATGCCTCGGCCATCCTTTGTCACTCTTTTCTTTACTCCCTTGTGCACCATTTCATGACATTTTCATTTTAATTGCTCCTACCTACCTTACGCCACCTCAGTCAATGATAACTTTCAAATATTTTGGCTATGGGTAACCCTAGAATTTATAATCATGGGAGCAATCCAGTGAATAAGGTTACAATAGGTCTAGAAACACAATCAAACATTATCAAATGGAGGTGCAATCTGGAATCCTTATTGATGGCTATTCAGCCTTGCGTGGATTTTACTAGATGGCCTCTATAAGAACATACTATCTGCTCGATTTTATAAAATACTGAACAACTACTTTACATTTTCCCCTTTTGTTAAAAAAAGTCTTGATGTACGTTTATTAAGTCTGGCTCATGTTTGTCATCAAAATAAATAATCACACTGTCGTACTTCATTTACTGAAGGGTACCCCATTTATGTAATTTTTTAAAGATAATTCACAATAATGGTGGATGTCCTGTCCTTGGCCTGCGTTTTCAAAAAATACCATGTATCACATTTTTAGGCTGTTTTCACAATCAGAAATACACAAATTCATTATATATAATATATCACAACAGTGAAGCACAAATCAGTACAAAAATTTTATCTTGTATTAACATGTTGCGTCTACTTAAACCACAACTAAGGCTTTCCCAAATGCAATAATGCCACTGTCACTAATCATAAAGCTCAACATTTCTCTAGGAGATCTCCTGAAAGTTCTCATGTCTTGTTTGTACCCAGAACATTACTTTTTCTATTTCAGAATTGCAGTGTCGCAAAATCAATCTTTTGCCCGTTTCCAAGGCCTTCTTTATCCACAAAGCTAGTCCATTTCACAGAATAAAACAAAAAACAAAGTGATGAAAGGAATGCTCGTATTACTTTCAGGCACTGGCAATCACTCAATTCCACTTTCCAATGCATTGTTTTTTTTATTTACTATGCCACTCAAAGCAGAGACTAACCATATGCAAATTGGTCTTGGTCCCACTCCCATCCCCTTATATAGGAACAGAAGCAACCCCAGGCCCGTTGTGGCTTACTTAGGCCTTGTCATCTAGGTATAGATTGAGCGCTATCGCACAGTGAGCTAGGGACTCACATTTGAACATACCATCTACTGCAACAAATACTGAAGTGATAGAAGGAATGCTTGAATAAATTCCCGTCACCGGTGATGGCTGAGCCGCATTACGGTCATTATTTGGACAATGGACTGTAATGTGGTCTGAGCGACTGCCAGGGACTGAGATTAATTTAAACATTCAGTCCATCATTTTGTTGTTTATTGCTTCTTGACAGAACGTCACGGTCTTGCACAGCAAGATCATTAAAGAATAGCATCACTATATACTTCTTAAACCTCAATCTTGTTACTGTGTCTACTCCCCATGGAATGCTGGATTTCTAGTTATTAGTTAAGTCAGGTTTATTGCTTATGGTTGCAATCACATGGTTAAGACACACTGACAATGTTGTGTGGAGTACATAAAGTGCACAGGGAAATTTGGTGAAGAGCTAGGGGTTCAGTACATACAAATATGATTTGCACAAAGTAAGGTCATTCATGGAATAAAGCACTGTCTAAGGAGAGGTTAAATATGAAGAGTGGCCCAAGTTACAGTAATGGGTGAGTAACCTCTCAGAAATCAGGGGGGATATCTAATTTCTCGGGCTCAGCAATGGGAGGGTTGTTCACAAACCTAGGGCTGACTGGCATACAGGTTCACATAAATAGTGAAGGCTAAGCCTGCTACAGTGAGCACGGATTCGTGAATAGTTCAAACCTGAGCTTCCTTCTTCATTTCAGGGCTAAGACGAGAGTTTAGTTCTTCATGAATAAAGAAAGAGGGAATAGTATTCTCTATTGCCAGGATTTGTTTTATAGTATTGGCCACTTATCACCAGCTACAATTAAAGTCCAAGAAAAGAATGAGAGGTGAACAAGGAATACTTGGATAGGAGCTTTAGAAATCTTTTGATGTATATATTTTCATGTTGTTGAAAACATTCCTTTGTATATTCTATGGTATCCTGGGCTATTTTTCCCAAGGAGTAAGGGAGGTTGAAGACAGAAGGGTCTATTGTGAGTTAGGGCTTTGACAGTCATTAATGACTGGATGGTGAACTTTGGCAGAATGAGCGCCAGTGTGCAGGAGCTGGCACAGGCTTCATTAGCTTTCCTCTTTTTTTCATATTTCTACTTGACTAGGCTCTATTTGAGGAAACCCATCTATGCTCATTATTCTTGATGTGAGCTGCATTTCGGTTTGAAATTGAAAGAACTTTATTAGAAACCTAATCGTAGAAGTAGGTTTTCACATCCGTTTATGTGCGACGTGCTTTCCACAATTTAAACCTGTAAAGTTGAACAGTCTTACTCTCTCTCTCTGTATCATCCCTTTAGATCCCTCTGATTATTTAAGAAAAATAAAACTTCCTGAACTGACAAAAGTACCAAAAAATGGCTTACCGAATACACTCAATGAGTTTAATGAAAACATGGAGGAACTCGTTGATTATTTGCAGAGCAATCCGCTTGGGTTCCTTCTCTGACGCTTTCTTCTCACTCTCTCGATCTCCTAAGATGGTTTTCCACAAGTTACTCAATAAAGTTAGAATACTTGCTAACATTCTGTTGTCCTGAAACCTAAAAAACAAACAACATGGCTTACAAAACAGCAGAGGATTCAGTCACTGTAAATAAATACCAATGGCACAGAAGCATACATATTCCATTAATGGAATGGTTGCTTAGAAAACCAGTATCCCCATGAATAAAGGAGAAGTCTTCCAGGTTGATTTGGCCTTGCTTTGACGCCCCTTAAGATTGGTAGTCAACATACGTCACATCTCTTAACCTCATGCACTTAACCAACATTTTGCTATTCAAGCCACAGAAATGTGAAACATTCATCCTGAAAAATTGATCTGGAAGCATTTTTGATATAATCAAAATGTTAGTGTATTGGGGAGCTGTACAAGGATATAACAAGGCAATGTTTCATGTGATTCAACGTGTCAACATCAATGACTGAAGAGACTAGACAATATGATTTTTCAAGGGCATACACTCTAGGTTTTCTTGGTAAGAATATATGGAGATCTTTTCTATATATCAACCTTAAAAACAACAGACTGATCATGTGTTCTGTAATATTTGACCCCTGTTAAAAGAAATGTGTAACCAAACTCATGTCCTGAAGGGGGAGTCAAGTTTCCTGTGTTATAATACAATGTGGAGCAGAATTAATGCCAGCCTTGAAGGTTGTCAAGGCTGGGGATAGATGGAAATCCAGGGCTGCACTTGGAACTGCAGTCTGTATACTCACTATTACACAATAGGGGATATTGCCTCTGGGGATGAGTTAGTGCTTGCAGCTGGTGAACCAGTACCTCCTGTGTAACTGTGGGATGGAAAGCTGTATTGTAAAATATATAAATGACTGAAAGGGGCATCAAGCTTTCAGCTTCCTCTAAGCAATAGGTTTTTGCCGCAAATCTGAAAACTATTGAAGGGGCTATAATTTGATTGGCTCGCGAACACAAAGGAGACCGTCAATTAATCTAATCTGAGAGTTATGTTATGTTATAGGGGGGTGCTTCTATAGCGCACGGCTACTCCGAGGTGTGTCCCGGCGCATTGGGAGCCTCACAGGTCCAGAGTGGAAAGCAAGGACGAGTGAAAAGAGCGTAGCTCGAAGGGGCGGTATTACTGCAGGAAAAGCAGGGTCTTCAGGTCTTTCCTGAAGGCCAACAGATTGGGGCTAGATCTGAGAGAAAGAGGAAAGTCGTTCCACAGCCGGGGGGCGAGATGTTTGAAAGAGCGCCCCCCACAGCGAGCACAACGGATCCTAGGAGTGACTGCCTTGACCTGGGTTGAAGAGGAACTGCGTTACTTACCTGTAACAGCAGTTATCCAGTATTGGTGTCTTTCATAGATTCACATGCCTGAATCATTCCCCGTCGTCGAGACGGGAGCCTCCGGTACATAAAAAAGTAATGTCCTATAGACATACATAGAGAAAATAGGCCTAAGGGTCTCACCTTAGTAGCCTTTCTTTGTCCTTATGCAAAAAGGACCAAACTCTCACAGTCAGCCAATCAGCTCCGACCTCCCTCTAGAACCTTCCTGGGAGGAGCCTCAGTCCCTCAGATTTTCGTACGCACTCAGTTAGTTAGGCGTAACATTGTGAGAAAGGGATGTGAGACTTCCCAGGGGAGGCGGGAGGGTTGCATGTGAATCTATGAAAGACACCAATACTGGATAACTGCTGTTACAGGTAAGTAACGCAGTTCTTATCCAGTATTAGGGGTGTCTTTCATAGATTCACATGCCTGAATCAGAGTAGCTAGCAATTAGACATGCACATTTGTGATGGAAAGGTGCCCTGCAGGCATGTTAGACAATGTACACATTGTACTATAGCATGTAAAAAGACAGCATAAGCAGAGCATCACAATAGCAGAGAATGTGCATACCTGGATGGCGGGATGAGGGAAGGCTCACCTCACTGAAAGAGATGGCGTAGCACCGCCTGGCCCACTGCTGCATCCTTCTGAAGTTCGAGATCCAGGCAGTAGTGTCTGGAGAAGGTGTGCGGTGACTTCCAGGTCGCCGCTCTGCATATGTCCAGGATCGGCACTCCAGCGAAAAGTGCCGCTGATGTGGACATCGCCCTGGTGGAATGTGCAGTGACACGATCAGTCAAAGGCCGTCCGGCCTTGGTATGACAGAACGCAATCGCCGAGGAAATCCATCTCGAGATGCTTTGCTTCGTGAGAGGCAGGCCCATTCTTGGATTGCTGTATGCCACGAATAGTTGTGAAGATTTTCTGAAGTCTTTGGTTTTATCCAGATAGAACTTTAGACATCTCTTGAGGTCTAAAGAATGGAGTGCTCTTTCGGCTGCGGTGGAAGGGTTTGCAAAGAAAGACCTAAGGACTATTGGCTCATTGAGATGAAAGTCCGAAGGCACTTTCGGTATGAACTTTGGGTTTGGTCTTAACAGCACTCTGTCCTGTCTGAATTGCAGGTATGGATCCTGAATGGACAGGGCTTGAAGTTCGCTCACTCTCCTGGCCGATGTTAGAGCGAGCAAGAGCGCAGTTTTCCATGAGACGTGTTTGATGGATGCCCGATGAATGGGTTCAAAGGGATGCCTCATAAGTTGGTTGAGAACTAGGTTCAGATGCCACATTGGGGGGACTTTCCGAGGCCTCGGAAAGGATCTATAAAGTCCCTTCAGGAATTGTTTGACAAGTCGATTGGACCACAGGGAAGGTCCCGTGAAAGTTCTGGTGAACCTCGATATCGCTGCTAGGTGGACTTTTATGGACGCATGTGCCAGTCCTGATCGTGCCAAGTGCAGCAGGTATGGTAATAGCTGTTCAGGAGTGACTAACAGCGGTTGCAGGCCTTGGGCCGAACACCAAATGCAGAATCTTTTCCATTTGAGAGAGTAGGTTTTGTTGGTACTGTCTGCTCTCGCTTTTGCCAGTATATCTCTGCAGTCCTGCGGGATATTTAGGCCACCGAACTCTCTGTGCTCAGGAGCCAGGCCGATAAGCTGAGCGATGGCAGGTTCGGGTGTTGCACCTGCCCCTTGGACATCGTCAGGAGGTTCGGGTGCTGTCGCAGACGAATCGGTGTCTTGATAGAGAGCCGAAGTAGATCCGAGAACCAGTGTTGTCTCGGCCAGTACGGGGCAATCAGGATCAGGGTACAGGGCTCCGCCTTCATCTTCCTGAGGAGCCTCGGGATCATGGGAAACGGAGGAAAAGCGTAAGCAAACACGCTGAACCAACCGATGGAAAAGGCATTCCCCAGCGATCCATGTTGGGGATGCCAGCTTGCGTAGCTTGGGCATTTGGCGTTCCCCTTGGTGGCAAACAGGTCGATTCTTGGGACTCCCCATTGAGAGAAGATGTGAGTCAGCGCGCTGTCGCTCAGTTCCCACTCGTGGGAGAGTGATCGTTGCCTGCTTAGGGCGTCGGCGATGGTATTTTCCTTGCCCGGCACATAGGCGGCCTTGAGTGCGATTCCCTGCAGCACTAGCCAGTTCCAGATCTTCTGCGATTCGCGTGATAGAGAGAGCGAACGCGTTCCTCCCTGTTTGTTGAGATAGTGCATCGTCGTGGTGTTGTCCGTTTTGACGAGCACTGGGGAGTGCCGGATGCGTGGTAGAAAGGCCTGTAGCGCTAGATACACGGCTCTCAGCTCCAAAAGATTTATATGAAGCTGTTTTTCCTGAGTTTCCCATTTGCCGCTGATCCGAAGGTCCTGAAGGACAGCTCCCCATCCCTCCAGGGAAGCGTCCGTGGTGATCACCAGAGGTGTTGTCGGAAGGAGAAATGACAGTCCTACGGTCAGATTGTTGCGACTCCTCCACCAGGTTAGACTCTTGGTCATTTTGGGTGTTATCCAGACAGTGTCCTCGAAAGAGCCAGTACTTTGAGTCCATTGGCTCGCGAGCGCCTCCTGCAACGGGCGCATTCTGAGTCTGCAGTGAGGGACGAGGAGTATACAGGAGGACATCATGCCCAGGAGGGATGTATAGGTCCTGACCTTCAGGTTTGTCCTGTTCGCCACAGCCGTGGCCAGGGACAATATCTTGTCTGTCCTTTCCTTCGAGGGAAAGGCTCTCGCACACTCTGTGTCCAAGGTTGCTCCGAGGAATGTAATTTTTGTCGTAGGGACGACACAGGATTTCTTGAGATTGAGGGTTAATCCCAGCCTCTGAAAAAGATTTGTGCAGGCGTTGGAGGATGTGGCTGCGTCTTCCTCCGAGGGTGCTTTCACCAGCCAGTCGTCTAGGTAGGGGAAGACCTGGTGACCCATTTGACGCAGGAAAGCTGCCACTGGTGCAAGGCACTTCGTGAAAATCCGCGGCGCGGATTTGAGGCCGAATGGTAGTACCTTGAATTGATAATGTTGCCCTGCCACCTCGAACCTCAGGAATTTTCTGTGACACTTGAGGATGGGAATGTGGTAGTAGGCATCCTGGAGATCCAAGGAGGTCATGAAATCCCCTCTTTCTAGAATGCCTAGTATTTCTTGAATCGTCACCATCCTGAACGATTGGCTTCGTAGGAAGACGTTGAGCGCTCGGAGGTCCAGAATGGGCCGCCACTTGTCCTCTTTCTGGTGTACAAGAAAGAAGTGGGAGTAAAAGCCCTTCCCCTTCAGGGGTGCCGGAACGCGCTCGATAGCTCCTTTCTTCAGCATTACAGAAATTTCCTGGAGAAGCAGGCGTAAGTTTCTGTGCGCCCGCCTGCGAGGAGGAGTCCTGGGAGGGATGGTGGAGAATTCGAGGGAATGGCCAAAACGTATAATTTGGAGAACCCACTTGTCCGTGGTTATGAGTTGCCAATTGTTGAGGAAATGGGTCAATTTTCCTCCAATTTGTAAGGATGGATAGGGTGGCTGGACTGGCTGGAGTAGCTCGTCACTGGCGGCCTCCAGTGCCCCTCTTCGTAGTCTTGCCTCTGAAGGTAGATCGTCCATAGGATGATTGACGGCCTTGAGGTTGCTTGTGTTGGTATTGACCTTTGTTAGAATAGGAGTACGAGGACCTATTCTGATAGGAACCTCGATACGAGGACTGTCCTCTAGATCTGTTGCCTCGAAAGGACTGGTTTCGGGACTGTAAGGTACCCAGAGCCCTTGCCGTATCCGTGTCCTTCTTCATGGTTTGCAATGCCTCATCGATTTTGGACCCAAAAAGGTGCTGGCCATCGAAGGGCATGTCCAAGACCTTGGACTGCACCTCCTGGCGGAAGGACGTCGCTTTAAGCCATCCTTGACGGCGTAGGACCGCAGCTCCAGCAAGTTGACGAAAGCCAGTCATGGCTGCATCGATAGCACAGTCAATTATTTCGGCAGCCGAAGATTGACCCTCCACTAGTAGAGCCTGGACTTCCCCATGGATCGAGTCCGGCAGGTCTGACAAATATGGGGCTATGTCTTCCCAGAGTTGGCGATTATAACGCCCCAATAAGGCAATGGAGTTGGCTACCTTGACGGTCATGGCCGAAGTCGTGGTGAACCTTTTGCCGATCGTGTCCAGTTTTCTTCCTTCTTTGTCCGGAGGAGCGGACAGTGGGGAGGAAGGGTTGCGTGAGTGTTTCTGGGCCGCTTGTGTGACCACTGAATCCGGTTTAGGGTGTCCATTTAGGCAAACCGCTGCAGACAGTGGGGCTTTGTATTTTTTGTCTAAGCGCGGAACAACCGCAGACACAGAAGCGGGCGTCAGCATTATCTTCTTGCCTTGTTCCCATAGAAATTCTATTATTGGAATAGATTTCGTCGTCTTTTGAGTCTGCTCCTTAAAATCGTGTAGGAAGCATTCAGTCTCTGTTGATTCGATAGTCATATGGAATCTCTTCGCCGCTCTTTCCACAATTTTATGGAAGCCGCCTATGTCTACCGGCGGCGAGTCCGCATGGCGCGGTTGGGGCGATGCTGGTGAGGACGCCACATATTCATCCTCCTCATCATGGGAAGAGTGGGCCTCCTGGACCTCTCCTTCCTCCAATTCTTCCTCCTCCTCATCCTCGTCAGACGACACTACCTCCTGAGGTTGAATCTTTTCATGGTGGGCCTGAGGGGGAGGTCGAGACGGTTTTGGGGCTGCCGCTGGGTTAGGAACGATAGGTGGCTGATCTCTACTGTCAGCGTCCGGGAAACGTTGTTTGTAATCCTGTACAAGGAATTTCAGGTCGTTCACTAGAGCAGCAGGGAGGCAGATCATGGGGGTAACCTCCGTGGTGACTTTAGTGTGGACGGAGTGCTCCTGGTAGGAGTATTTCTCTACCTCCTCGTCAGTGCTTTGGCACTTGACATGTAGGTCCGAGATGGAAGTAGCGGGGCCCAGGTGGTCATCCTCCTCTGATTCTTCACTCTGGAAGATTTCGTTAGGTGGGTGCAGCTCCACTTTGCTTGGAGACGTGGTCTCCGGCGTAATATGCGGCTTAGTAGACTTGCCCAACGCAGGACTGGAGGTGGAAGCTGTCGAAGGCGTCGTCGACGGTGGTAGCGTGAGGGATGCCACCTCCACGAGCTTGGTTTTCTTCCATGTGTCCGGAAGTGTCTTCGTCGACGACGAGTCCTCCGTCAACGACGACGACGAGTCCTCCGTCGACGTCTTTAACATCGTCGACGACGAGGAGTCCTTCGTCGACGGTAGGGTCCTCGTCGACGGAATCTCCGTAGACGGCAATTTGGTCGTCGACGACCGGGGCGTCGTCGGTGCACTCGTCGACGGCGAGCCCGTCGTCGATGTCGGTCTCGTCGACGTCTTCGTCGTCGATGCCCTCGTCGACGCTGTCGTCGTCGGGGCTGTCGGTGGTGGGTTCGTCGTCGACGCCGTCGTCGTTATCTTCGTCGACGGCGTAGTTTTCGTCGACGGAGTAGTTTTCGACGTCGACAGGGTCTTTGTCGTCGACGATTTCAGCAGTAAAATGGAGGAAATAGGCCTACCTGTCGATGACGATGATGGAGATGTTATCGTCGACGGTGAAAGAGACAACGCTGACGTCGTCGAGACCGTGGTAGTCACTGAGGTAGTCCTCTGAGGTCTGCTAGAGGCCTGAGCAGGCTTTTTAAAAGTCTGAGTATCCTTAACAGACACAGAAGATGTCGTAGATCTTGCCTCTGAAGACTTCTTGGCTGTCTTCCTAGGAGGGGTGTCTGAGGGGCCAGGGGAAGTTACCCTTGGCCTCTTTTGAGAGACTGCTGAGGTTTTAGAGACACTACCTTCGGAAGATTCCAGAGTGTCTCTGTCCTTGAGTCTGTCGAGCCAGATGAGAAGGCGGCCTTCCCTGTCTCTCACGGTCTTCCTAGGGAAAGACCTACATATTTTGCAGTCTGCAGGGACGTGGTCCGGATAAAGGCAATATAAGCATAAGGTATGCTTATCATCCACATGGAGCCTTTTCTTCCCACATGAAGAGCAGGCCCTGAAAAGGGCTTTCTTCTGGGATTCAGACATCGAAGAAAGCAGTGGAAAGCAAACACTTACTGCCTCAAAGTGTTACTGAAGTAGTCCTTGAAGATTGTAGAATGAAGATTCACTTTTCAAAGGAAGTAGATGAGTTATAAGGAATCCTGAGAAGAGCTCAGGCTGGAGACTCCCTAGCACAACGTGCGGTAGAACATCTGAGGGACTGAGGCTCCTCCCAGGAAGGTTCTAGAGGGAGGTCGGAGCTGATTGGCTGACTGTGAGAGTTTGGTCCTTTTTGCATAAGGACAAAGAAAGGCTACTAAGGTGAGACCCTTAGGCCTATTTTCTCTATGTATGTCTATAGGACATTACTTTTTTATGTACCGGAGGCTCCCGTCTCGACGACGGGGAATGATTCAGGCATGTGAATCTATGAAAGACACCCCTAATACTGGATAACGCAAGGATCTAGACGGAAAATAGAAACTAATCCATTTCTGAAGATAGCGGGCACCTGTGCCATGAAGGGCTTTGAAAGCGAGGGTCAGGGCCTTGAAAGTGATCCGCTTTTTTATGGGCAGCCAGTGAAGGGTTCTAAGGAGATCACTGAGAGTTGAACTGTATTTCACATTTGGGCTGCTAGCACAGTGGAGGCTCTGGCATCCTTGCCCCTCTCTGTAGATAACGTGTTTTTTTACAGCAGTGGTGGTGGAGGGTGGGGTCACTAACAGAAAGAAGGGGGTTGAGCGAATGCAAGATGGTGGGTTGTATCCTGTGCAGCACAGCGAATAACGTGCATAAATTCAGGGAGGTAGAGCGCCGAGGCACGAAACCAGATTGCATGGGGGAGCTGATATATTCCATTAATTGTGACAGTTTATTGGCCAATACTTTTGCTAGAATTTTGTAGTCTAAATTCAATAGGGACAGCGGTCTGTACGAAGCGCATTGTGTGGGGTCTTTGTCGGGTTTCGGAAGGAGAGCGCTTACGGCTTCCCGTAGTGAGGGTGTGGGGGAGGACCTGCCACTCCAGAGCCTCCGCATACACCTCTATTAATTGAGGGACCAGAATGTCTTTGAATTCTTTATAAAAATCTCCTGTGTAGCCGTCAAGCCCGGGGGCAGACGAGCATTGCAGGGTGTCGATGGCCAGAATAATGCCGGTAACCAATATGGGCTCAGCCATAAAGTCGAGCATGTATTTTTCCAGGAAGACTAGCGCAATCTTGTCTAAGTACTCAGTTTGGGCAGAACCATCAGAGTAGGCTTTGGAGGAATACAGTGTGGTGTAATATTGCAAAAATTCCTCCCTGATGGCTAACGTGGAGGTGAGGGAGGCGCCGGAGGAAGAGCGCAGTTCCGTAATGTAGGATATATTATAAGGTGGTCTCATCAGCATCTGTGCTAGCACTCTGCCAGGACGTTCGCCCTCACCGTATCTGCATGCTGACTGGTATTTTCCCATGTACAGTATTTCCCTCTCTGTCGTGTCTCTGTATTCCGTCAGGAGAGCGAGTCTCACCGCCTGCTCCTGCGGAGTCGGGGAGGAGGCGAGTCGTGAGTCTAATCTGGCAATGTCTTGCTCAATGCGGGCCAGAGTGTTGCAAAGGTCCCTTAGCACTCCAGACTGTTTGGCAATGCAAACCCCTCTCAGGACAGCCTTAAATCCCTCCCAGAGTACCGCAGCCGTGTCCACAGAGCCAGTATTTATTTCAAAATAGTCCTCTATGGCCTCACGCACCTCATTCTTGAAAACTTCATCCAGGAGGACCCTACTGGGGAAACGCCGCTGCCGTTCACACCCCTCAGGTCGCGGGAAAAGTAAATGCAGGAGCCCTGGGGAGTGGTTGGAGTATGTGCTGGGGAGCGTAGTAAGAGAGACGAACCAACCCAACATGCAGGGTGAAAGCAGCCAGTAATCTATTCTCGACCATGTGTTGTGCGGGCCAGAGTAGTGGGTGTAGTTGGTGAGGGTGGGATTGCGTTGTCGCCAAATATTAATTAGCGTATACTGGGCGCAGAGGTCCTCCAGGGCCCGTCTTGCCCGCGGTTTAGCATCTGGCGCCCTGGACGTGCTGTCTAGTGTAGTGTCTATTAATAGGTTCAGGTCCCCCCAAGAAGGAGTGCACAAGGGTCAATTCGGGCATTGAGGTCGTGGAAGAAATCGAGGAGTCGACGTTCGGAGCATATATGTTAGCCAAGGTGAGTTTGTGTCTGTATAGGGTACCCGTGACTATAACGAATCTGCCCCCCGGATCGCGGGTCACATCAGTAAGAGAAAAGGGGATTCTTTTGTTAAGTAGAATGGCAGGCCTCTAGCGTAGTTGCTGTAATTAGCAAAATATCTATGTGTGCCCCAGCTAGCTCCGAACTGAGCCGAATCAGTAGGGGGGGGGGGGGCCTGTCTCTTGTAAATAAATTATATCCACCTTGTGTCGAATCAGATAGTGTATCACCTGGTGACGTTTACGTGTATTATTAAGGCCCCTGACCACTTAATTCCAGGTTATTAGAGTGAGAGGGGAGGGCCCCTGGACATTACCTAAGCGCGACATCTAAGGTGCAGTGAAATACATTTCGGTCAGGACTATGAATTGAGCTAAACTTAGCATGCAATGTGAGACCGGAAAGAAAACTAGAACAGTTGTAATGTGTGAACAATCCCATAACCCCGCCCCCCCGCACAGCCACCTATCACCCCTTAAGTGGCCCACCCCTAGCAAAGATACACGCTCGGGAATCATATTGATCGCCGGGCAATTCACTTAGGTCCAACCGGGGAACCAATAAGAGCAATTAACCAATGTTGCGGATATACCAGAGGGTAGTAACAGTAACAAGCCGGCCGGATGTCACATATTCCTAAAGCATATCAAAGTAAGCAGAGCAATCTCCCTCGTTAACAATGTGAGACAGAGAAGAGCGATTACGCAACCATTATTCAGCACTATTGTTCGAAAACAATTCTGCACTTGCATCAGAGCCGCTGTGGTGTGGGGAAGCAAGTGCGGCGCCAGCCGAGTCCTGTGAGGACCGAGTTTTGTACGAGCGGCAGAATTCCTGGACCTCTGCAGGGGAGTCAAATACCCGTGATCTACCACTGTAACGGGGTCCCCCTTGCGCGCCCCGCTGTAGGGCGCGACCTGATCACATGTGACCCCCCCCTCTTCTCTCCACAGCCCACGCAGTACTCGGAGTGGACCGGCCACGACTCCTACAGTTGTGATGAGGAAGACGTCTGGCCCTTTAACAAGTCCGGAGGTGTAACAGAGGAGGGGCACAGCAGTTGGATAAATGAGGAAGACGCCCAACACCAGGTGTGTCTATACACCGGAGGAGCGGTCAGTGAGGAGAAGAGCGGAGTGGCAGGAAGCAGCGAGGAGGAGCGGAGAAGAGAAGGACGGGAGAGCAGAGAAGAGAAGCGGCGAAGAGGAGGACGCGACGACTGGGAGACTGAGCGGCGCGGCTGTAACAGGTGGATCAGCGAGACCAGTGTCGCAGAAGGAGACGAGAGGACGACTCGGGATTGGAGTTGGGAGCCGAACGCTGGGAGCAGCCCGGACCCCGCATTGCCGACGGGAGGAACCGCCGCGAGAGCCGAGGACGAACAGGGACCGCCTGGAGGCCAACACCACGAGCCGCCCAGCCGTACGCCAGGAGGGGTACTGCTCACAGAGGTGCGTAACCGCTTCCTGGGGTGGTTCACGAAAAGAGCCAAACGGCTAACTGAAAGGGGAGGAGAAGCCAGAGGGTCGGGTCCCGGGTTGACTTCACGAGCACATTCCCTCCTCATTTACTTAATCTCACGTATCCGACTGGGTCACTTCACTGTGGGTTATCCCTCACCTCCCCTTCCCTGTGCTTCCAGCAAAGTACCTGTTCCGCAGCACTGTTACCTGCCTCTTTTTTTCATTCCCCCTATTGGTGTCGGCGAGGGCGGACAGCACGGAGCCTCCAGAGCCCCCTAGAAGGCGAAGCCCAGTCCGGAGAAGAGAGGAGGGAGTACTCCGGAAAACCCGCAAGGAGAGAAGCAGATCGCCCCGACGAGCAGCAGTTCGCAGAACCTGTACTGATTCACTGTATGATCAATTAAAAACTGGTATCACAAAAACTCGCCTCCTGCCCTTTCCTGGTCCCGCTGTTACAACCACCCACATCCACCTTGAGCCTCACAGGATAGAGCATTCCGTATTTGAGCCCAAGATTGCGCAATGTCGCCTTAACACCCAGTAACTTGCGCCGTGCGTCTTGAACCATCGGGGTGAAGTCCAGATAGAATGACAGCTTAAATCCCCTCCCAGTCCACATTGCCGCGTTCTCTTGCAAGGCGGAGCGTTGTCTCACGGTCCCTAAAGTTCAGAAGGCGCGCTATGATGGGTCTAGGGGGGAGGCCAGAGTTTGGCCGAGGTCCGAGAGACCTATGGGCCCGCTCTACAACAAAGCCTTGAGTAAAGGCCTCCTTCCCAAATAACTCAGTCAGCAACCTCTCAACAAAAAGGTCCATACGGCCAGTGGATGTCGTCTCCGGGACCCCCATTATGCGAACATTGTTGTGGCGTCCGCGCGCTTCCAAATCCTCATTCTTTATGGCCACTTCTTTAAGTAGCCGCTCTGCCCTCATTAGCCGTTTCAGAGATTGGGCCGTCCCGTCCTCCAGGTCAGATACCCGGGCTTCAGCGACGTCCAGGCGCCTGTCATGACCCTGTACCCTGGTGCCCAGGGATGCGATCATTTGGTCAAGGGAATCAAAGCGTGAGTCCAACGCCTTGAATCCCGCCTTCATTTCCAGCAGCAAAGAGGCGACGGGAGTATCAGTAATTTCAGAAGACGTAGCGTCAGGGCCTTTTTCCGTCATGGTCGTGCTGTGAGTGGCTGCGTGTTCGGCACCTTTAGCAAAAGGTAAGGTACTCTGCTTGGGATCCTTGCGTCCCATTCCGGAATTTCAGGCCAGCAGCCGGGAACCGGGCTCCAGGTGTCTCAGGGCGCCAAGAAGCAGAATGGACACAGTGCAGGCAACTTGTGGGGGGCAAAATTAACTGGTAAGAGCTGGGCAAAATGGCGGTGTCTCCCCATGGGGCTGCTTGCCCAATGTAGCCAGATGTGGGTGGTCAACAGCAGGTAGGGGGCAGCTGATCTGCGCGCAGAGTGTGTTATAGGTGGCTTCACGGTGCTTCAGTGTTCAGCAGCATGCCCCAGGTCTGATGTATGGCACTGAAGATGTCAACCAGTGTGCTGCATGCAAAGGCCTCGCACGAGCCAGCTGCGTGATCCAGTAGTTGAGGGAGCCATCTAGATGTACCAAGCATCGCTTCCAGCCGGGCGGTGACGATCCTCACCCGCCGCAGCTCCAGGCCAGCGCCCGACCCCCCCGTGCGGAAACGTATCAGGGCCCTCTCCCCCGCGGTCTGGAGCTCCACAGTAGCGGGGGAAGGTGGGGGCAGGACTGCCGGCCGAGCGGGCGCAGCAAACCAGCGCAGCAGTGGAGGGGGGCAGCGTGACCACCAAGGGCCAGACTCACCAGGTCCGATGGTCAGCGGGACAGTGGAGCGCCCCCAAGGAAGGCAGCCGGGCGCTCCACGCTGTAAGCTGGGAGGACAGACACGGCGAAGCCGCTCCACCCCTACCTTCTTCCAGATGACGACTCTCCCTTGCTGAGTGATGTAGGCTCCCGGTGATCAGCAGATCCCGTGCCGCATCGCTTCCGCCGCATTTGTGCCCAATTCTAGGATCTTCATACAGGCGATGTGTGAGGGAGATCACATTTAGGCCGGCCTGATACTTGAGCTTCACTCGCTGGCAGCCATCTTCGCCGCCGGCTTGGCCATGCCCCAACCACCATCACTTTCAGCTTCTAACCGTGCCTTAAGAGTTAGATGGAGACCCTATCTAGTCTGGCCCTCCTAGACCTCTCTCAATCTCACCCACTCTTGCCACTCACCTCTCTCTGTTTCCACCACCTGCCTTGCATCTTTATCAGCACCACTCCTACTTACATCATCAGATATTCTTTAACTCAGGTAAATGCAGAGGCATATTTGTCTATCACCACATGGTCTTGTGGATCAACTCCTAACCACACAATACACTTGTCATGGTTAAGTCCATTGTAAAGAACTGTTAGGTCTATTGTAATTTAAGGGACAGAGGGTGAATAGACTATTTACATTTTAAGAGGACAATGGGATATCAAGTGTGAGACAAGCTTGGAATGTTTCTCAGAGTTTCTAACAGAGGACAGCTTTTTGCCTCTAGGAACACATTTCCAGCACTCTGCTTCAGAGCCAAAAACCTTAATGAAATTTATACTTTTAGAGCGCTTTCCAACCAATGAATGTCAGCAGCCCTACATGCCAAGAACAGATGCATACTGGTAAGTAGCATATTCAGTTCGAGACATGTGGGCTGCTGAATTCATATCTATAGCATAGAATACATAGCAGTCCCTCCATTACCGTCGGCCACCTGTGCCAGCTGCAGAAGTCAGAAAAAGCGTTTTAAGAACAGCCTGCCCTACAGCTGCTTGGAGTGCACATTTACACAGTAGTGTTTAGTAAATGTGTGTGGTGTAGACCATGTGGCTGCTCTACAAATATCTTTCAAAGGGATATTACCAAGGAAAGCCATAGAGGCCCCCAATTTTCGGGTGGAGTGGGCTCTTGGCGGGACCGTTAAAGTGCGCTTAGCCTTGTGATAGCAAATCTGAATGCACTTAACGATCCACCTGGCTATACCTGCCTTGGAAATGGGGTTGCCTTTGTGCTGGGCTGAGAAGGCAACAAAGAGTTGTTGTGTTTTCCTAAAGTCTTTGGTCCTATCGATGTAGTACATAAAGGCTCGTTTGACATCAAGAGTGTGCAGCATTCTTTCGGCAACTGTTTCTGGGTTTTGAAAGAATGCGGGCAGTTTAATGGTCTGATTGACATGGAAATGCGAAACCACTTTAGGAAGAAATTTAGGTTTAGTGTGCAGCACCACCCGGTTGGAGTGAATTTGAATGAATGGCTCTTGTACAGTGAGCGCCTCTAGCTCACTAACACGTCGTAGAGACGTAATGGCAATGAGAAAAGCCACTTTCCATGTCCAGAAGTGAATCTCACATGAATGTAGAGGCTCAAAAGGTGGGCCCATCAACCTGGTGAGGACCACATTGAGGTTCCATACAGGAGCTGGCGGGGTCCTGGGAGGGATGACCCGCTTCAGCCCTTCTAGGAAGGCTTTAATGGCAGGCACTCTGAAGACGGAGAGATGCTGCCTGTTCTGGAGATAAGCCGCTATGGCGGATAAGTGTATCCTGATGGAAGCGTATGCTAGATTGCATTTGTAAAGATGTAACAAATAGCAGATGATGTTGGGAGTGGATGAGTCTAGCGGGTTGAGGTTGTGTGTAGCACAGTAAATGACAAACCGCTTCCATTTTGCTGCATAGCAGGCTCTGGTGGTGGGCTTTCTTGCCTCCCGTATGATATCCATGCATTCAGGAGGCAAGTCAAGGTAGCCAAACTCTAAGACTTCAGGAGCCAGATCGCCAGGTTGAGCTGTTGCGTATCTGGATGCTGAATGTCGCCATGGCTCTGCGTCAAAAGCTTGGGCATGAGGTGTAGCCTTTGATGCGGTACCACAGAGAGTTCCAAAAACGTGGTGTACCATGGCTGGCGTGCCCACGTTGGAGCAACCAGGATGAGAGTCATCGAGTGTTGCTTTAGCTTTCTTGCCACCAGCGGTATGAGAGGTGCTGGGGGAAAAGCATACGCAAATCTGCCTGACCAGTTCATCCATATCGCATTGCCTTGCGACTGTGGGTGAGGGAACCTGGCGGCAAAGCTTTGGCATTTTGCGTTTTCCCTTGTGGCGAACAGGTCTATCTGTGGATGACCCCACTTCTGGAAGTACGGGCGGAGTACTGATGGATGTATCTCCCACTCGTGCATCTGGTGGCTGTACCTTCTGAGCAGGTCCGCCATCTGATTGTCCGTGCCCGGGAGGTGTTCCGCCATGAGGAAGATGTTCCTTTGAATGGCCCACTTCCACATGCTCTGAGCCAGATGAGACAACTGTGGAGAGTGTGTACCTCCCTGCTTCTGGATGTAGTACATGGCTGTCATGTTGTCCGTCCGGATCAACACGACCTTGTTGCACAGATGTACTTTGAATGATTTTAGTGCCATGAAGATTGCCATCAGTTCTAGGTAGTTGATGTGCATCTTCTTTTGTTGCATTGTCCATAGTCCCTGCACTGTGTAGTGGAGTACATGAGCTCCCCATCCCTGGAGAGATGCGTCCGCCGTCAGGATGATCTGTGGGACAGGCTCTTGGACCGGTCGGCCCTTGCAAAGGTTGCGTGGATGCCACCAATGCAGAGAGCTGTATGTCCGACCGGTGACCAACACTAGGTCTTTCAACTGTCCTTGAGCCTGATTCCACTGAAGCGCTAAGCATTCCTGGAGCGGACGCATATGTAACCTCGCGTGCGGGACTATGAAAATGCAGGAGGCCATCATGCCTATCAACTGCATGAACACTCTCGCAGGAAGCGAGTGTTGCGGTTGGAACTGTTGGATTAGCGACTGGATGTTGTTGATCCGCGCTGAAGTTGGCTGAGCCGTGGCTGCCAGAGTATCGATCGTTGCACCTAGATATTGCCGCACATGGGCTGGCTGAAGGTGCGACTTTGGATAGTTCAGGGAGAACCCCAGAATGTGAAGAAGGTGAATGGTGTGGGACATGTCGGCGGCGCACTGCTGGGCCGACTTTGCCTGAACCAGCCAGTCGTCCAGATAAGGGTAGACATGGATGTGTTGTCTCCTGAGGTGCGCCGCTACTGTCGCTAGACATTTGGTGAACACTCTGGGGGCCGTGGTCACTCCGAAAGGAAGGACCTTGAATTGATAATGCCGATTTTGAATGGTGAATCTGAGGTATTTTTTGTGTGATGGATGGAGTGGAATGTGGAAGTAAGCATCCTTGAGGTCTAAGGTTGCGAGGAAGTCTCCCTGATTAAGGAGTGGAAGAACCTGTTGCAGCGTCAGCATGTGGAAGTGTTCTGAGAGAATGTACTGGTTTAGGGGCCTGAGGTCTAGAATAGGCCTGAGGGACCCGTCCTTCTTCGGGATTAAGAAGTACAGGGAGTACACCCCTGTGCCTTCCTCCTCCACTGGCACGAGCTCTATAGCGCCCTTTTGCAGCATGACGAGAACCTCCTGCTGCAATAAGTGCAAATGTTCTGTGGACATAGGTTGGTGTATTGGTAGTATGTTGGGTGGAGTGGATGTGAGCTCCAAACAATAGCCGTACTGGATAAGTTTCCTGACCCACCTGTCTGTGGTGATGTTTCTCCAGACTGGAAGGAACCGCTGGAGTCTCCCCCTGACAGGCGTGGAATGGTCGGGGCAGTGACAGGGCGTCACTGTTTGTTGGAGGCAGAGGAACGGGAGTTGTTGTTGCCCTTGCCTCTGCCCTTGGCGTTGTTGCCACAATAACCTCCTCTATTCTGTTTGGGGTAAGAGGATTGCGCCCCACCTTTATTGAATTGTGTTTGCTGGGACATCTGGCCTCTGGAAACACCCCTATTGCCTGAGCGACGAAAAGTGCTCCCCCGAAACTGTGGGGATTGGAGAGCTCCCATGGACTTGGCAGTCTCGGTATCCTTTTTTATTTTTTCCAAGGTGGTATCCACCTCTGGACCAAACAATCTGTCAGGGTTAACTGGCTGGTTGAGGATGGTTGTTTGGATCTCAGGCGTAAATCCAGAGATTCTGAGCCATGCCTGTCGTCTTAACATCACACTGGTGTTAATTGCCCTGGCTGCAGTATCGGCAACGTCCAGTGCACACTTTATTGAAGCGTTGGAGATGAGCTTCTCTTCCTGGATAAGCATCTCCGCAGCCTCCTTATATTGGTCTGGGAGATGTTGCAACAGGGTCTCTAGTGTGTCGTAGTGTGCCCTGTCGTAGCGTGCCAAGAGTGCCTGCGTGTTAGAGATACGCCATATATTGGCCGCCTGAGCTGCTACTCCCTTCCCCGATGCTTCTAGCACTTTGGACTCTTTGTCCGGGGGAGGAGCTTCACCAGTTGTTTGCGAATTTGCCTCTTGCGGGCATTAGAAACGACCAGAGAGTCCAATGGCAACTGGCCCTTGATGTAAGTGGGATCGCCAGGTGCCGGTCGGTATTTCTTTTCAATTCTAGGGTTGACCACCCTTGCCCGTGTGGGCTCTTTGAAAATGTCCGCAGCATGTTTGAGGACCCCTTTCAGCATTGGGAGGGTTTTCACAGTCTTTTCAGCTGCTGAAAAAGTGTCAAAGAGGAAGTCCACTTCCACAGGGTCAGCATGGAGTTCAACGTCGTGGTTCTTAGCCGCCCTTTCAATTAAGGCATTGAATGCCGCAGAATCCTCAGTGGGAGATGTTTTGATATTGTATATTTGAGGGTCGAGGGTGGGTTGCTGATCCCCCTGGTCACCCGTGTCCACCCATGCGTCCTGTTGTGCATCAGGATCAGTGTGGGTCGGGAAGCTGTATTCCTCATCTTGATCCCCAGCATCCTCGGCATCGGAATAAGTTGGCGAGGGCGTGGCAATTCTTTGAGTCTGAGGAGTCAATGGTTCGACCAAGACCGGTGCATCAGAAGCAGGCCTTTTGCGCTTCAAAGGAATGGTATACGACTCCAAAGGCGTCGTTGCCGTACTTTTTCGCTTGTAAAGCGTAAGCTTCCCAGTGTCGGCATCGATGAAACGTTCCGACTGTTCCTCCAGTAATGGTGGTCGATGCGCCAAGCCTCCAGCCGGGAGAGTAGGCGTCGACCCCACAGCACTGTGCGTTTTTGCTTCGGGCGTCGCCCATGGTGCGAAGGCTTTCGGTGCCACCTTCGGCGGTAACGTGAAGAGGAGTGCGTCGATGACTTGGAGGTGGGGACCGACTGCTTCGGCGCGGAAGGCGTTTTGGGGTCTTCCGCCGAGGCCTTGTCCCTGATACGCTTGAGGGAGTCCGAGACCTGCTTCGTGAAGGAAGCGGACGGTTTCGCCGATACGACAGACAACCTCGGTCCCGCAACGTGGGAAGACTCGATCGTCGATGACTTTGGCTGGTCGGTCCGAGGCTTGCCTGTGTTGGTGTCCAGGGCAACCGCTTTAGGGGCACCAACCTTTGGCTCGACGCCCTTGCTGGTCTTCGGCTCGACGCCCTTCGCGGCCTTTGGTGCCGCGCCCTTGCGCGGCTCCGGCTCGACGCCCGATCCGGACTTCGGCTCGACGCCCTTGCTTGACGGAGTCTGGACGGCTTTTTTGGGCTTTAGCCCGACGCCTTCAGTCTGCTTCGGCTGGACGGGTTTCACCGACTTTGCCGGGTCGACAGGCTTCTTTGGCTTGGGCTGTCCCGACACCTCGGAGGACGAGGGTGTCGACATTGGTTCAGAACGTTTCGGTTTCGATTGTGCCTGAACCCCTTTAGGGTGTGCGGACACCGAAGGTTTCACTTTCGGTTTCGATTTCTTTAATGGCGGCTCCGTTGAAGTGTCCGTAGCCGGGCCGGGAGGCGGGGCCGTGGATTTTGGTAGAAGGTCTTGGGTAAGGCCGATAGGCGATCCCTCGACCTGAGCCTTAGTTAGTGTTCGAACGGGGCATAGCTCGTCCTCTGAGCTATCTTCCATGGCCACATAGGCCTCATCATCGTCTCCTACCTCGTCGACGACTTCTTCTACGGGTAGGCCTTCGACATCCACTTGAGGGTCGTAGTCGACTTCTTCCGCTGGAGGTGAAATCTGCAGCTGAACGTCGTGTTCGTCTGCTTCTTCGCTGTCGAAGATGTCCACTGGTGCTGGGGCCGACTGCCGGGCCTCCATGCGCGCCACGCGCCGAAGCCGAATCGTTTTCTTCGAACGAAACCTGGAACAAGCCATACAGTTGGCTTCATCGTGGTCCGGCGACAGGCACTTGTTGCACACCGGGTGGACGTCAATGTGTGGGTACTTCGATCCGCACACGGGACACTTCTTGAACGGGCTCCGTTCTATGTCGCGTCGTCGAGGGTCTTGCTGCGTTGACTGGGCCTCGAGCTCCAAAGAGTTACGCGACTCCCTGGATGTTGAACTCGGAAGGCGAGTCCGAACAGAACCGGGCACCGAACGCAAACAATACCGACGATAAAGAGAGAAAAAGGCCTTTTGGCCTCGAGAATTATGTCGATTCCGAACTGAGAGAACGAAAGTACATCCGAACCCAATGGCGGAAAAAAACAATCTGGGGATGGAGTCGATGCCCATGCGCACTGTAGTCCAGGGGAGGAGCCACCTATCTCGTGATACTTCGAAGACTCTTCCAGGACAACAATGTGCAATCATCCGGACCCAACACTAGGCGGCGATCTATGCTATAGATATGAATTCAGCAGCCCACATGCCTCGAACATAAGGCATTACAATAATCAACTTTAGAAATGATAAGGGTGGAAGCTACGTTTTTCCGTAAATCGGATGGGATGAAGGCAAGGATTTTCTAGAGAGTTTTAGCATGAAAAAGGAAGAAGTAGTGATATAATTGATATGACCGTCAAAGGAAAGATTGCTATAGAAGAGAGCCACTAAGGTCTTAGCTTTGGATACAGGGGAGGGGAGCGCTCCAGGATCCTGTGACCACCATCTGGGAGATCAAAATTATGTATTTCGGCTAAAGAGTGCACTTTGGTCTTACCAGAGTTTAGTTTGAGAAAATTGTGGGACATCCAGGTCCCTATCTGGAGCATGCAGTCGTGGAATCTAGAAGCATTGTCGTCAGGATTTCTGGCCACTGACACCAAAATCTGGGTTTGATCAATTTGGCCATGGGTTGTCACATAAAGATTAAAGAGAGTAGGACTTAAGGATGAGCCCTGCTGAACCCCACATGGTAGAGAAAGAGGAGGAGTTGAACTTGTCCAGGGCGACAAACTGCTCTCTATCTGAGAGGAAGGATTTCAGGAGCTGAAGCGCCCCGTCCCTGATTCCTAAAGTAAAAAGACGGTTGATAATCAAATGACATATTCTGCTTGCGCCTCACCGTCGATGAAGGACTGATGCAGTGTAATGAACACATTTTTCTGCTCCATTAGAAAATCCAGCAGGTGCACCAAAGCCCCTGACATCGTGTTAGCAAGTATTATTTTTAAAGGCTAAACATCAGTGGAGCACCCATGAGGAGGGCTGACTCAATCCCAGAGAGAACACCCCTCTGGCTGCTGAGCTCAGTAACGTGTGAATACCTTAAACAAGCTGGATATCAGAAGAAAGTCTTTAAAATCTGTCCCCTTTGGAGTTGAAAATGTGTTTGTGGTCCAAAGGAATTGCACACATTCCAGAAGGTCAATGTGCTGATTCCTTTAACCTGTCATCAGCCCAATAACATGTAGTGATGTCGCCTATTTTTCCAGAACAGAGGTTTATCTGTGCTTATCTAGATCTCTGCACCTGTAGTATCCCTGATATGCTCCGTACTTTAATACACGCCTGCCATAGATGCATTTTCTTGTTTAATACATAGACACAAACTCAGTTTATTTGTCTGCCTGTTGCTGTCTAATATTGTTATTTATGTTAATAAACATCTTTTATTCAGCATCAAGATAACCGTCTGGGTGAATGTGCGCTTTACAAATACACGTTATATTATGTATATTGACTGCTTGCTCTAAGGTTTGGAAACAGGAACAACACTCTTGGGTTGAGGGCTTGTTTATTCAGCAGTACAATTTACTTTGACTAGGGCACACAATAACAAAAACCTAAGGAAATAACATACAAACATCAAACGAATGCCCACAAATGCACAGTAAGAGATAATTTGTAATTCCAAACTCTTAGAATGGATAATTCTGCTACTGAAGACATAGAACTTGCAATGCATAGAGGTTACTTTTTCTCATTGAGCCCAATGCATTTACATATCCCCAATTATAAAAACAATGGGGCCGTCCATTTCTCCCACACAATATTTTTCCACAATTGTAGGCAAGAAGAAATTGCTATCTATGATTTCATTATTATCTGTAATCCAGTAACAGACATGTGTGCACCTCTGTATTTATTTTCTACAGTTCACATACATTCAGGATAAGAAAAACCCAGTTGCAGCCAGTGTACTTTTGGGATAAAGCAGTCGTGACTGTGAAAAAGTGTGTGATCCCTGCACTTCTGTGTTATTTGTGCTTTGCCTGGATCAAATATTCTATTGTCACAAATGGAGCATCCACCCTTCTTGAAGCCACTGAATTCCCAGGGCGGAGGCCAATTCTCCACAAGGTTGTGGGTAGAAGTTGCTGACAAATACTTAGCAAATGTCTTCTAGTGTGAGGTTAGCCTTTGAAAGAGTCATGTGAGCGTTAACACAATGGCACTAGTGTTTGAGCAATCCTGTGATGAGGTGAGATAATTATAATAACATCGAGATCAGCTTTCAACCTAATGAGGAAGAAAGATGTGCATTATCGTTCTTGGCATATGTGTTTTCCTTGAAGTTCTGAACACTAACACAGTCAACCAGAACTGTAATTAAAACTACAAAGCACGACAATATGCACAATAACATTTTGATTAAAAAAACACAGCCATGACAATGATGACCACATGGATAAAGATAACTTTAAGTTCCTTATCCTAAACTGCCAGTACAATGACAATATGCTACCTGTTAGGACATACGTTCAATTTGTGAGGAATAATTTAAGAAACCAACGGACTATATGTACAAAGGTAGTCGCAAAGTCTCTGATTTGATAACGGCTTGCAATGGCAAAATGCTTTTGACAAACGTACTAACCCCTTTTTGCGATTGGGAAATGCTTTTTCAAATTGGTAAATGAGTTTAGAAATCATTACCAAATCATAAACTTGAAGGACCAACCTTCCAAATTGCTATGTGGTAACCTATGTAGCTATGGTTTGCAATTGTAATTCTGGCCACAATGACTGATCCCAAGTTCGGGTGATAACTCATTTGTAGAAGGGAAGGGGTGGAAAACATCCTCCTTTGCTGCTTTAAGGAATCTGGGCTCCTTAAAAAACTCTTTCTGATTACAGTACGTAATGGTGACCTGCCTAATGAATATTAATCATGCAGGTTGTTTGCATCTGCCTGTTATTACTTGAACCAACATATTAGTACGTAGGTAAGTTTGCAAAATAAAATTCGGGCCTCAAAAAGTCTGAACGCAATTTAAGATTTTTTTTGCGACCAGTTTGTATGTTCCTCTGGCCCCATATTTACAGTAAACTGACATTTCCAGCAAGAATGATTTGGTTTGTGGGAACGTATGATAAGTGTATCCAATTTTGGTTTTATTTTACTTTTCAAGGAAAAAACATTAACTTTTTTCTGATGGATAAGCTACTCCTTCTGCTAACTGCTTATTTTATTAAATGGCTCCTAATGCGACAGAACCTGGAATGCTTTGACCAGCTATTTAGAGGGGTCAAAGTAACTACTGCATGACTTCTTCGTACCATGACAAGAGCACCTCTTGACACACAGTACTATTCTCAAACATATAAGAGGGCGGAAATTAGTGGTCTATGTAATAAAACCACACATTTGAGAAAACTTTTTGCCCAGGGGAGGACAAAGAAAGCATTCTTTAAAAAAAGCATTGCTAAAGCCAATAGACCTGCAGTTAAATGCTGGCCTCTTGGCTTTGTCAATGCATTTTCAGGTCTCGGCTAGCATAGGCTGCGCACATGTGCAGTCTCGCTGGCGAGATTTAATGACTGAGCAGCGATGTTAAGCCCCGCCCCTCTTCTCCATTGGCTGGCCTCCTAAATGGCAGCCAGCCATTGGAGAAGAGGTCCCAGTGACGTTCTTTTTTCGATCTAAGCCCTGTCATTTTGCGATTGGGGGGGTGTTTTTTTTACTTTCTTTCGCCCTCTTCACCATTGGCTGGAATGTCAAAAACACGCCCCCCAGTCTAAAAAGGACGGGGCTTAGAGATGGCGAGCGCTTGTTTGTTCTATGCAGATGTTTGACTGATCTTTTGAATATCGTTCAGGTGGTGCTTACATTTCTGGAAATATATCTTGTTTTGTTACTTTTGTTTTCATTCTAAGGAGGGATGTAGCGCTGGTAATGCACACGGAGAGTGATCATTTGTGGAGAGGTGTGGGCTGAGTCATAACCCCATCGTTTTATGTACTTATCACCCCCCTCTCCCAATGCACTGAATGGTTTAGTGGTGCGTAGTCACGAAGAACCTAAAATAAAAGGCCTTACCTTGCATGGCATGAGTTTAGCATGTGAACACCAGCAAAGCATCCGGGCCTTTATTAATAGCACCATTACGTGGCCTATCGGCGCCACCACACAGCACCCACATGGTAACTGCTGTGCTCTCTTGGCCGCTTTCTGGGGCGAGGATTGCTCAACTACATTTTACACACTCGTTATGCCCTCACTGCCCGGGCAGACTCCAGGAAGGAGCCGAGCTCGCCCTGCTGCAGCACTGCGAGAGAATAGGGCGTCTATAAATGAGGCGAAAAGAGGAGGTCGGGTGCGGCCTTGGGGTTAAGAAGTACGTGTCGGTAACTCACGCAGACAGGAGGGGAGCTGTCTGGAGTGAGAGACAAGCCCTCTCTCCAGACAGTCAGGAGTTCAGGAGGGTCCCGGGGCCCGGGCTCGTACGCTCATTGGTCGCATACAGCACGGCCAGCCACCGCTCTCCACCCCTGGGCCTGCCTGCTTGGGAGGCCGTCAAAATAAATACATTCATGAGGCACCAGCGCAGTTTGGAAGCATTCTGTCACGTTGGAAGCAATGAGGCGCGATGTCCAAGTCCAGATGGAAAGGTCATTCATAGTTATTGCACGTTACATTTGTGTTTATCAAGGATCTCTGTATAGCGCTACGCGTCGCCTTTCGGCTGCTTCGGAGCACTGTCATTGGTGCGACCTAGTGTGCTGCTGGGTGGTCTCTAATGCGAAAAAACATGAGCCCACGGGGTTACATCCATTAAGAAGGGACAGTCTTGTTCTACAAGTGTGAGCTTGAGACCAGAAAAAACATAAATATGGTCTTGTGATTGGAGATGAGTTCCGTATAAAATAAGTGCTTGCGTGGCAGCTGTTTTTGGATTCAAAAGCTATACGCCTTGAGAAACTGATATCTGCACACAATGGTACATTCTGAAAGTTTTTTTTTGTCCCCCTGCTTTTCGAAGTTGGGAATAACATTTTTAAGATTAAGAAATACCTATTTCAGCAGGAGTGTTTTTTTTTTAGATAAGTAACATGCATTTTAAAATTCTAAAATGGTGTAATTTTGATGTAATGCTTTGTAGGTAGAAACAAATTGAATTGATAATATTTTATTTCAGATCAAGCATCAACACTAGACGATCATCATATTGCCACGAGTCCCTTGTGTAGGCGGATCACCTCTGTGGAGCAGGCTATTGTCTACTTGGCACTCTATGTTTCTGTTGAGCATTTTTACTCTCAATTTCATATTTGAGTATTCAATTGATTTAGGGACATAAAATGGACCTTGACTATTCAGGGCTTCTAACCATTTCATCTTCTCAGGCTTCATTGGAAAAAAATCATCTGCCATTAATAACTGCTGCATATACCCTTTTACACCCTGTCTCAGCTAAGAGGCCATGGTCTGAATGGGTGCTCTTATTCCATTTATTGATAGTATGAAATAAAATTTCATCATCAAAATATCTAAATAGCGAAAATATTTTCAACGCAGCGCTGCCATAAAAACAATGATAAATAGTAGATATAAACACACACACACACATATATATATATATATATACATATATCACACCCTCACCCTCACACCCCCTAACCCTTTCACCCTCACACACCCTCACACCCTCACTCACCCTCACACACCCTCACACACCCTCACTCACCGTCACCCACCCTCACACACTCTTTCACCCTCACCCTCACTCGCCCTCACACACCCTCACACAACCTCTCACCCTCACGGAGGTGTGTGTGGCGCTTTGCGTGTGTGGCGTCCTGTGTGTGTGTGATGTTCTGTGTGTGTGTGTGGCGCTGTGTGTGTGGCGCTCTGTGTGTGTGCGTGGGGCGCTGTGTGTGTGTGTGTGGCGCTGTGTGTGTGTGGCGCTCTGTGTGTGTGGCGCTCTGTGTGTGTGTGTGGCGCTCTGTGTGTGTGTGTGGCGCTCTGTGTATGTGTGTGGCGCTCTGTGTATGTGTGTGGCGCTCTGTGTGTGTGTGGCGCTCTGTGTATGTGTGTGGCGCTCTGTGTATGTGTGTGGCGCTCTGTGTATGTGTGTGGCGCTCTGTGTATGTGTGTGGCGCTCTGTGTATGTGTGTGGCGCACTGTGTATGTGTGTGGCGCTCTGTGTATGTGTGTGGCGCTCTGTGTGTGTGTGTGTGTGTGTGTGTGTGGCGCTCTGTGTGTGTGTGTGGCTCTGTGTGTGTGTGGCGCTCTGTGTGTGTGTGGCGCTCTGTGTGTGTGGCGCTCTGCGTGTGTGTGGCTCTGTGTGTGTGTGGGTGGCTGTGTGTGTGTGTGTGGGTGGCTGTGTGTGTGGGTGGCTGTGTGTGTGGGTGGCTGTGTGTGTGGGTGGCTATGTGTGTGTGTGGGTGGCTGTGTGTGTGTGTGGGTGGCTGTGTGTGTGTGGGTGGCTGTGTGTGTGTGGGTGGCTGTGTGTGTGGGTGGCTCTGTGTGTGGGTGGCTCTGTGTGTGGGTGGCTCTGTGTGTGGGTGGCTGTGTGTGTGGGTGGGTGGCTCTGTGTGTGTGGGTGGGTGGCTCTGTGTGTGTGTGGCTCTGTGTGGCTCTGTGTGTGTGTGTGTGGCTCTGTGTGTGTGTGTGGCTCTGTGTGTGTGTGTGGGGCTCTGTGTGTGTGTGTGTGGCTCTGTGTGTTGTGGAAAAGTAAATTTTGCCATGTTCTGTGTCCCTACGTGTCCCCCATCTTATGTTATGTGTGCATGATTAATATGCATATGTATTTCCCCATGTTTGATTAAAGACGCAATTACAGTTGTGTCCATCCCTAGTATGCCAGTTTCCAGTTCTCGTGAATACTACGAATATCAGGCCTATGTAAAGTTACGTTGCCACGTTTCTCAGTGTGCACGTTATTTCATTGAAAAGTCCCCGTTTCTAGGCCTCAAAAGGGCCCGGACACCAGATTCAGCTCCTGTCTCCTGAACCCTCGCTGAGGAGCGATACAGCCCCCACCTGTATCCTCGACCCTTCACTTACTTCCTGCCTCACAGTGCCCGGCTCGGCCTGGCTCTGCCTGCTAGTCTGCCAAGAGTATGTTATGATTCTAGTTATCAGTCCAGCCCTCCTTCTCTGCATTCCTAAGCTACTGAATCGCATCAATAGTTTCCGTCATTGTCTAGCCTTTACGTCTCCATGTAAGAGAAATACTGTATTAATGGTCATTTAATATTCTTCAACACGCACTACATGTAGAATAATGCATGCTCCAGTCTTAGAGTCTGTTAGCCTCTCCCCTCCTGACTCTTAGTTTATATCAACATGTCCTCTAAACATTAGATACTAGATAGGGTTTAGGTACATGTCGCCCTGACTCTCCAGACTTCAGTCTCTACTCCTAGCGCAGAGTTCATAGCCCCCAGCTTCTCCTAGTAACACGTCATTGTCAGTTTGCGCGCACCATTAGGTTAGAGGTCCCGGCTCCTTAGGTAGCCCCCTCCATGTTTCCGCCCCATTTATGACATATTCTGTTACGTTTACATCACATGTCTATGTATACGCCTCCTGTTACACCCACTTTCACCCTTATCTTTCGCGACTGCTATTGACCACACCCACTGCTCCGCCTATCATATGTATTGCAATGCAACTGTTTTAGTATATATGCTTGTGTACTGTTATTAAATGTTACCCATTCCCTTACGCCAGTCCAATCCTGTCCCCCCTGCAGGGCCCTGCCATCCTGTTCCCGTGCAGGTTGTCCTGTTCCTGTCCTTTATGCTGTATTAAACCTACAAACTCCTACTACCTCGAATCTTGACTCTTATTTATTGAGCTATCTGTTATTGCTATGTCCAGTCAAACCTAGATCCGGTATTATTTATTTATATACCACAGTGTGTGTGGCTCTGTGTGTGTGTGTGGCTCTGTGTGTGTGTGTGGCTCTGTGTGTGTATGGCTCTGTGTGTGTGTGGCTCTGTGTGTGTGTGTGGCTCTGTGTGTGTGTGGCTTTATGTGTTTGTGGGTGCAAATGCAATAGGTCTCGCATTTGTGAGAGATTAAGCTATTGGCATTGTAAATGACAATGCCATTTATTTATCTGTTTTAAAAACCAACACATAAATAACAATTGTGTCATTTACAATGCCAATAGCTCTAACTTTTGCAAAGGCGAGACCGTTGCATTGTAAATGCTAGTTTGCTTTGTCATGGTTTTGGTCAAACATTTTTGTTGGTAGAGCTGCCAGGACCCTCCTAAATTTAAACTAAAAAAGAGGCTAAAAACAAAACTATATTTTGGGGATTTAAAAAGCACACATTGTCATAGTAGTACCCGTGGCTCAAGGGAACACTGTGTGGATGTGCTAGTTGTGAAAGGACAAACACAATCACTCATGGTGAAGGTAGTCAATGGCTGAAGTGGGCTGACCCTCTGGCCTTTGCAGTAGTTGGGAGAACAAAAATGTAAATGACAAAACAACATATCACTGAATAAAGAGAAAGAAGGTGGGCTGAAAGCCTCTAATCTTAAGTATATTAGATACAATTTTAGAATAATCAAAAGGTTATGGATAATGGCAGACCTGAAAAGGTTGCTGTGGTTAGTATTCCTCAAAGAAATTCCTCCCGTTTCACAGGAGAAAATCCGCAATATCATTAAAATGACGCGAAAATGGGGGGTAGACAGAAGACCACTCAGCAAAGTCAGTGCAACTTTAAGCTAGAAACATCTGTACAACTGCTTGACCCAAACAAGTCTCCTCACCAGAAGCTATTTTCAAACTGTAATGCCTGGTTAAATACATTTAAATGGAGGGCCAGGATGCTGCCTGGTATATGTGCAAGAAAGGAACCCCCATCTGGTAGGCCAAGTTCCAGGTATAATTTTGTTAGAATAGATCCCAGTTCTTTGAAGTGGCCTTCTTCACTTTAGGCGTGTTACAATGCTGAAAGTAAATCAACATTTCTGTTGGAAGACTGATCTACCTTTCCACGTTACAGAACAACGTAAGGACAGCTATTATGTCCTTTATGGACACTTTTGCTCTGGGGATAATGGAATTAAAATCCCGTTGTGTTCCCATTGATGAATTACAAGCCAGTTCTTTACACATGATAAAATGAAAACAGATTTTTGGCTCTTAATTCTTTCGGCGCTACTGACGTGACTTTCCACATCAGAGTGCCCAGAACTGGGCGCTATGAACGCAGAGGTCATGTACAAGTGCATGGCACCAGAGCAGCAGCTGTGTGTGCTTCTCTGGTAAATCAGCCCATCCCGGATACAACCGACTGTGTCGGAGTGGCAGACTCTCCCGCCCTGGCCCACTGGGTGTTGTAGTGTCCTGCTGGACACGTACTAGTGTTCCACCCATATTGTGCACCCAGGCGGCACCGGTCAGGTGATCCTGCTAATAAAAGGGGCCTGGCGCACGTGCCAGTATCGTACTACAGTCAGAGTGGTTATTTGTCCAGCATGTGGGCCTAGGGCCCAAAACACCACATGTGTTACGCCGCAGCAAATGATACGTTCGAGTCAGTGACATTATTACATCGTTTATAGGAATGGAACCAAGAAAGCGGCTTCTTGGTTTCCCTGCGAGCGTGGAGGCGGGTGCAAAAGAGAGCCATGGCTGGAAAGCTGAGGAATACGTTTTCCAGCTATACCTTGCTTGCCCTCCAAAGTGGCAAGAGATTCAAGAGGGACGCGATCACACGAACTTACACTAGAAGATATGGATTTACTTTTATAGAGGAGCTGGTCACGTTGGATAAGGGCTGGTGCTCCACCCCATCCCCTGGGCTTTAAGTGGGCCGGGTCTTGCTGGTGCTCAAAAACGGCAGTTCTAAAAAGCAGGTGCTGAGCCGGGTCCCTATCGGGTTGTCCATTTTTACCCTCGCCCACAGGGTGAAAAAAAACTACATCTCAACTTTGCAGCAGTGCCACCCTTTACTGGCTTTGAAGTAACTTCAAAGTGACTCGTTATTGTTCTTTCACAGTCTCATTATTTCAGAACCAAAGCATTTTCATAATGCTATACTATGAAGATATGCTTGTTATTTATTTTATGCAACTAACAACCATTGGCAAAGCCAATAGTACTGGCTTACTGTAAGTGTAATGTTACTTGCTGTATTATATATCTGAATGTAAACATATAAGTAGGAAAATACCAGTGGGGCGGCACACTATGCTAAGAATAGATTTTCAGCTTAAGTGCTATTAAGCCACGTCCATAATTACACCGGTCACATCCCTTTGAGAGACCCCCCCCAGTTTTTCACCCCACTTGAAGCCCTCTCCATCCCCCAAGGAATGTTAGTGTTTCTGACCCCACTGATAGGCAGCCTGGGGGGGGGGGGGGGAATTTACCCCCAATGTGCATGGCTCAGACATCTCACTAGACACCAGGAAACTTCCTAATAAAGCAACAATGAGATGGGGGCAGCCCACCCTGCCATAGGGCTGTACTGCTTCCCCAAAGGGGGCACAACAGTCTTTCTGCCCTATGCCAAGGAAAATATATATATATATATATATATATATATATATATATATATATATTTTTTTTTTTTTTTTAAACTTTATTCATCGAATTTTCACAATAAAACTGAGCGGTCATACACAGAATCCTTCGAGACACCATCCACTGACTTATTTCCATTGCATACATTTGAGTCCTGAACACACTGCACAGTTAGATATACTTTACTGACACAGCGGTAAAAAACAAACACCAGACACAGATAAGGTGGTCTCCCGCACCAACGCTTACATGCTGCTGCTACAATCAGACTTACCATCTTGCGCACTGCCAGTCCCTGTTGGATGCAACAAGTCCCTGTATAGCTCTCTCAATAGCGCAATATCCTCCTCTAGCTTGTCATCCTTGCGGTAGGCTTGCATATGCAGTTCCTCCGCCACTCACCCACACCCTCATCCAAGTTTCAAACAATGGAATCCGCTCACCCATCCAGCAAATGGCCACCCTCCGTTTAGCCAACACCAATGCAAGCTGTAGTAGCTTGTTAGCCATTTCCTTTTTTTACACTGTCGTACCAGCCCCAGGAGGCACTGTTCAGGCGTAGCCTCTATGGAGATCCCCACCCCATTACAAAGCCTTGCCACCACAGCAAGCCAATACTGTCTGGGCATTCCAACGCCAGATGCATGAACCCCGAGTGGACTTTGTGACATTTAGGGCATTCATGTGACCTGGTGGGATCTATGCAGCAGATAATTATAGTGCAGTAGCTTCAATCGGGCATTGCAAGACACCTTACGCGTTAGTGTACATAACCTCACCCAATCCTTCTCTAGCAACGGTACCTGTAGATCCTCACTTCAAGCATCCCATGCCCTACGGGCCATAGACCCCGAATCCACCCTCATGTCCTTATACAACAAGGACACCAGTCTACGCCCGCCGCCACACGTTAACATTATGACTAGCGTCTCAGAGGTCCGGGGCATGCCTGGGTAGGTGGGACATGTAAACTTGGCCAGTTCCATCAGGCCTGTGTATTGAAGATACTGCCCCTGACACAAGTCAAACCCTTCACAGGCCTGCACGAAGGTATGGAGGGTGTCATTCACATATAAATCTGCCAAAACCGTGCAGCCACCTTCCCACCAAGCCTGGAAGGACATGTTCTCCACCATCTTCAGCAATGGAGCTAACTGCCAAATGGGCAGCTTCGGATGAAAAGGAGCCCGCCCACACACTCACACCACAGTTTCCTGCCACAGGAATGCTGTTTGCCTAACCACATATGCTAGTTCCACACTCGCCCCAGCACCCTCCACCAAAATCACAGGGAGATCCCCTGGTTGCACTCAGCCATCAAGTAAAAGCTTTTCTCAATTATCTCCCTTATCCAACCACTGCACTGCATGCTGGAGGTGCGTAGCGGAATAGTAAAAAACAAACCTAGGCACCCCCAGCCACCCCATCCTCATACCTCTTCAGAAGCACCTGCAGTGTTACTCTGCAGCGTCTCTCCACCCAAAATAGGGTCACCAGTAGGGAGTTCAGCTGTCAAAACACTTTTGCAGGAATTGGACCCAAAGCGCTCTGCAGGACATACAGACATCTTGGCAGCATCACCATTTTTGCCACAGCTATTTTACCCATTAGGGACAGTGGGAGCGTATTCCAAAAGTCCACGGAGCGCCTCACTGACTCAACTGCCCTGATTATATTCAGCAGAAGTAACTTGGCGTCCCGTGTGCCGCCTGCATCCCTCAGGTATCTCAAGTGGTCCATCTCCCATTTCACACCCAATCTAGGCAGCTCCTCCGCCCCACACTCTTTCTGTCCTGCAAGAGGGAAAGAACGGCAAAGACTTACGCCTGTTGATGCGTAATCCAGAATAAACCGCAAATTGTTCCATCATCCGCAATAAGTTTGGTATAGCCATGTGACATAATCAGCGCATCGTCCGCATACAATGAGATAAGGTGGTTAACATTCCCAATATGCACGCCCCAGCGACCCAAATCCTGCCTCGCCCATACCGCCATCGACTCGATAGCTAAACAAACAACGGCATCCCTGCCGCGAGCCTCGGTCCAGCAGCCACTGTGCCGACCTAAATTGGCCTAATGGCACACGCACCACAGGGTTCGTATATAACATTCTGACTCACCGACAAAAGCGAGGTCCAATCCTCAATCTTCCGAGAATCTCCAAGGGATATCCCCAGTCCACTGTATCAAACACTTTCTCGAGATCAATAGAAACCAGCGCCTTCTCATCAGGGGCCATCTGCGTCTCATGAAGCACATGCGCCAGCCGTCGTGTGTTCATGGACGTACTAAGGCCTGGGATAAAAAACACTGGTCCTCCTGAACTAAGTAGCCCATGTGCGGTCCCAGCCAGTCAGGCAGAACTTTGCACAGAATTTTAAGATCAGTGTTGATAATTGTCAACAGGCGATGTGACGCCGGATCCAGAGCATCCCCACCCAACTTCGGTATCATGCAAATCTCGCCCTTGCGCATGGTAGGAGGAAAGACTCCATTATCAAAAGTCTCATTAAAAGTATGCAACAATGGCGGGATTAACTTTGCCGAATAGGTTTGATAATACTCAATGGGCAGTCTGTCACTCCCCGGGGCTTTAGCCCGAGGGATGTCCGCTATTGCCTTCATCAACTCTTTCTCAGTAATCCGTGCATCCAGCTCCACCTTAGCCTTGTCAGACAGCTGCCGCAGCTGGAGTCCCTCCACAAAAGGGATGTAAAGGTCAGCTCTGACCAACGGGTCCGCACTATACACTCCCTGCAGGTGTTGCCAAAACAACTCCAGCATGCCTGCCCTAGAGTAAACCAGTTCACCAGCCCGGCCGCAGAGGCTAGTAATCAGCGGAGGGGGGCTTACGCTCCCTACGGAATATCCATGCGAATAATCGGCCAGATTTGTCGCCCTCCGCATGCAGCCGTTGGCGATACTTCGTAAGTATATACTTGTCCAGCCTATCCCATGTATCGGCAACCTGCTCACGCAGTTCACGCTCTTGCTCCAGAGTGTCATCCTGTCCCTGCAACCTTGACTGAAGCTTAGCCAACGAATCGTCCCTCTCCCACAGCCCCAGACTGCAATTGCTTCCGAAAGCCATATGTCAGTCCCATTGCCACCCCACTTGACCACCGCCCTCATCGCGTCCCACTCATTAGCTCTACTGCTTGCAGTGCCCCAATTGAGAGACATATACTCTGTCAGCGCTTCTGAGATGGCCTCTCTCCCAACCTGATCCTCCAGGATATCGGCAGGCAGCCGCCAGCTACGAGGGCTCTGCTTCACCACCACCCACCGAACCGAACAGCACACAGGCCCATGATCGGACAAAAAATTTGCCAAATGAGTAATCTCTGCTGCCATTAACGTGGGGTGCTTCATCGCCAAGCTACTTGAGGCACAATCAGATGGCATGGGCCTATCACAACCCTCTATACTACAGGCACATACTTTTAGGGCAGAAGAAGCGACACAGTAACAGTAGCTATATGCCGACATTCTTATAGGCTCTAGTAACTTAACACAACAGGGACATAGTCATGGTCCCCCAAGGGATCCACGTTTCAGTCCTTACCGAGATCGTCCTTAAGGTGCGGGTAGACTGGAGCACCAAAAGTCTTCTACTGGAGAATAGGTGCTAGGGGCACCTGTGTCTGAATAGAACTCCAGCGACCGCTAGGGGGAAGTCAATGTAGGTGAGGGGGAGGAAGAAGTGGAGGTGATGGTGGAAGAGAAGGAGGATGGCTAAGAGTAGTGTCTTTAGGCATTTGGGAGCTACCGCCTGGAGACCAGTGTCCAATTCTTCAGAGGGGCAGAGATCTTGCCTGTACTGGGGTGAATAATGATCCGACACTGTCTTTCATCAAGTTCCTGTTAAAGCTCCTCAAGGATGGGCCAGCATTTGGATTTGGCTGGTGATGGTCTTGAAGTCAGCTGTCAATGTTCTTGGAGAAAGTGGTCAATGGTCTAGGAGCCGATGTTGGTTTCAGTGCTGAAAGCTCTTTCAGCCTCGAGAAAGGCATCCACCAATTAGGCTCATGGGCATCCTCCTCTTCAGGCTAAAATTTGATGATCTTTCCATTCTGTTGAAAGGCCGGCACTTCGGGGACTCACTGACCTCCTCCTTTTCAGTGCCGAGTCATTTGCTTAGCTGAAAATGACCACAGTCTCCGATGATGATTGAAACATCTTGTTGTGCGCCCACCACCTTTCTCTCAAATGCCGAACGGCCTCTTTGCTTTTCAAGGGCAAACATGAATCACAGCAGGTGGTGTTGTGTTCTGGAGAGAAGCAAAGGTTACAGGTTTCATCACTCTCTGCATGTCTTTTATTCTCTGGCGTCGATAAGTAAGATGTGGGGCCTTGATTGGCAGGGGCACCCTGAGGACTGACTGGCTCGTTTTTCAATGACTATGTCCACAGTGGTGGACAAAGAGTAGAAAATATGGAACAAGCACTGGAGTAGAGAACTCTTCTCAGTGAGGTGAAGGAGAATGATGGGCCCTGAGACACTGACTATCAGTGTCATACGGGTCTATACCGGGAGCAATTTCAATACACGTCCAAACCCGATAGCGGGGAAAAACAATCTAACAATGGAGTGGGTGCCCATGTGTGTTCCCTATTAGAGAAGGAGCCATAAGATATCCTGACTTAAAACACTTCTTCGAAGAAAAACAAGTTGCAACAGACCAAGCCTACGCCCAACACTAAAAGGCTGAAGTATACAGAGCATGCGCATCTACAGACACGTGCTATGAACCAACGTTTCCTTCATAATCTTTTCCCATTGGTTACATTTTACGATATGATTTACTGTGTAGTTTGTACACAATGAAAAATCATTGTACAGTGCAGCTCAATTGTTGGCTCTGAATATCACGTTTTTCGAGAACCTACAAACCATATATAATTCCTGTGACAAAAAAGGGTGTATCGGACATAGCAACACACTGCTTTTGTAAATCGTCCAATACGACAAGAAAAATTACAGATGAAAAGGTGTCCCAAATGCGACTCCTTCATAAAGGTGCATTTTTGGAGAGCTTTAACAGTCCAAAATAGTAATTATCATCTTTTATTCGAAGAGGCACATCTTTACAGATTTTGAACAGCCAACACATGTTTCACCACTCCTTTATCGCAAGTCTGAGGCTTTTTCAAGGCTTAAAGGAAGAAAATAGTCAGGTCATGGACAAGCGATAACAATGGATTTTTTTACCTTATTGTGGGCATTCAGTGCTTTTTAGATTTGAACATGAAGATCAAGCGTGAAATGCTGGAAATCTATGTGCCTTAATCGTGCCAATTGCGTGTCTCGTCACCAATCTCCATGCGGTCTGTCAAAAACTGTGAGTGATTTACACAAATGACTCCTTATTAAATTTTGTCTGTTTTTCAAAAAGTATTGATTTCCAGAATCACCCAACGGTTCTCTACACATTTTCCCACCACAAATGGCAAATAGGTTAAAACCACTGAAATTAGGAAAAGTGGAGTATTATTTACAAAAATGTAAAAACTGTGTTTTTTTGTTTTTCAATACAACTCTGCTTGTTCCTGAAACCTGGGAAAGTGGTGATCCTAGCACAGCAAACTCTTAACTGATGATATTTTTAGGGAGAAATAACATACTTTTCCATATTCTCCCTACCTCCACAGAAAACAAACTAAACTTTAGTTATATTTTGTTCCTTCTAGGTGAATCGACAAACTCTCTGCATCTTTAGACTCACCAGGATGTAAAAAAAAATAATGAAGTGGATACCTTTTATGGAAATAAATTATGAAGGTTTAAGCACAAGCTACCCCAAATATCCCATGAAAAAGGCCTTAGCACTGGGGGGAAGAATTAGTGGCAGGTTAAGTACTAACCTTAAAGCCTGTCTCATAATGGGATCAACTGGACAGAAGTGTGTGGCCTGAATGTATGTCCATTTTTATGTTGTTTTTGAGTTCCTGCATGTGCGTTGTCTCTGCAGATGTGTAGGTGAATGTGACTTGTCTCTCTGTGTATGTGTACCCATATGTGTACTCATGGTGTGTGCATCTACGTGTGCGGGCTGTGTGTAGATGCTAACCTGTGTGCCAAGTGTGGTTGAATGTTTTCATACTGACTATGAGACCTTATGAACGGATATGTTCCTGTAATATTTTCTGTGACTGCATACTCCTTTAGGTTGCCTCTATGGGCATACATCACTGCATAGGTATGTACACTTCTTCCTCTAGTGTTGTCTGGCTGTGCACGTGTCTGTGCATTATGTGAAAGCCACTGCTTTCAAATAAGTCAATCCAAATTATTTTGGGTTTTGAGAACAGGAATACAAAACATACAAAACAAAGGTCTGCATTAAGGTCATTCCATAAGGCCTTTGTTTAAATACAGAATTGTTTTAAGTATTCAGGTACCATCATAGTGCAATAGTGTTGATTTACATCAAGTGAAATAAACAAAATAAATAGATCAACTTTATTTTTCAAAGGTTGCTGCACATTTCCTGTGGTGAAGGCGCCACAAATTATCAAAGAATGAAATGTACTCCCTAGAAAACAACTTGACGTATACTATATTGTTTTAAAAATGTGCCGAAACTGAGAACAATGCAAGTATATTGTTAACACTTGTACATTTGGCGGTGTATCTCTTCTTCTTGCTATTCCAAGGAATATTTCTATCAACCTCTATCTCATCTGGGGGTCCTCTGGGACATCTTTAGTTACTTACTTCTTATCCAAGAGATGCAAAATCCAGGTTAAAATGCTGTGATCTCGAATGAGCTCAAATGCAGCATTTGTAATCACAGCAGCATTCTGCAGGATTTCGAAGATGAGGTCCTAAAAAAAACGACAAGCGAGGCTGGTGAAAAAGGACATATTACACATTGTAAGATGTTGGGTAACAGGAAATACAACTTTTTGATTATAAAAGTGATTTTGAAAACAGTGAAATACTTCTTCCCTGCTTCAGAAAAGTTAAGTGGATTCTTCCTTCTGGTGGGAAATCAGGGCAATCTATCACAACAAAAATGAAATCACAAACAAGAAAGTAATCTGTCAATTAATAATGACAGTGAGTTAAAAGTGATTAAATTAGAGTATTCTTAGAATACACAGATGTTCTCTGTTCACCCAATTGTCCCTCTCATGTGGGATGAAACAATAGGCGTATTAGCTCTGCTGGCTGTGATTGATGCACTCTTGTTATCTGGGCTTGATATTCAGGGTGATGTTGCCTGAAAATGGCTAGGAGGTCATGGTTGAAAGGGAGGATGCCAAGCCTTTCCCCCAAATTTTTTAACTACTAGAATCTATGGGCAGTAAAAGATACCCATCCACTTATGACAACAACTCAAACCAAACATGTAAGTTAAACAGATAACCTATTGAAAGAATTAAGGCACGTGGCAAACATCCTAAAACACAAAGTCAATGAAATCTGTACCTTGAAAAGAAACCTTTACAAAGCTTCCAAACACAAAAAGTATAAAAAATAAACAACATACTAACAGTGCACAACGACTCATCAACAAAAGGGGCAAATGCTTACTAACAACAGAGCCCACACAAAAAATATCTTGAATAAAACATTTATTCCCAAGCGCATAGTTCAGTAGTGTGCCAACTAGCAACGATGTACAGGGGAGGATAGACAACAAATTACAAACCTGCTCAATTTGAAGTATTCAAATATCACCAATAGAAAGGACTAAAGTGGACAATGAAGGCTTTATTACTGTATGCAGTACAAAAAAAAGTTGCATTAAAATGATTAGGAGCTTATAAAGAAGAAGTAATGAAAGAGTGATTTAGAAAAGCAATACATGAAGCAACAAAATGGAACCAACAATGTAAAAAGGATTTCTGTTACATTGATTTCCCACAAAAAATAGTGCTTTAAGGACTGCTTCAAGCCGTAGGGCTTTTAATGTCACAGTGACTTTTGTTTCTAACTTTTCAATTTTTAATATAAAACTGTTAAATTGGTCTCTAGTGTCTTCTTTAGATTAGGCTGTCATGACGTTTTGACATTCCAATGGAAGTTCTATTCAGTAGCGACTTGTAGCATCATGTAGTACTGCTAGGATTTGTCATTTTTTAAATAATTATCACTGTTAATTATCCAGTTACGAATCTTTGCTATTGAATATTGTTGCAATGTTTTTATTATTAATCACGGAATAAAGTTTATAAACAGAAAAAACAAGGATGAGGTAGGGTGACAGTCAAGCAGACTAGAAGATCATGAAATATAAAGACACAAGCAAGTGGCAAAATTCTACCCGACAGTCAATAGCAGAGGAGGAACATTTGTTTCGAAAAGCTCTATTACCTTCATGGTGATTTTTACCCGAAGTACCTAATACATCCTTTGGTCCATCTGAAAGAGAAGGTATCTTCCAGATTCTCAGCCACTGTCAGTGGGAATGACAGATTCAAAATTTCTGACTTGTCTAAATTGATTTTATATCCCACCATCAATTCAAGGTAATTCAGATAATGGACCACTTCTGCGTCCTGCATGTTTAGCTCTCTCCACACATCGCGGATTTCCAGTTCTATCACAGTACTTTTAAGTTTCTTGGAGAAGGCACCCATATATACTGGTCCCTTGGAAAGCTTATCTCTCTTGGCATCCTGTATAGAATTAAAGTTCTTTGTGATTATATATCCCTTTGCAAATGGCAATGATGTCTCCATAAAGCTTCTTAGAATGTGTCTTCCGTTGCATTAGGTGAATATGTTATGTCAATCATCAGAAGCTGACCATATAACAAACCGACCAGCCCCAAATATCATGCTATTTCTATCCTTCTTGCTATGTGATACCGCAAGTGGGAGATCTTTCCACATTAAATTAGAAATGCCGGTTATGTTTGGACCCAGCGTAGGTGAAGTAGCCAATCAGGTATGCTCTGTGTTACTTTGGACTTTCATATCTGCTTTGTCTGCGCTGCCCAAAACACTGATATCCAAGATTTTTTACTGTGTCACACCTTTCCATAAAATAATGAGTTTTGACGTATAGTTCAAATGTAATACAAAAATGGAAATGTACAACTGTATCAGATTTTGTCTTTGCAAAGTTTTTCTGTGATGGGTCTTGAAGGCATTTCTCCTCTGTAATGTGGTTTACAAAATGTCCGGGAACATCATAGAGAACCAATTCTGGACAGACACCATGTTTTATTTTTTCTGAGGAGTGCAACTCAGTACCTCGCAAAATCTCTGGGTATGTTGTGGGCCAACTCTGTGAACTCTATCTAAATGGACTTCTTCTTGACCGTCTCACAGATGGGACAAGAACAGTTTGGCTATGGATACTTTTAAGTCTGACCCATCTGTGCCATTTCTCAATTCTCTAGGTATCAGGTTTTTCTTCTGCTAGACCTATTTTCCAATTCCTCTGCTTTTGACCAAGCTGCTTCTAGTCTACTCTCCATTTTCTTTTATTGTTGCTAAGTGTACTTTGTATATCTTTCCCGAGCATCTACCCTATTTACAACCTTTACTACTCTGATTTTCCCTGTCTAAGACCCCAGGTTAGATTAAAGATCTTGAATTGTTTTCTCATTGTCACTTGAAATTCTCTCACAGCAACATCAAATCATTTTTGCGTATGGTCATCACTGCATTTTGAGAGGGATTAAGGCTTTCTTCCAAAATTCTTGATTTGCCTCTACTCTGAGTCATTCATCCTCTGTAACCAGGGAACATAGCAGATCCCTTTGATTGCTTTTGTTTGGAGGACATGTGCTTTAATTTCCCCAGTGATCTTTGTACACTTACAGTCTTGCCAGGACATATTTGAGGATTTACTTGCCCTGATTTACCATGCTAATTCTCTAATGAGGCTGCTATGTTTTAAGGCTCAACAGTATCTGTTTGGTGTGTTTCACTTTAAACGGTGAAGGGTATAGGAAGATTATGTTTTATTAAAATAGTCCCAGGGATGCCTTTTTTTGCCTACGTTGGATCACTGGTATGTTGCTTTTCACATTTCTACAAGTGCTCCCTTCATGTTTCTTTCCAGGCATTGTTTTAAGCTTTAATTGGATCTGCCTCTTCTCAGGACCACATGGGCAAACCCTAGTCATAAGTGCCAGAGGACCACCATCCCTCCTCACTTGTTCACTGACTGATTTCTTTGTGTCCACCTTTGGTAGTAGGATTTACCATGGAGGGTGGCACTGCTGCAGGCCTTAACTTCAAATGGCTCTGCCCAAGTTCACAATCTTGGAGTAGAGCAGGAGACCTGACTTAATTCTGCAGTCCCCGCATTGCAATTATGTGGGTTGAAGCAGTGCAAACTAGATGGGGGTCTTGGGGTCCCTTTAGAATTGCAGTTTTCTGGAGCTGGATTAATACATTACCTACCTTGATGCAGTTAGACTGCCGGTAAAGCAGGAAGTGGCGCACACATGTTTACGCTGCTGCCATGGTCCTTCCTCCCTTTATGTTTTCTTGTTATGGTGCACTGGACCTTGTTCCCCATATTATAGAGATAATAGACAATTTCTGATTTTGAGTTTTAATGTACATTGGTGTTTGGTCCTAGTTCTCTTCCCTCTTAGACTACCCCACTTCCCTTCATTTACCAGCTAGGAATTTTATGCGAGTCAAATATTTGGATCACTGCAGACTAAGAAAATATGCTACAAATGTATAGTTGGGGTTTTACACTTTTGCTTGTTTTTCATACAGTGTGATATGCCCTATATATTGTTTAGTATAACGTTTTAAAGTATAAACTTGTAGGGCATGGAATAATATTACCTGGGCGGACCCACCAATCAGTGGGCTGTTGTAGAAACACATGATGATTTGAAAAATCCTCTGATTGTTGTACAGCTCATAGCAATAAACGTCTTGCAAACCATCTGCCAAAAGTCGGAGAGTCCACTCCTGTTCGACTTTGTGCTAGAAAAAAAGACCCACCTGTGAATTAACTGAACAAATGGCAAAACAAATCATATAAGAACCAACTACAAGTATTAAAATGCATAATCAAAACCATTTCTAGTATTTCCTTTGTGCAGATAAAGATAAGGGAGTAGAACAGCACCAGTTTACAGAAATTATTTGTACAGTTCTATTCATGGAAGATTAATGACATCTAAAGACATTACTCAATTATTAATGTGTTTTATGAAGCATGTTTACAGTCTGATGAACTGAAAGAATATGAATAAAGCGGTCAAAAAGGGAGGGGGTGCTGCTAGAGAGCCTGCAACAAGATGTCTGCAGCTTAGCTGAGCTCCTGCAGCCATTTATTAAATCAGACAATGCCAGAATAATGTCGGCTTGAAGAGACAGTGAATTGCCGACCGGTTGCAGAAGACACTAGGGCCCTGCGGGCTGACCAAATCAAGCACCCATTGTGGAAGACACACCTGGTGACCCCCACAGGAAGACTGCCTGAGGACAAGGGACCAGAAGGGGGGGAGCCCCACTTGGCCAGGAGACTGAGGAGACCGATTTGATTAAGCTGGACAATCCATGCTGGAAGTGCGTAATAGCCTGGAATCCATTGATGGCAAAGTGGAAGCTCTAATGTATCGTTTTGATGGAATGGAAAATCAGTTGGATAAACATTCAGCAGGACTTGATATGATGGAGCAGAGGATCTAGAATGTTGAGGATAATACTGCTAAGATCTCCAAGGCCCAGAAGGAAATGGCAAGCGATGTAGAGTGACTTACACTGCTCAATGAAGACCTAGAAGCTTGATTCCACAGGAACAACGTACAAGTTCTCAGAATTCCAGAGGCGACAGAGACTTGGCAAAATGAAGTTTAAGTTCAAGATATATAGGCTTCTTTGTTTGGCCGAGAGAAGCTGTCCAGGATGTATATAGTTGAAAGACTGGACATGTCCCTGGCACTGGGATCGATACCTGGAGCTCCTGACATTCGGGCATAGCTAAATTGGTGCCCTCCCAAGATCACAATGATAACAAGATCTCATTCTATCCAGACTTCACAATGGTGGTACATGAGGCACGCCGCATGTTTCTAAACATTAGGAAAAAGCTTAGAGATCTAGACATCCAGTACTCCATGCTCTAGTCCGCAAAATTGAGATTTACTTGGCCCGGGTTAGTGCACATTTTCACAGAACCGCAGGCGGCAGCAGAATTCTTAAACAAACCTATCTAAAGATGGGGCCAGCATAGAGAGACTCCCGAAATCAAGTACACAACACACTCTGAGTGAAGTGGATAACAACTACTGAGTTCTATCATCCCATGATCACTGTGGAAGAGAGCCGTGCTTCAGGTCTTCAATTATGTGACTAACTGTGCTTCTCTAAGGGAGAAATTGTTAAGATTATGAACTGGGTGGAGAAGGGCCGACGAGAGATGAAAATGGCCCCCTAAGGATAAGTGACTATGGGTTAAGCCGGAACTGGCACCGGCTATAAGGACTGCTGATATTCTTGAAATGTGGGAAGTGCAAATTCACAAAAGAGTGGTACTAGTCCCAAATCTGCGCAGGACTGGTCATAAGCCTAATTGCAGGTACTGCGGGCTGGAGGTAACGCCTCTTGATGCCAACTAAACTGGGAAAAGGCATTTTAGGAGAGCTAATATCTCTAGCCACCTTCCACTTGCTTCGGCTTTTTGTTTGGAAGTTCACATGCAACATTTATGTATGGTTTACCGTTTCAATTTGAGAATTGTTGAATGGGGCAATCCTCTGGAAAATTGGGGTTCACTTGGGAGAGGGGCGGAAAGGGAAGAATTTAGTCAATGCACATATTAATATGTTCGGAGGGTCACTGACTGCATGCTTAGATAGGCAGAGTGCACTCACTCACTCTCTATTGAGATGTCGTGTACTAGATGCAGACTATTGGAAGGGGAGAGGAGTTAAACTACTAACTTGGAACGTTTGCAGCCTGAATGGCCCTAGAAAGACTTGCAGGATACTAGCACACTGCACGCGCAATGCAATCGACATTTAGATTTACAGGAGACACACCTTGTAAGTGAATGTGAGCTTATTATTGCTAAATACAACCTCTCATAGGTTTTTTGCCCCGTACTAAGCTTATGCCAGGGAGGTCGCAATATTTATTCGCAGAGTGTTGCTGTACACGCATGTGCAGGAAATGTTTAGTCCAAAGGGCTGATAATGGATCATAAAGGAGCATTACATATGTACACAATATTCTCATCAATTCCTGTGGCCCAAATTATGATGATCCTGATTTATTTTTGTCACTTGTTAACATAGCTCAACTGCTGGACCCTCTGTGTTGTTCTGGGGCAGGAACCATAATGTAAACTTACACCGCACACTGGGTGGAGGCGGTCGCAAGAGACATTGCATGATTTCATGCAACACTATGATCGTACAGACATTTGGAGAACACGATGCCCTGGAGAGTGAGGATATACAGGTTACAACTCAGCGCCTGGCTCGACCTCTAGGCTGGATTACTGGATACGCACCGAAGACATCACTAGCTGGACAGCAGACCTGAAGCACTTAGAGCGCACGTACTTTGACAACTACCTCATCATGCTAACACTGACACTACCAGACCAAATACACAAACATGGGTTATGGCACCTGCACTGTACTATGTTGTTAGACACCACATTGAAGGAAGAGATCAGGCAGGCCATAGCCTATTATTTTAAGATGAAGATAGGGTCGGTAGACTTGTGGGGAACACTATGGGAGGGCTTTAAAGCGGTGATACCATGGGGAGGGGATAGCAAACGGATATGGTATACTCAAATCTATCTGGTATTAGCTATGCTGGAGACGGAGCTAAAGGTTAGAAGCAAAGCACTGAACTGGGCCCCCCAGATACACTACACAATCTTTACATCACAATTCGGAAATGTAGAGATGAGGCACACAGGGAATTAGAATTCCTTAGTAAATACAAAGTAGCACATGTATGTGGCGAGGGGGACAGACAGACAAGTTACTTACCTTTGGTAAGACCTTATCTGGTAGAGACATGATCTAGCCCCAGATACCTTACTATTGAACTTCCAGGCATCAGGCTGGATCCGGAAGATTTTTCTTAGCAGTACCCCTGCGTGCCGGTAGGTGGCGTTGGTCGACTCAGTGTGACGTCGTGTTCGTCAATATAACTGCCACTCTGGCACCTTGTCGTCAGTACTTTTCACGACTTTCCACACCAGAAGTGTGGCGCCATGAAGTGACTGACCATGGTGTGTTAAACAGCCCTGATACTAAAATCAATTCCCCAGTGCAGGGAGGATGGGTGGGTAAGTGAGGAATTGCAGCGAGATCATGTCTCTACCACATAAGGCGTTACCAAAGGTAAGTAACTTGTCCATCGTTCTAAGACATCTAGCTGCAGAATCCTTACCTTTGAACAGATACCCAAGCAATACCTTCTCCGGAGGTGGGACTGCGGAAAAGCTTTAAAACCAGGAAATCCTACAAGACAGAGGCCAAACAAGTCCTCCCTGTGAACCTGAGAATCCAGGCAATTGTGTCTGGCGAACTTGGGCAGAGATGCCCACGTGGCCGCTTGGCAGATATCAGCAGTTGGAGCACCACCCTGGAGGGCCGAGGTGGCTGCCTTCGCCCTGATGGAATGGGCCCTAAGGCTTTCAGGAGGCTGTTTCTTTGCTAAGGCGTAACATATTTTTATACAGAGGATAACCCAGCATGATATGATCCTCTTTTGGACAGCACGCCCCTTCTTTGCTCCCACGTACCCTATAAAGAGTTAGTCATCCACCCTGAACTCGTTGGTACGATCAAGGTAGAACGAGAACGCTCTTTTGGGGTCCAGAAGGTGGAGACACTCCTCTTCTTTGGAAGGATGCGGAGGTGCATAGAACGTGGGCAAAGTAATGGGCTGTCCCAGATAGAAGGGAGTTACAACCTTGAACAAAATAGATGCCCTAGTTCTTAGCACCACTTTGTCCGTGAAGACTGTCAGGTAAGGGGGCAGTGATGACCGTGCCTGCAGTATGTCACCCTCCTGGCAGAGGTAATTGCCCCCAAAAAGGCTGTTTTGAAAGTGAGCAACCACAGAGGACAGTTGTGCAGCAGCTCAAATGGTGCGCACATCAAGAAAGTAAGGACCAAATTAAGGTCACATTGTGGCATAAGAAAAGGAAAAAGGGGGAAATTAAAAAGTGAAGGCTGATTTAGCAGCCGGAGAAAAGCTGTAAGGGTTGAAAGGGAGCCCTTCAAAGTGCCCGAAGCAGAGCCCTGCTGGGCCAAGGAAAGAATAAACAGGAAAATATCTGCCAGAGAAGCAGATAAGGGGCCATTCTCATATACTGATTTCGTGGAAGGAGTCTGGCTGCCAGCTTTGCAGACTTCGAGAAGAAGGTCAAAACCGTCAACTGTCGCCGCTCAATCTCAACGCATGGAGGCGGAGAGTGGACAGCTTCGGGTGGATGGCCCTCCATTACTGCTGCGACAGAAGTTCCTCCCAAAGGGGAAGCCTGATCAGAGGATCGATGCTCATATCAAGAAGCTCGGGATACCAAACTCTCCATGCCCAATCCAGAGCCACAAGAATGACTTGTGCCAGTCGCTCCTAATCTTCTTGAGTACTCTGGGCAGGAGTGGTATGGACAGAAAGGCGTACAGGTCGCCTGAGCTCCACTTGCAATGAAAAGCATCACAGAGTGAGAGTTGCCTTGGAAACTCCAACGCGCAAAACTGTTGACATTGCGCGTTCTCTTCGGTAGGCGAACAGATCTAACCAAGGCTCTCTCCACCGCTGAAAGAGAATTTATGCCACCTCTGGATGGAGACGCCACTCGTGAACCGCAAGGTACTTTCAGCAGCGTTCATCTGCGCTGGTGTTCAGAGAACCGGCCAGATGTTGAACCACCAGGGTAATGCCCTGTTCCAGCCAAGTCCGTAGGCGAAGAGCCTCTTGACAGAGAGCCTCCGACCCCACTCCGCCCTGTTTGTTGCAGTACCACATGGCGGTAGTGTTGTCCATGAATACCTGAACTAGCCTTTCCTTGATGGATGGAAAAAAGGCTTTCAGTGCCAGTCGGATCACACGAAGCTCCAATAGGTTGATATGGAGATTGGCTTCCACCAGAGACCATAGTCCCCTGATCTCCACCTCCTCGGATAGCTGCTCCATCCCAGAAGAGAAGCATCAGTCATTACTGTGAGATCTGGGAGGGGGAGGGAGAGGGGTCTGCCTCCGACCCAGTCGTGGTTTGTCAGCCACCACCGCAGGTCTTTCACTGGGCCCTCTGATATCTGAAACAGGTCGGTGAGATTTTCTCAATTCTGTGCCCATTGGAAATTCAGGTCCCACTGCAGAGCCTGCGCCACCATGCAGGATACAGGAGGACATGAGGCCCAACAGCCTCAGAGTCAATCTCACTGAAATCCAGGATAGAGGCTGAAACATCGGTATCATAGCCTGAATATCCTGGACACGCCGTTCGGGTGGATAGGCCTGAAACTGCACCATGACCAGAACTGCCCCAATAAAAAGAAGCATCTGAGAGGGAGTCCGGTGTGACTTTGGCATGTTGATAGTGAACCCCAGTGAATGCAGGAGGTTCGACGTAGTCTGGAGGTGGGAGACGACTGTTTGGGACCAGCCAGCCCTCAACAATCAGTTAAGATAGGGGAAGACTAGAATCAGCACTCCCCCCCCGCCCCACTTTAGCACCTTGAGACCCTCACGGGTGAGTAGTTCGCTCTACAAATACACTGACTGATTGATCAAATCCCTGATCTCCACAGAAGGACTGCAACCACCGCCAACACCTTTGTGAACACCCGAGGGGCACTGGTGAGGCCGGAGGGGAGCACTGCAAACTGAAAGTGCTTGTGGCTGACCGCAAACTGCAGGTAGCGACGATGGGCAGGCAGGACGGGGTTATGAAAATAGGCATTCTGAAAGTCTAGCGCTACCATACAGTCTCCCGGGTAGACAGGACCTGAGCTAGGGTGAGCATCTTGATCTCTTCCTTTTTGAGGGCTCTGAGATCGAGGATAGGACAAGGGCCTCCGTCCTTTGGGATCAGAAAATAGCGGGAACAACAACCATGGCCTACTACTGGCACAGGAACCCTCTCTATAGCTCCCTTGGTCAAGATAGTTTTGACTTCCTCGCGGAGTTAGGTAAGGTGATCCTCCGTCAGCCCATCACACACTGGAGGCATGGATGGAGGGGTAGTCTTGAAGGAGAGGGAGAAGCCCCTTCACACTATTTGCAACACCCAATTTTCCGAGGTGATGTCTCGCCATCGGTGGAGATTATGGCGTATTCTGCCACCAACTGGTAGTGAATTATCCTGGGGATCGGACTAGAAGGGTTATGCGGTGGAGGAGGGGATCATGGCTTGGCTCGACTGCTGGCCTCCCAATCCTCGGAGTCAGGATGAACCACATCCACGGCCCTGCAGAGGTTGCTGAACCTGTAGACGTTCTGGCCTGAATAGGGTTGGCGCGGTTGGTAGCCCCTTCCGGACCACGAAAGGAGCGAAAGGCAGACACAGGCCAGGATGTTGTGGTGAGGCCCAAGGACTTGGCCGTAGCCCGCAAGTCATGGAGAGCGCTCAAGCGCGGCATCTGCTTTATCTCAGAAGAGACGGGAGCTATCAAAGGGCATTTTCAGAAGTTTGGTTTTTCAGGGGATGTCCAAGCTAGATGTCCTCAGTTAGGCGTGGCCACGTACGGCCACTGGTGTGGAAATCGCTCTGCCCAGCAGCCCAAAAGGCATGCAGTGTTCACCGACGCAATGCTAGACTGGCGGAAGAGAAGGAAAATGCTACTTACCAGTATGCATCTGTTTTGGCATGTAGAGCTGTAGAGTTGTATACTTTAGCATAGATCGCCATCTGGTGTTGGGCTAGAATGTTTGCACTTTGTTTTTGTCGAAGAAGTCTTTGTAGTCACAGGATAGATGACTCCTTATGGTGATATTGAGCATGGGCATAGACTCCATCTTCAGATTGTTTTTCGCCATAAAGGATGATGATGAAGTTAGTAAGAGAACAGAAGAGGATGTCCATGTGATGTATCCAAATAAGATAATACTGCAAGAGATAAAGGTACCCGGGGAGGTGGGTGGGCGTATACAACTCTACATGCCAAGAACAGATGCATACTGGTAAGTAGCATTTTCCGTTCGAGGTATATGAGCTGTAGATTGTATACTTTAGCATAGACTGTAAAGCAGTCGTTTCCCCTTTAGCGGTGGCAACCTGCATCTGTTGCAGTAGTTTGAAAAAGTGTTCTTAATACAGCCTGGCCCACAGTAGCTTGTTGCTTTCCTTCCACGTGGAAGTATGCGGTGTAGACCAAGTTGCTGCTTTGCAGATGTCATCTAGGGGAATTTCCCCTAAAGAATGCCATAGAAGCCCCTAGTTTGCGTGTGGAAGGAGCTCTAGGGGGGATAGTTGTACAAGTATCTTACCTTCGGTAACGATGTATCTGGTAGAGACGATTCTAGCCGCAGATTCCTTAATGTAGATTTATCCCCATCGCTGCACACCGGTGGGTGGTACCACGTGACTCCGCCCTGACGTCGCCTGCGGGCTTGACGTCAGCAAGGTCACATAAGCCCCACCACGGCCCGCCGACGTCAGTTTTCTTCAGAGAACTTTTCCGCGCCACAACGCGGAGCCGTCACAAACAAAAACTGAGAATATGGGAACAGTGTGCAAAAAAATCAGATAAACAGAAAGGGAAGAAACGAATGGTGAGGAACAGCACCATCCTGGAGAGTTCCAGGCACTGTGGCACCGAAAGTCATAGAAGGGAAGAGCAGAGCTACCGTGAAGCAAACCTGCAAGCAAATACAACAGCCTTCCTGAATAGAAAAGCATGTGAAAAAGTCACAACAGACGAAAGAGGCCTGCAACCCCAGGCCATAAACCGTGAGGGACAACAAGGCCAGAACAGAAAAGCAATGACAATTTAACCCAAAGCAACACCAGCAAGGACAGGCACATTCTCTGTAAGGAGCTAAGGGTCGAGGCACAGCCATGAGAACCAAACTCAGAGGACTGCAGAGGAGTCAACAATTTCAAGCAATACAAAAGGTAGAGTAGCATGAGTAGGCCCCACACTGGAAGACCAGGGTACAGGGACGCAGAAGCACCCATGATCCCACCAACCAATCACCAGAAAGGAAGGAGTGGATCAAACAAACATAGCGAGAATCCGACTAGAGAGGAAGTGAAAGAGGGCTCTCGCAGAAGGCAAAACCACCCGGAGGCAGGCGAGTGCAGAAGACCAAGCTGAAAGTCCTCGTAAAATGAGGAGGAAGGGCAGGTCGTGAAGGAATCTGCGGCTAGAATCGTCTCTACCAGATTCATCATTACCGAAGGTAAGTAACTTGTACATCTGAAAGAGACTACTAGCTGCAGATTCCTTAACGTAGAATAGATACCCTAGCCATACCCAGAGGGGAGGAGGGTCTGCAGACGGCATGCCAAAGCTGATCCAGCGAAGCAGCGGATACTTGAAAATGACAGAACCTGGAGCAGCACAAGCTATGCCCAGACAAAGTTCAAAGAAACCGCATCAGCGGTAGACAGCGATGCCAGGAAAGGCTAGGAACCCACAAAGGGGAGTCTACACCCTCCCAGCGTAGGACAGAGCTATACAACAGCTATAAGTACCCCACTTAGGGTATGACACGTCCCAAAGAAAACATGGGAACCACTCTTAGGGAAAAAATCCCGCATCAGAGAACAAGAACATAAGGGCCTGCGGTTAGAACCAGACGGCTTAACAACCATACCACTCTATTATACAAAGTTGCAATTACCGCCGCAAAAAAACAGTTTTTTACCGCTAAAATAAAAGAGGCGGGCAATTTGACTAGGGAACTGTTTAAAACAGTTAATATGCTGGCTAAGCCACAGCAAGATAAAGCGTTTAAGCCTGATCAGTTCTTATGCAATAAAGTGGCGAATTATTTTCAAGAGAAGGTGAGAGAAATATATAACAACTTTACGCGCCCTGCTAGATTACTGGACCCGATAACGTTTGATTCTAGTCCCCAATGTAAACTGACCTGTTTTCAGCCAATTAATAATGAAATGGGCGAAAAGCTTTTACTCTCTATAAAGTCAGGTGCATCCAATGATCCTTGCCCCCCTGCATTATGCACCAATCAGCTCCCAAGATATGCAAAAATTTGACATCTATTATGAATCAAGTCTTAGCTACAGGCTGCTATCCTGAAACCTGGAAGATGGCAGCGATTACACCCCTCCTAAAAAAAAAAAATCTAGATCCCAGTGAACCTAAGAACTACCGCCCCATAGCTGGCCTCCCTATTGCCGCAAAAGTTCTTGAATAACAACTGAACAGAGTGCTTACAGAATATCTCGACGAAAACAACTTGCTGGATTCATCACAGCATGGCTTTCGTCCGCATCACTCGACGGACTCGGCATTAATTGTTGCTGTCGAAGAAATCCACAGAACTGTAGACGCAGGAGGCAGGGCGGTCCTCGTACTCCTTGACCTATCAGCCGCTTTTGATACCGTGAACCATGTGGCTCTGGTAAAGAGGCTGAGGGATAAAGGAGTCGAAGGGACCGCCCTGTCCCTATTAGCCATCTTTTTGGAGGCAAGGGAGCAACAGCTTTTTTGGGATGGTATGCAGTCTAAAAGTTTCCATCTTCCCTGTGGAGTGCCGCAGGGATCAGCGCTATCTCCGACTCTTTTTAATCTTTATGTTACCCCTCTGGCAGAAGTAGTAAGAAGACATGGCTTTGGACTGGTCTCGTATGCTGACGATTCTCAGCTTATCATTTCCATCACCAACCAACAAGAGACCACTGCAACTAGGTTCCACGCCGGTCTTACTGACATTATGACCTGGATGAGTCAGAGCTATTTAAAGATGAATACAGAGAAAACAGAGGTGATGGAATTTGGACCAGGTCCACCTCTATGGAATCAAACCTGGTGGCCACCTGAAGCAGGAGAATGTCCCCGTCCAGTTGAAAAGGTTAGAAATCTAGGGATCATGTTTGATAACAAGCTAAATTTCGGCGCACAGGTGAACAATCTCATTTCTTCATGTTTTCTTCTTTGGAAGATTCTGAGAAAAATATTTCCTTTTTTACCTAAAGAGCTCCAAATAACAGTGATGATTGCGCTACTCTTATCATCATCATCATCAAATAACTTTATTTCGATTCCACAAAGGAGTCATAAAAGTATACACCAATATAAAATACATAAATTGTCATAAAAATCCACGATACATATTTACATATTTAGGATTTACAATACATTAAAAATAACCGTGATCATATATATGGACGTGACATAAAGTGCTAAGTTAATTTCATCAACAGGCCGACAGGAAAAACGTTTTATGGAAATTTCCACCCACAGCTTATTTCAGTATCGATTTCTAATAGCTATTCAGTAATATACATAAGAATCATAAAAACAACATTAATTATATACACATTATTAAAAACCATTTCATTACAATAGTTGATGATGAGTTTAAGACATAATTAAATCAATTCAAACAAATTACTAATCACAGAATACTACTACTAAAAAACACCTCATGAGAAATAATTTGGGATGGGGATGTTAAAGCCATTCTGTACATATACACTCAGATCCGGCCGATAATTAATCTCTAAATTAGTTCTTTCTGGAAAGTGGTGTTTTCTCCCTACTCTTGTCTTTAAGGGCCGAGGGTGGCGGGACCTAGGGTAGAAATCATGGAGTCCCCAGACAGAGATCGCGCCATCACCTAATTGTGGAAACCAAGTTTGTAAATAAGGCACCACCCGATCGCTCCAGAATCTAACTAACACGAGGTCACCTGGGAGGTCCTTTGGAAGGGGGCCGAGCCATCCCACCCTTCTATCACTTCGAATGGCACCATCAATATTCGCTGGCAAGGGTCGATTCCTAGACAGCCAATAGATGACCTTGTGTTTTAGATCCTCTGGTCTCTCGGTTTTTGGGTTTCGCCTGCCGAAGTCTGCGCTCTGCGCAGCTTTTCGGCGCAGGTGAAATCCTATGTTAACCATAAGCACTTCGGGAACGTCCCCCGGCTCTCATTGGCTAGCTCCATAAATGGAGGCTAGCCATTGAGTGCCGGATCTGTCCGTCAAGGCCGGACCAGATTCAGGGGCGTTCCCGAGATTTTTTCCCAGGGCGGAGTTACGTTTTTTCACGTTCCCTCCCCTCACTGAAAGTCTGTCTATTCCCGCCCCCTCCGTGTGCCTTTCCGCCCCCCCCTCGCTGTCCTGTGCACGTTTCCCGCCGTCCGTGTCCTCTCCCGCCCCCTCCCGCCGTCCGTGTCCTCTCCCGCCCCCTCCCGCCGTCCGTGTCCTCTCCCGCCCCCACCCGCCGTCCGTGTCCTCTCCCGCCCCCTCCCGCCGTCCGTGTCCTCTCCCGCCCCGAGTCCCGCGTTGGCAGGGTGTGGGCGGGTCCCCTCTGTTGTGTACACACACCGCTGGGCGGAGCCGTAGTAGAGCGCAGTTTAGCCGGATTCTCGCCTGTACCAGCTTTCAGAGTAGAAAGAGCGTGAGCCGCGGAGAGAGCCAGAGACCCCGGGACCCTCTGGCCATGGATGCGCTGCTGGGGCCCTGCCTGCTGATGCTGCTGACCCTCCACGCAGGTGCGAGCTGCTTGTTTTTCCTGTTCTGAAGGCTGTAGGCTGGGTAACATTTCCTGTGTTGTTTCCTGATGGCTCCTAGGTTGTATATTTTTGGGAAGGATCTCCTGCACGGTCTGCATTGTGTGCTCGAGCGTTCTAAAGGCCAGTAGGTTGGGTGTTGCTTGGTAACAGGTAACTCTCGAGTTAGTTGTTGAAGGCGTGTTGCCTGCTTCAGAAGGGTCGGCTTTTATCCTGGGCGCGCTGGGTCCAGGCCAATGGCGACAAACTTCAAAGAGGGCGTATGGAGCGGTCTGCGTTAAGGTCATGCCGACAGCAGAGTGCCTGACGCCTGGCTTCAGGAGCTCCAAGCGCCCCTTATAACACTTTCTTATCCTCCCATCACCCTCTCGCTCTCTGCTGCCACACACTCAAACCCCACCCCCTCCAACAAACAACGTGCTCCACCAGCGTGAAGAGTTAGATAGGCGCTGGAGGACGTGTTTGTGTTCTGAGGCAAGTAACAATTCTGGTGTAGTGTAGACGTATTTGGCTGACCCCTGAACACAAACAGTGCTCTCTGATGCTCGTTGTATTCACGAGCAGCAGCTAGAGCGCCAAATGTCTTTCCGCCCAGGGCACTATTCTGGCAAAGGCCGACTCTGGGTTCCGGTGTTGGTACAATAAACGGGTCTGAAATAGTTTTCAGGCAGCGAGCTGGTGGTGTCTTAGTGTTGCTGCTTGGAATGTCTTCTCTAGGAGCCGTAAGACCTGTCCCCTGAAGAGGTTGTGAATGTGTCAGAGGGTTTATGCTCAATGAAACAGCAGTTCTGTCACCCCACGAGCGCACGCGTGTTTATTTTGTAGGTTACACCGTGTAGTAGTTTGCAAGGCGCACACTGTGAAACAAGCGGTGGTTTCTAGGCTTGCGTGTTTTGTGCTTTGTTGACCGGCGCTGCAAGATAAGCGCCGTTTCATGCGTGTGGTGTTGCTATCACTGTGTTTTTCTCTGCATTTCCTAGCTGCCCATTCGTTTTCTGGTTATCAGTAAAAAAAGCAGCAGGTGCCTTTCTGTTCTGACTAATGTGTTGCATTGTCCAACTATGGAATGTCAGAGTGTGTGATACAAATACGTAGTGTTCCTTCCAGTGTGTTATGTTGCATTTTCCCAGTTATCTAATGTAGCTTCTAAGTACTATTTGAATCCACCCGACTCTGTACATCCAAGTGCATCCCCCTGTAGGTTGCATGCATGGCTACTTCTGCTATTTATTATACTGCACGATGTTACTAGTGCATTGATCCCAAACTATATGGAATATGTGAGCTGTGTTGGTTGCATAGGCAGAGTAGTGTCTAATGTGTTGTCCGGTGTGCTTGTTGCTGAGAGGAGCAGAGTAATACCAACCATCATAGTATGTATACACTATGTTGGATGTGGAATCAGTGTTCTGTCTAATGCTTTCTGATGGATACAGAGGTTTATTTGATGTGGCTTATGATGCAATGGAGTATTGGGGACCGAGCTACATAAACCTACATATTTTCAATTTCAGCCATATTGTACTAAATGAATTTGCCCAGAATACACATTTTGTAGTGCAGTGGCAACGCTGGGATTAGAAATACCACCCCCACCACGTTTCCCGGGTCAGGAATTTAGTTACCGTGACACCTGAACTGAGAGGAATATCAGACTTGCGGGGTCATGCCCAGGCTGCCAGATGTCTCACTATCATGGGGATACAAAAGATCCAGGACGTCCCTGTGTGTGTGTGTGTGTGTGTGGCTCTGGGTGTGTGTGTGTGTGTGTGTAGTAGTAATTGCTGTCTGCTGAGCTCGTCCGTAGGGTACAATAGATCTCACAGTTGCGAAAGATTAAGCTAATGACAATGTAAATGACAATGACATTTATTTATCTGTATTCAAAACCAAATCATAAATACAAATTTTAACATTTACAATGCCAATAGCTCAAACTTTTCCAAAGGCGAAACCATTGCATTGTAAATGCTTGTTCCCTTTGTAATTGGTAAAACACCAGTGAGAACACAAACAAAGGGGGCGGCCATTGGGGGCAGATGTATATGTTTAGTGTATTCTAGGTTAGTAGTAGTAGATTTCTTCTCATAAGGTGGGGGAACATTTGGCACCCCTACATCAGCTAAGATATTCTTGGTGGTAATTGGCTCGGTGTCGGATAACAAGGAGATACATGGGCGGTTCTGTGGGACCGTTGGTCTGTTAGAAGGGATGCTACTTCTTTGGGAGCTAACTTGGAAACCACGGTAGCGGATAAAGACTGTGGTTGGCTCAATCCTGCCAGGTTCTTGTTAGGTTGAGTCGGTGCCCTAGATGGGGTCTTTATGTCCCTTAACCTATCCCCTAGGGAGTTGATTCTAGCAATCAAAGGGGATAGTAGAGAGGTGACCGAGCGTTCAATCAGGGCCAGAAGGGCTGCCTGGTGGGGGGGTGCAAAGAATTCGATATTATCGCGGGCCTGGGAAACTGAAAGTGGGGTGCTGACGGACGTTAAGGAACTTGTGCAAGGCTTAAGCAGTTTAGCTTCCCTCCCCGTGCTGTTATCCCCAGGGCGCTTTCTTATTACCATAGGAGTTTTAGGGTGCCCTAGTTGTTTAGTGTTTACTTTTACTAACGGGGATAAGAGTGGGGCAACCAGAATGTTATCATTTACATTCAATAACGAATTAGACAGCAGATGTACGGGAAGTATTGGACTGGATAGGACTTGAGGAGGGTCTGATATGGTCTCAACTGGTGCATATCGAACGTGACATAGGGCGTTCAAATCCTCCAACCAGGACAAACTAGATGCTGTGTCGACTAGCTGCACCTCAGGATGTTTACAGGCTACGCTATTAGCAGGCAAACAAGTTTCTAAGTCTTCCAAATCATGAATGACGGGTAATAAAGCCCTGTCTATCCTGTCTACATAGCAATCTAATCTCCCCCTACTAGAATCACTTGGGAGAGTACTGGGATTGAAAGCCCCCTTAATAGACATGGCGAAAGTGCAGCAAACAAAGCCCCGCAAAAAAGTCAATGGAGGTCCTGGTGTCTCTGCAGTGTAAGCAGAGTTGTAGGTCAGAGTCTCACTATACCTTGTTCAGTAGGAGCCAAGGGGGGGTGGCCCGTCCCGTCCTTATCGGGCCTCTGAGGGCCCGCCCTTTGCCCGGGCTTAGCCCGGCGCCGCCCGCGCGCGTCCCGCGGGGCGTTAGTGGGTTGTTCCTTAATAGGAAGTGACGAAAAAGGGGGGCGGAGCCTCCTCAGCGGTGTTGGCCCTGCGTTCTCCTGGGCCTCAGTGCTCACCCAGCGTTGCGCCCTTCCTCGCGGGCGAAGCGTCTCCCGCGAAGCGGGAGGCGCGAGCAGTTTTAAATGTCCCCGGTCAAAAGGGGGCGGAGCCTCAGCGGTGTTGGCCCTGCGTTCTCCTGGGCCTCAGTGCTCACCCAGCGTTGCGCCCTTCCTCGCGGGCGAAGCGTCTCCCGCGAAGCGGGAGGCGCGAGCTGTTTTAGAAGTCCCCGGTCAAAAGGGGGCGGAGCCTCCTCAGCGGTGTTGGCCCTGCGTTCTCCTGGGCCTCAGTGCTCACCCAGCGTTGCGCCCTTCCTCGCGGGCGAAGCGAGCAGTTTTAGAAGTCCCCGGTCAAAAGGGGGCGGAGCCTCCTCAGCGGTGTTGGCCCTGCGTTCTCCTGGGCCTCAGTGCTCAGCCAGCGTTGCGCCCTTCCTCGCGGGCGAAGCGTCTCCCGCGAAGCGTCTCCCGCGAAGCGGGAGGCGCGAGCAGTTTTGAAAGTCCCCGGTCAAAAGGGGGCGGAGCCTCCTCAGCGGTGTTGGCCCTGCGTTCTCCTGGGCCTCAGTGCTCACCCAACGTTGCGCCCTTACTCGCGGGTGAAGCGGCGCGAGCAGTTTTAAAAGTCCCCGGTCAAAAGGGGGCGGAGCCTCCTCAGCGGTGTTGGCCCTGCGTTCTCCTGGGCCTCAGTGCTCACCCAGCGTTGCGCCCTTCCTCGCGGGCGAAGCGAGCAGTTTTAGAAGTCCCCGGTCAAAAGGGGGCGGAGCCTCCTCAGCGGTGTTGGCCCTGCGTTCTCCTGGGCCTCAGTGCTCAGCCAGCGTTGCGCCCTTCCTCGCGGGCGAAGCGTCTCCCGCGAAGCGTCTCCCGCGAAGCGGGAGGCGCGAGCAGTTTTGAAAGTCCCCGGTCAAAAGGGGGCGGAGCCTCCTCAGCGGTGTTGGCCCTGCGTTCTCCTGGGCCTCAGTGCTCACCCAGCGTTGCGCCCTTCCTCGCGGGCGAAGCGGGAGGCGCGAGCAGTTTTAAAAGTCCCCGGTCAAAAGGGGGCGGAGCCTCCTCAGCGGTGTTGGCCCTGCGTTCTCCTGGGCCTCAGTGCTCACCCAGCGTTGCGCCCTTCCGCGCGAGCAGTTTTAGAAGTCCCCGGTCAAAAGGGGGCGGAGCCTCCTCAGCGGTGTTGGCCCTGCGTTCTCCTGGGCCTCAGTGCTCACCCAGCGTTGCGCCCTTCCTCGCGGGCGAAGCGTCTCCCGCGAAGCGGGAGGCGCGAGCAGTTTTGAAAGTCCCAGGTCAAAAGGGGGCGGAGCCTCCTCAGCGGTGTTGGCCCTGCGTTCTCCTGGGCCTCAGTGCTCACCCAGCGTTGCGCCCTTCCTCGCGGGCGCAGCGTCTCCCGCGAAGCGGGAGGCGTGAGCAGTTTTAAAAGTCCCCGGTCAAAAGGGGGCGGAGCCTCCTCAGCGGTGTTGGCCCTGCGTTCTCCTGGGCCTCAGTGCTCACCCAGCGTTGCGCCCTTGCTCGCGGGCGAAGCGTCTACTCTTATCAAAATTGGACCAGCTGCAAAAATTACAGTCTCTGCAAAATACGGCAGCCAGATTCCCTTTGGGATTACATAAAGGACAGCCAACGTCAGCAGGAATTAGATCACTGCATTGGCTGCCCATCAGGCAGCGCGTCGAATTTAAATCTTTAACCTTAGTCTATAAGGCCATAAATGGAGGGAGCGCAGAGGATCTTCAAAAATTGTTCATATCATATGTCCCCACTCGGGCCCTCAGATCGTCCAGTCAAGGTCTTATAGAGGTCGTGAAGTATAAACGAGCCAGATGGGGTGGCCGAGCGATTACACACTGCGCGGCCAAGCTCGGGAATAAACTACCTTTGTCCCTGAGACATCAGCTGAATCTTCAATGTTTCAGAAAGAACTTTAAAACTTGGCTCTTTACAACCACATAGGCTATGCTTTCACGATCGTCCCAGCCTCCTCTCCTCTACCCCTACATCCTAGCACCAAGACGCTTCAGCATTCGAGCACCTTACAAGCATCCAAACATAAACATAAACAATCAGCCAAAAAATACACAATTGCCAAAAGGGCTGTACCAGCACCCAACAGGAGAGAGGGGGACCAACGTAGAGACCCCCGAAGACACGTCAAACCTTACATAACACACAAACGGGCCAATCAAAACACCAGATTCCAGGAAAAAGATGAGATAACGCCTCCCATCAAGCCCCACAGGATAAACAAGCCAAACTTACAGAGGGGGAGGAGGACGGAGCCCCGCAAGGAGACGTTGAATGGCGGAATCCGCATGGGTGTTAAACAAAAGAACCCCATCAAAGGGCAGGTCAACCAGACGCTCCCTAATATTCTCAGGAAAAACACAATCCCGCAATCAAGCATGGCGATGGAGGGCCACAGAAGTGGCCATAGCACGGCCGAGAGCATCAGCAACATCCAACGCCGCACGAAGAATAAACGCAGCCAACTCCCGACCGTCCAACACATGGTGCCGTAGATGAGCGCGAGCACCCTCGTGTGAGACGCGAGACAGAAGGGGCTCCACAGAATCCCACAGGCTAGAGGTAGCCCTGGCCAACACACAAAAGGTGTTGAGCGCCCACAAAGCAGCACCGGAGGAAGCGAAGATGTTACGCCCCCATGAATCCAACCACCAGACCTCTTGTGACGGAGGAAACACCACCAAAGGCAAGGAAGGAAAAGCAGTCAGCAGAAGAGGGCCCTGAGTAGAAGGGTGGAAGGAAATGCAGACTGGGTTGTGTGGAGCAGGGCGGTGGCGGTGCAGGAACGGCTGAGGCATCGGATCACCCGTGGCAGGATGAGTCCAAGCCCCCAGAAGAGAGTTGAGGAGCGAAGCTTCGAATGGAAGAAGCAGCTCCCGTCCACCAGAGCCCTGGTGGAGAACTTCCAACAGGTGATGCGTAGGGAATGGGGTGACTGGGTCACCCAGTCGCAAAATGCCAGCGGCCGTGGAAATAGCACGAACAAAGGCAACACTGGCCGCCAAAGTGCGCCGTGGGGCAGAAAGCAATTACTCCGTGGGCGACGGCTGTAAACTAAGCCGCCTGTCCCCAAGTCCAGCTGGAGGAATAAACGGCCAGCCCTGAATAGTGGGAGATCCACAGACAAGTGGGGAACCTGAGGGGCCCCCGGGGAAGGCGGAGAAGTCGGCATAGCAACCAACCACAAGCAGCGGAAGAGAGGGTCCGAGGGTTGAGGCCGCGGGGACGGCGAGGAGCCCTCCCTAGAAGACGCCAGTGAAAAAGCAACGACACGGCGTCCCGTCTCTGGAGAAGAAGAGACCAGGAGATGACCAACCTCCGGAGAGGAAGGAACCTCTGCAGAAGAGTCAAGGACCCAACGTCGTCACGGCGCCGTGGAGTCCACCACAGGAGCCAGCTCAACGTCGATCATTGACGGAGTGGACACTGGCGGCGCCGAGTCGACCTCCACCCCCACGTGCTCCCTAGAAGAATTGGGCGGGGTCGGAGCCGGTTCGGCTAAGGAACGGCGCAGAAAAGGCGCCGGCTCGACCTCACAGGAGGCAGCCGCCTGCTCAAGGACCGAGGGGGACTCGGGGGCGAGCCCCGAATCCCGGCGATCTCCTGCGATGCCACAGGGAGCCCCGTAGGGATTTGCGGCGAGGCAGGGATGCCGTGGGCCAAAGAGGGGAGCCCCGCAGGACCACACCTCGACACCACTCTCCTACAACCAGAAGCCGAACCCGTCGGCGCCGGGGTCAAAGCCGCCGGCGACTCCGCGGAAGGCCCCACGCGAGGCAAGGGATCCGCGGACGTCTCAGGAGGTGGAGGAAGGGCCAAAGAAGCCTGCAGAGCTGTAGCATAGGCTTTCATTTGGGCCCTAGTCGTCCCTTCACCAGGGAACGGTGGGTAGGGTGGCGACAGGCGAGGGTGCACAATCCGAGGGGAACCCGCGCACTCCGCCGAATGAGGACAGGGCCTCAGCGACAAGCTGCAGGACCTACCAGCTGACGAGTGACGCCCTTGGGGCCATGGCGAAGGGTGATGCCGCAGTCGGAATCGGCGGCTCCTGGATTCTGAAGTAGGGGACGGACGCTGGGACGACACCGACCTGGACAAGCGGGCGACAGCAATTTCATCAGGCGCTCCCGCCGGGACTTCGGTTTGAGGTGCTGACAAGTGTCACAGTCCGTAGTGTCATGGTGCTCGCCCAAACACCACATTCAGATAGGGTGAGGGTCCGTTGCCGACATCTGACGTGCACAAGAAGTACATGTCTTAAAGCCCGAAGGAATTCGCACACTGTTCCTCAATGCAAAGCATGAAAAGAAGGCCAGGGCACGATCCGGATCCACGGTGCCCGTGGAAAAGTGGCAAACTGACGTCGGCGCACCAGGGTGGGGCTTATGTGACCTACCTGATGTTAAGCCCACGGACAACGTCAGGGCGGAGTCATGTGGTTCTGCCCCCCGGTGCGCAGAGATGCTGTGGCAAAGAAAATTTTCCGGATCCAGTCTTACGCCTGGGGATAATTCTATGTTAAGGAATCTAAGGCTAGTAGTCTCTATCAGATAATGTGCGTTTAGCTTTAAGATATCATATTTGTATGCATTTAACAATCCACCATGCAATACCTGTTTTTGAAATGGGATTGCCTTTGTGAGGTGGGGAGAAAGCTAGAAAAAGTTGTTTTGTTTTTCTAAAACCTTTAGTTCTTTCATTGTAGTAGAGTATCGCTCTTAACGACTAGCGTTTGGAGAGCGAGTTCAGCTACTGAGTTTGGTTGAGAAAAAAAATACTGGATGTTCAATCGACTGATTAAGGTGAAAGGCAGATACCACTTTAGGTAGAAATTTTGGATTAGGCTTAAGAACCACTGTGCTATGGTGTATTAATGGTTCTTGTATGGTTAATGCCTGGAGTTCACTCACTCTCCTAAGTGATGTGATAGCTATAAGGAAGGCTACTTTCCAAGTAAGGAACTACAACTCGCAATTGTGCAGAGGTTTAAATGGGGGACCCATGAGTCTGGTGAGGACTATATTGAGGTTCCATACAGGAGAAGGTGGAATTCTAGGTGGAATTATTCTTTTAAATCCTTCCATGAAAGCTTTAATAGCAGGCCCTCGAAACAATGATGAATGTTGTCTTTTTGGAGGTAAGCAGCAAATGCAGCAAGATGTAGCCATATAGATGTATATGCTAGGTTACCTTGTTGTAGATGCAAAAGATAACAGATAATGTTTTGGATTCAAACATCTAGTGGATCGATTTTGTTATTTGTACAATAAATGACAAATCACTTCCACTTTGCTGCATAGCATGCTCTAGTAGTAGGACGTCTAGCCTCTTTAATGATGTTCATGCAGTCTGGATAGGAGATTGAGAAAGCCAAACTCTAGGACTTCAGGAGCCAGATCGCGAGATTGAGTTGATTGGGATCTGGGTGTCTTTTCTCTCCATGGTTCTGAGTGAGGAATTTTGGGGAGAGGTGCAGCTTTTGATGAGGCACTACTGAAAGTTCCAACAGGGTTGGGAACCATGGTTGGCGTGCCCATGTTAGAGCAACTAGGATCATTGTGAGGGAGCGTTGTATGAGCGTCCGAACCAGTAACAGAATGAGCGGGAGAGGCGGAAAAGCGTATGCAAATCTGCCTGACTGGTTCATCCTTTGGACAATGGGTGAGGATATCTGGAAGCGAAGCTTGGGCATTTTGCGTTTTGGTGTGTGGAGAACAGATCTATGTCTGGATGACCCCACATTTGTAAGAATGGAAGAAGAACTTGAGGATGAAGTTCCCATTCATGAATCTGCTGTGTTTGACGACTGAGCAGATCCGCAATCGGATTGTGTACTCCTGGTAGATGTTCTGCGAGGAGGTAAATGTTTGGAGGAATGGCCCATCTCTATATGCTTTGCGCTAGTTGTGAAAGCTGAAGAGAGTGTGTCCCTTTCTGCTTTTGTATGTAGTACATTGCTGTCATGTTGTCTGTATGGATTAAGACAGCGTTGCCTTTTAGCAAGAGTTGAAAAGACTTTAGCGCTAGAAAGATTGGTAGTAACTCCAGATGGTTTATGTGGAGTTGTTTTTGTTGATGGGTCCATATACCCTGAATGGTTTGGTTTTGGAGATGAGCTCCCCAGCCGGTGAGTGATGCATCTGTGGTTAGCACTATCTGTGGAACCGGGTTGAGGAATGGCCGCCCTTTGGATATGTTTTGTGTATTACACCACTGCAGAGAGCGATGTGTGCGGCTGTCCACCAACATCAGATCTGTTAACTGTCCTTGAGCTTGGTTCCACTGATGAGCTAAACATTCCTGTAAGGGACGCATCTGAAGTCTTGCATAAGGAACGATGAGGATGCATGAGGCCATCATACCTATTAGCTGTATTAACATTCAAACTAGAAGGGAGTGTTGAGGTTGGAACCTTGATATGAGAGCTTGCATGCTGGCTATCCTGACTGGATTGGGGTATGCTAGGGCTTTTGAGGTATATATTGTGGTACCTAAATACTGAATGAGGTGAGACGGCTGAAGGTGTGACTTAGGTAGGTTTATTGTGAATCCCAAGTCGTGGAGCAACTGGATTGTTCTGTGTGTATTGTGTACACAGTGTGTGTGCGACTTGGCTTTCATGAGCCAGTCGTCGAGATAAGGAAACACGTGAATGTGTTGTCTGCGCAAATGAGCTGCGACTACTGCAAGACATTTTGTGAAGACTCGGGTGCTGTAGTCACTCCAAATGGGAGGACTTTGAATTGATAGTGCTGTCCGTCCGCTACAAACCGTAGATATTTGCTGTGAGCGGGGTGAATGGGAATATGAAAGTAGGCGTCCTTGAGGTCTAGAGTGGCAAGGAAATCGCCCTGTTGGAGCAGTGGGAGAACCTGTTGGAGAGTGATCATGTGGAAGTGGAATGACCGTATGTAGAGATTTAACGGTCGGAGGTCCAGTATTGGCCTGAGAGTGCCATCCTTATTTGGGATTAGAAAGTAAAGTGAGTAAACCCCTGTCCTTGATGAGGTAAGAGGACCGGTTCTATTCCATGTTTTTATAATAAGGAGAGAACTTCTTGTTTGAACAGCGACAGATGGTCTGTGGACATTGGACGTTGTTTGGGGGGTATGAATGGGGGAGTTGAAGTGAGTTCCAGGCAGTAACAATACTGGATAATTTGTCTTACCCACTTGTCTGTGGTGATGGAATTTCAGACAGGTAGCAACTGTGATAGTCTTCCCCCGACTGGAGTGGAATGGTCGGGGGGAAGTGGAGGGAAGTCACTGTTTTGTAGTAGGAGAGGTGCGGGTATTACTGCAGCCTCTATCTTTGTTGTTGTTGCCTCTATAAGGGGAGGTTTGAGTATTGTTTTTGTAGGAGGATGAGGTGTTGTCCTTCCCAATAGTTTTAGAGGCGCCCCTATAAAATAAGCGACAAAAATAACCTCTAGAGGTTGTTGCCTGCAGGGCTCCCATGGACTTAGCAGTTTCTTAGTCCTTCTTCATTTTCTCCAAGGATGTGTCTACAGTGGGTCCAAATAAGTGTTCTTGATCAAAAAGCTGATTAAGAATTTTGGACTGCAAATCCTGTTTAAACCCAGATATGCATAGCCATGCGTGTCTGCGTAGTAAAACGCTTGTGTTAACAGCATGAGATGCTGTCTCGGCTGCATCAAGAGCACATTTTATACAAGCATTTGTAATTAATTTACCCTCTTGTATGAGGTCATTGGCGTTGGTCTTATACTGATCGGGGAGATGTTGTAATGAGCCGTATCATACCTGGTCTGCAAAGCTTGGGTGTTGGCAATGCGCCAGGGATTTGCTGCTTGTGAGGCAATGCGTTTGCCAGATACATCTAGTAATTTAGACTCCTTATCTGGAGGTGGAGCATCCCCTGATCTTTGGGGATTTGCTTGTTTACATGCATTTGCCAAAACAAAGGAACCTAGAGGGAGCTGTCTTTAATGTAAGCTGGATCGTTGGGAGCTGGTTTATATTTTTTCTCAATCCTGGGGTTGAGAACTCTAGCTCGGACGGGATCTTTACAAACATCAGGGGCATGTTTGATGATACCTTTGAACATGGGTAGAATGCTTTTTGATTTTTGTGACTGTATGAAAGTTTCTAACAAAAAATCTTCCTCCTGTGGGTCTGAGTAATTCCACCCCATGATATTGTGCAGCTCTATTCATGAGCTCTGCAAAACCTATGTTGTCGTTGGGGGGGATGGCCTAGATGGGTAGAAGTCTGGATCTGGGAGATCTGGAACATCTGGGGGATTATCGTAATCATCCCAAGGATTAGGTGTTGGGAGGGTAGTGTCATCATCATTATCCTCCTGCGGGTTCACATCCCCACCCCCAAGGTGATCATCAGCATCATCTTCTTGTGTAGGTGAATATGGAGGCATTGGAGAGTGTGCTGGAGAAAGTGGTGTTGTGGGGATATTTGGAGGAGAGAAGGGTCTGGATGGAGAAGTGTCCATGTCTCTCTTCTTTAAGGGTACCTTGGGGTCTTCTGGGGAGTCCAAATGTCTCTTTTTAGATAGAATTGTCTTGATATGACCAGTTTTAGGGTCAATGTGAAGAGTTTTTTTGTTTAGGATCCACGGGATCTGGTTAAAAAAGGTCTTTTAATCCAGAATCTTAGTTTGTTACCGATGATTTTGGTTGTTTTGGTTTTGGTTCCAAAGCTTTAGGAAGGGTTTTAGTGTCCATTTGCTTTGGAGGAGCTGTGGAGTCCGAGGACTTTTTCGGCTCTGAGGATTTATGGTCTTTTTTTCAGCTCGAGGATTTTTTCGGTTCTGAAGATTTGCTCTTTTTCCGCTCCGAAGATTTGTGGTCCGGTTTCGGCTCCCAGGGTTTATCCTGCTAGTGTTTCGGTGCCGAATGTTTGGGTTTCGGTAGCGGGGATGGTAGTGCGGTACTGATGTGTGGCTGGCTTGTTCCCGAGCCGCCTGAAGGATTGTCTTTGGACTTCAGAGCCGAGCCCGAAGATGGGGCATCAGATGTTTTGTCACGTGTCATCTTGAGCCGGAAGGCGAAAGTGTTACCAGAGCCTTATGTTTTTGAGACGAGGTATCGGTACTCACAGTTCGCTGACCTGGAGTAATCGTCGGATCTTCAGCCTCTGATTCATCTGCATCGGAGACGAAGATGTCTTCATTGTCCGGTTCCTGTTCCTCTGGAGCATCAGGGGCTGCATCAAAGATGTAGTCCGGCAACGAGGTAGTGGATCAACACATTACGTGACGTTGAGCCCGACGATCATGTATGGTTTTCTTCGATCAAAATGAAGCGCGGGCCGGGCAATTTTTGTCCTCGTGTTCTGGAGAGAGGCAAAGGTTACAGACCTCGTGGAGATCAGTGTGTGGGAATTTGGCACCACACAGGGGGCATTTTTTTAATGGAGTTCTTTCCATTAGCTTTAGGGCCTGATGGCGAGGATAGGCCCAATGGCCCGCATCGACAACTCGGAATCAAAGGTGTTGAGATTTATGGATCCGCATCGAGGAGCGCGATCAATAACAATACAGTCGAGCGGTTAAGGATTGCGCGTCGATGGGGAATCGAATACGATGCCGACCGGGAGCGCAGCCAGTTACATCCGAACCTGATTGCGGAAAAAAACAATCTGAAGATGGAGTCGATGCCAATGCGTCCAACACAATAAGGAGGAGTCACCTATCCCTTGACTACAAAGACTTCTTCGACAAAAACAAAGTGCAAACATCCAAGCCCAACACCAGATGGCGATCTATGCTACAGTATACAATATACAGCTCATATGCCTCGAACATATTTCTTCCCAAAGCTTTCCAGTCTCTTGATTCCCTGCAGGGGGTGCAGAAGGGAATGCGCCAAAGGAAGTGGAAGCTTGAACCACCAAGCTTTGTTGGGAGGGGTGGACGGTGAGAAAAACTGAGTCACCCGGTGCAGGGCAATGGCGGCGGGCAATCGTTCTATTCACAGAAGCCCCTGTGCTGGGCTTGGACCAGGTACCCAGAAGAACGTCCGTCAAGGCCTCATTGAAAAGCAGCAAGGGTTCAGAGTTGGAGACATAAGGCTGCAAGACACTAGTCTTGACTGCCACAGTAGGGAGCTGCAGGTCCAAGACACCCGCAGCCCTACGCACCACCACAGCGAATGATGCCCCCTTCTCCCTAGCCAGGTTAAGGGGAGACAGCACGCCAGAATCTGGTGAGGTGTCCAGGCCACTGGCATCACCCAGTTCCTCATACCAATCCATGTTTTGAGGTTGCAGGATTTCTAAAGGGATCCTGCCACCCCTCCCAATCCTCCTCATCCATTTCTAATACTTCAGAATAGGGAAGTTTGAACAGCATGGAGCCGTACGGCTCCGTCAGCGCCGGTCTGGGCGTCGGTGGATGCCTGACCGGCTCCGTGTTGTCCAGAATGAGATTTGGAGAGGTGCCAGCGATGCAGAGGACCTTGGCAGCGGATGCGGTGCCGGGGAAGGTCGCTGTGAAGGTGCAAATGGCGCCGATCCGGACCAGGGAACAGGTCCAGAAGGAGCCGAAGGCGCGGAACCCACGGGGATTCCACTGTCATCTGACTCTGTAGGGCCCGAGGGCGGGCTGGCAGGGTCAGGCCACCCAAATATGGCGTATATGGCATCATAAAACTCATTAAGTTGGGCGGGGTCACTCGCGGCCCCAGAAAGGGAGGGAAATGCGGAGCAGACCCAGGCACCGACATGGCGCAGTGACAGGCGCCGCACGGCTTGAACTCCGAGGTCTTCTTGCTAGACATCCCTAGCACACTAAAAGGAATCGACAAAAAGTTGAAAACAAATCTGCCAAAAAATGACAGGGATAACCTCTTGGCGACGGATCTGCGCTGGCTGGCACGGAAAGAAAGGAACTATCATTAGCGCACCGGAGTGGCGGTTATATTGACAACGCAGATGTCAGGAAGACGACAAACACAATGCCTCTGATGTCACACGGAGTCGACTGACGCCACCTACGGTCGCGCAGGGGTACTGCTAAGAAAAATCTTCTGGATCCAGCCTGACGCCTGGAAGTTCAAAAGAAAGAAATCTGCAGCTAGATGTCTCTATGAGATTGGGGCATACGTTAGTCTAACTCACCAGACTACGAGGGGCGCCATAAGCTGTGGTCACGATAGATGCGAATGATGGCACCCTTAAATATCAGCCCAACTAAATAATGCAGGATTTCACTAGATACTATACCCGTATGAATCTGGAGAAATCCATGGCACTGTGGGTATCAACCAATACTTAGAGAAAGCTACTTTAGCATGGATGGAGAGCTGTCGAAACCTTGTGTGCCCTGCTCTTTCTTGTGGAGGTCGATAGCGCCGTCAGAACATTGAAAATTACAAGGCACTTGGTAGCGACACGGTGACAGGTGAATTTGATAAGGAATATATGAAAGAGCTTGCCCCAGCACTACTGGCGGTTTCAAAGAGGTGATGGTATAAGGTTGATTACCACCAACGATGCATGAAGCAGTTGTGAATACTTTTAAAGACAGACAAGCTACAGAAGAGGTGTGGTTCACATTGGCAATAAAATATTAGCCAAAATAGTGGTGGCGTGACTAATACCACTACTGCGTAGATTGGTACTGCCGGACTGTAAGAAAGTGCCCTCTTTTTGCATGGTTGCCAACACTTTATACCAAACTGCTGAAGTACTTTGACTGAGTGTGCCCTGGGTTCCTGCCAAACAGGTACCCAGGGCCTATGTTCTTTTCCTAAAACTGCATGAAGACAAAACCCAATTGGCACTCTTTGGCCACAGGTCAGTCCATTGTAAATGGTACCATAGGTACCAAGGACACTGTGGCCAGGGAAGGTCTCTAAGGGATGCAGCACTTACTGTGCCACCCTTAGAGGCCCTGTACACACACAGAAACACACACAGAAACACACACACAGAAACACACACACAGAAACACACAGAAACACACACACAGAAACACACACACACACACACACACACAGAAACACACACACACACACACACACACACACAGAAACACACACACACACACACACACAGAAACACACACACACACAGAAACACACACACACACACAGAAACACACACACACAGAAACACACACACAGAAACACACACACACACACACAGAAACACACACACAGAAACACACACAGACACACAGAAACACACACACACACACAGAAACACACACACACAGAAACACACACACACAGAAACACACACACACAGAAACACACACACACACACAGAAACACACACACACACACAGAAACACACACACACACACACACACACAGAAACACACACACACAGAAACACACACACACAGAAACACACACACAGAAACACACACACACACACACACACACACACACACACACAGAAACACACACACACACACAAACACACACACACACACACAGAAACACACACACACACACACACACAGAAACACACACACAGAAACACACACAGACACACAGAAACACACACAGACACACAGAAACACACACACACACACAGAAACACACACAGACACACAGAAACACACACAGACACACAGAAACACACACAGACACACAGAAACACACACAGACACACAGAAACACACACACACACACAGAAACACACACACACAGAAACACACACACACAGAAACACACACACACACACAGAAACACACACACACACACAGAAACACACACACACACACAGAAACACACACACACACACAGAAACACACACACACACACAGAAACACACACACACAGAAACACACACACACACACACACACAGAAACACACACACACACACACACACACAGAAACACACACACACACACACACACACACACACACACACACACACACACACACACACACACACACACACACACACACACACTGCAAGCTGCGTGTTTTTGAGCAGAACAAAGTGAAGAGTCGACATGGCCATGCCTACATCTCACTGTCCTGGCATAGGTCATCCACCCCTCTAGCTTGGTACACTATACCAGTGGTGAGGGTTCAGGTGCATGAGCCCAGTACCCCTCCAGTGTCTAAGCCAATTCTTAGACATTGTAAGTTCATTAATGCCATTAAGAGTATATGGTACTGGGAGTTTGTCATTACGAACTCCACAGCACCATAATGGTTTTACTGAAAACCGGGAAGTTTGGTATCAAACTTCTCAGCACATTAAACCCACACTGAGGCCAGTGTGGGGTTTTATGAAAAATACAGAGGGCATCTTGGAGATAACATCTAAAAAACAACCTAACACTAGTGTCCTGGCTGCCTGGCTGCTTGCCAGTTGCCACCACCAGACATGTTTCAGGACCCCTGGGTCGAGAGCCCGCTGCTCTCGAGGGTCTGAAACAATGCACACACTGGGACGAGGTGCCAAGCCTCCTCCCCAGGATGGTCAGGGTTCACGAAGGGGAAGCTTCAAATGCTTACCGCCTTTGTGTGCTACCCCAGGCATTGGCTGCTTCCAGCAATTGTCCCCAACCGGTTATGACCCCCACGTTGAGCCGGAGAATCGGCAGGAGGAAAACCAAGTGAGGAAGGGAGGTGTGCCCACCTTTGCCAACCCCACCCCCAGCCATACCGACCTGTCCCCACCTCGAACCTGCTCCAGCGAAATCCCGGTGTGTCCTGCAGCCAGAAGCTTCAAGAACCCGAAGGACCTGCCGGGCCTTCGAAATCCAAGACTTTGTCTCCAGTGAACACTGGATTCACTCACTAACAGACTCTGCCCTCAGCCAAAACCGTGAGTCAGGACCACTCTGCACCTGACGCCTATGGCCGGAGTTCGAGTGACCCAACACCACAAGGAGGGGTCCCTGGCGATCCTGACCTAAGATCTGGTGATCTCTGACCTGCCTTGTCTCTCCAAACGACACCTGCAGTCTCTTTCTGGAGGACCCCCATGACTGTGACAGGAGCTGGTAAGAAAACCAGACGCCTAAAGACAAGATCTTTGTCCCCGAGCCTGCAGTCTTTGCTGTAACCAGAGAATCCCCATTGAAAACAACAAGACACCCGACACCATAACTGCACCTTGCACCCAGCCGCCCCTGTGCTAAATCGACAATTTTTCATAGCATTGTACTCCATGATTGTAAAACTTGCTTGGGCAAGGAAGGCGGCCAGAATAAACTGGAAACAATGCAATTGTCATGCGCCCTGGGAGGGTTTGCAGCACCAAATTTTGAAATTGACTACTTAATAGCCCAAGCGCAGTATGCACACCACAGGTTTAAAAAGACAGGCACCCCACTATGAGATGAAGAAAGGATTAGAAGCCCCTATGCCACCGAACACGATACTCGTGAGGACACCCACTGGATACACTAGAGAAATAAACACAGTGTATTGTATGGTTTGAGCATGGTCAAGATTGGCGAACAAGGTGGGAGTTGAAATTATATACTCCCCAATGATGCCCTTATTGAATAATCCTGATCTAGCGGTGACGTGCAAACCAGCAGCTAAAAAGCAACTGGCAAATTGACAGCTCCGTACCATGGGGGATAAGAAAAACACTGGTGTCTTCCTAACAATGCAGAAATATAAGGACATGGGATCCCACAACACACTAGATGTACGAGTTACTTACCTTCAGTAATGATGTATCTGGTAGAGACGATTCTAGCCGCAGATTCCTTAATGTAGAATTATCCCAAGGCGTGAGACTGGATCCGGAAAACTTTTCTGCCACAGCATCCCTGCGCGCCGGGGGGACGGCACCACGTGACTCCGCCCTGGCATCCTCCACGCTGGTGAGGTCAGCGAAGATAGATAAGTCCCACCCCGGCCCGCCTACGTCAATTTTCTACAGAGAACTTTCTGCGCCACAACGTGGAGCCATCACAACCAAAACTGTGAGAATACTGGAACAGTGTGCAAAAACCCAACTATACAGAAGGGAAAGAAACAAAAGGTGAGGAACAGCATATCCAGAATAGTGTCAGGCACCAAGTCATGGAATGAAAGAATAGAATGCAGCTACTATAAGCAAGCCTGCAACCAACAGAACAGCCTCCCTGGAAACAGAAAGCATGTGAAAAAGGGCACAGCAGACAACGAAGTCTGCACCCACCGCCAGGAGCCAAGAAAGGGTAAAAAGGCAAGAATGGAAGTACAATGGCAATTCAACCCCCAACACACCAGCAGGGGAGGAGCTCCCAAAAACAACCAAGGTCGAGACCCAGCCAGGGGACCTCAACCCCAAGGACTGTCAGGAGTGCAAGCAACAAGGAAGCAGGGCACAATGAACCCCACATAGAAGACTAAATGCATGGGCCCCGAAGCACCCAGGCATTCGCCAACCAATTACCAGAAGGAAGGAATAGAGCAACAACAACAACCAGGCGAGCATCCCCCTATGGAGGGAGTAAGAAAAAGGAGGCACTCGCAGAGGAACACTGCCCAGGAGCAGGCGAGTGCAGAAGACCGAGAAGGGTCCTTGCAGAAAGGGGAGGAAGGGCGGGTCGTGAAAAAATCTACGGCTAGAATCGCCTCTACCAGATACATCATTACCGAAGGTAAGTAACTCGTACATCTGATAGAGACTACTAGCCGCAGATTCCTTAACGTAGAATATATACCCTTGTCATACCCCAAAGGGGGAGGAGGGTCTGCGATAAGACGTCTCCGGCTCAGACGAGCCCAAGACCCCCCCAACAGGGGACCCGCGACGGGGACAGGGAAAAACAGCCCCGTCCACCGCAACAGGGAGGAGTCACAGGCCCTAAGCTGAAGAGAACCTCAATATCGTGGAGGAACACCTGCCCCACAGGGGATGTGTTAGAGCGACAAAGAGGCAACCCAGCCTTCACCAACAGGAGAAAGCAAAGGCAATACGAAGGGTGGGGGGCAGAACACCCCAGCCTAGTCAACGTACCAGGGACCTCCATCAGAAGACCCAAGGCACAGGCAGCGCAGAGGAAGAAGAGCCACCTACAGACTCCAAGGAGAAAAGGCCAAAAGATGGCAAGCCCTCCGCCAGGAAACATACCCAGTGAAGAGGGCTGCCAAGCCCATCACAGCTTGAAACCAAAAGACAAGACTGAACGACGCCTCAGCAGTAAAGCAGGCAGAAAAATAATAACGAAGCTCACAATTGCCTTGAAGGTAAAAAAAGCAGAAGATCCAGACCCCACACCAAGGTCGCCGGCCACAAAACAGAAGAGCAGGCGGGGGCAGCCAGCTGCTGACAACGTTTACTAGCAAAGCTAGTAAACCGCCCCAAACGACCCCTAAAGGGGGACCGCCCCGGACAGAACCGATCCACTAAGTAGTGAAAGCAGTAAGAAGAGTAACAAGTAGGACGGACCAGGCCGTCAAACACAGGAAACAATGCCCTCAGAAACACCAGACAGGGGCCAGACCAAACGGCAGGCAAGGGCAAACCATCGCGGCACAATGCCGTAGATGACCAAGCCACGCCCCAGTAAGGACCAAAGACCGCACCATCGTAATACAGCCACACCAGGAAGGGCGATGAACCCGAAAGGGGGAGTCCACACCCTCCCCGCATAAGACAAAGCTATACAATAGCTATCGATAGCCCACATAGGGTAGGACACGTCCCAAGAAAGCATGGGAACCACTCTTGGGGAAAAAACAATCCCGCATCAGAGGACCAAATCATAGACCTGCGGCAGAAACCACGGAAGGCTTAGAAGTCAGCCAGAAAACACATTCGTACCAAAAAAGGGGCTGAACCAGCAGCCAACTGAAGAGCGGGGCCAACCAAGGACCCAGAGGGCACAGTATCACTCACAGAAAGTGTAACAGCCGTCCAAAAACCAAATATCAGGAGCAAGTGGGATAACTTCTCCCACCAAGCCCCGGAGGATCAGCAAACCAACATACGGAGGAGGAGGAGGAGGAGGAGGACGGAGCCCCACACGAAGACCGTGAATGGCGGAGTCTGCATGAGTATTAACAACAAAACCCCCGTCAAAAGGGAGGTAGACCAGACACTCTCTAATATTTTCAGGGAAGATACCATCGCGTAGCCAAGCATGGCGATGGAGGGCCACAGAAGTGGCCGTAGCACAGCCAACAGCATTGGCAACATCCAAAGCCGCGCTAAGAATAAACTCGGCTAACTCCCTCCCATCCAACACATGGGCCCGCAGATCAGCACGGGCCCCCTCATGAGAGACATGAGAGAGAGGGAACTCCACAGAATCCCACAGGCCAGAAGTAGCCGTGGTCAGCACACACAAAGTGTTAAGCGCCCTCAAGGCAGCACTGGAAGAGGCAAAGACATTATGCCCCCATGAATCCAACCACGGGCCTCCCGAGACGGAGGGAACAACACCACAAGCAAACACGGAAAGGCATTGCGCAGTACAGCGCCTTGAGAAGAAGGGTGGAAAGAAAGACAGACCGGGTCGTGCAGAGCAGGTCGATGATGGTGCAGTAGTGTCTGAGGCACGGGATTGCCTGTGGTACGGTGCCCCATAAGAGAATTATGGAGTGACGCCTCAAAAGGAAGAAACAACTCCCGTCCACCAGAGCCCTGGTGGAGAATCTCCAAAAGGTTGTCTGTAAGAAAAGGAGTGACCGGTTCACCGATCCTCAGAATACCAGCAGCCATGGAAATAGCCCGAACGAAGGCAACACTGGCCTCAGTAGGGCGCCGTGGAGGTGAAAGTAATTCCTCTGTGGGTGATAGTTGCAGACTGAGCCGCCTATCCCCAAGTCCAGGGAGATGCGGCCAGCCCCAACATGTAGGAGGTTCCACAGAGGAATGGGGAACCTGAGGCGCCCCAGGGGAGTGCGGAGACGCCGGTGGAAAAGCCAGCCGTGAGCCACGGAAAGAAGGGCTCGAGGATATAGGCCGTGGGGACGGTGAAGAGCCGTTCCTGGAAGATGCTGGTGAAAAGGCAACCACATGGTGCCCTGTCTCCGGAGAGGAACACACCAGCAAGTGACGGACCTCAGGAGAAGAAGGGACCTCAGGAGACGAATTCAAAACCCGGCGCAGCTCTGTGGAGTCCACCATCGGCGCCTGATCAGCGCCGACCAGTGCCAGAGTGAGCCCACGTGGTGCCGGGCCAACTCCTGACACCACGTGCTCTGCAGGGGAATGGGGTGAGGCAGATACGATACGGTGCCGGCTCCACCTCAGACGGGGCAGCCGCCCGCGCCGAGGGCCAAGAGGGACTCGGGAAGACGACCTAGGCCCTGGCCTCCACCCGTGACTCCACCGGAGCCGAGGAGGAAGGCTCCCGGTGCTGAACCGGAGCCGGCTCGACCTCTGGTGAGGCAACTGCCTGGTCAGAGGATCAAGGGGGACTCGGGGACAAACAATCGCCTGCGACACCACAGGGAGCCCCGTAGGGATTTGCGGTGAGGCAGGGACGCTAAGCGCCGACGAGGGTAGACCCGAAAGGACCACACCTCGACGACGGCACTCTCCTACGACCTGAAGCCGAAACCTTTGGCGCCGGAGCCGCCGCCGCGGAAATCCCCGCGCAATGCAAGGGATCCGCAGGCATCACAGGAGGTGGAGGAAGGGCCAAATAAGCCTGTAGCGCCGCAGCCTAGGCTGACATTTGGGCCCTAGTCGCCTCCACGCGGGGAAATGGCGGGTAGGGAGGCGACAAGCCGGGGCACCTGTCCTGGGGGGAGTGGGCGCCCACCGCGGAAGGAGGACAGGGCCTCGGAGACATACTGAAAGACCTACCAGCCGGTGAACCACGGCCAAAGTGCCGCGACTAAAGGAGATTCCGCAGACAAAACTGTTGTCTCCTCGTCTCAGAGGTAGGGGACGGATGCTGGGACGACACCAACCTGGATAAGCGCGCCGACAGAAACTTCATCCGGCGTTCCCACCATGATTAGGCTTAAGGTGTTGGCAGGCGTCGCAACTCTCTCCAAGTCGTGGTGCTCACACAGGCACCACATGCAAATCGGATAAGGGTCTGTCGCTGACATAGTGCACAGGAGGTACACGTCTTGAAGACCAAAGGCAGTCGCACACTGCTCCAACAAACGCCAAGTGTAAAAAGAATGGAAGGCCTGAAAACAGGCCAGGACAGTAATTCGGATCCGCATTCCACGAGGAAAGAGAAAAAACTGGCGTAGGTGCGCCGGGGTGGGACTTATCTATCCTAGCTGACGTCACCAGCGCGGACGACAAGGTGCCGTCGCCCCGGCGCGCAGGGATGCTGTGGCAGAAACGTTTTCCGGATTCAGTCTCACGCCTGAAGATAATTCTACGTTAAGGAAACTGCAGCTAGTAGTCTCTATCAGATATAGATTTATACCATCGACTAGCCCGCTCTGTTCGGGAGCATATCCGGTATAACCAGTGGAACATAGTGACTAGAAATTACTGAGCCACTCTTGATTGCTAAAGTGCTCCCATCCTGAATAATTTAACTGATGTATGTTACGGTAATGCAGGATATGCAAGCATGGAAATTCAGGTTAGCGTCAGAGTTAGCTGGGTTAGGGACATAGGCCAGGACCTCGAAAATGACACATGGGCCTACTGCTGCCTGGAAACTCAAAAGGTATCAGCAAATGCCAGGCACCGACTGGTGCATTACAAATTCCAATATAGGGTAGTATACAATACCCAGGCGACCATGCAGCAGTGAGGACTCACACTGATACAAGGTGCCAGAGATGTACTATCCTACAGGTGGGCTTCTACCATGGTTGGGCAGTGAATCACTACTGGAGCAAGATCTTTGCTAAACTTAGTGTCCTGACAGGGGAGAGATTAGCCCTGATACCGTTACTAGCACTGTTGTACGAGACATACCTAAAACATACAGGAAGGTCCCTACACTAGCATGGCTGATGGTGAAACGGTGCGTGGCAATGTACTGGGGCAGGGGTAGACCATCCAGAAGCGAAGACTGGGTGAAGGATCTAGTATGGTGTAACACACAGTCATAGATATATAACTTAATATTCCTACACCAATCACGACCCAGAACATTTGGGACCTCTTACTGCAATACATGCTGGCAGATGAGTATAAGCAGAACACAGATAGTGACACATTGACACACTACAACAGAAACGTAGGGGAATGAGTTGCCCTTCAGTAGGCCTGCCCCTGGAAAGTGTAGTGAGTGATCTTCTGGTGAGAAACATGTACCTTTGATTGATGTCTGACTGCTCTGTTTATGACTAAATATGAGTGTACTTGATTGAATTTGGACAGTGCAAATGTTTTGGGTGATTTGTTGCAATGTCTACAAATTACCAATTAAGCCTTAAAATATATTTTTAAGGTGAAAAAGCAAAATGAAGATTATTCAAATGAGAAAAAATGATACCCGCTACACAACCAAGTAAGCCATAAGTCATAAACCAGTGAACAGAAGGCTTAAACTAAAGACAAGGGGCCACATGTACGTAGGGTTCATTTTGTGATGACCTAATAGAGAATTGTTTATGAATCACTATTAGGTAAACGCAAACAGCTACGACCTAAAGTTTTTTTGACATTCAGCGATTCCTAACAGGGTTGTAATTTACCTGCCTCCTTTATATTCAATTTGCGACTCATTGAAAATCGCTAAAAACATAGGGATGGTTGCCTGCTGGGGATGCGTTTCAAAAACAAAAATGAAAAGTTTTCTTTAATTTTTTAAGAGTAGGCAGTGGTCCGTGGAAGCATTAACTGCTCTTAAAAAACTGTTTTGCTTACATTCATAAAGGGAAAGGGGTAACCTGGGAACCCCTTTCCGTTTATGAATGGGTTACCAAAATGTAATGTTTTGTGACTGAATTTCTGTCACAAAACATTCTTCATATCACTGTGAGTTGCTATTAGGAAGTAACACCCTTAATACGCCCCTTCCTAATACCAAATCGCTAACCTATTTGGCGATAGGTTACTGAATCGCAAATGGTCCTTGCACATAGAAAAATTATCTTCCCGGTTGCAAAAGGCCCGATTTTGTGAATAAGGCCGTTTGCAACATAAAAAAAGTTACATACATGTGGCCCAAGATTTCTTAACTTGAGATATAATTAATAATGAGCGATCTGCAGAACATCCTATTTTCAACAGTACTTGTATATACTAGTCCCCCATTATTTCCAAATTTGCTTTATGTTGAGTGTTGTCTGCTATTAAATAAGGATTAGTGCAACACACACTCTAATGTCCATGCCAATTATTGTTCTGAAAGACTAAGGGACTGTTTAAGAATTCCGAAGAACTCCAGATACAATAATACCAATGATACGCCATTACAGGGTATTCCAAGTTTCTATTCTTAAGACTGGGGAATAACTGCATCAACTGGAGTTTGTGCCTCAGACCCAAAGTTTGCCAATATATGCTGAGTTGATTGACTGAGAGAAGGGCACTGATTCACTCTGTTAACCGGATCTGGGCCCATCTAGGGTCAGAAAATACATTTAGTAAAATAGTAAAGCAAATACTGGCAAATACTGGTACTCCAGTACACATTCCAACTCTGTCCCCATTATAACCTCATTAAATATTACAATAGTCGACAGCCAGACAACTTTTGTCATCAATAAAAGGTATCCATACAAAAATGCATTTTTCAAAAGGCCAGTAAAATCATTTCCCAAAACCAAACTCCATGCATATCCTTCTATTCAAACTGTGGGGCGCGCACTCCTCTCTAATTTCACCTTTGTTCCCTGTGGCAAGTCGAGGGAGGAGGGAGGGGAAATCGACGAGGCACGAAGTGCCCATGCTTTTATTATGTTTACCCTCCCAGGAGGGGGTTAATTCATTCAGCTTCAGCAAGGAGGCAGGTAGTCTCCTCTGCTAAACCGAAAACTGCCTTTCGAGGACATTTAATTTAGGAAATGAGGACTGTGATGGTTTCTGATGATATTCACAGAAGCCCTGGTGACGTGGGAGGCGCTGCTTTAGGTGACTGAGCAAAAAAACAAATTATGGTTCGTGAAAAAATGGCAACAGCGCCAATTGCAAACAGGAAGCATTTAAAGTTGACACAGAGCCCGGCCCCCCTTTGAAATGAAGTGAATCCATACCAAGAGCATAAAATCGTAAAGGACAAAATCATCCAGAAATTGGGCAAAGTCACAACATTCAGACCATGAAACAGGACATATTGTTGCAGCCTCATTTTGACACATTTAAAGCAATTGATTTGTGGTGCTTGCCAATGGTCCCTTAACCCACATTCCTGATTGTCTGTCCCCCGAGGTGAAATACAGAAGCCTCATTAACATGCAAATGGTCTTTTAAAGACCTGTGAAGTGCTTGGGTGCGGGTGTGTGTGTGCCCTGAAGCTGCCTCAGCCCGGGCACAGACAGGCAGGATGAGATGAAGAGGATGAAGAGGGTGATAGAGGGAGGTAGAGGGAGGTAGAGGGAGGGAGACAGAGGGAAGAAGGGAAAAGGAGGCAGACAGAGGGAGAGCGAGGGAGAAAGGGAGGGAGAGCGAGAGAGAGCGAGGGAGGGAGGGAAAAGGAGGCAGACAGAGGGAGAGAGAGGGAGAGCGGGAAAGGGAGGCAACAGAGGGAGAGCGAGGGAGGGAGGGAGTGGGAGGCAGACAGAGGGAGAGCGAGGGAGGGCGGGAAAGGAGGGAGGGAGAGGAGGCAGACAGAGGGAGAGCGAGGGAGGGAGGGAAAGGGAGACAGAGAGGGAGACAGAGAAAGGGAGACAGAAAGAGGGAGACAAAGAGAAGGAGAGGGAGGGAGACAGAGGGAGAAAAAGAGAGGGAGAGGGAGGGAAACAGAGAGAGAGGGAGGGAAAAAGACAGAGGGAGACACAGAGAGGGAGACAGAGAAAGGGAGACAGACAGAGGGAGACAAGGAGAGGGAGGGAGACAGAGAAAGGGAGAGGGAGACAGAGATAGGGAGAGAGAGGGAGACAGACAGAGGGAGGGAGGAGGGCGACAGAGTGATGAGGGTAGGAGAGAGAGAGAGGGAAACGGATAGGGAAGGAGAGAGAGAGAGACAGAGAGAGAGGGAGACCAAGAGAGAAGGAGACACAGAGTGAGGGAGAGACAGAGAGAGAGTGAGGGAGAGACAGAGAGGGAGTGAGTGAGACAGGGAGTCAGGGAGGGAGAGAGAGGGAGTGAGAGGGAGTGAGACAGTCTGAGTGAGACAGAGGGAGAGAGGGAGGGAGAGAGGGAGAGAGATGGAGAGAGAGAGAGAGAGGGAGGGAGAGAGATGTGTGTATGCCTGGTCCGGTGGCTCAGCGGACGAAGGCATCCGCTGCAGGGACCTCTGTTCAACCTCAGTTTTTTTTGTTTTCTCTAGCCCTGCCCCCTCCCCCACTTACCCTGCCCCCACCGGTGCGGCCCTCGGACACAAACCACACTATAAATTTGGCCCCCGAGAGAAAGTTTGTGAGTACCCATGGTTTAACACATTTGAAACCCTACTCTGCCCTCAATAACATTCTGAGTTACTTCAAGTGTCTGGGATTGCACCTTGCATTCAGACACCTCGCTTCTCATTCTCAAAAATCCATCCACAGATTGACAGTCTATGACGAAAAACAGGCACACCCGTCACATTTATGTTGGTGGTGTTATCAATCAATGTCATGTGTAAAACAAAGCATCCTAGTAAAAACTATTTGCGCACATTTTATCTAGGAAAATGGTGGTTTGAGCTATGTAATAATCTGTCATTTCAGCACACCCACTCACAAACCTGCACTTAACTAAACACTCTTATTATGTTGGACACTATATGCTGGATATGGCCCAGGATATGCGCGCGGCGGTCAATTATGTAGTGTACTAGATTCCAGAAATTTCTGTCAGGTTTTGGGGGGGGGGCCTAACAGCTGAAAAAAGTGAGCTGGGGGGGCTCAACCTACAAAAGTTTGAAGACCTCTGAATCTAACAGATCAAAATGCAATGAACTGGTTTCTGCCACGTTTGAAGCATTCTCTTATTCGCAATTACATTAGTAACACAGACGTTCTCGTTTATGAAGCATAATCTAGATAAAGTATTAGCTATCTAACACAGGTTATGATTCCTTAAATGCACATCAACAACGTTGTTTCAGCCAGTGTTACACCGATCTAGTGAACCAGCACATAGCAGCAAAAACATTTTTTTATGAGAAAAGAGACACAATGGATAATCTTTATAGATCAAACTGTCACATGAAAATGTCAACAGGAGTGCTAGTTTTCTGTACTCTTCAGCTTGAAGTCCACAAACATCCATGCAATAACTTGTGCCCTCAGGTCGTTAGCCCAGTCTGTTATGATGTTATCGTATAAAATTTGTAGAGAACTTTGTACGAAGCAAGATAGCTCAAAAACATTTACTGAAAGTAACTTTATGACTAAACTGGCTTCTTAATGACATGACCTTGCTTTAATAACTTCGAATGGAAATTAATTTCCATAATGTTTATATGTTCCGGACCTGCAATTTTGGTAGCTGCAGAGCTCAGTCTTAAAAACATTGAGCTGTGCTCTGCTACCATAACTGTGAAAAAAAGTTTGACAACAATCCTGTAACTGACAACACACTCCATATTTACCAACACTTGCAATAGCTACTGCCAGATACCCCCAGACCGGATTCACCAAAACTTGAAAGAACTTGTTGCCACTGGCTGGCTAGCAGTTTAATCATTCCATTAAAGGTTTTTCTTTAAACACGCTACAAGTATAATTTCTATTTTCCCTTTAAGGTTTTCGACATAAAATACGTCAGGGGAGAAAACAGCAATAAAGCAACTGAAGTTGCAAATCCAGACACATTTTACTGTTGATACAGCACATTTCAATACAGCACTTAAGATGCTTTTGCATTTATCAAAAAATGAAAGACCTATGCCAACTTAAAAATGTGCATTTCCCACCAAAATATCTTTAGTTAAAGGAAAAGACGAATGCAGGAAGGAAAAACATAGGTGATGACATGATCTAAGTTTTGATCTCAGGGGTGATGACCCTTCACCAACCCGTCCAGTGCTGATTATGGCCACAGCAACCATATACATTCCATAGAAAATTCTTTCTAGTCATGTTTGTTGATTTTCTTTTCTTCTCACAGAGTTTTATCCTCAATTGATTATGAAAGTTCTAAATGTTGTACACATCCTTCATGGGCGCCACAGGGCTTCTGCACTTTAACTGTACCTGCACAGTTTTTATACTTTAGTTGTATCCGCAAACTGGAAATACACATATTTTTAATTAAGGAACAAATTCAAGTTCAAAACAAGAAAATCCACTCCAGTAAGTGCAGGATTTCTTTTATATCAAAAGATTAGCCGTCTGGACTATCTTCTTTCTTTCTCAGATACTCTTGTAAGGACACAGGATTATGAATGAGTGTGCAGAGATAATTCTACTGGAAAACCATAGCCTAGACACAATGCGGTAAAAACATCAGCACACATCTATTAACCTCACAAAAATGTTATCACTTTGGGACTGATAGATGTAACAAAGATATTTTCGTCTACAAATACTGGTATTCCTCCTAACAAATCGTTAAAGAAATACCATAAAAATATTTTGGTGGAGTTAAAAGAGATGACTAAAAATGACTAAGCCAGCTTGCTTACATAATGTTTGTGTGGCTTAAAGCAACAGTACACAGCGCAGGTGACAAATGAGAGAAGAAAGACAAATATAAATGTGAATTCTAAAGGAAAAGCATGTTTTCCTCAGGAGTTTTATTTTATTTTGATAGTGTATTGAGACAACTGGTACAGAGTGTTTGGCAGGAGTTTTGAAGAGCATTGCATTATGCGGCTTCGGGAGAAATAATTATTCAGGATTTAAGTGCAACATGAAGTATCAAAGACAAAGTTACTTCTATTAAGTGACCAGTTTGTTCCATGGAAGGTAAATATTTATGTGGACACAGTTTACCGAACAAATATTTCAGTAACAATGTGATCAGCACAAGCCTTAAAAGCGTGTATTTGTGTAACAAAGAAAAGCATGCTTTGTTTCAGGGATTGTCACAAAAGTATCAAGGTTTTTCTCAAGTATGAGGATGAAAAGGTACATGTGAGGAAGCACCAAAGCTATAAGCATACCTGTCCCTTAGTTCCATCGCAACTTCCCAGTGCAAAGTCTCACTTATATCCAAAATTGCTTGTGGCAAGACAACTTGACAGTCTTTCTTTTTACCATAATTATATTGCCCCTCAGCAATATTAGATGTGAGATCTTTCTATTTTAGGTCACACAATGTAATAATCAGGTAGTCTTCATATAATACTCTTATGTTCAGGCATTTGGAGATTTTCCATAGCAATCATATGGCTGTGAGTGATGATTTTCCACTACGCACAGAATTAATCAGGCTCAAAATACTGCTGAACAGTTATATTCTTTAGGACGTGTTGAAGGGTGCTGCTTTGACCCAATTAAATATATTTGATGTATTATTATCATTTGTGTAGATATTCTCATATAACATTTAACTAACAACCTTCTGTGAAAATAAACAGACGGTACAAAAGATTATAAAACTACATAGCTAACACAGTGAACCATGTGCCGGACAGAACACTACACAAAGAGTGCAACTGGGTTTAAATTATATTTTTTTATGGGTTAGATACACATTATTTCCCAAATATATTTGCACATAGCAGCAAGAAAAAAAATATGTTTTACATTGCACGATAGCTCGAACTTTGGAGTTATCAAGGATGCTCTTAGTTTTGCTGAATATAATGCCATTCTATCAAATGTCTTCTGGCTAACATTCATGACTACCACTATTCCCTGATCGGTTACCCTGAGCACACAGACAAAAGGCCTGCTAAGTATATAATTAGATGGGTCAGGTGTTAGTTTATCTAGTAAAACCAAGTTCTATTAGATGACACTAATGTCAAAATAATATAATACTTGTACCTCTATATATGATTTCATCATTTTCCCTACCACTGTTGGTAGATCGACTGCCTATCACTGGTCAGCCTCCTCTTGCACCTGTTATATGACCTGAAACTATCAGCTTTCTAAATTGCAATCTAGATTGGTGTCAGGTACACAGGCTATTCATTTCCCCACCTACTAACCTATCTAAACCACTTACATGGCACTAAAATTGTAAAATCCAAAACAAATGTAAATATTTGAATCAATACATACCCAATGCACAGTAGTATACAGAAAGCCAGCATAGCATGTTACATGTTGTACAGTAATTCCGTTTAAAAAAAAGCTATTAATCTATTTTGATAAATAGAAACTAAATTGCACTCAGAATTTGCTAGGAACCCATGTGCTCTGTCACTATCACTGTGTGTCCCATTTGACTGCTGTCAAGCTCAAACAAGAGTGTTTGTTCTGTATGTTAATAAAGGTATTTTAGCGGTAGCTTTACATCATACGGACATTGGATGAGGTTGCTTGAATTGGCTCCAAAGTTATATGCATGGTCCATTTTCAACATTTTACTTGTAGACAGTGCAACAAAATGTTGCCCAGACTGGGAGGGAACAGTTCGAACCTAAGGATAACACTCATTGTTCCCAACTTAGAAAAGAAGAGAAATTTGAAATACTGAATATTTACCTCCATGTCACAGCTAAAAAAGAGCTTGTGGAAATCAGGTACTTTCTGCAGGTCCAAATTCTGGTGCATGAGAAGGAATTTGTTTATCTTTATGTACATGTGATCCTCTGTGAAGAGATGAGGAAGAGTTACAAAAGCACTATTAGTTGATAGATAACATTAATTAACCAACATTCCTTTAACACTGACATTAATATGAAAACAGGGGTGGGGATTAAGATGCAATGCTTTGAACATAGTATTGATTGTGTATCTTTGTACTGTAATATCTCTCTCCTATGCAATGGACAAAAGAAAGAGGAAGACAACGAAAAAGCATTATCTGGAAAATACACATTGCAGTGGACAAACGGACTGGATTATCACAGCAGTATTAAGCAAATGAACATGTGGGAGGTGGATAGATGAAGGAAGAGGGGGAAAAAAGGATAAAGTACTGAAAACTAGGAATGTGTCCACAAGAAAGAACTCAGCCTTAACAAACGTAGGAGTACTGCAGAGCCCACAAATACCAAAGCAGCCAATAAAGGAACACCTTTTGTTAAAAGAAATATTTCTGAAGAATTGTGTTTAATTGTCTTTTTTAAATCAGGAGAGCTTTACAAATAGTCTAACTCTGAAGATGTCAACTAGAAAGAGTAAGAACCCATGACGTAAGGCCAGCAACAAGCATTGGATGATCACTGCACCTTGATTGTATGGCTCAAAGTCTGCTAGTTCAGAGGATGAGTGGAAAGTGAAACCTGTTATGCCAGGTCTTTGAGAAAATATACTTGTTTGAAAGGTTTTATGAGCATCTTCAATCAAATAATTATCAATTTTATTTTAGCAAAGATAGATCTCAGATCTGATTGGTGGAAAAACAGAACATTTAGTTCAGGTCGTTCTACATACTGAACACAATGAACACGTTGCTTACCTTCAGTAATACTTTCAGGTGGACGTTCTGTCCACCTGCAGATTCCTCACCTCTAGAAAATTCCCAGGCACCAGATTAAATCTGGAAAATTTTAACAGCATTCTCCTGCACACTACTGTGTGGTTCCAAGCTGATTGCGTTCCGCCCAGGAAGGGACGGTGGAGTGGCATATAAGCACCAGTCATCAACATCAGCTTTTTTCTTGCCTCGGTCCCCACCCTCGGATGCAGAGGTACCCGTGTGCTGATCTCCAGTTTGGTACCTTTTTAGAAGTGAAAAAGTGACTAATGCACAGAACGGGGAGGCGGGAGGGCAGAGAGGAATTTGCGGTAAAGTGAGTATCCAATAGAAAGAGTCTTACCAAAGGTAAGTAACTTGTTCTTCTGATGAACATTTCTAAACACATATTCCTCAGCTTAAAAATAGATACCAAAGCAGTGCCTGCCAAGGTGGTGGGGGGTGTGGAAATGCACAAATTTAAAACTCCTGCTGGACCAAACAGGTAAAATGCCCTTTCCGTTAGTCCTGGCTGTCAATGCAGTAGTGTTTCATGAACATTTACACTGATGTCCACGCAGTGGAAACTGCCTTAGCCCTGGTGGAATAGACCCTCATGGTCAGTGCATACCAGATCTTAGTGCAAAGGAATATCCACCTTTACAAAGACCTTTTTTTTGCCCTTTTTAGCCGCACAGACACCACAAAAAGCTGATCATCCACCCAATCGATATGAAGCTCAAGGCTCTCATGGAGTCCAGCCGATGGAGTCTTCCCCTCTTTCAAAGGGTGGGCGGAGCAAAGAACATTGGGAGAGTGATGGATTGCCCAACATAAAAAGGAATCACGACCTTTGACAAAAAAGGCAGCCCGAGTCCTCAACACTACTTAACCTGGGGAAAAGGTGGTGTAAGGAGGCTTCACCAAGAGAGCCCGCAGTTCACTCATGGGACAATATGAAGTCTTACATCTAGGAATACTTTTTTAGAGGTCAGCTGTGCACAAGAGGACAGCGAGGACTCAACTGAGATCCCACTGTAGCATCACAAAGGGTACTGCCTTGCAGGGTAAAAAAGCCTAAGGAATGCACTGTAGTCCAGTTTTATTTGAAACGTTCCAATGTGGGATCTTCCTTCTCTTCAAATAGAAGTGATCCATCAAATGGCATATCCATCAGTGAGGATAGCACGTCCCCACAGAAGCCTGTGGATCTCATCCCTACCTGACACAGAAACAACACACCAGTGTCAACTGCTCTGTCTTAGCCGTCAATAGTGTCTAGTCCAGAATGGATAATGCCCTCAACATTCTGGATGGCTGGTCAGAAATACCTCAGGGAATTCTGGTAAGAGCTCGCTAACTATGTCCTACAAGTGTGGGAATATCTCCTGAGCAACAAGCTGGCATTGACTGGCTGGAGGACTAGGCTGGCTGTTAAATCAGTTTCCCGAAAGCTTTCATTCTCTTTGACCTTCTGTCCGAGGGAGTTGGGTGTTGGGAATTAACAGGGGTTCACTGGTCACTAATGGACAGGGACAACACATAGACAATGTGCCCATTAATATATCACTCAGAACTTCACTGAATGGCAGTAAAGGGTCGGAGGAAGTCTGTCCAGGTTGCAAAACTTATGTTAACACACTGGTCTTGACTTCTGTGTGTGGAAGCTGTAACACTATGACCACTGCTGCATGTCTTACCACCAGAGCAAAAGAAGCACACTATTACGCGAATGTTCCAGATGGAGAACAAAACCCATGTTTCCAAGGAGTGTCCAACCCATTGGTCTCCTGCAAATCCTTATAGAGATTGTCTTCATCATAGTTTGGAGTGAAATAATACCTATCATCTCCATTGTCATATCTTACAGCAGTTTGACTCTGAACAGATTTGGAACCACAAGGCAATATCTCCTGGGCAACCAGCTGGCGTTTACTGGCCGGAGGATTAGGCTGTCTGATAAAAACATCAGTTTCCCAAATACTTCCATTCTCTTTGACCCACTTTCTGAGAGGGTGGGTGTTGGGAATTAACTGGGGTACATCTTGCTTGAACTACCAGGCGTTCTGGAATAGGGTGCTGCATCAGAGATTGTCTTCATTATAGTTTGGAGCGAAATAACCCTATCAACAGCATTGTCATATTTTACAGCAGTTGGACTCTGATCAGAGTTGGAACCACAAGGTTGTAAGAGCGCTGGGGTGAGGCTCATAGGTAAGGGCATGTTTCTGTCTGAGTCTGACTGAACTGGGACCAGGTGCATCGCTGCAGCTTTGGGATGAGACCTCAGTCGGGTCGAGGCGAGTTTGACTTGGAGAAGGAAAGAACCATTGGGACAAGATCTTCCTCCACACTGCCATCAAAGGGATCAGTGTGGATTTTGGTGCTAGACTGGAAGTCTGCTCCCGCGGTAGAGCAGAACCGGAGTCGGGACTAGGAGGCTAAGAAGGTTGCCAAGGGTGGAACTGCCTGCAGTACTCTGACTGGAGGCCTCCTTGGGGCCCGAAGGTGTACAGAAGGGAGCCGAAATAGTACCAAGGATTGACAACATGGCCTCTTTGAAGTCCTCAATCTGTTTCCATGTCGCCAATTGAACTAACAGCATCAGGATCAGCTGCAGAATTTGTTCCTCAGCGGGGGACTGGATGCGAGGCCAAGAGGCACTTACTGGAAGACTTGTACTGTAACATAGACCTGATGCTGGAATGTCTCAGAAAGCGGAAATTGGTCCATGCCCTTGACTTTGAGCGGAACTTCTATGGCTTCTTTTGGTGTTGGACGACATACAGCTTTGCTTTCCCTGATTACCTGCAGATGCATAAGAGCACATTCCTCGCTGGAATTGGAGTTGTGCCCTAAACCCAAACACAAGAGCCATACCTCATAGTGGTCTGTCACAGCTGTTTGCAACAGTTTCCATTAAGTTTGAACCCTGTAGTTTTAGGAAAAAAGAACATCTTTCGAGGAAAAAAGCCATCAACTGATGAGGAAAAAGTGGGAACAAGCAAGCTTTGGATCTGTGTCCACAGGTATTACAAAAATTAATATCGACATTCTGGGGTAGTGCTTATATGTGTCAATGAGCCATCGCAATGACCATGTACCACAGTGCAGGAGCTATTCTATTTGAACCTTTCGAATCCAGTCTGGAGAATGGTGATATTCTGAAGGTGAGGAATTTGTGGTTAGAAGTATTCATCAGAAATTAGTAGCCATTAAATCCAGTTAAGCTACAAAACAGAATATAAACAAAGTAAACCCTGATACTTAACCTGGGTTCAAGCACTGCTGGGCCACCTTTGCAACATAGAGTGTTAACGGGAAAGCCAGTCTAAGATTCTGCCGTCTGATGCCATTTTTGAACACATCCATGAGATAAAGCAGCTATGAAATAAAGCAGAAAAATAAAAGCCTGAGCCATTATCATCATTAAGAATTACACACAGGGATCTCTGGTTTTCTTCCAATGTAAAAAAACTGCTTTAGGATACAAGGCAGGAGAAAATGTTTTGCCAAGATAACAAGCATGTTTAATCGTGGTAAATACATCTTTGGGTGAGCTTAAAGGGTATTCAAAACAAAATTAGTTTGAAGTAAAAACATTTTAAAACCTTTGTTTTATTGGCATTGTTTGTAAGAATATTTAATACTACAAGACCATATTGAAGACTCTTGTGCCATGAACAAACACCTACACATACATATGCAGAGGCCAAGATTCACAAGAACAACATCTTACCATGGTTTGGACTCTGTGAAATGGAAACAGACTTTCCAGTGGTATTCTTAGGGACAGAATAACATCTCAAAAGCACAGTTACCTTGCTTAAACAGAAACACAGAGGTATCAAAAAGACACCAGGGAATAGCGCTTGATTGTGTTAGAAGGTGGGAACTGATGGACATGCCATCAAAGCAATAAAACAATCAATGCACAGCTAAATATAGTAACAACATCAAACAGTAGGTAAAAACTCTTTGTAACCAAGTTCATGTAAAGGTGGCTTCCTCAACCTTTTTAACATTGACTTTTTTTTACCCAAGAAACAAGATAGAGTACAATTGCCTGGTCCTCACAGTCAACCAACTCCCCCTGATGTATTGCTTGTTCCTCAGTCGAGCAGTTTAGCAGAGCACACGTGGAAAAAACATAAGAGTCACTCTCTTGTTTTATAGTCCAATGCAGGACTCTGTTGTGTGAGAAACACCCTGAAAAATCAACAGCAGCTCAATTTCTCCCCAAGATAACCTGGTCGCCAATTTAAAGCTCATAGGCAGCGGGTGTCAATGGGTCCCTAAGCAATCCTCAGGAAAGAGTCTTATAATTTTTAATCATCCCTCTGCCCACGAGCCCCACAATTCAATATTAGCTGTGCTTATACTCTGAGGTTCTCCAGTCTTCCCTCAACTGCCACAATAAAAGACATATCACAGTCAGTTGCTGAACTATTAGTCTCCTTCTGAATTGAAAATGTAGAGTCGAGATTCCCAACTCTGGATTCTAGTGTCTCTATGGCCACCTCAACAACTGCAACACTAGATTTCAAGGCCACCATCCTGTCCTTCACTGCAAGCATGGTGATCTATGACTCATCCAGCTTCTTTTGGAGTCTGTTGAAGGATGCAATAAGAGGATGTTCTCCCTAAGAAAGACATAAGAGGACACTTTCAGCAGGCCACTCCACAATAAAAGCGTGTGATATGGAGTGAAAACTACAGCTGTTGTCCCAGACTTCTTTGTTGCTGCAGGATCTTCTGGAGAGGACAGTCATTCTGCCGTGTCCCCATGATTACCCTGTTAATCAGACAAGCAAGTAGTTATGAGACACCTCTCCACTCACCATTAATATAAACTTCACTTTCGGATCCCAAGGCTGCCATCCTGCATTGCTCACAGCTTGCAACAGCACGACTCTATACATAAAACAACCGAGGTGTACACATTGAACCCACTGGTACAGATATGCCAATTTGCAAGTAGCGTACTCATGCTTCTGTGCAAAGACACTTGGCGGGTGTCCTACTTGGGAAGTTTAATGGCCAAGAACAGATGCATACTGGGTAAGTAGCATTTTCCATTTGAGGCATGTGAGCTGTAGATCACATGCTTGTGCATAGACTGTACAGCAGTCGCTCCTAAGCGGTTGCTATCCTGTAGCTCATGGAGTTGTCTGAAACAGCGTCCTAAATACTGCCTGGCCCACATTAGCTTGTTGTCTGGCTAACACATCTACACAATTATGCTTGGTGAAAGTGTGTGGTGAGGACCACGTTGCAGCTTTGCAGATGTCAGTAGTCAGTAATAGGGATGTTCCTTAAGAAAGCCATAGTAGCCCCTAGCTTACGAGTGGAAATAGCCTCGGGGGGGAAGGGAGGGGGGAATGGGGGGTATTGTTAGAGTCCTTTTGGCTCTTTCATTGCAAATTTGAATGCAATTAACCATCCACCTAGCAATACCTGATTTGGATATAGGATTGCCCTGCCCTGGTGAGGTGCTGCAAAAGCGACAAAGAGTTGTTTGGTCTTACAAAAAGATTTAGTTCTTTCAGTGTAATACAACAGTGCTCTACTAACATCCAATGTGTGTAGAGCTCGTTCTGCAACAGAGTCTGGTTGCAGGGGGGGGGGGGGGGGGGGGGGGGGGTCGGGGGGAACAGGTAACTCAACCAACTGATTTATGTGAAATGCAGATGTTAGGTAGCAATTTGGGATTGGTACCAAGAACCACTTTATCATTGTGTAGCTGGAAAAAAGGTTCTTCTATGCTTAGTGCCTGAAGTTCGCCCACTCTCCGTAATGAAGTGATTGCAATGAGGAAAGCTGTTTTTCAAGTAAGGAATTGTAGTTCACATTTGTGCATGGGTTCAAATGGTGGGCCCATTAACCTTCTGAGGACTACATCAAGATCCCAGACTGGGGCAGGTGGAATTCTTGGTGGTATAACTCTTTTTAGTCCTTCCATAAATGCTTTAATTAAAGGCACCCTAAAGAGGGATAAATGTTGTCTATTTTGAAGATAGGCTGCAATTGCATCGAGATGCAGTCTGATGGATGAATATGCCAATGATGACTGCTGCAAATGTAAGAGGTAGCAGATAATGTGTTGTATGGAAGCATCAAGAGGGTTGATCTTATTGTTATTGCAATAGATCACAAATCGTTTCCATTTGGCTGCGTAACAGGCTCTTGTGGTAGGCCTTCTGGCCTCCTTAATAATGTTCATAAAGTCTGGTGGAAGGTTCAGATAACCAAACTCTATGACTTCAGGAGCCAGATCACGAGGTTCATTGTTTGGGATCTGGGTGTTTGATTTTTCCATGGCTCTGTGTTAATAGACTAGGAGTTAAATGTAATTTTTGATGTGGTTCCACAGAGAGTTCCAACAGGGTTGTGAACCAGGGTTGATGTGCCCATGTTGGAGCAACTAGCATTAGTGTGATAGAGGTTTGCCTAAGTTTCTGAACCACTAATGGAATGCGTGGGAGAGGTGGAAAAGCGTAAGCAAATATCCCTGACCAGTTCATCCATAGAGCTTTGCCTTTGGATAATGGGTGTGGATACCTGGAGGCGAAGTTTTGGCATTTTGAGTTTTGGGGTGTTGCAAACAGGTGTATGTGAGGGACTCCCCAACCTTGAAAGTAAGGGTGGAGAACTTGAAGGTGAAGTTCCCATTCATGTATTTGATACCTCTGCCTGCTGAGGAGGTCCGCAATCTGGTTGTTGACACCTGGGAGGAGTTCCGCTAGGAGATAGATATTGTGGTGAATAGCCCACTTCCAGATGTGTTGGGTTAAACGGGACAGTTTGAGAGAGTGTGTGTCCCCAGTTTCTGTATGTAATACATAGCTGTTATGTTGTCGGTTCAAAACAAGACAGTTTTGCCAGACAGGTGACCTTGAAAGGCTTTGAGAGCTAGAAAGATTGCCATTAGCTCCAAATTATTGTTGTGGAGCAACCTTTGCTGTTGGGTCCACAGACCTTGCACTGTGTGTTGTTGGAGATGAGCTCCCAAGCCAGTTAGTGACGCGTCCGCTGCTAATATTATCTGTGGAACCGGGTCTATGAACGGCCATTCTTTCGACAAATCTTGTGTGTTCAACCACTGCAGAGAGCGATGAGTACGGCCGCTTACCAACACTAGATCGGTGAATAGACCTTGTGACTGGTTCCACTGACTGGCTAAGCATTCTTGAAGTTAATGCACGTGCAACCTGGCATGCGGAACGTTCATGATGCAAGACGCCATCATTCCCAACAGCTGCATAAAAACTTGAGCTGGAAGTGACTGATTGGCTTGAAACTGGAGAATCAACGCCTGCATGTTTCAAATTCTGTTTGCATTGGAAAACGCCAGAGCCCTTTGAGTATCTAAGGTGGCTCCTAGGTAGTTCTGAGTTTTGGCTGGCTGAAGATGTGATTTTAACACACTAACCCCAGTTAGTGAAGTAACTGAATGGTTACAGAAGTGTGCGTGCGGCATTGTTGATATGTGCCGGCTTTGGTGAGCCAATCGTCCAGGAATGGGAAGTCATGAATGCTGTGTCTTCTTAGATGAGCAGCTACTACCGCCAGACACTTTGTGAAGACTCTGGGGGCAGTGGTGACTCCGAATGGAAGTACCTTGAATTGGTAATGTTGACCTGCTACCACAAACCTGAGTAATTTGCGGTGAGCTGGGTGGATTGGAAGATGAAAGTATGGGTCCTTTAAGTCCAGAGTGGACAGAAAGTTGTCTTTTTGCAAAAGAAGTAGTCCCCCTTGAAGTGTTACAATGTGAAAATGGTCTGATTGTATGCAAAAAATTAGTGCTTTGAGATCTAATATTGGTCTGAGAGAGCCGTCCTTTTTTTTGGAATTAGGAAGTAAAAGGAATACACGCCCGACCTTTGATGTTTTGGTGGTACGGGCTCTATGGCTCCTCTTCCTATAAGGGATTGTACCTCTTGTTTGAGAAGGTGTAGGTGATCCGGTGAAAGTTTGTGTGACTTTGGAGGAATGTTTGGAGGAGTGTTGATGGCTCCAGGTAGTAAACAGAATGGATAATTTGGAGAAGCCACTTGTCTGTTGTTATTGACTGCCACTTTGGTAGAAATTGTGACAGTCTTCCCCCCACAGGTGTTAAGTGGTCGGGGGAACTGTGGGCAAGTCACTGTTTTGTATTAGAGGGGGAGGTGTGTGTGCTGGAACCTCTACCTCTGTCCTTGCCGTTGTTTCCTCTATAACCACCCCTGAAGTAAGTCTTGGAACCCGAGGGTTGGTTATTGCCCTTATATGTGGATGCGGTGTCCGAGGACATGGTTTTGGACCCTGTTCGATAAAATGAGCGTCGAAAGGAACCACTGCCTTGTTGAGACTGAAGGGCTCCCATTGATTTAGCCACTTCTGTATCTTTCTTCATCTTCTCAAGTGAAGAATCTACCACCAGCTCAAATAGGTGTTCTTTATCGAATGGTGTGTTTAATATATAGGTTTGAACCTTTGGTTTGAATCCTGATATACGTAACCAGGCATGCCTTCTTAAAAGGACACTAGTGTTCACCGCTCTGGCCGATGTATCAGCTGCATCTAGGGAGCACCTAATTTGATTGTTGGAAATTAGTTGCCCCTCACATTCCAGGTCTTGCGATTTATGTTCTTAGGGTAAAAATTGGATAAGTTGTTCCATTTCGTCCCAATGCGCACAGTCATATCTGGCTAACAACGCTTGTGTGTTAGATATGCGCCTGAAGTTAGCTGCCTGGGAGGCTATTCTCATCCCTGAAGCGTCCAGGAGCTTTGACTCTTTATCTGTGGGTGGTGCGTCTCCAGTAGTCTGGGAGTTTGCCCTCTTGCGCACATTAGAAACAACTAATGAGACTAGGGGCAATTGTCCTCTTATGTAGACTGGATCAGATGGTGCAGGTTTGTATTTCTTTTCCACCCTGGGGGTAAGGATACATGCCTTGACGGGATCCTCAAATATATCGTCTACGGGTCTGGTCATTCCTTTAAGAATGGGCAACATATATGTGGATTTTTGTGTATTGTTTATTGTTTCAAAGAGGAAATCCTCTTCAAGGGATTCTTTATGCATGCTGGACTCCATGATAATTAGCCGTCCTGCCTAGCAATTAAATATATCCTACACTGTCATCTGGTGGAGAGGGCCTGGTAGAGTATAGGTCAGGGTCATTGTGGGTGAGTCAGTGATAAAATCATCCCAGTCATCTATAGGTGCAGGTTGATTGTCATCACCATTATCATCCCTGTCCCCATCACCCTGATTGTCAGGTATACATGGTGGTGAGTGCTCAGGTGAAGTGGGCACAGACAGAGGCTAAGGTAAAGGTGGAGAAGGAGGAGGGGAAGGATTTGTCCCAACAGTTCTCTTCTTTAATGGAATATGGCATTCCTCTTCAGTAGTAGCCCATCTTTTTAAAGTCACTTTGGTAGTAACGTGGCCACTTTTTGGATGTATGACCAAAATCTTCTGTTTCGGGTCCGGTTTTTCGAGCGGATCACCGAGACAATGCTTCTTAGGTGATTTTGCTGTATCAGTCTGTTTCTGTGAAGAAATTTTCGGTGCCGATGATTTTTGGGCTGGTGTTTTCCGTTCCGATTTCCTTTTCGGTGCCGAGTGGTGATGATCAGAGCTGGACTTGGTCTTCGATCCCGAAGCCTTTGGCTCGGTGCCCGACTTGGAATGGGGATTTTCGGAGCCGGAGGGCTTTTGGGTAGGCTTTGGACAGAGCTTAAAGGAGAGGCGTCGGAAGCGTGGTCTCATGCTGACAGGGGCCCGAGGGCGTGAGTTGGTCCAGAGCCTTCTTTTTAGCAGGTTGGCTTGGGAGTCAGGGTGAAGAGGGGACTGTACTTACAGTATGTTGTCCATGCAGGATGTCATCATCCTTGTCGGAGCACTCCTCCGAAACGGAAATGGGATCCTGCTCTTCCTCGGCCCTAACTGCGTCGCCAGCTTCTTCTTCACATTCAGGTCCGAAGAGGTCCAGAATGGAGTCTGTGCGTTGGCTCTGCATGTCGCTTCGTTGAGCCAGACGGTCGTGAAGTGTCTTCTTGGAACAGAAAGCCTTACACGCGTCGCAGTCCTGTTCTTTGCGTTCTGGTGACAAACACAGGTTGCACACTTCGTGTGAGTCGGTGCCCGGGTATTTCGTGTGGCACCGAGGGCAGTTAAAGGGGGTTCGTTCCATCAACTGCAAGTCGGATGGAGGCAGTTAGGCCCAACGGCCCACCACGAGCTTTCCGATCGAAAAGGGTTTTTTCTAAACACACGATACTTGAATAGAGTAAGCGATCAGAAACAATATCGTTGAAGTTGAGTCGTCACTCCTTGAGGGAAACCTCAGGATCGGTGTCGGATTGGTGTTGAAGCGGAGCGCAGCGAGTAACATGCAAACCCGATGGCGGAAAAAAAAATCCTAAGATGGAATCGATGACCATGCGCACTATCACCGAAAGGAGGAGTCACCTACCTCATGACTACAAAGACTTCTTCAAAGAAAAACAAAGTGCAAACATACCGGGCCCAACACTAGATGGCGATATATGCACATGCATGTGATCTACAGCTCACATGCGCCGAATCGAAGTTTTAGCTGTGTGTGTAATAGAAGATATACCACCAGTAGTTGCAGCTAGCTAGTCATTCGAAACTTAACCTGTCCCAATCAGCAAACAGGAAATGAACAGGTCACTAACCAAAACAGTGAACAAAAATGTGGACCCCCCATGAAAATGAAGAAAAATCATACAAATGTAGTTGATGGTTCCTTGAAAACCGGACACATATTTGGTGAAACAAAACCCACCCATCTGAATTGTCAGACAGCCTTAAATTGTTTTCATCTAAATACTGCAATTAGTAAGAAAAAGATACAGCCAAGGATCCACCCTAGTTAAAAATTACCCACTATATGCACCTTATTCACACCACCACACCGTTATCAAAGTGATCTACCTGCGCAACAAAACTAGGGAGCACAGTTGTGAAATGCATAGCTATGCATACTTTTACTAGCAAATGTATGCCCTGAAACCTCAGGAGCCAGGTATGTACCCGCAGAACTGGTTTGGTAATCTAGCAGGTGCGCCCTGGCACAACTCACAGTTAAAATTTAGTTCATCCTCTGATGAACCAATAGTGAGAGGTGAGAAACATTGAACTGAAAAGTAAAATCCCCAAAGTGGTGTTATTTATAGTAACTCCAGTTATCATGATATAAGAGAGTGATGGTTCATACTAAGTCACTAGATATGTTCTTCACACGGGAGTGAAGCAAGAATACTAGGGAATTTTACTCAACACAGAGAATCACCCTTCAAAAAGTACAAGTCTGTTCAGATGAGAAAATGACAGGACTAAGATTCCAAATCAAAATGTTTATCTCTTTATCTCTGTGACAGGGAGGTCAAGGCGTGATAGACTGAGAAAAACGGTATTGGCATCACTACTGGCAGTAGTCAATCAATGGATACATTTGGGGAAGCAGGACCCATTGTTATGAACAGAGAAACAGGCAGCAGTGGTAGGCAATGTGGAGATCTGCTATTCGAAGGAAAACTCCTGAAATCAACACTATGACCAACTAGGTGGGTTGGATTAGAGGGATGTTGGCAAAGAGCAGGCAAGTTTAATGAATGGCTGGAAGAACAAGTTATTTACCTTCTGTAATGCCTTCTCTGCTAGAAACTCTATCTAACTGCATATTCCTTACCTTAGAATATCCCCAGACGTCAGAATGGACCCGAAAACATTTTGAGCAGTACCTCTGTGCACCAGTAGGTAGCGTTGTTTGGCTCTGCGTCAGCCATAACAGAAGTGGCGTGCACAGTGCCTATATACGCGCCACCCTAGAATGCTTACCTCCGTTACTTTTTGCGACCTTTGTATGCTAGAACCGCAGAGCCACGAAGGTTGCTTATGTGTTGGTGTGCAGCACTAAGGACCTCATAAGAATGACCTACATTGAGAAAAACGTTCGCAGAGTGGGGAAGATTGGTAAGGAATCTTCTTGCTCTGCTTCTTTTTGTGGGACTTACCCTAACCATGACGAGTCAGTGGTTCCGGAACCTTCCATACTTCAATCATCTTGATTGTCATTGGGTTGTCTGACATCAGGCATCGAGGACCTTCAGGGAGCATGGCTGCAACGCCTTCAGGTGCATTGCGCTGCAGTTCTTGCAGGCCTTGACATCATGGTCCCACTCCAAACACCACAGACACACCAAGTGTGGTCTGTTACAGACATCTGCCTTTGACAGACACCACATGGTTTGAAATCTACTGGTTTTTGAGGAAACATACCTAGCACACTAGGAGATATCTCGAAAAGGGTTTGACAAAATGTCTAGAAAAAGTTAATAAAAAAGTGACTGTAAGTAGCTCTATACAGATCTGCGCTGACTGGCGCAGAGAGATGAGAACTGAAGTCAGCACACTATGGTGGCGCCTATACAGGCACTGCACACGTCAATTTTGGCGGGTACGACTTAGCCAACGACGATGTGGAGGCCAACGAAACCACCAACCAGAGCACACAGGTACTGCTCAAAATGTTTCTGGATGCAGTCCGATGCCTGGGGATCATTCCATGGTAAAGAATCTCCCGCTATCCCTGCGGTCCTCACTATAGGGGGTACTAAAAGTTGGAGAGTTACTAAAAGTGATGGAGAAAAAGAGACATGGAGATTAAGATGGGAGTGAAATATTTTGCAGGGATCCAGAAACAATTTGATGTTCTCAGTTGTACAGCTTACTAGCATCTGTAGTTAATCAGTTAAGGAGGGTAATTCAGGAAAATAACGAAAGAGTTCTATAGAACTACCAACTAGAGAAGCAGAAATATGATAGAAACTGACAACAAAGTCAACATCTAAAATTCATGAGATTTTGAAATCCTCTTGTTAGACGATCTAGTTGCCTCTAATAAATGTAAGTGAAAACACTGTATAAAACTGCAGATGGCTTAGCAGGAAAGCCCTGATGTTCACAAGATATGTGCTCATCATCACTAAACTAGGACGGGTACCCTTAAATCACTTATAGAAGCAATCACAAATGCTTTACAGTATTTACAATAGGTCTGATGAAGGACCCAGATGTGGGCTGTGAAGGAAATATAATAGGCTGTGAGAGAGTATCCTCTGTTAAGACATTCTGGCGTGAAGTGCTTTAGGAACTGATGCTCAGTGCATGGCCAAAGTTTTATATACTGTGGTTTGTGGATTAATGGGATATGATAAACTGGCACATGTAAACTGGGAGATGGGAATACAATAAAAGGGGGACTCGTGGAACAAACAGAGTGCTAGCCAGGAAATCTTACAAGAAAGATTGGGAGTGAGAGATTGCCAAAGTGAGAGACACTCTGGAGGGGGATGTTCAATGACACCTTAGGTCCAAGTGGAGAGGGAAGGAACTACGATCCACAGTCATTCTGAAACATACAGACAAATAATTGATAAGCTTATATTGAATATTATGAACATCTGGGGGTTAGCTAGGTCCAAGATGGCGGATTGACACCGCTAGTTCGGAGAACGGCTGCTGGAGGGTCCGGTCATGATTGCTGCGGCCCATGCCTTCTAACTGGCCGGCGGCTAAACTAAAGTAAACTTCAATACTTCCAATTGAGGATACCTCTGATATTGGACGAAGGAGAGCTAGTGTGTGGCGGTTGACTGAGAACCGGCTGAGAAGCGGCGGAGCGGACTGCTTCGGTCCGCCCGGCTTCCGCGTTTTACCCTGCAATTCGAGGGGCTGGACGGTGCGGTTTCCCTGTCTTCTGTTTTTTCGGAGCAGGGTTGATCGGAGGTGGATGCTGCGGTTGATTGAGAACATGCTGAGGGGGCTGCTCCGGTCCGTCCGGCATCCACGTTTTATCCCTGCAGTTTCGAGTGGCTGGACGGTGCTCGGCTGGCTTGGACTGCCTGCTCACAGAGGGTCGAGTCCATCACCGTCAGCAGAATCGTATGCAATGGCGCCAAAGAATCAAACAAGGAATACTCGAACGACGAAGGGACTGAATGTCGGAACGGATACTGCTACGGTATCTGCGGCAGCAGCAGCAGGAATCGCTTCGGAGACTTCAGAATTGCCGATATTGGACGCTGAAAAGAAAAACATGGGCAGACAGGAGAAACCGGGACCAGGATCAACTGTTAGTAAGCCGCTTCTTCGTTTGCCACTGTTTACCAAGCCTAGTCCGCCACTTGATAACATATTAAATTTAACTGCTTCAGGACCCGGTATCACTGATGCTTATGTGTTGTCAGATATCTCTGGTTTAGCGGGCAACACTGATACTAATTCAGCTAGCGGTGAGGGTAATGTAACTGTGAAAACTACTGTTACAGATGCACCTGCTGTCTCTAAAAAAGCTGCTACCACTTCTAAGACTGTTGCTGGATTGAATAAAACACCGACAAAAGACTGCGCTTCTAGTACGGATACCCAGGTGCAATCAGAGGTTAATATTACTTATACGCCATCAGTATCAGTATCAGTGACACCGTTAAACTCTCGTGATAAATTGTTGCTGGGAGGAGAAGAGATAATAAGGAAAGTTGAGAAAACAACGGGGGCAGGAGAGGAGATAACAAGGGAAGTAGAGGAGACAGTGGAGACTGAGGGAGTAGAGCACGTGGAGGGGACAGAAACGGCAGAAACTGATGAGGAATATAGTGATTTTCACGACCCAGGCAATGGTACTCCTTCTAGCTCAATTAAAGATAAAGCCACTAGTATAAAAAAGGGGAGGGCCAAGGTTAAGAACAAGGTGAAGAAGATTATTAATAAATCAAAGTTTACTACCACAAAGGTGACAGCAGAGAACAGCCCCATTAGGAAATGGGTACAGGCTAAAGGTGGCGTAAAATCTATGGCACTAAGACTCTCAGGAAACAGCCCTACTGAGGTAGTTGCTACACCGGGGGAAATGAACTGTCCCAGTGAGATGGCAAATATAACTGTTTCCAAAGATTCAACTAGGGGTGCGGTGGAAGTACTTAATCTATCCCCAAACGGTGACTCAACTCCTATAGTGGCTCCAACGGATGTTTCGGCTACGACCACCACCCCAAAAGAAATTCCCTCCCCTGTTTTACAGGCAGTAACAACTGGGACAGCATTTGTACCAACCTCAGCATCAGTATTGGTCGAGGCGGCTGCAATGGCAGCTATAATAAAAGATCCTGGCTCTACTTTAACAGGAGCAATTAGCACCAGGGATATATCTCTTCTAAATGCCTCTCAGATCAACACAACTCGTGAGTGGAATTTGCAAGGGGAGGTATCCTCATCATTTCAGATGATCTTACAGTTGCTTAATGAGCAAAAGCACGAAGCACAAGCTCACTATAAACAGATGAGGGAGGACAGCAGTAAAACTCCATCTTCGCTGCATGAGCTGGCTTGCAAATTAGGGGCTATTTCTCAGGAAGTTGAAGAATTGCAAGAGAGTTTTTCTAACAGAAGAAAAATCAATTCATTCCGAAATAGTAGTGAACAAACATGAGGCTCAGATTGGTCTAATGCAAGCTAAACTTGAAGATTTGGAAAACCGGCAACGTTGACAAAATCTTCGAATTTTTGGGATTGTGGAAGGGGCTGAAGGAGCTGATCCCAGAGCATATATTGTGCATTTATTTCAGAAAGCATTTCCTGAACTATCGGATTGGGATTGGGACTCACAGATACAACGAGCCCATCGGCTACCTCTGATTCAACGAAATAAGGGGAGTCAGTATCCTCGCCCAATTCTGATCTACGTAGGTAACTGTTTGCTTCGTCAGGCAATTGCGTTAAAAGCGAGGCCAAATACTCCAGTTTCTATCGACTCTGTTACTTTTTTTGTTAGATCAGACTTAAGCAAACCAACTATGGAGCGGCGCTGGAAGCTTCGACAATACATTGACCGAATAAAGGATTTGGGGGGTTCAAGTTTTTCTGCAAGAGCCTGCCAAACTAAAAGTTTTTAAGAATGGCCGCACATATTACTTTATGGAAGAAAGTGAGATTGAGCAAGCAATGGTTAAATGGAAATTGGAAAAAAAATGGACAATGAACTGCGCAACCTAACTCTATCTTACGATGAATGATGAATAATTCTATATATATGTCAATTATGATCGAAGTTTGGCCGTTTATTTATTAGTTGAATTTGCAGAATATATGATCTTATTATTTTCTGATACTAGATATTGCAAGATGTGATACGTAGTTTTGAGTCTGCAGCATTAGAATGGCCGGATACTCGCGGCTGTGACTCCGCTTTTGCTGCCACTACAGCGGCAGCTGGGTTAATGGGGGGACCTGCATGGAGGGACAGAGATGGGAGGGGGGTGCGAGGTAGGGGTTGGGGGGGGGGGAGGGTGATTTCTCAGGGTAGAAAAGGCATCATGGGGATAAGTAGCTTAATGTTAATGCTTAGCAAGGCTGATCTGTATAAAGGTTTCAAGGATAAGAATGTGTACTATATAAAATGTATCAATTAAAATGTTTGGCATGGAATGTGGCGGGTTTAAACAGCAGGATTAAAAGAAGTCTAGTGTTTGAGGAACTTAGAATGTATAATCCACAGATAGCTGTAATAACGGAAACTCATATTGCATACAAAGATAGAAAATTGCTTAAACAACTGGGTTATGATATCTTAGTATGCACTGACTTGAATACTTCAATCCGTGGGGTGGCAATTTTAAAACAAAAACAACTTAAGGCAGAAATTAACAAAACCCTAACCGATAAAGCTGGCAGGTGGGTAATAGCATAGGTAACACTCGAAGGCTGTAAATATACAATCTGTGGTATTTATGCTTCTAATTTAGATGAACCCAAAATCATTGATCAAATTAATATGGAGCTGCTTAGCTGGGAAGGGAAGTGCATAGTATTGGGAGATTTTAACTGCATTATGAATTATAATATAGATACGACTAGAAGGGGTTCATTCCAGAGAATGCGGAAGACCCGGGCTGCAATTCTCGATCTTGCTGCTATCCATTCTATTAAAGCTGCATGGAGATACCTGCATCCGAATACAGCTGGCTATACTTACTATTCTGCCGCACATAAATCATGTTCACGTATAGACATGGCCTGGGTCATCTTGGAGACTAGTACTATGGTAATTTGTCCAAGAGTCACCTCGGACCATAACCCTATTCTTTTGTCGTTTGATATAGTAACAGAAAGACAAGTTCCTCGGTTTTTTTCATTCCCCAGATACTTATTTTTGGACTCTGTCTTTTTAAGCCAATTGAAAGATCACATAAGAGAATTTATAGATATAAATATGCACTCAGCCTCACCAATGATAGTTTGGGATGCATGCAAGGCAAGCAACCGTGGGTTTGCACAACAATATATCTGGCGACAAAATTCGGAGCGCAAATGCCAAAATGAGAGAATGACAGCAGATATACTTCATATTGAAAATCAACTAGCTGAAGCTTTATTGACAGGGGTGGCTAGCACGGAAGTATTAAGCTATAAATTATAAGAGTTAAAATCAGCATTAAAAAATTTATTTAGGGAAAAAAGTATTGCCAAATTAAAAAAATATCAGTTAAATCAGTATGAAAGCGGTGAAAGGATAGGTAAAATATTGGCGTATAAAGTTGCTGAAGATCAGGCTCAAATGGTTATTAAGGAAATTAAGGGGGCTAACAACCAAACATTTCAGGACCCTAAATCGATCTTGCAGCAATATGCCCAGTACTATCAAGATCTCTATACGCCGGAAAGTGAGGTTAATGATGATAAGATAATAAGATATATAGCTTTAAATAAAGTCAAAAATATGGATGAAGAACAATCGGACCAATTAATGAGGGAAATCACAAAGGTTGAAATCAGAACTGCTATTAACTCCCTGGCATCTGGCAAAGCCGCTGGAGAAGATTCGATCCCTTTAGAATTATATAAAATCTGCATGGAGGAACTGATACCATTACTATCTAAGGTTATTCAAGCTATTGGGAACGGGGAGCAAGCGCCCAAGTCCTGGAACTCTACTCAAATTATTTTCTTTTTGAAAAAGAACAAACCAGCTTATGAAAGAGGGTCATATAGACCCATATCACTTATAAATAGTGATGCTAAAATATTTGCAAAGGTTCTAGCGACTAGACTGGCACCATTAATGTCACAATTGGTGTCACCTCAGCAACATGGGTTCATACCAAAGAGGGATACTACGGCACATATCAACATGGCCATCACGGCGTTCGATGTGGCGCGGGTGGAGCCAACCCCACTCGGTATGATTTTACTTGATGCAGAGAAAGCATTTGACCGAGTGGGGTGGGGCTTCCTATGGGCCACACTACAGGCTTTTGGCATAAAAGGTCAATTTCTGAAGTGGATCCAATCTCTATACGATAAGCCTATTGGTAAAATCTGCTACATGGGAAAATGCTCCCCTACTTTCTCGATCAAACGTGGAACGAGACAGGGGTGTCCTCTGTCACCTCTGTTATTCGCCCTTATAATGGAACCATTCTTAATTGCACTGCAGAGCCAAGACCAGATTTCTCCTTTTTTATTTGGCTCGAATTCTCTTAAAATAACTGTCTATGCTGACGACATTGCGATTTATTCCACCAATGTGTTAGAAGCAATGAAGGGCATTGTAATAGAGGCAGGAACATTTGGTTTGGTTTCAGGATACAGGCTTAATACTGGTAAAACCCAAATTGTTATGAACTATAAGTCACTTACTCCATTGACAGGGGTTTGTGAGGCAGCTACCTACTTAGGGGTAAACATTTCATCGAACATTAATTCAATATGTGCCTTAAACTATGAGTCGTTATCAAGAGAAACTATTACATCATTTAAGAAATGGCATAAGCTACCTTTAAGTATTATTGGCCGAATAAATCTGGTCAAAATGAAGATTTTGCCTAAATACTTATATCTCTTACGCTCTATCCCCTTACGGGTAAATAACTCTTATTTTAATAGATTCGATGGTATTATTAGCAGCTTTATTTGGGAGTATAAGAAAGCTTGTTGGGCTATTACTTTACTTAAACTCCCATTCAACCAGGGTGGGTTGGATCTACCAGACATTAGATCTTATTTTTGGTCTGCTTTTTTGACTCGCTTCCGAAGTTTGAAGATCCCCAATAAGTGCTTGTTCTTGAATACATTTATGCTAGGTGAGGATGTAAATATGTTCCTTTACAGGTTAAATGACCCTAACTATTTCAAACGGGTGAAGTTCAAGACGGCACGGGACACTATTAGTATCTGGCGCTCCATTCTTGTCAAGTGTAAGGAATCTCTATTTCATTACAGAACCCCTTGTGGTTTAATCTGGGTTTTCCGGGAATTTTTCATGACCCAGCCGGTCTAGTACTATCTGATTCTGGCATAACAACGCTGGGAGATTTGTATGACCACAGGGGTTTTACCACATTTGAAAGTTTGAAGGGGTGTCATAATCTTATAGAGGGGGCCCGGTTTAAATATTATCAGATCAGGGATAATTTTGTTCGGAAACTAGGACTTATTACTATTTTTGATTCTGATTTATGGAACTGTATTTATAGGGAAACTGATAAAGCACTGATTAGTATTGGCTATAGAGTTTTAACTGGTTTTAGAACTGACGACTGTGTAAAGCTAGCAGAGAAATGGAGTAGGAAACTAGAAACTGACGTGGCGCCAAGTTTGATAACCTCTTCTTTAAATAGCTTAAATCGTTCTGTTCACTCCTCTAATCTTAAGCTGCAGCTATTTAAAACTATATGTCAACTTTATTACAAGCCAGATAGGATTCTTAAATGGGCAACTGATAACAGCAGTAGTGATCGCACGAAATGCCTAAAATGCGATCAAAGAGCAGCCGATATTACTCATATGTTTTTTACGTGCTCACAATTAACTGAATTTTGGAATGGAGTAACTAAAGTTTTATCTTTGAAACTGGCACGTCCAATTACATTTACATCCTTAGATGTACTTGTGGGCACGTTTGGGGGGAGCGGTTTCCAGTGTGATCTAATGAACATTTTAATTTCGTGTGCCAGATTGATAATAGCTAGGGTTTGGATTCAACACAACCCGCCCATGGTTATGGAATGGTGGAGCCTTTGTAAAGGAAATATATAATATGGAATTTGCTTTAGCATCAACCAGGGGATTGCAAACCAAATTGAAAGTGGAAAGAATTTGGGGACCAATAATGTAATGAGATTAGTATTTTTTCTCTTTTTGTGTTATTTAGCGTCTTTAATGCTTTATGATTTACGTACTGCCTTGCTTATGTTACATTAATGAATAAGCTATCCCTGTATGTATCTGTGAATTTTATGTTCTATGATATGCTTATCCCTCATGACGCGAATAAAAAAATATTTAAAATTAAAAAATTAATATTATGAACATCTATCACTGTTATGTGGTAGGATTCATCATTTTGGCAGCTCAATAATAATAACAATTATTTTATTTCTCATTTTCAGAAAAGGTTCTGTCTTACTATTGAAATAAATCACAAAAAAATTATATAAAGAGAAATGTGCGGCCCCTGAAGTCAATTATTACTAGCACATTCTTTTCATAATCACTGGAGAACATAACTACAGCAGGTAACAGCCCCAAGACAAAAAAAAATTATGCATCTCCTGTATGGGTTCTAGCGAGTTGCCAGCTAGAGCTTCTCTGCAAATCCCTGCTACAACTTTTCCTTTCATAAGCCACTGATGTGAAGTCCCACCTGCTCCTTGACCCCCGTACAATCCTCTCTCATGCCTTATACCTCCCTCATCTTGTTCAGTATCTCCTCTAGAGCCACTTTCTGCTATTACTTTTCTTCCCTGCTTACCTTTGTACCTACACAACATCTTAACCACTTTACACTTCGCTTAACTCACAATTCTTTCCCGTCCACATGGTTAATCGACAGTTCTCTTATTTGCCACTGATAGTTTTAAGACATTGTTTGATATATGTATGTGCTAAATGTTTGGTAATTGTAATATGACTTATTTTTTTTTTAATGTTAAGTGCATTGACACCAACACTTGGTAGAGCAAAGCCATTGAAAAATGTAAAATAAGCAGATAAAAGTAAGATTATTCATAGAAAAAGAGATTAAGAAACATGCACTGTGTAACTATGTTTATGTTGAGAAGATGTGACAGATTGCTTTCAATAAATTCACTCTGTAAATACATTTTATAGTTTAGGGCCACATCAGGCACCATCTGCATACCTGCCTCCTGTCGCGAAAGCGAGGACCGTCCAAATGAGAGTGAAAAGATCCCAGCACGTAATAGGCGGCTGCTCGTATATTGAAGTCATAACTGCTCAGGGCAGCCACAGTTAAGCCCAATGCATTGACTTCCACAAACTTCCGGCAATCCATCAGATACTCTGAGACATTGAAGAGAAAAGAATAAGTAATTTCAACAATGTTACAGAGCAGAGGAACAGAACAAAATATATTGAGACTGTTACACACACACAAAATAAATTCAAAAACAGAACACTTATTTACCACTTGAACATTCACCACCCCTACCTGGCTTTTTGACTTCAAAATCTTGCACATTCCACAATGACAAATGCAGTAACCAAAGCATGCTGGTTTGATTTGCTTGCAGGAGGGTCTGATTGTGAAAAAGACTTCATTCTTATGGATTCCAAAAGTATTTTCCCCTTATATTGGCAAATACAGATATCACAATCAAATGTCTTCCGGAACAAGAGTCGGGTAAGAACTAGAATCTTCTCAAGACATAGCAAACCTCCACTTGAGTGCAGTCCTGCTCTAGGTCAGTGTCATTTGAGGGTGAAGAGAAGACTGAAAGTAACCCTTGAGCCCTCTTTCAGAATACATGAAGCTTTGCGGCCGAGACGCATTTGACAGGCAAAAGCTGATATCTCTACCACAAAGGATAATGAGCCCTACTTTCTTTCATACTTATACATTCTTTGGAACCTCTTTAAGAGAAAACAGTGACACTTGTTTAAGACATAGCCTAAGAATATTTGTGACCTCCACTATGCATTAAAACAACAAAGGTTGGTGGGTGGGCAAAAAGCCTTCTAAATTTAATCAACTGAAAATTATTTAGGCTGCATTCCAGGCCATCTTGTGCCGCTCCCAACAGGGAGCAACCGCATGCACATGAGTCTTGGTCCAATAGGAAATGCGAGGCCTCGCCCCCCCCCCCCCCCCCCCCCGCCCCCCTTCAAATAGTAACAAGCAACCACAAGCTAGCTTTAGCCTTGTTACATCTTGTCAGGGAGGTGCAATTTGGATCCTGCAGGACAACGAGCAGAGGACTAGATCTCAAACCACTTCCAAAGTGAAAATGGTGCAAAAAAAACGCAAGTAAGTCTGTGCAAGTTTGTGGGTGTGAACACAGTCAAAGGCAACCTATCCTACAACACACACAGTTAATGCACTAAAAAGAACATTTACCTATCTCATATAATGTGACACCAGACTGGGGTAATAGAGCATTGAAGAAAAGAGATCAGGTTTAAATCTGTTTTACTGAGCAAGCAAGATAGCAACTGTCCACAGCAATCACCAGACTTAACCGAAGCACATGAAAACTAACAACATCCCGTCTGTCCTGCTGGAGCACTTGGTGAACAATAAGCAAACCCATCCTCCAATGGATACCAAACATAACCATCCTCCCTCTAAGCCCAGGCTGATGCAACTTTCAGGAACATACAATTCTTCTGCTGCTGTGTGCTGGAGATGAGGCCTCAGTGTCAGCCTTGTTCTAACTACACTGCAGTTCATCCACAGATTAAAAAGTATGGGAGCTGTTTCAAAGTAATCAGTGGGAAAGGCATTTGTTTTTGCAATAAAAGCTCAGTTGGTTAACGTGATCATTGCAGATGTCTGTGGGTGGAACCAGTCACAGAACTGAATTCTGGTTGGTGCACTGGGTAAATGTGTATTTGTATGGCTGTGAGATCCCATCCTGCGATTGAAAGAACTGTGACTATGCAAGTCATTATTAAAAATTGTATTACTCACAGTATAAGATAAGCTGCCGCACAATGTACAAAGAAACTAAGACTCAGATTTACTAACACTTATCAGATTTGCATCACAAAATTATATTGACGCAAATCCAGCGCAAAGTGTAATTTACTTTCCAACGCAATTCAGGATTTTTCTTGTAAAGTTGCCTAAAATGTAATACAAAATAGCGCTTTGCACTATTTTGCATCAAGGCAGCTAGTATGGGTGGTACATTGGCATTCTCATGCAACCACCCATGGATTTTGTCACAAATGTCTATCTTCTAACCTTGGTAGGTATTTGCACCAAAAACGTACACCTCGTTGAGCCAGGCAGAGCAGTGGAGTGACTTTAAAAGGTTGCCACATTTTCACACTTTGTATGTGTGCTGCCCTGCATGGGACATGTGGAGGTGCTCTGTGGCCTTCAAGCAGAAACCGATAGTGGTAAATACTCAAACCTCACAATTCTAGCTCAGTCGGATCTTTAACTGGACTTGCGATTTCAGAATTTTGAGCTAAATACAAAGCTGATAATGTGTGCTCTTATTTTTGTTTATTGAGCTATGGTATCAGCACACAATGCGGGATCCAGATTTGTGTCAACAGTCCAGTAGTATCCTCGTGCTTAATTTGAGTCGATTGTTTCCGTGGGCGAGACTTAATTGTCAACACCAGCGCTGTGGGCAGTCTGCCACAAGGTGGCGCTGTCTAAGATGACAACAACATTAGTAAATTATTAATTCAGTATACCTTCAAACTGGCTATTACCTGCCGTCCCCGCCTTCATTATAGCTTTTGGGCCTGGAATAGTCCGAATTGTCACAGTTATAGGAGTGTGATCGTTAGTTGTTGTGTTGTTAGTATCCATGCCAGGGGCAATGTGTGGTAATTGCAAACACAACAATGATGGACAGAATGTGGATCAATGTCACATTCACCCCAGTCCAAAGATCTGGGCCCAAATCCATCGTTTTTCCACTCCACACCACCCTGGGTTAGACAATGGCGATATGCAAATCAGCGCTGACCCTGTGCCCCATGGGAACAGTCCAGTCCGAACTACAAAAGCCATGTCCTTCCCAGAACGGAAACAAGCATCCGAGGACCGGCCCGGTTTCGAGGTAACACCTCTCATCAGCCCGGCTAGCTTGATTCCAGTGGTGTGGAGTGCCTGGGACTCACGTCTGAGCATCCCCAGTACACTTAGAGCGGTAACTGCAAACACAACAATGATGGACAGAATGTGGATCAATGTCACACATTCACCCCAGTCCAAAGATCTGGGCCCAAATCCATCGTTTTTCCACTCCACACCACCCTGGGTTAGACAATGGCGATATGCAAATCAGCGCTGACCCTGTGCCCCATGGGAACAGTCCAGTCCAGGCTTTTGTAGTTCGGGGTCAGGGTCAGCGCTGATTTGCATATCGCCATTGTCTAACCCAGGGTGGTGTGGAGTGGAAAAACTATGGATTTGGGCCCAGATCTTTGGACTGGGGTGAATGTGTGACATTGATCCACATTCTGTCCATCATTGTTGTGTTTGCAGGTACCGCTCTAAGTGTACTGGGGATGCTCAGACGTGAGTCCCAGGCACTCCACACCACTGGAATCAAGCTAGCCGGGCTGATGAGAGGTGTTACCTCGAAACCGGGCCGGTCCTCGGATGCTTGTTTCCATTCTGGGAAGGACATGGCTTTTGTAGTTCGGACTGGACTGTTCCCATGGGGCACAGGGTCAGCGCTGATTTGCATATCGCCATTGTCTAACCCAGGGTGGTGTGGAGTGGAAAAACGATGGATTTGGGCCCAGATCTTTGGACTGGGGTGAATGTGTGACATTGATCCACATTCTGTCCATCATTGTTGTGTTTGCAGGTACCGCTCTAAGTGTACTGGGGATGCTCAGACGTGAGTCCCAGGCACTCCACACCACTGGAATCAAGCTAGCCGGGCTGATGAGAGGTGTTACCTCGAAACCGGGCCGGTCCTCGGAGGCTTGTTTCCGTTCTGGGAAGGACATGGCTTTTGTAGTTCGGACTGGACTGTTCCCATGGGGCACAGGGTCAGCGCTGATTTGCATATCGCCATTGTCTAACCCAGGGTGGTGTGGAGTGGAAAAACGATGGATTTGGGCCCAGATCTTTGGACTGGGGTGAATGTGACATTGATCCACATTCTGTCCATCATTGTTGTGTTTGCAATTACCGCTCTAAGTGTACTGGGGATGCTCAGACGTGAGTCCCAGGCATTCCACACCACTGGAATCAAGCTAGCCGGGCTGATGAGAGGTGTTACCTCGAAACCGGGCCGGTCCTCGGATGCTTGTTTCCGTTCTGGGAAGGACATGGCTTTTGTAGTTCGGACTGGACTCTTCCCATGGGGCACAGGGTCAGCGCTGATTTGCATATCGCCATTGTCTAACCCAGGGTGGTGTGGAGTGGAAAAACGATGGATTTGGGCCCAGATCTTTGGACTGGGGTGAATGTGTGACATTGATCCACATTCTGTCCATCATTGTTGTGTTTGCAATTACCGCTCTAAGTGTACTGGGGATGCTCAGACGTGAGTCCCAGGCACTCCACACCACTGGAATCAAGCTAGCCGGGCTGATGAGAGGTGTTACCTCGAAACCGGGCCGGTCCTCGGATGCTTGTTTCCGTTCTGGGAAGGACATGGCTTTTGTAGTTCGGACTGGACTGTTCCCATGGGGCACAGGGTCAGCGCTGATTTGCATATCGCCATTGTCTAACCCAGGGTGGTGTGGAGTGGAAAAACGATGGATTTGGGCCCAGATCTTTGGACTGGGGTGAATGTGTGACATTGATCCACATTCGGTCCATCATTGTTGTGTTTGCAGGTACCGCTCTAAGTGTACTGGGGATGCTCAGACGTGAGTCCCAGGCACTCCACACCACTGGAATCAAGCTAGCCGGGCTGATGAGAGGTGTTACCTCGAAACCGGGCCGGTCCTCGGATGCTTGTTTCCGTTCTGGGAAGGACATGGCTTTTGTAGTTCGGACTGGACTGTTCCCATGGGGCACAGGGTCAGCGCTGATTTGCATATCGCCATTGTCTAACCCAGGGTGGTGTGGAGTGGAAAAACGATGGATTTGGGCCCAGATCTTTGGACTGGGGTGAATGTGTGACATTGATCCACATTCTGTCCATCATTGTTGTGTTTGCAGGTACCGCTCTAAGTGTACTGGGGATGCTCAGACGTGAGTCCCAGGCACTCCACACCACTGGAATCAAGCTAGCCGGGCTGAAGAGAGGTGTTACCTCGAAACCGGGCCGGTCTTCGGATGCTTGTTTCCGTTCTGGGAAGGACATGGCTTTTGTAGTTCGGACTGGACTGTTCCCATGGGGCACAGGGTCAGCGCTGATTTGCATATCGCCATTGTCTAACCCAGGGTGGTGTGGAGTGGAAAAACGATGGATTTGGGCCCAGATCTTTGGACTGGGGTGAATGTGTGACATTGATCCACATTCTGTCCATCATTGTTGTGTTTGCAGGGGCAATGTGTGGTGCACGCTGCACTGGCCTCCTGACCAAAGCCCCGGTACTTTTTTTCTTTTTCACAAATTAAGCACCGGTACCGCCTGCTTTAGTCGTCCCCTGTTCAAGTGTTAGGTCCCAGGCGCAGGTAGGAACCCATAATGAATGAATCAGCATTTAAAGACCAGTGCAGCTGAAGGCAAAGCGCCATGAAGCTGGTACAACACATGATGCGCCCATCAAGAACACGTCTTCTAAATTACATAGGGAAAGCAGAAACAGCACAGTAGGTAGAGCTGGGGCGGAGAGCTTACAGCGCCCATCACTGGCCCCTCTGCTGCTCCGGGGCCCTGCACACCTCCAAGGCTCCGACGAGTCTCTATTCAAGGAACAGTGCCAGAGGAACTTTACATGCAAAGTCAAATGAAATAAAACGTGTTCATCCACCCGGCACACATTAGAACGTACCCGGTCCTTGACATGATCACTCTTACAAGTGATGTGCGACGGAGAAGGTACGCACGGCTGCGGGCGCAGGGACACTGCCAGGCAATGATGTTTGGAGAACCTTGAGCAGAGCCGGACAACTGCTGTCTCTCGTCAGATCCCACGTCTGATAAGAGGGGGCGTGGAACAGCTCTTGAGAGTAAAACCTTGAACCGAATCCAAAGGTGGCCGTGGAAATAACAACATGGACTAAATAAAACATTCGGACAAGTACAAGCCCAAAATGTTAACTTCAGTCTGGGAAACCGTGGCAAGGTCGTGCACTCGCTGTACGTACCACCAGAGGCACAAGACAACACAAGGTCAGCCAGGGCCGGACCGGGAGTCTGGTCAGGAGCCTGGACCAGCAGAACGACCAGGACACTGGACCACTAGAACGACCAGGACACTGGACCAGCAGAACGACCAGGACACTGGACCACTAGAACGACCAGGACACTGGACCAGCAGAACGACCAGGACACTGGACCAGCAGAACGACCAGGACACTAGACCAGCAGAACGACCAGGACACTGGACCAGCAGAACGACCAGGACACTGGACCAGCAGAACGACCAGGACACTGGACCACTAGAACGACCAGGACACTGGACCACTAGAACGACCAGGACACTGGACCAGCAGAACGACCAGGACACTGGACCACTAGAACGACCAGGACACTGGACCAGCAGAACTACCAGGACACTAGACCAGCAGAACGACCAGGACACTGGACCAGCAGAACGACCAGGACACTGGACCAGCAGAACGACCAGGACACTGGACCAGCAGAACGACCAGGACACTGGACCAGCAGAACGACCAGGACACTGGACCAGCAGAACGACCAGGACACTGGACCAGCAGAACGACCAGGACACTGGACCAGCAGAACGACCAGGACACTGGACCACTAGAACGACCAGGACACTGGACCACTAGAACGACCAGGACACTGGACCAGCAGAACGACCAGGACACTGGACCAGCAGAACGACCAGGACACTGGACCAGCAGAACGACCAGGACACTGGACCAGCAGAACGACCAGGACACTGGACCAGGAGGCTGGACCTGAAGAATGACCAGGACCCTAGACCAGCAGAACGACCAGGACCCTAGACCAGCAGAACGACCAGGACACTGGACCAGCAGAACGACCAGGACCCTGGACCAGCAGAACGCCCAGGACACTGGACCAGCAGAACGACCAGGACACTGGACCAGCAGAACGACCAGGACACTGGACCAGCAGAACGACCAGGACACTGGACCAGCAGAACGACCAGGACACTGGACCAGCAGAACGACCAGGACACTGGACCAGTAGAACGACCAGGACACTGGACCAGCAGAACGACCAGGACACTGGACCAGGAGGCTGGACCTGAAGAATGACCAGGACACTGGACCAGCAGAACGACCAGGACACTGGACCAGCAGAACGACCAGGACACTGGACCAGCATAACGACCAGGACACTGGACCAGCAGAACGACCAGGACACTGGACCAGCAGAACGACCAGGACACTAGACCAGTAGAACGACCAGGACACTGGACCAGCAGAACGACCAGGACACTGGACCAGCAAAACGACCAGGACACTGGACCAGCAAAACGACCAGGACACTGGACCAGCAGAACGACCAGGACACTGGACCAGAAGAAGGACCAGGACACTGGACCAGCAGAACGACCAGGACACTGGACCAGCAGAACGACCAGGACACTGGACCAGCAGAACGACCAGGACACTGGACCAGCAGAACGACCAGGACACTGGACCAGCAGAACGACCAGGACCCTAGACCAGCAGAACGCCCAGGACACTGGACCAGCAGAACGACCAGGACACTGGACCAGCAGAACGACCAGGACACTGGACCAGCAGAACGACCAGGACACTGGACCAGTAGAACGACCAGGACACTGGACCAGCAGAACGACCAGGACACTGGACCAGCAGAACGACCAGGACACTGGACCAGTAGAACGACCAGGACACTGGACCAGCAGAACGACCAGGACACTGGACCAGCAGAACGACCAGGACACTGGACCAGGAGGCTGGACCTGAAGAATGACCAGGACACTGGACCAGCAGAACGACCAGGACACTGGACCAGCAGAACGACCAGGACACTGGACCAGCAGAACGACCAGGACACTGGACCAGCAGAACGACCAGGACACTGGACCAGCAGAACAACCAGGACACTGGACCAGCAGAACGACCAGGACACTGGACCAGTAGAACGACCAGGACACTGGACCAGCAGAACGACCAGGACACTGGACCAGCAGAACGACCAGGACACTGGACCAGCAGAACGACCAGGACACTGGACCAGGAGGCTGGACCTGAAGAATGACCAGGACACTGGACCAGCAGAACGACCAGGACACTGGACCAGCAGAACGACCAGGACACTGGAGCAGCAGAACGACCAGGACACTGGACCAGGAGGCTGGACCAGAAGAATGACCAGGACACTAGACCAGCAGAACGACCAGGACACTGGACCAGCAGAACGACCAGGACACTGGACCAGCAGAACGACCAGGACACTGGACCAGCAGAACGACCAGGACACTGGGCCAGGAGGCTGGACCAGAAGAATGACAAGGACACTAGACCAGCAGAACGACCAGGACACTAGACCAGTAGAACGACCAGGACACTAGACCAGCAGAACGACCAGGACACTGGACCAGCAGAACGACCAGGACACTGGACCAGCAGAACGACCAGGACACTGGACCAGCAGAACGACCAGGACACTGGACCAGCAGAACGACCAGGACACTGGACCAGCAGAACGACCAGGACACTGGACCAGGAGGCTGGACCAGCAGAACGACCAGGACACCGGACCAGCAGAACGACCAGGACACCGGACCAGCAGAACGACCAGGACACTGGACCAGCAGAACGACCAGGACACTGGACCAGCAGAACGACCAGGACACTGGACCAGCAGAACGACCAGGACACTGGACCAGCAGAACGACCAGGACACTGGACCAGCAGAACGACCAGGACACTGGACCAGCACAACGACCAGGACACTGGACCAGCACAACGACCAGGACACTGGACCAGCACAACGACCAGGACACTGGACCAGCACAACGACCAGGACACTGGACCAGGAGGCTGGACCAGAAGAATGACCAGGACACTAGACCAGCAGAACGACCAGGACACTGGACCAGCAGAACAACCAGGACACTAGACCTGCAAAACGACCAGGACACTGGACCAGCAGAACGACCAGGACACTGGACCAGCAGAACGACCTGGACACTGGACCAGCAGAACGACCAGGACACTAGACCAGCAGAACGACCAGGACACTAGACCAGCAGAACGACCAGGACACTGGACCGGCAGAACGACCAGGACACTGGACCAGCAGAACGACCAGGACACTGGACCAGCAGAACGACCAGGACACTGGACCAGCAGAACGACCAGGACACTGGACCAGCAGAACGACCAGGACACTGGACCAGCAGAACGACCAGGACACTGGACCAGCAGGCTGGACCTGAAGAATGACCAGGACACTGGACCAGCAGAACAACCAGGACACTGGACCAGCAGAACAACCAGGACACTAGACCAGCAGAACGACCAGGACACAGGACCAGCAGAACGACCAGGACACTGGACCAGCAGAACGACCAGGACACTGGACCAGCAGAACGACCAGGACACTGGACCAGCAGAACGACCAGGACACTGGACCAGCAGAACGAACAGGACACTGGACCAGCAGAACGAACAGGACACTGGACCAGCAGAACGACCAGGACACTGGACCAGCAGAACGACCAGGACACTGAACCAGCAGAACGACCAGGACACTGGACCAGCAGAACGACCAGGACACTGGACCAGCAGAACGACCAGGACACTGGACCAGCAGAACGACCAGGACACTCGACCAGGACACTGGACCAGGAGGCTGGACCTGAAGAATGACCAGGACCCTAGACCAGCAGAACGCCCAGGACACTGGACCAGCAGAACGACCAGGACACTGGACCAGCAGAACGACCAGGACACTGGACCAGCAGAACGACCAGGACACTGGACCAGCAGAACGACCAGGACACTGGACCAGCAGAACGACCAGGACACTGGACCAGCAGAACGACCAGGACACTGGACCAGCAGAACGACCAGGACACTGGACCAGGAGGCTGGACCAGCAGAACGACCAGGACACTGGACCAGCAGAACGACCAGGACACTGGACCAGCAGAACGACCAGGACACTGGACCAGCAGAACGACCAGGACACTCGACCAGGACACTGGACCAGGAGGCTGGACCTGAAGAATGACCAGGACCCTAGACCAGCAGAACGCCCAGGACACTGGACCAGCAGAACGACCAGGACACTGGACCAGCAGAACGACCAGGACACTGGACCAGCAGAACGACCAGGACACTGGACCAGCAGAACGACCAGGACACTGGACCAGCAGAACGACCAGGACACTGGACCAGCAGAACGACCAGGACACTGGACCAGCAGAACGACCAGGACACTGGACCAGGAGGCTGGACCAGCAGAACGACCAGGACACCGGACCAGCAGAACGACCAGGACACTGGACCAGCAGAACGACCAGGACACTGGACCAGCAGAACGACCAGGACACTGGACCAGCAGAACGACCAGGACACTGGACCAGCAGAACGACCAGGACACTGGACCAGCAGAACGACCAGGACACTGGACCAGCAGAACGACCAGGACACTGGACCAGCACAACGACCAGGACACTGGACCAGCACAACGACCAGGACACTGGATGAGCACAACGACCAGGACACTGGACCAGCACAACGACCAGGACACTGGACCAGCACAACGACCAGGACACTGGACCAGGAGGCTGGACCAGAAGAATGACCAGGACACTAGACCAGCAGAACGACCAGGACACTGGACCAGCAGAACAACCAGGACACTAGACCTGCAAAACGACCAGGACACTGGACCAGCAGAACGACCAGGACACTGGACCAGCAGAACGACCTGGACACTGGACCAGCAGAACGACCTGGACACTGGACCAGCAGAACGACCAGGACACTAGACCAGCAGAACGACCAGGACACTGGACCAGCAGAACGACCAGGACACTGGACCAGCAGAACGACCAGGACACTGGACCAGCAGAACGACCAGGACACTGGACCAGCAGAACGACCAGGACACTGGACCAGCAGGCTGGACCTGAAGAATGACCAGGACACTGGACCAGCAGAACAACCAGGACACTGGACCAGCAGAACAACCAGGACACTAGACCAGCAGAACGACCAGGACACTGGACCAGCAGAACGACCAGGACACTGGACCAGCAGAACGACCAGGACACTGGACCAGCAGAACGACCAGGACACTGGACCAGCAGAACGACCAGGACACTGGACCAGCAGAACGACCAGGACACTGGACCAGCACAACGACCAGGACACTGGACCAGCACAACGACCAGGACACTGGACCAGCACAACGACCAGGACACTGGACCAGCACAACGACCAGGACACTGGACCAGCACAACGACCAGGACACTGGACCAGGAGGCTGGACCAGAAGAATGACCAGGACACTAGACCAGCAGAACGACCAGGACACTGGACCAGCAGAACAACCAGGACACTAGACCTGCAAAACGACCAGGACACTGGACCAGCAGAACGACCAGGACACTGGACCAGCAGAACGACCAGGACACTGGACCAGCAGAACGACCAGGACACTAGACCAGCAGAACGACCAGGACACTAGACCAGCAGAACGACCAGGACACTGGACCAGCAGAACGACCAGGACACTGGACCAGCAGAACGACCAGGACACTGGACCAGCAGAACGACCAGGACACTGGACCAGCAGAACGACCAGGACACTGGACCAGCAGAACGACCAGGACACTGGACCAGCAGAACGACCAGGACACTGGACCAGCAGGCTGGACCTGAAGAATGACCAGGACACTGGACCAGCAGAACAACCAGGACACTGGACCAGCAGAACAACCAGGACACTAGACCAGCAGAACGACCAGGACACAGGACCAGCAGAACGACCAGGACACTGGACCAGCAGAACGACCAGGACACTGGACCAGCAGAACGACCAGGACACTGGACCAGCAGAACGACCAGGACACTGGACCAGCAGAACGAACAGGACACTGGACCAGCAGAACGAACAGGACACTGGACCAGCAGAACGACCAGGACACTGGACCAGCAGAACGACCAGGACACTGGACCAGCAGAACGACCAGGACACTGAACCAGCAGAACGACCAGGACACTGGACCAGCAGAACGACCAGGACACTGGACCAGCAGAACGACCAGGACACTCGACCAGGACACTGGACCAGGAGGCTGGACCTGAAGAATGACCAGGACCCTAGACCAGCAGAACGCCCAGGACACTGGACCAGCAGAACGACCAGGACACTGGACCAGCAGAACGACCAGGACACTGGACCAGCAGAACGACCAGGACACTGGACCAGCAGAACGACCAGGACACTGGACCAGCAGAACGACCAGGACACTGGACCAGCAGAACGACCAGGACACTGGACCAGGAGGCTGGACCAGCAGAACGACCAGGACACCGGACCAGCAGAACGACCAGGACACTGGACCAGCAGAACGACCAGGACACTGGACCAGCAGAACGACCAGGACACTGGACCAGCAGAACGACCAGGACACTGGACCAGCAGAACGACCAGGACACTGGACCAGCAGAACGACCAGGACACTGGACCAGCACAACGACCAGGACACTGGACCAGCACAACGACCAGGACACTGGATCAGCACAACGACCAGGACACTGGACCAGCACAACGACCAGGACACTGGACCAGCACAACGACCAGGACACTGGACCAGGAGGCTGGACCAGAAGAATGACCAGGACACTAGACCAGCAGAACGACCAGGACACTGGACCAGCAGAACAACCAGGACACTAGACCTGCAAAACGACCAGGACACTGGACCAGCAGAACGACCAGGACACTGGACCAGCAGAACGACCTGGACACTGGACCAGCAGAACGACCAGGACACTAGACCAGCAGAACGACCAGGACACTAGACCAGCAGAACGACCAGGACACTGGACCAGCAGAACGACCAGGACACTGGACCAGCAGAACGACCAGGACACTGGACCAGCAGAACGACCAGGACACTGGACCAGCAGAACGACCAGGACACTGGACCAGCAGGCTGGACCTGAAGAATGACCAGGACACTGGACCAGCAGAACAACCAGGACACTGGACCAGCAGAACAACCAGGACACTAGACCAGCAGAACGACCAGGACACTGGACCAGCAGAACGACCAGGACACTGGACCAGCAGAACGACCAGGACACTGGACCAGCAGAACGACCAGGACACTGGACCAGCAGAACGACCAGGACACTGGACCAGCAGAACGACCAGGACACTGGACCAGCAGAACGAACAGGACACTGGACCAGCAGAACGAACAGGACACTGGACCAGCAGAACGACCAGGACACTGGACCAGCAGAACGACCAGGACACTGGACCAGCAGAACGACCAGGACACTGGACCAGCAGAACGACCAGGACACTCGACCAGGACACTGGACCAGGAGGCTGGACCTGAAGAATGACCAGGACCCTAGACCAGCAGAACGCCCAGGACACTGGACCAGCAGAACGACCAGGACACTGGACCAGCAGAACGACCAGGACACTGGACCAGCAGAACGACCAGGACACTGGACCAGCAGAACGACCAGGACACTGGACCAGCAGAACGACCAGGACACTGGACCAGCAGAACGACCAGGACACTGGACCAGGAGGCTGGACCAGAAGAATGACCAGGACACTAGACCAGCAGAACGACCAGGACACTGGATCAGCAGAACAACCAGGACACTAGACCAGCACAACGACCAGGACACTGGACCAGGAGGCTGGACCAGAAGAATGACCAGGACACTAGACCAGCAGAACGACCAGGACACTGGACCAGCAGAACAACCAGGACACTAGACCTGCAGAACGACCAGGACACTGGACCAGCAGAACGACCAGGACACTGGACCAGCAGAACGACCTGGACACTGGACCAGCAGAACGACCAGGACACTAGACCAGCAGAACGACCAGGACACTGGACCAGCAGAACGACCAGGACACTGGACCAGCAGAACGACCAGGACACTGGACCAGCAGAACGACCAGGACACTGGACCAGCAGAACGACCAGGACACTGGACCAGCAGAACGACCAGGACACTGGACCAGCAGAACGACCAGGACACTGGACCAGCAGAACGACCAGGACACTGGACCAGCAGGCTGGACCTGAAGAATGACCAGGACACTGGACCAGCAGAACAACCAGGACACTGGACCAGCAGAACGACCAGGACACTAGACCAGCAGAACGACCAGGACACTGGACCAGCAGAACGACCAGGACACTGGACCAGCAGAACGACCAGGACACTGGACCAGCAGAACGACCAGGACACTGGACCAGCAGAACGACCAGGACACTGGACCAGCAGAACGACCAGGATACTAGACCAGCAGAACGACCAGGACACTGGACCAGCTAGACGACCAGGACACTGGACCAGCAGAACGACCAGGACACTGGACCAGCAGAACGACCAGGACACTGGACCAGCAGAACGACCAGGACACTAGACCAGCAGAACGACCAGGACACTGGACCAGCAGAACGACCAGGACACTGGACCAGCAGAACAACCAGGACACTGGACCAGCAGAACGACCAGGACACTGGACCAGCAGAACGACCAGGACACTGGACCAGCAGAACGACCAGGACACTGGACCAGCAGAACGACCAGGACACTGGACCAGCAGAACAACCAGGACACTAGACCAGCAGAACGACCAGGACACTGGACCAGCAAAACGACCAGGACACTAGACCAGCAGAACGACCAGGACACTGGACCAGTAGAACGACCAGGACACTGGACCAGCAGAACGACCAGGACACTGGACCAGGAGGCTGGACCTGAAGAATGACCAGGACCCTAGACCAGCAGAACGACCAGGACACTGGACCAGCAGAACGACCAGGACACTGGACCAGCAGAACGACCAGGACACTGGACCAGCAGAACGACCAGGACACTGGACCAGCAGAACGACCAGGACACTGGACCAGCAATGTAAATGTACAGGAATTTATATAGCGCAAATCACCAAGCGGTTTCCAAGCGCTTGCTTAGGGAACCCGTCCTGGTATTCCCCTGTGAGATAACCCCGGCAGGGTATCCGCAAGGTGAAAGCCAGGCATCCCGCCGCGAGGGGCCGTTGTGGAGATTAAGCAAGCTATTGCCCAGAGTCGCAGAGTGTGAACATGTGAATTGAGTAGGCACCGGAGCGAGAATTGTCGAGTCCATGGACATTTTAGGTATCAAGACCCCGCCGAGCCGGGAATTGAACCCTGGTCCCGGGCTGACCTCTGCTTCCAGGTCTGCCTCCTCTAACCAGTGAGCCACACTTCTCCAGCAGAACGACCAGGACACTGGACCAGCAGAACGACCAGGACACTAGACCAGGACACTGGACCAGGACACTGGACCAGGAGACTAGACCAGCAGAATGACCAGGACACTGGACCAGCAGAATGACCAGGACACTGGACCAGCAGAATGACCAGGACACTAGACTAGCAGAATGACCAGGGCACTACACCAGCAGGATGACCAGGAGGCTGCACCAGGACAATGGGCAGGAGAATGACCAGGAGAATGTCCAGGAGCCTGGACTAGCAGAATGACCAGGAGCCTGGACCAGCAGAATGACCAGGAGCCTGGACCAGCAGAATGACCAGGAGCCTGGACCAGCAGAATGACCAGGAGACTGGACCAGCAGAATGACCAGGAGCCTGGACCAGCAGAATGACCAGGAGACTGGACCAGAGGAATGACCAGGAGCCTGGACCAGGGAAATTACAAGGAACCTGGCCCAGGGGAATGACCATGAGGCTGTACCAGGAGAATGACCAGGAGGCTGCACCAGGAGAATGACCAGTAGCCTGGACCAGGGAAATGACCAGGAGGCTGGTCGAGGGAAATTACCAGGAACCTGGCCAGGGATTGACCAGGTGCCTGGACCAGGAGAATGACCAGGAGGCTGGACTAGCAGAATGACAAGGAGGCTGGACTAGCAGAATGACAAGGAGGCTGGACTAGCAGAATGACAAGGAGGCTGGACTAGCAGAATGACCAAGAGACTGTACCAGGAGCCTGGACCAGGGAAATGACCAGGAGGCTGGTCCAGGGAAATTACCAGGAACCTGGAAGGGATTGACCAGGTGCCTGGACCAGGAGAATGACCAGGAGGCTGGACTAGCAGAAAGACAAGGAGGCTGGTCCAGCAGAATTACCAGGAGCTAGAAGAATGACAGGAGCCCGGACCAGCAGAATGACGACTCCCGCCAAAAGAAATGGGTACGGCAATCCAGAGGAAGAGGAAATCAAAAAAGCAAGGTCTACAGACATAAAACTAACATTCAACGACAATACCCAGCAGAAGGATGCTATGCTGCCCAAGTGGAACAATAAAGGATATTTTACATTTCCCTCTAAATGCAAACTATCTCTATTAAATCTAAATGATTTTGCTCTCCCTCGTGTTAATTTGGCCGCACAAATATTGAACAATAGATACAATTTTATGAGGCAGATGCTAGGCCTTACACCTAGCACGCCCCATGCCCCCTTACGCCTGGACCTAGGAATCAGACCAATCGCGGACGAGATTGGACTTAGGCCATTAAGCTTTTGGCGCAGATTGTGGGTGACCCCGGAATTAGCTGTCTACCAGTCAGAGTTGGAGTTATTAAGTCTCCCGGGTCTGGGCAAAATACCATGGTTTCTCTACTTAAAGGACATATGCTCTAGGCTTGGCAGACCTACTTTATGTAACCCTGAGGAAATGTGCCCAGTAATCTCAAGTCCAGAATTGGTAAGAGCCTATAGGTCACACAAATTAGCAGTTATTCAGGGGGATGCAGCCCTAGGACATCTGACAGCTGATTTTTTAAGATTAAAAGACGAGTATCTGATTGAGCCCTTTCTGGATGATATTCAACCAACCTTGGCTAGGAAACTATATATCCAGTTCAGAAAAGGGACCTTGCCGCTTTGTGCCTTCACTAACAAATGGCTAAAAGTCACATCCCTTGGGTGCCCTGCCCACAATTGTGTGGAAGAGTCTGAGCTTCATGGTTTTTTCTGTCCAGGCTATAAACCAGTCAGACAGCGCTGGCTCATCCCACTCTGCAGGAACTTAGGGGTTATGCATTGTGAGGCGGCATTTAGAGTCCTGAAGTATGACACCTATGTACCCATCGTATTTGCTGTATCCCGATTTTTAAACGCTATGTGGCGAAGTCATAAGTTGTTGATAAACTCTCCACATTGCAAAAAAAAATGCCCATAGTTTACCCACCCATTTCTTTTTAATCTTTTAACTTATCTTTTATTTGCCTCCAATGTTTTAATAATTAAGTTTACGGATGAATTGAGATTTTACCTGGAAAAAATTGTATGTGCTCCCGTTTATGGCCCTAGTGCCTCCACACAGGGAAATAGACATGGTAGCCGGTTGAGGACGCGCTAAAGGCATGAACTCCACAAATCTACCACCCTGTGATTACTGTGATGTAGTCTAATGCTGCTAAATTTCTAATCAGTGTACCTATTTTTGGTAAACTGGTCTATGCTATGCATTATTTTTATCTGTGTGAACTCTTTTTAGTCATCTACTTTTTATGGTCTATATCAACCGAAATAAAGTTTGTTGGAATGGGATGGAATATTCTTAAGAAGAAACACAAATCCAAAGATCTAAATGATAGGGTAATCAAGAAGGCAAAGAAACACACCAAAATGGAAGCAAAAAGGGTGAAGGACCTGAAAAACAATATAATTTACTCCACAGAGTATACTGTGGGTAAATAAGTAAGACCAAATCACACAAAAATTTAATTTGGCAAAGGAATGCCATCCCCACAGCTGAATGTCAATTTATATGTATGCGACAATCAGATCAGAGGGAATGCTTCTAACACCAGTGATTACCAGTGAAGTGGATCTGTGTTTCTCAGCAGAATACCGCACCACCTTAACACAACGGGCTGGTGACCCTGTACCTGGATTTTCTTGGTGCTGAACACAGGTCCAGATTTTACTGGACGGAAAATCCATCTAGTAAAATCAGTTAGATCAGACACTGGAGAAGCGGGCACAAGTGCAGATAAGACCACAGTTGAACCCCTTCTATAGCACAGATGACCCAGGATGGCTCCCCCTGCTTAGCTCCATCCTCTCCTGCCCACTGACACCCACACCTGATCCTCAGCCCTCTGCTCCCATTTACAACTTGCTGAGAGCCGGTGGTAAATGAGGACGGTCATCCACATGAATCAGGAATTCCATGGGTAATTTGCCTAGGAAAACCCGATCAGCAAGGTTAATCCCCATTCTGCTGGCATTAAGTCGCACTCCTAAAGTGCTGGGGAGGTGTTTATGGGTGGAGCGTTAGCACCACTCTACTACCATGCAACTCGCAATCAGGGCCTATGTAGCAGAACGATTAGGAAAGGAAGGTCTCCATGGATTTTCAACATTCTCAGAGGGACAACTGATATAGATCACAGTCAATCCAGGCTTGGAATGCCTGCACTAATATCTTCTCCCTGGCAGTCACAACTTAGCTGTAAGTACTGCAAAGGTAATAGGTCCCTACATCTGGGCATTCATTATAGCCAAACAGAGGTAGCCAAAGGGACCTCACACCCAATGACCACAGGGCTACACTTGTTAGGAGTGGCCGGTAGCAACATCACATCCAGGCGACACAGACCCCACCCATGCTACATACAACAGGTACACAGCACAGAATCAAAGAAAGAACCCTAGCGATTGGGTGCTGAGGAGATTTATGTAGTATACGTACAAATCCAACTGTTTGAAGTAGTTGAAAACCAAGTTTATTCCAGATAAGAGAGAGTGACAAAGGCTTGACTAAGTCAGCCGCAATAAAATTGTCATGTCGCCAACTGTTCTTAACTGCCCGTTCCATTACCCAGGCATTCTCCCCCATGTGCTCAGTAGCAACATCATGCGACTGGGAGAACGCCAACATGACACATCTTCCCTTTTTATACATTGATAAGGAACAGAAGGTAAAACGCAGATGCTTAAGGCCATACAAAAATACCGAGGAATACAATTTAAACATACAATCGAGAAAAGGATTATAACAACGGTACAAGCTACCACATCATCACACTACAAGTAAGAGAACTCTGTAATAATGCATAGAAAGGCGTTGTAAGAAAGTGACTCCGTATATACTGCACCAAAGTAAGGTACAGTGTGCACAGACTCCACAGTCCCCAGTGGTTTGGCAGAGGTTAAAGTTAGATATAACCTTACTCTCTAAAGTGGTAGCTTAGTCGAGCAGTAAGGCAGTATCAGAGGACAGTGTAAAGCATTTGTTGTACACACCCAGTCAGCAAATGGTCTCACACACTCAAGAACTGAATTCTAGGCCAATTGTTTTGTGTATAAAAATATATTGTTGTTTTATTTTAGAAACACAAGTAGGTATAAAAATACTTCCTCACAATGAGATGTTGCAATTGAATACTTTCAAATAGCAATAGACTTTAGAATGCAATAGATGCAGTTGTTGCAATATGCAACAAACTTAACACAATAAGAACATTGAGCTCAATGGTAATTTTAAGTAAATGCAATATCAATTACTTTGCATGGGTTTTTCTTACTCAGGGCTGGATCCTGGATTCAGCCCTGGGGCATCTCCTGTAAACAGTTGAAAGAAGTCGTTTTTGTTACACAGGCAATTTTTAAGGAATATTTGTATGTTCCAAACCAGGCAATGTTATCCTAAGGGAGAAAATCAGGTTATCGAAAAATCACAGTTGTAATTACTTTTTAGGGTCAGTGCTGGGCACAAAGATCCTTTTTAGAGCAACAGTGGTCCCATGCATTTGGGAATACACAAACCAATAAATATAGACAGAATCAAATCTATATTAGGAGCGACATGTCCAGCCGGACAGAGGTCTTTCAAGTTTACTCGATACACAATGAATCCATACATAGAGAGTACCTTCCACAATACACCAGTGTGGTACACAAGCCTGTGCCCAACACTAACGGATCAGATACAGAAGGTAGATTTAAGAACATAAAAGGGCTTTTCAAGGCAAACAAACGTTTTCTGTTTCAAATCCAAATATACAGAAGTGTCAAACAAGGCACCATTACATTACATAGAATTCAAGTTTTGTATAAGGTGCCAGACAGGTCGACGGCGTTTCGGCCCCCCTATTAAATCATGGGGACCATCATCAGGACATACAGTAATTGCCTTAACGTTATTTAGCCTCTAGTTACCAGGACAATGCAATGGTACTAGACCAACAGGGAGAGTTGGCCTGTATTCACACCAGCAGCCCAGAGTCAGGATGCGGTTCGCCGCGTTACAATTACGTAATCGGGCGGGGCCAGGGTAGTGCCGGGTTAGTCGGCGACAAGTTATCGGTTTTCGGGTAAGTACTCGACTGGCAGAGTTAAGGTTCTGGGGTAAGACTCAGGGGTCTTCCAGGGTCAGGTAGGTACAGTAGTTACACCCTCAGCGGCACAGGGGCAGCCGGGTGCAGAGAGAGTAGGCCCAATGTTAGCCTATGGCTGTTATGGGGCCATTGGTGTGTGGCTGCTAGCAGGCAGGCCACGCGGCTGTGGGAGCTGAGCTCCTGCTCACTTACACAGGGCAAGTGGGGAAGTAGAATAGAACAGATGTTGCACTTCCAATGGCACTCGGGCGGCTGGGTGCAGGGTGCTTTTGGGTCGTCGGCGCCCAATGTATTTCAATGGGAAAGCTGCAAGATGAACAAAGGCTGCAAGCTCGGGGACGGAGATTCTTCAGGTGCGACCACCACTTCAAGAGGTAAGTTGGGAAGCTGCAGGTTAGGTAGACACCCAGGAGTTGGGCACAGGGGGCCATGGGGCGTCGGGTGCCTTTTGGTGACGGGAAATCTTACCCTCAGCTGGTCATGGTTGGAGGGGTCCCTGGTTGTGAGGCTTCAGGCATAGTCAGGAGCGTAGAGGAGGGTCCTTGGGTGCTGGATTCTGGGTCACAGTTGCCGGGGGGACGTCCTCGTGGTCTTTGTTCACTCAGGCACAGGCCGGGCTCGGCGGGTGCAGAGTGTGCTGGATTCGCGGTTCCTGACTGGCACCAGGGGTTGTAGATCTTTGAGCAGAATCACTCGTGGGAGTCCCAGTCTTTGGATGAGCAAGAGAGTCAGGTCCTCCGGGGTTTTCGAGGTTGTGGACCACAGAAGACGCCGGGGTTTAGCAGGAGCAGGTTCGGGGTCGACGGGCCGGGGCCAATTCAGTTGGTGTCGTCCTCTTGTTAGCAGCTGCACTGCAGGTCTTCTTCTTCTTGATCATCTTTGTAGTTTCGGGATTGGGATCTGAGGAAGGAAGGTTCAGGGTGCCCATAAATACTAAATTTAGGGGCGTTACAGGTAGGGGAAGGTCAGGGACCAACGGGTCCCTTCCCTGGGGTGAGTAAACCCCCTACCCTGCCACATTCAAGTGGGAGGTGGACAGGAGCCTGTCCCTGATTGGGTAGGGCTCTCCATCCTCAAGATGGCGAGAGCCCGGAGTTGTGCTTCACCTCGCCTTCCCCACCTGAGGGGTGGGGTTGGCAGAGGCTAGCACACCCCCTTTCCTCACTTAGGTTTTCCCACCTGTCTTCCCGCCAGTGGGGGTCAGAACCGGTGGGGGCCAGTTGCTGAGTACAGCAAGTGGCCTGGAGAAGCTCACAAAGGCAGCATGCCTTTGAAGCTCCCCTTGCCCATCCTGGGGGCAGGGGGCCTAGCACCTCGCCCCAGGATGTGCATTGTTGCAGGCCCACGAGAGCGCATGGCTCTCTACCCAGGGGTCCAGCAACATGTCTGCTGGGTGGCAGCCTAGGCAGTCTCTCAGTCAGGACACAGGTTGTGGGTTAATTTCAGGGAGCAACTCTAAGTTGCCGTCTGTCGTGCATTTTACATTAAATCCCACACTGGCAACAGTGTGGATTTAATGGCCTGAGAAGTTTGATACCAAACTTCTCAGTGTTCAGTGTAGCCAACATGGTGTTCTGGAGTTTGTGATGACGACCTCCCAGCACCATATACTCTGAATGGCAGCACTGCACTTACAGTGCCGAATGGACCTGGGTACTGTAGGAGTACAGGGCTCATGCACCTGTACCCACACCACTGGCACCCGGCACCCAGCTAGAGGGGTGACTCAGGTATGCCTGGGCAGTGTGTTGTGGGCATGGTACACAGGGAAGTGTGCCAGTCTGATTCTTTGTTTTGTTCTGCACCTAGACAAACAGACTGCATGGCACTGTGTGTGTGTCAGGGTACAGGGCCTCTAAGGGTGGCACAATAAGTGCTGCAGCCCTTAGGGGTCTTCTCTGGTCACAGTGCCCTGGGTACCTATGGTACAATTTACCAGGGGCTGATCTTTGGCCAGAGATGCCAATTGGGTTAGTTTTTAGGGAAATAACACAGGCCCTGGGAACCCGAATGGCAGGGATCCAGGGCACACCAAGGAAAAGTGCATCAGTTATCAGGCAAAAAGTGTGGGGGGGGAGCGTTACTGTAACAGAAACCCACTTTCCTACAGGCGTGCCACCAGAATATTAACCAACAATGTAATCATTATACTTGACAGGCAATTTCACCAATCTACCGAGATGCATACCTTTCACTCCGCCTTCCACATCCGATACTCTGGATTTCCAGCAGCAACGGTGGCTCACATACATCACTGGAAACACAGCACTTCCCATGTGTACCATCAGTTTGTGTTCCATCTCTTGGCACCAAAGGACTCCCATCTCTTACTCCCCATTGGGATTGGTCCCTGTACTCGTATTATCCAAAACTATCCGAATTCTAAATCCATGCACTCAAAGGAAGGGCACAGCCCCCTCTTCCATGACAAGATTTTGTTGCATTTGGCCAGCTTGCTGAAATGTCAAACCATACCATCTTCCAATTCAGCAGAACAAACAACGACCTTCCTCACTCTCAATGGTTCTGAAAAATGGCTTCTGACTTTCCTAACCATCCTGCAAGATCTGACCCGCACCCACTCCCTTTCACACAAGGGTACCATTTTGGCACCCCTCTTGTCAAAATACTCCTTGTACGTGCTGCAGTGTTTCCCAAGATTAGTTCTGACAACCTCTGGCCACCATTTGCACTACAATTCCTGAGGCATAAAGCCGAATTGCCTCTAGTGAAAGGATCTCTACCCATCAAAATGTTAAAAGGGCTGTACCTATTTACCGTGGGTGTGATGCTATATGCCCAGACCAACTTATTATGTTCCAGCTTCAATTCTTACAAGCATTGATAGCTGCCTGAACACTGCCCATGATGACTGTTGAGCCCCTCAACAGCACCATTACAGCTGGGATGTAACACAGGAGTTTTCTTTTCCTTGATTCCATTCCTTTTAAAAAAACAAGTAAACTTCTCAGCAACAAATGGTGGTCCATTATCACTCAAAAGTGACTTGGGGATGCCCTTTCTCAAAAATACAGTTTCTAAAAACTAAACAATACTGGCAGCATAAGTAGTCCCACAGACACTCAACTCAGGCCATTTAGAATACATGTCAAACAATACCAAAACATATTTGGGCATGCCCCTACCATTCAACACGGGACCCATAATATCAATACCTAAGTCTTCGGACGGACCTGAAGGTATTTCTCTAGTGCTCAAGGGCGGTCTCAGCACAACTACAGACTTATCACCATTGATACAATATTCACACTTTGACACATTTCTCCATAGCAGTGTCCATACTGCGCCACCAATACGAATTTGCAAGTCTACTCCTAGACTTAACAATGCCTTGATGAGCCTCCTGTGTCATATCCAGTATTTTCTTCCGCAGGCCCTGTGGTGGAATTACTCTATTGTTCCTTAAAAGGAATCCTGAACCCAAGATAGATATTTCACCTCTGAGTTTCCAAAAACTCTTACATTCTTCTTCAATAATTTTTTTGTCTGGCCAATCCTGCAATGTATAATCTTTGACATTGCTCAAAGTAGAGTCCTTCTTGTCACCAATTTCCCAATCAGCCTCAGCTATATTCCTAGGATCACATTCCACGCTTGCAACACTGTACCCATGCCACTCACACACTTCATTACCATCTCCTTGTAATGGCGATCTGCTGAGGTAGTCTGCTACTCTGTTCTTTTTCCCTGGGATGTACTCAACATTATACGTGTGATAAAGTAAGCAAAGGGACATTCTAGCTATATGGGAAGAGGCAATGCTTGACCCTCTGTGGTAAAAACTTCACCAGTAGCTTGTGGTCCGTCCGTATCATGAGCTCTTTACCCCACACAGACTGTATGAACCTTGTTGTGGCCAACATACAAGCTAACATTTCCTGTTTAATTACAGAATATTTTTCTATCGGGGAGGTCAAGGATCTCGAAGCAAAAGGAATTAAGCTTTCTAACCCATCACTTGAAATCTGGGACAGGACTGTACCAAGTCCTTTACTGCTGGAGTCAGTGGTAATCACCGTTTTAGCTCTAGGATCAAATCCTTGTCAGGGCATTGCCTCACAAATGCAAAGTTTAACTAGTTCAAATTGCCTTTGACACACTTCCCTCCGTTTAAGCACTTGACTAGTATGTAGGAGTTGCATCAGGTGATACGTTTTCTCTGGAAATCCTTCAACAAATTTGGCGTAAAATTCGGCTGAGTCCAAAAATGATCTCACTTCATCTTTACTTGAACGGGCCGGGGAATCCCTAATAGACTCCAATTTTTTGGGGGGTGAGTGATACCACTACCACACATCTCCTGCCCTAAGTATGTCACTGATTGTTTCCCAAATTTACACTAGTCTACCTCGGCAGTCAACCCATAGGCTTTACATTTTTCTAAGACCCCATAAAGCCTACGCTTGTGTTCCTGCCCATAATCAATAGGTCATCCTGGAAGTAGGCTACCCCCGGGAGGTCTTTATAAAGTCTATGCATGAGTCTTTGGAAGACTGCAGCTACTGTGGCGTCCGCATGGCATGAGAATACATCTGAAACACCCTACTGGCATTATAAACGAAGTTGAATCTATGCTGTCCAAAAGTAAGGTCACTTGGTGGTACGCTATTGCTAAATCTATTGTAGAGAACCACTTGATACCTTTGGTCAAGGCCAGCAATTCATTTATGTTGGGCAGCGGGAACTTGTCCACTACGATATTTTTAACTGAGGTCCCTCAAATCTATACATAACCTCAATTTACCGCTCCCCTTCCTAGCCACCACAAGTGGTGCCATCCACTCTACACACTCCACTGCCTCTATAATCCCATTACATTCTAATTCCTCAAGTAGCTTGTTACTTCTTCTCTCACACTGTAAGGAATATTCCTCACCTTATGGGAAACGGGTACGGCATCCTTCTTTAACCCAATTTTATGAACAAAGTTCTTAAGATTCCCAATTCTGCCTGAAAACACCTCTGGATGTGGTCTCTTAAGCTTGCCTACAAAACACAACTCAGTGTCCTCTACTCCTAGTACTTGGTCCACGCTGTTGGGGGTTTAATGTAATGTTCAAGTCTTTTTGATCTAACCACCCCAACACCGAAGGACCAACCTCAGACACATATAGTTTTCCCACTGTCACTCTACTTTTGAATATAAAAGGGAACACACAATATCCACACATTGGTATTTTCTCACCCTTGAAGGTGATTGGGTGGATGTCTGAATCAATTGGTTACATCTCCTCTACATTCACAAATTTACTTTCCCATACAGCTCTGTTCACAATGGTAAATGGTGAGCCAGAGTCTGCTGTAAAGCTAATCGACACACCTCCAATTTCTACGTTGCACAATGGTTTGTTCCTTGCAAAATTGCCTAAGTTCTTTGTGGCTCAAATTGTATTAAGGACACTATATTTATGTCTATGTTGTTCCTTCATCCCAATATGTAATGTTTTTGTTGCCACATGTCTGGTTTTTTGTCATATGTTGTTTCCATGTATACCAGCACTTTTTGTCTTCAGCATAATTGTTTTTAGATAGGTTTTTGTACTACATGTAATAAATAATACTCTTTTTTGATATTCATAATACTGTCTACAGGGCTTCTTTACTCACTTTTTTATGGTATTTTTCCACTTCTTATCTTGGATATGTTAGACCGCATATAGTCTTGGTTGCTTTCTTTCCCTGAACCTATTGTTAGATGTATTAGCTGATTGTCCCGGGTTCGGGGTTTTCGGACAGCCCCTGTGGTTGTTAATGATAGGTTCAGAACGGGGCACTCGATGCACAGGATCCCCACCTTTTCCTCTTCTTGGTTGGCATCAGACTGTTCAGAGTATGACTTACTACCCACCAATTTAAACACACTGCATACCTTTGTTTTTCTTCCTGCACACCTTGGCAACTCAGTAGGTGTGACATGTAGTTGCGACATAACACAAAGTTCTTTTTTTTAAACTTATATTAGTGGATGTGATTGTCCACCAGTCCTCTTAGTTTAATCATCAAACTGGGTTTTTGGGAATTTAAGTAAAGGTTTAGAGTTGCCTACAACGAAAAATGCACCATTTTGATAACCTGTACACTCCAATAAGAAAAGGAAACAGTGCTTGGTCATGTAATGAAGGCTATCTCTCTCGTCTCTGAACTCTATGTTCTTGCCATATACAGCAATATATTAAAGATAATAAAAGTCAGCGACTTTACCCTCAAGTAGTGGTGACCACAGATGAAGCAACTCTTTGAATCTTTGATGTGAAACAGGGAGGAGAATTTCGAAAAACATGGTGGATGATGGAGTTCTATGTGACCTCTTGTTATCGGGGACCAATTATACGATTTAAGATGTGAGGGTGTGGTTGAATGGTGCCAGTGGCTTCAGTGTGGTCATGGTCAGTTGGGACTTGGGGTGCTAGCACCGCTGGCAAAATGAATAGAGGCGAATGGTCAGCAACTGTCCAACTTAGAGTGAAGAGGTACTGTCTTTCCATTCCGTTGCCACGGTAAAGCCTGTGACCCTAGTGGGGCTCGCAGGTCATCCACATAGGGTCAAAGGATAAATAGGCAAAGGATGTGCTTCTCCCCTTATTGTGCAACCATCTTTAAAAACCTTCCTCATAGAGGCCTGCTCTTAGATTTAGTCTGACATTTAAAGTTGCAAGTCAACGGCAGTGGACATTTTACAGCATTAGTTGTGAAAATGTAGTTTCTGGAGGGAGCATGCAGGATAAAAATCAAGATATATGTCTGCATCAATAAAATAGAAATTACTAATCTGCTTCCAGCACTTATTGAGGAGACCTGTAATTGCTACTGAGGTCTGGGACTGCCACACCTAGCCTCGTCTCAGCTGTGATTGCACAGCACCCCATTAGCATTCTGGCATCACTGTTGTGTCGTGATAGTACTATAAGAGCATCAGCTGTGCTACGAGTGTTTAACCTTATGGTCCACCAGTACTCCACATTAATTCAGAACAGTTCTTACCAAAGCCTAAAAGTGGTTCAATTATTCCACAAGTGGAAGGCAGTGAGGAGTCACACATAAAACTACAGTAACTTAGCACTTACCTGGCCTGACCAATTCACTGAAGAGTGGAAGCAGGAAACATGGGTCATATAGGTTGTGGCAGTCCTTCACAGTTTCATCTGTAAATAACATCCTGTCCTCTTCCTAAAAGGTATATACAGAAAACAGCAAGTAAGAATAAACTGATCAAAGGAAAGGCTGCACTGAAGTTATAAAAAAGACATTTTCTTATGTGCATACCATTTGGCTAAGTGAAGAGATAAACATAGTGATACTGTGTTTTGAGCACATTCGCAATACCAGAACAGAAGTTCCACAATTCCATGCCAATAAGGAACCAGAGCAATGGCAGTCTTACATAGAAAGATGATGGGATAAGATGCCCCAAGGATCACATGAGGTGGAATTTCAGAATCTTTTTATTTCACAGTCTGCAACTCATCAAATTTCTATAGGCAGGGCATTCCAATGGTGGGAAGCGAGCAAATAGGAGGAACAAAATCAACACAGGAGCTCTTGGATTATTGGATTATTGGCACAATGATAAGTTTGTAATTTAAGGGTGTATTTGCGCTGAATTTATGGCAGTTGTGATGTAAGGTGAAGGACTATCGGTGAACAACACGGTAGACGAATTCAAATAGTAGATGGGAAAACTTGTATAAGTAGGGGTCTGTAATATGGAGCTAGTAGTGGAGTGGATTTAAAGACTACATTGCTGAAAGGGATATAGAAGGTAAGGGATCAAGGTGAAGGGGTTGCCTTGTTTTAGGCATAAGGTTACAAGTTTTCAAAGTTGTTCAACGACAGAGATGGGAGTGTGTCCACTGCGCGCGGGTCTGATTTAATCGATGAGAACCTGCCCTTAATGACAGGGATGTGGGGAAATAATTTTTGAACAAATTAATTTGTGCAATGCAGTGGTGACAAAGTGCTTTGGATAAAAAGGCTATGTGAGCTGGGTAAGGTGTAGAAAAAGTTACTTACTTGTAACTACTGGTCTCCCACTTTTGTATCTTTCATATCTATATGACAAGGCTTTCATGTTCATAAACGACAGCTGCATTTCTGTGTTGTGTCTAAGAGAGAGTACATGACACAGGCTGCATTGGTTTTGCACACATTTGCTTTTGTGCCACATTATATTTTCACACAGAACCTGCAGTTGTTTTCTTGGTCTGTTCTTTCCTGGGATTTGGGCCGAAGAGCAGACAAGGTCAAATAACAATGTCCCTGGCTATTTTGTTCAGGTCAGGCACTTACACCTAGACATAACACAGAAATGCAGCTGTTTATGAACATGTAAACCTTGCTATATAGCAAGTGTTGTATAATTTTTATTTTGTTATGTGTATATTAATTCAACCAAGCAAAAGATTTCTAATCTAATAAGCTGGTCTGCACACAGGTGAGCTACTCAGAGGTAGCTGGAGAGCTACAGTAGCTCATGACCTACTGGTTGGAGACCCCTGCTATATAGTCATGTATAGTAATGTAACAGAGAAATATATTTTCTGAGCGAAGATCACAACTTTATCTATTAAAAGTTAATCTGTGCATGCTCAGGTACGGGGTCCGCTATTAAACCCAGAGATCATTGCTGTATAATCAGTTTGCTTCCGTAGAATGGGAGTGGGATTAGGCTATTCTGTCATAATATGACAGGGCTTTTTATGATATAGGGCCAATTGACAATGCTGATTGTATTTTTGCTAGGATTTTTTTTCTGAATATGGCGCACATACTGCATTCTAGAGCACAATAGTTTATATAAATATTTCAAACTTCCTTTGTGTCTCGGTCATCTCTTATTGTGGACAAGTAGGAGTTTGTGAGCGAAAGGGGGGGCCCTGTTACTGCGATCTCTGAGAGAGTTGGGAGTGCTGTGTTCTGGGGTGTTGATTCACTTGTCTCTCTGTATATGAGTAAGAGGGCAAGAGAGACACTATAGCTAGCCGGACTCGGGCTCATGGTACTGAGGTGGTATGGTGACTCAGTCCCTATCTACTAATGTTCTATGGTCCCAAGCATAGTTCTGTTCCTGAGCAGAATCCCAGCAACATGCATCTTTCATAGATTCACATGTCTGAATAATTCCCATCACAAGGATGGAAATCCTCTATAGTGAAGAGAAACACAGCAGTGCCCCATACACTTAAATAACATTTAGAAGAGACAAAGTATATGCATTACACTCACCTCATTATGTGGCCGGGCCTCTGAATAATATGGTGAGAGGACTCAGAGCTCAAACTCCCCTCTGAGGCTGAGCAGATTTTCATAGTCGCCAACAGAGCATGGTAGGAAACTACTGGGCAGGTGAGTGGGTGCCATGCAAATCTATGAAAGATACCTAACGTGGAGAACTGTAGTTATTGGTAAGTAATCTTTTGTTCTCTGGCTTCACCCTGTTACTTCCCGATCTGCCTTCACAGTCCCTGGATGCCACAACCTTTGCTCATAAAGAGGGCACTTGGCATTGTCTGGAGAAGTCAACAGGTAGGAAGGAGAGTGGGCACTCCAATTGTTAAAGGCCAGCTGCTGCTGTCACTTATCTATCAGGCTTTCAACATGCTCAATGTCTGCTTGATATTATGGAGAAGAACCTAAACCCACAAAGAGCTTGAACTTAGTGAGGCAACACTGGTGATCTTGTTCTGTCTTGCTTGTTCACAGTAGTGGTCGCTTGTATTAAGAAGGGGCGGGTGGAGGGGGAATACACAAAAAAAGAATAAACATATAAAAAATTATACTTGCCTCTTCCGACAGCCATCACCTTCCTCCCGATCCCCTCTGCCCAGACTTCCAAAAACTGCTGCACAGTGCGCTGGCTCCGAGCTCCCAATTCCCAATAGTATTCCCAGCATGTGAGCAGTGCTGGGATTGGTCCGAGTGCCTCGGTTTGGCGCTCAGACATATACTGGGAGCCTGTGTTGGTTTCTCCACCCAGGTGTACAACACAGCTAGGTGGAAAAAAGCTAAGTGCACATGATGGTTTGGCCGGCCAAACCATCATGATCACTTAGCACTGCCCACCACTCCCCCCTCCACCCTGGTGCTGCAGCGTCAGTATGGGAGGCCACGCCCCTCCCCAGGGACCTGCAGGGCTAAAAATAAAATGATAATTAACATGTTTTATTATCCTTTTATTTTTGTGGTTTGCCTCTGCTGGCTTTCAACTGGTGGTGGTGGTGGGGGGTAACGACAATCCTCCGCCATAACGGAGGAGCCAGCCCTGCTTGTTCATATAATAAAGGCTGTTCTTGGCCGTCTGGGGTACAAAGGTATTCAGAGCCTGTATCACCTTTCTTAACTCCAACTTGTTTATGTGAAAACATGTCTGTTCTACAGAATAAGGGCCGCTGGTGGAAAGTCCTTGAAGATTAGCTCAGCCACAGAGGGATTCATCCATGTTCAGATGGAACTAAGACTCTTCCAAGGTAAATAAATGTATGTGTCTTGTAAAGCGCACTGCTGCCCTGAGGCGTCGTGGCGCTGTAGACCGCTGGGGAACCCGTCCTGGCTATCCCTGTGAGATGGTCCCTACTGGGTATCTCCAAGGTGAAACCAGGCATCCCCGGCGAATGTGGGGGGCCGTTGTAGAGATGAGGCAAGCTAATGCCCAGAGTTGCCGAGTGTGATCCCTGGTTAGAGTAGGCACCGAGGCGAGAATTATCGAGTCCGCTGACCCTGGTCCACGACCCTGCCGGGGATTGAACCCTGGTCCCGGGCCATTCTCTGCTTCCGGGTCTGCCGCCTCTAACCAGTGAGCCACACCATACTCCACAAGGTTAAGACACGTTCTTCAAAGATCTTGTGTCGATCAGCCCACCACATCAGGGTGTGTCTGGTTTTGGAAATCAATGTTTCCTCAGTGGTTCTCCACTCATTTCCACTCAAATTCCAATTGCTCCTGGAGGGGACACATATGTGCACAGCACATAGGGAGAAGACGGATACAAGCTGGAACTGGCTGAAGTGGTGAACAGTTTGGAGCTGCAGGCTGTGTGTAGTAGACGGTGCAGAATTTCTATAATGTGCTTAAGTGAGTCCAGGAAATCTGAAGGAACCTATGATAAGGGAGGTTGTGAAAAGGCAGGTTAGCCACTGTAGTCTAAAGGATGTTGTTGGTCATTTTCAGAGTCAGTAGGCATTAGATTTACATCCAGGTCATCAGGATCCATAGCCTAATCATCAAGTTTGTTGCCGCTTTGAGAGCCTTCAGACCTAAGATGGGCACTTCATGTACACAGTTCAAGCGATGCCACATCAAATACACCAGCACACATGGTTTTGAACCTTTGCTTCTGCTAGTAAAAGTGTTGCATTTAAATGGTGCTGCAAAGATAGGAGTTTGGCAATATATTTATAAAATGCATTATGGGGAACTTTCCCAGAGTCAGGGATACATTAAGGATCAATGGACAACTCCTCAGTTAACTAAACCCACTACAGGGAACTATGCAGGGCTGCCTTTTTCCACCACATATAAACTTTGTGAATTTTTCACCTCAATGTAAACGATCTTGAATTGTATCCATTAGCTTATATTCTTATATCCTCTCTAGCTAGGTTCAAGCGTTACAAATAACTACATAAACAAACATACAAAAACTGGTATTGACAATCCTCCGCCATAACGGAGGAGCCAGCCCTGCTTGTTCATATAATAAAGGCTGTTCTTGGCCGTCTGGGGTACAAAGGTATTCAGAGCCTGTATCACCTTTCTTAACTCCAACTTGTTTATGTGAAAACATGTCTGTTCTACAGAATAAGGGCCGCTGGTGGAAAGTCCTTGAAGATTAGCTCAGCCACAGAGGGATTCATCCATGTTCAGATGGAACTAAGACTCTTCCAAGGTAAATAAATGTATGTGTCTTGTAAAGCGCACTGCTGCCCTGAGGCGTCGTGGCGCTGTAGACCGCTGGGGAACCCGTCCTGGCTATCCCTGTGAGATGGTCCCTACTGGGTATCTCCAAGGTGAAACCAGGCATCCCCGGCGAATGTGGGGGGCCGTTGTAGAGATGAGGCAAGCTAATGCCCAGAGTTGCAGAGTGTGATCCCTGGTTAGAGTAGGCACCGAGGCGAGAATTATCGAGTCCGCTGACCCTGGTCCACGACCCTGCCGCGTCGGGGATTGAACTCTGGTCCCGGGCCATTCTCTGCTTCCGGGTCTGCCGCCTCTAACCAGTGAGCCACACCACACTCCACAAGGTTAAGACACGTTCTTCAAAGATCTTGTGTCGATCAGCCCACCACATCAGGGTGTGTCTGGTTTTGGAAATCAATGTTTCCTCAGTGGTTCTCCACTCATTTCCACTCAAATTCCAATTGCTCCTGGAGGGGACACATATGTTCCAGAGCACATAGGGAGAAGACGGATACAAGCTGGAACTGGCTGAAGTGGTGAACAGTTTGGAGCTGCAGGCTGTGTGTAGTAGACGGTGCAGAATTTCTATAATGTGCTTAAGTGAGTCCAGGAAATCTGAAGGAACCTGTGATAAGGGAGGTTGTGGAAAGGCAGGTCAGCCACTGTAGCCTAAAGGATGTTGTTGGCCATTTTCAGAGTCAGTAGGCATTAGATTTACATCCAGGTCATCAGGATCCATAGCCTAATCATCAAGTTTGTTGCCTCTTTGAGAGCCTTCAGACCTAAGATGGGCACTTCATGTACACAGTTCAAGCGATGCCACATCAAATACACCAGCACACATGGTTTTTAACCTTTGCTTCTGCTAGTAAAAGTGTTGCATTTAAATGGTGCTGCAAAGATAGGAGTTTGGCAATATATTTATAAAATGCATTATGGGGAACTTTCCCAGATTCAGGGATACATTAAGGATCAATGGACAACTCCTCAGTTAACTAAACCCACTACAGGGAACTATGCAGGGCTGCCTTTTTCCCCACATATAAACTTTGTGAATTTTTCACCTCAATGTAAACGATCTTGAATTGTATCCATTAGCTTATATTCTTATATCCTCTCTAGCTAGGTTCAAGCTTTACAAATAACTACATAAACAAACATACAAAAACTGGTATTGAGGAAAACACGCTTTCCCTTTATGTCGATAACATTATATGTACAGTACAAACACCCAAGAATTGAGGGCATGGCTTGGCGAGCCAAGATGGTGGACGCACCTTGAGAGTGCGCCCGGACTCCTCCGCCATTCGCTTGTAATCCGCCCGTCCAGATGGCTATCCAGCCCTGCGAATCATCACCGCTCCATCGCTGCACCCCTAGCAGTGTCCCCGGCTGCGAAGAATCCCATAGGTCACCGCCACGCCGCATTCAGACGCCCAGCCGCAGCTAGCGCCTAAAATGGTGACCTCTCCGCTCTAAGCTGCATCGCCCGCTGCCTCCGGACTCTGCCGCCTGGTCTAATGTCCGGGCACCTGGAAGAACGGAGGGACCCTCCCGGGGGTCAGAACATCTGGAGGTGGACCGCCGAGTCTGGGGCGCTGCATGTGTCCTCCTCCCCGCATCGCCAGCTATGATCCGGCGCAGGCCGCCCGGAGACCTTATCCTGCCCGCCGGTGCTAGAGACGACGCACCCGACGCAGAGCTGCCCCTCTGCCTGCGCTTGCTGGAGACATCCATTGCCGCTCCCCGGCGGCGCTGCCGCAACATCGACCGCCACTTTGGGCGGCGCGGGCTGGGGACTGACCGCGGTCGGCTCCAGATTGCTGTGGAGTGACCTGTGTGACCGAGGGCCCGGCGATCGACGGACCCAGCGACTGGTGACAACCCGGCGGCGGAGGGGGTACTTGGTCAGCTGAGGGGGGCCCCCCGCACAAGCGGGCGGCCATCTGTAGTGTGGGGCTGGGCCCCGGGTGGTGGTGTTTGACATCTGCATGCCGTGTCTCCTCATCCTGAATGAATGAATGAAGACTGTTTTGTATAGCGCAACGTTCACTCCAAGGAGCATCTTGGCGCTTTTTACGGACAGCAAGAAAAACAGGCGTGCAATGATATGTAGAGATGTTAAACAGAGGGAGAGAAGAGACTAAGAGGGGATGAGTTTATATTAGTGACAATGCTAGGTGGTCTGGGGTGGCGAAGTTCCATGTTTTGAGGAGCTTCCTGAAGGTGAGTTCATTGTGAGTATGCCTCAATTGAGTAGGTAGGGTGTTCCAGGCTTTTGGCCCTAGTACTGCCATGGTTTTTCCACCCCGGGTTTTCAGTTTGAAATTGGGGATGGTTAGTAGATTCTTTGATGTGGACCGCAGAGTTTGTTTAGTGTAATAGCGCTTGATTTTAGATCTCAGATATTCTGGGCCTGATTCATTTATGGCTTTGTAGGTAATAGTCAGGATTTTCAATAGGATCCTTTTGTGGACAGGTAGCCAGTGAAGAGTATTGAGCGCCTCAGCTGAGGGAGAGCGCCTGGGGAGCCCGAGTACCAGCCTTGCGGCGGAGTTTTGGACTACTTGTAGTCTTTTCACAACCGTCTTTTTTGTTCCTGCATAGAGACTGTTGCAGTAGTCCAAACGTGACAGAACCAGGGCCGTCGCAACAGTCTTCCTGGCATGTAATGGAGTAGGTCAAAACATTTTCGGAGTGTTTTTATAGTTTGGAAACACATGCCTGCGATGGTAAGTGCTTCCTTATGGAAGGATAGTGTTGGGTCGAATTTTGTTCCAAATTTTTTTGCGGTGTCAACTGTGGTGGGCGGGGCGTCTGAGTCGGAGGGCCACCATTGGGTGGGTCTAAAAACATTGGACTTTCCGAACAGCCTGATTTCTGTTTTAGAGCTATTGCATCTGAGGCGATTTATTTTCATCCAGTTCATTACTGCGGGTAAGGCAGTGATGGAATTTTTCTTGTGGAGTTTTTATCTAGGGTGAGGATCAGTTGCGTGTCATCTGCGTAGGCAACTGATTCAATGTTGAAGGTGGCAATCAGCGAAAGGAGGGGAGACATATAAAGATTAAAGAGGGTAGGGCTCAGGGAGGAGCCCTGAGGGACCCCTGATGATAGCCACTTCCCTTCAGATCTGTAGCTACCAAGTGTTACGATCTGGTTTCTTTTATCTAGGAATGATGTGATCCAGGCGAGAGCCTTGTTGTTTATTCCACTGTGATTCAATCTGTCTCTCAGAATGATGTGAGAGACAGTATCGAACGCCGCGGATAGGTCCAACAGAATCAGTGCTGCTTCCTTACCCTGATCCAGTGCAAACTTGAGGGTATCTGTAGTGTGAAGCAGCACTGACTCTGTTGAGTGGCCAGGTCTGAAACCTGATTGCTTGGGATGTAAGATGTTTGTTTCTTTCAGAAACTCATTCAGTTAGGCATTGACTAATTTCTCCGCAATTTTACTGAGGCAAGGTAAGAGGGATATGGATCTCAGGTTTGAAAGGGTGGCGGGGTCCGGGAGTTTCTTTTTTTGGAGTTGTTTGACAGCAGCAGTTTTCCAGAGATAAGGAATTTTTGCAAGTTGAAACGTGGTATTAATGATCTGGTTGATAACAGGATTTACTATGTCCACTAATGCATGTAGAACTTTAGGCGGGCATGGGTCGGAGGGAGAGCCTGACTTGCAGGACAGGATGGCCTGCCTGGATTGTTCTAGATTGACTGTAAGTTCTTTTTTGGTTTCTACTTCTTGGGCTATGGTATGCTCGGGTGGGATATCCTCTGTGCCCCGCGGCCCTTGTTCCAGCCCCCTGAGCCCTGGCTCTGCTTACTGTTGGCGCGCTGAGGCGGACTCTGGACTCTAGGTTGGGGAAGGCCAGGAGTGGTGGTGTTGGCCACGTCCATCGAGTGCATCCCAGTGAAGACCCTTTCGCCACCCCGGCCCCCCAGCCTGCCTTTGCCTTGCTCAGAGCGGTCCCGGGGCCTACTGATGTGGCGATCCTCCGGACTGGTCTTGAAGATCCAGCCTCGACCGCTCCATCTCCGGAGGTGGCGATACTGGGGAGGGGTGTGTTTGGCCGGTTCCATCCAACGAACTGCGTGATGGTCTCCCTCACCACCCCCCTGGCCTGAATTTGAGGTAACTGCTAGGGATCGCTGTTCAGTTCATACTAAAGCCTGCCACAGACCTCTGATCGGCCTCCCACCGCGCCGCCTCTGGTTGGAGAGAGAGCTCCGGGGAGGTGGAACCGGCTACAAACACCGAGCGGCGTGAGGCATAAAGGGACGCCCTCCTCCACCGGCCACCTGGCTTCTGCCCAACTCACGCGTCGCTCGGTGTGGTCTTCGGGCCCGAACGCAGGGGCCCTGCTGCAACCTGGGGACCAGATATTCATGCCATTGCCATCGGGGCGCAGTCTTGCCCGGTGGGTGGAACCGGCCGCACATATCGAGAGGCGGAGGACCTCCTCCTCCACCCCAGCTGCCTCTCGGCTCTTGTGCCTTCCGGGGTCGTCCACTGGCCCCCCCTGTTACATTAACCTTTTGAGACACCTCTCAGGCCCCTGCCCTGTTGGGGGGCACCATGGGCCCAGACAAACCAGCCAAGACCCAGGCCACCCAGACCAAAATGGACCGTTTCACCACTACTGAAACTGGTGCGACAGGGGAAACCGCGGACAGGGATGTCCCGCCAGCGACGGTCCTGTCTACCATCCTTCAAGCTATCCACACTTCACAATCCTCGGTGGAGGGCAAGATCGTGGAAGTCCGGGTGGACATGACCCTCATCCGGCAGGAACTCCGAAAACGCCAACGCCCGGATCAAAGAGACTGAATCCTGAATTTCCACCGTGGAGGACGGCGTCCAACAACTTAAGGGGCAGGTCGCACGTCTCCAATCGCACACCCAGGAACTGCACTGCGGGCCGAAGACGCAGAAAACAGATCCCGCCGCAACAACCTCCGCCTGATGGGCTTTCCGGAGGGGGCGGAACAGGGCCGCACCACGGACTTCATAGAGAAGTAGTTGAAATCTTGGCTCCCTGAAGGCTCCCTCTCCTCGTGGTTCGCGATCGAGCGGGCCCACCCCTCCCTTGCTCCGAAACCACCAACGGGAGCAGCACCCAGACCGGTCATAATGCGGATTCTCAATTTTAAGGACCGAAACTCTATCCTGGCTGAAGCCCACAAACAGCAGCGTCTCAAATATGACAATCACATGATCATGATTTTTCTGGACTACACTCGTGAGGTCCAGCGTCAGAGCCGCTCGTTTGGCGAAGTCAAGCAAAAGCTACGTGCCCTTAACATACAATATAGGCTCCTATTCCCGGCACGTCTGCGAGTGGTGTTCTCCAACAAGACCCTATTCTTTGACTCTCCTGAGGAGGCTTGGACTCTGGCTACGGAGGAGCATTCCCTTCGGACCAACAACCGGCATCCATCGCAGGGTGGGCCAGATGGAGGACCCGCCGCCTAGAGACTCCTGCACCCCGGCCACAGTGCAACCGCTCACGTAGGCGCCGTGGCCAGAGGCGAGCCCGCTTGGACTCCCCGTTGGGCCCCTCTTGGTAGCCTACGCTGCCCCCTGGAGAACCTCTGGTTGTGAGGCGATCTGGCTCATCACGCCGCCTGAACCTTGGGAGTGCCTCACCTCGCCCCTCATTGCTGGACCCCCCGGACACAGATATTTCATGTAGCCCGATGCTTCTTAGGGACCCAGCTTGAACTCGTCTCACCCTGCCGGGCCTGGCTCCGCAGCCAGAGGCGGCGTATCGGCTCATCATTGCTTTCACTCCCGACAGACTTGATTATGTACATCCTGCCATGAGGAGGGGTCCTCCACACTTCCCCATTCCCAAGCGTTCTAGTTGGGTCTTTTGTTAATTCTTCCTTTGTTAGGACAACAGATGCTTCTGTTCCTGAAGTATAGGGTGGGGGTCGGGTTAGGATTGACAGACTGTTGTCCCGAGTTCTATTTTTTGTTTTTTGTTGCTTTTTGTTTTGTCTCACCAGCAGTCACATGACGCCTTGCTCCACTCCCTTTGGGACACAATGACTCTTATCTGGACACCCAACCACGCTTCCTGGTGACCCAGCTCCTGGCCGAGCTTCCCTGTAGGACTTTACCCCGCCACTGCGACCATCTGCTACTATGTCTGACGCACCGCTCCTAGGCGCTTCCCTGCACGTTATATCCTGGAATGTCAATGGCCCCCTGGGATGCTTCAAGCACATGGCTGTACCGTGATATGCACAACGCCTTGGGACGGAGTTCCTACTGTTACAGGAGACGCACTTGATGGGTAATCAATGCCCCTTTTTAGCGTGATACGGGTACGACAGGGTTTGGCATTCGGGCTTCACCAGGGGTTCCCATGGGGTGGCAATCCTGGTGAAAAGTTCCCTTCCGCGAGTCATCCACGACATCCAGGGCACCTTGGTGGCCCTGTCTGGCACTCTGAATGGTAACCCCCTAAACCTGGTATCACTCTACTCTCCCCCATCGATGTTGACAAGGACCCTAGCCAACTCCGCCACGCTCCTGGCTTCTTTGCCCTTGGGCTCTACTTTTCTCAGGGGCGACTTCAATGCAGTCCCCTCCCCTAACTTGGACACAACATGTCCCCCCCCGTCCCAAAGTAGACTTGCGCATGCGAGACAGTTGACAAATTGGTCTGAATCACTGGGTCTTTGCAACGCATGGCGCACTTGGCATCCACGCTCCAAGCAATTCGCACATACCTCAGCAGCTCATCACACGCAGGCGTGTATCAATGCAATTTTCGTTCCCTCAACCGATTGTCTCATGACCCAAGACATTTCCATCCTACCTCGAGGTATATCTGACCACTCCCCAGTGATACTTAATACGGGCTCCCCTCCCACCTCAATGCGTCAGACGTGGAGGTTAAACGCGTGGTTCCTTCAGGACAAGGAGTTCCGTAAGGTGGTGGGACAGGAACTCAAACATTATTTTCAGACCAATGACGGATCTGTATCTTCACCAAGCACCCTGTGGGAGGCTAGTAAGGCCACACGATTAGGGGAGTCACCAAGGGCCAGCTCAAGCTCCAGCTGCAGGCGCAATTGGAGCAAATTATCTCACAGGAGTCACAGGCTCTACGCCTTGAACAATCCTCCGCTCAGAATCCAGATGCCTCCGAAGTGAGGCTTTTGCTCATATCCATGCGGAGCTTCGACAGCTTTCACTAGATGCGGCTAAGCTCCTCTGGCGCTCATCCGCTGCCAAGGTGTATGGCTGGGGTGACAAAAACAGCTCACTTCTCCACAGACTAGCCACCTACCCTAGGGCGAACCGCATAATCCCCGAAACCATAACTCAGGAGGGTTCGCTGTGCCACTCCCCAGCAGAGATGACCCGTGCCTTCGCCTCATACTATCACCAACTATATGCAGCCCAAACTCCAACCCTTTCTCTCTCTGGCTTGTTGGAGGTTGGGAACGGCTACCTATCTCGTCTGGACTCCATTGTTCAGGAGGATCTGGACAGCCCCATCACCATTAAGAAATTTGGGAGGCAATCACCCTTACCTCCTCCGGCAAGATGCATGCCCCAGATGGCCTCCCCCAGGAATACTATGCTCTATATCATGAAATCCTTGTTCCTTACCTTGCACGGCTATTCTGGGAGGCGGCTGAACAGGGTTCCTTCCCTCCTGAGACGGATATGGCCACCATAGTGGTCCTTCCCGAATCCCAGCCACCCTCGCCACGGTGTACAGACTACCGTCCCATCTCCCTTATCAACACGGAACTGAAGTTGTTTCCCACAGTCCTCGCACAGCGGCTCAAACCCAACTTATCCGCGTTGGTTCACTCAGACTAATGTAGGTTTATGCCCTCGCGTGGTACCCGACACTGTCTCCGGAGTCTGCACTTGGCCCTGGCCCACAGGCACTTGATTACCCCCCTATCTAGCAATCCTCCTTGTAGACTTCGAGAAAGCCTTCGACTCAGTGGACTGGGGTTTTCTGGAGGACGTTCTTGCCGAAATGGGCTTTAGACCCTGCTCTCGGGGTCTAGTCCATGTTCTGTATGCCTGCCAGAGGGCATGTGTCCTGGTGAATGGAGCCCTATCGGAACCCTTCTTGGTCAGCAGGGGAACGAGGCAGGGATGTCCTCTTTCCACCTGCTCATTGCTCTGTTAATGGAGCCTTTGGAGGTCCTGATACTCTCAAGCGGACACGTGCAGGGTTGGGAGTGGCGCAACACCGAGACAGGCAATATCGCCCTTTATGCGGACGATGTCCTCATTTATTTAGCAGACCCCGCGTGGTCAGGCCCTCACTGTTGCCGTATCCTGCATTCCTTTGAGCAGGCCTCTGGCCTCGGGTTGAACCCCGACAAGTCAGTCCTGGTCCCTCTCCACATGTCTAGAGAATGTTTTGATTGGCAGTCCAACAATCCGCTCCGCCGCCAATCGTTCAAATACCTGGGGATATGCGTGACCCTACTTCCGCTAACTCAGCTGGGGCCTCAATGTTACTCCCCTACTGAAGAAGGCTAAGGCGGACCTCCAGAAGTGGCAAGTGCTGCCCCTGAACCCCATGGGGAGAGTAGCACTCTTTAAAATGATGATTCTTCCCAGGTTCCTTTACATTCTTCAAAACACCCCCCTCAGCTTCCGAAGGGCCTGGTTCCGAGATCTAGATTGCATGGCCTCTAAGTTCCTCTGGGGGAAAGGGAGGGCCCGACTGGCTCTGAGCGTCTGTAGGATCCCTTCCTTCAATGGGGGTCTGGGGATGACCCACTTATATCTATACTATTTAGCCATGCGACGGCTATCTATACAGGACTGGTTCAATGGGGGCTGGTCTGATCTGGCGTACAGGCTTGAGTTAAGTGAGTTGGGATTGACCAGAATTGAGTCGCTGCTATATGGGGAACCTGTTCCGTCCAGATTGCCAGAGGTGACTCGTTCCGCGCTGCTGGCCTGGAGAGCTGCATTGCAACACACTAAGTGGACACACACATTGACCCAGTGCACGTTCTGTGGCAGGGTACCTGGCCCTGGGAGGTCAATGGGCAGCAGGGTTTCCGATCCTGGAATTTCACAATTGGGAGACGCGTGGGTAGGCGATCACATGCGCTCCTTCAAGGACTTTCAAACCAGACACTCCTTGCATCAGTCATAGTTTTACAGGTACAGACAGCTGCGCAATGCTTTTCAAGCACACCTAACGACAGGTACACGGGTTCCTGACCATAGCCTGCCTGAGGCACAGAATATGCTGGGGGACCTGGGGAAGGGGGGTATCTCCCACATTTACCGAACATTGATCAATAACACCCCAACATCTCTAGATTTGCTACGTGTTTAATGGGAGGACTGGGTGGGCACTCTGGAGGAGGAAGATTGGCATGACACCCTTATGGCCCCCAGGACAGTCACCGCCTTCGCCAAATTGCATATGATACAGCTATACTAGCTACATGCAGCCTACCTGACAGTTGCGCTCCTTCATCAAGCGGGACTTCGCCCGACCCTCGCCTGCACTAGGTGCGGCCACGAGCCTGCTAACTTCTTCCATATGGTATGGGTCTGTCCACGCTTGACGCGGTTCTGGGGGGACATTAAGGAAGAACTCACTGAAATATTGGGGTGGGAAATCCCACATGATCCAAAACACACAGTTCTAGGCATCACAGATGGGCTGGATGGGTCTAGAAATAAGAAATAGTTTTTTAATACGCAATGGTGGTGGCTAAAGGGGATATATCGGCCTCATGGAAGAGCCCTGACCCCCCTAGTGTTGGGCGATGGCGAACCGGGGTTGACTGGTGCGCCACACAAGAAAAAACCATGTATGAGGCACGTGGTTGTCCGAAGAAATACCAAAGGGTCTGGGGGAAGTGGTTGGGTGGAATGGTTTAATCTCACCGGGAATGTTCAAATGTATATCACTTTGAATCCATCCTCTTCTGTTAAATGGGTTAACCAGAACGTTGACTATATGAACAAGTTACTTACCTTCTGTAACGAAATATCTGTAAGAAACATTAGTTAGTTAGATTCCTTCCCTTAGAATAAACCCCAGACGTCAGGCTGGATCCGGAAACCTTTGCGTAGCAGTACCCTTGAGCATCGATAGGCGTCTTCTGCGGCTCCGCGTCTGTCGTCGGCGCCGGGATGACGTCTGAGTACTTAGACGCCGCCCTCGTGCGCTGACGTCAGTTCTTATACACAGAATTTCCGCTCCAGAAACGCAGAGCCATGATAAAAACCGACACGGGTGCCATGAAACTAGGGCCCTGAAAGGGATGACCTTAACCCTAGATATCGGTTCGCAGAACGGGGAGGATGGGTGGGGCGGTAAGGAATCTAACTAACTAATGTTTCTTACAGATATATCGTTACCGAAGGTAAGTAACTTGGTCATCTGAAAGAGACACGTTAGTGATAGATTCCTTACCTTAGAATAGATACCCCAGCAATACCAACCCCGGTGGTGGGTCTGCGAACCAAGATCACACCAGAAAGTCCCAGGGAACGGAACGGCCAAAGAAGCCATCTCTCCGGACTTGGCTGTCCAGGCAGTAGTGTTTTGCGAATGTGTGCAGCATGGCCCACGTAGCTGCCTGACAGATGTCCTGCAAGGGGACTCCCCGACCCAGGGCAGTAGTAGCCGTCGTGGCCAGAGTGGAATGGGCCCTCAGCCCAACAGGAGGCTCCTTCCTTGCCAAAGAGTAGCAAATCTTGATGCACAAGATGACCCACCGAGAGATGGTTCGTTTGTGCACCGCCCGTCCCTTCTTAGCGCCCACGTAACCAACAAAGAGTTGGTCATCCACCCGGAACTGGCGTGTGCGATACAGATAATATGAGAGCGCAGGTTTTGGGTCCAGACGGTGGAGCTTCTCTTCCTCTTTCGAGGGATGCGGAGGCAGAAAGAAGGTGGGCAAGGTGATGGACTGCCCGATGTGGAAGGCTGTGACTACCTTGGGCAGGAAAGAGGGTCGCGTCCGCAACACAACTTTGTCCGGATGGACAGAAAGGAAAGGAGGTTGTGAAGAAAGGGCCTGGAGCTCACTCACTCTCCTGGCAGAGGTGATGGCAACCAGGAATGCAGTCTTACGAGTGAGAAGACGAAGAGGATAGTTATGAAGTGGCTCAAAAGGAGCGCACATCAGATAAGTTAGAACAAAGTTCAAGTCCAACTGCGGCATCAAGAAAGGAACAGGAGGAAACATATGAGTGATGCCCTTCAAGAACCTATTTACAACGGGGGACTTGAATAAAGAGGGCTGATCAGGTAGCCTTAAGAAGGCAGAAATGGCAGAGAGGTAGCCCTTAAGAGTGCCCAGAGCAGAGCCCTGCTGGGCAAGAGAAAGAAGGAAGAGGAGAACCTCAGAAAGGGGGGCAGAGAGTGGATCCACAGACTTTGCTGTGTACCATGCCACAAATTTGTTCCACCTGCAGGCGTATACCGATTTTGTGGAGGACACCTGGTTGTCAGAATTACATTGGAGACTTCAGGAGGCAAGTCAAATGGCCTGAACTGTCACCGCTCAATCTCCACGCATGGAGGTGGAGACTGGACAGGTTCTGGTGGAGGACCGTCCCCTGCTGCTGCGATAGAAGGTCCTCCTGAAGAGGCAGACGAATCGGGGGATCGACTGACATGCTGAGTAGCTCGGGATACCAGTATCTTCGTGCCCAGTCAGGAACCACAAGGATGACTTGGGCCAAGTCGCGCCTGATCTTCTTCAGCACTCTGGTCAGAAGTGGTATAGGCGGAAAGGCGTACAACAGACCACAACTCCACTTGCAACGAAAAGCGTCTCCGAGCGATTGCCGCCTTGGAAATTCCAACGCGCAGAACTGATGACATTGCGCGTTCTCTTCTGTGGCGAATAGATCTAACCAAGGCTCTCCCAACTCTGCTGAAAGAGACCTTGTGCCATGTACGAGTTCAGACGCCATTCATGATCCATCATGCACCGACAGCTGAGTTCGTCCGCCCTGGCGTTCAGGGAACCTGCCAGGTGTTGAACCACCAAGGTCACGCCCTGATGTTCCAGCCACTGCCAAAGGCACAGAGCCTCCTGGCATAAGGTCCACGACCCCACCCCGCCATGTTTGTTGGCGTACCACATGGCGGTGGTGTTGTCCGTGAACACCTGCACTACACTTCCCCGAACAGAGGGAAGGAATGCCTTCAGGGCAAACCGGATCGCCCGCAGCTCCAGAAGGTTGATGTGGAGCCGGGACACCACCAGAGGCCTCTGATCTCCGCCTCTCCCATATGGCCCCCCAGTCCAGGAGCGACGCATCCGTCACAACTACATGCTCCGGTTGGGGAAGGGAGAGGGATCTGCCGCTGACCCAATCGCGGTCCGTGAGCCACCACTGCAACTGTCTCGCAGTGCCCTCCGAGATCCGGACATGGTCGGACAGGTTGCCCTGATGCTGGGCCCCCTGGAACTTCAGGTCCCACTGCAGAGCCCGCATCCGCCACCTGGCGTGATGCACCAGAAGGATGAAGGAGGCCATCAGCCCCAGAAGCTGCAGCGTCAACCTGACCGAGACCCGGGATAAAGGCTGAAAGATCGGAATCAGAGCCTGAATATCCCGAACCCACTGTTCGGGAAGATAAACCCGAAACTGCGCCGAACCACTCCGATGAAGAGGAGCCTTTGAGAGGGACACAGGTGCGACTTCGGCACATTGATGGAAAACCCCAGCAAGTGCAGGAGGTCGGCCGTAGTCTGAAGGTGGCTGACGACTGTCTGGGGCGAGCCCTCCTTCAACGACCAGTCATCGAGTTAAGGGAAGACTGACACCCCTAATCTGCGCAGATGAGCTACGACCACCGCCATCCCTTTCGTGAACACCCGTTGGGCGCTGGTAAGGCCAAAGGGGAGCACGGTGAACTGGAAGTGCTTGTGGCCTACCATGAACCGCAGGTAACGCCGGTGGGCTGGCAGGACGGGGATGTGGAAATACGCGTCCTGCAAGTCCAACGCTACCATCCAGTCTCCAGGGTCCAGGGCAGCTAAGACCTGAGCCAGAGTCAGCATCTTGAGCTTCTCCTTCCGGAGGAAGCCGTTGACGTTCCATAGGTCCAAGATAGGGGTAGGCCCCCTTTGCCCTTCTTGGGAACCAGAAAGTAGTGGGAATAGCAACCACACTCTATTTCTGGCCCAGGAACGCGCTCGATGGCCCCCTTGGCCAAGAGGGCCCACACTTCCTCTTGCAGAAGTTGCAAGTGATCCCCCGACACGCGGTGGTACTGCGGTGGCATGGCTGGAGGGGTCGCCTCGAAGGGGAGGGAGATTCAGACGATTTGCAGCACCCACCTGTCCGAAGTGATGGTACGCCAGTGAAGGAGGGGATGGCGGACCCTGCCCCCCACTGGCGTTAATTGGGCCTGAAAGCTCGGATTAGGAGGGCTTTGAGGCGGATGCTGCGGGGGTGGAAGTGAGCTGGCCGCGCCGTTGTCCCCTGGCACCGTCACGGCGGTTACCACGTCCGCCGCCGCGCTGGATGTTAGACTGCAGCCCGTGGCTGGCAGGACGTGAAGGGGTGCCCCTTCCTTGGCCATGAAAGGAGCGAAAGGCAGAGTGCTGCTGACGCTGGCCCGAGAGGCCCAAGGACTTGGCCGTAGCCCTCGAGTCCTTGAAGCGTTCAAGCGCATGATCTGCCTTGCCCCCAAAGAGGTGGCTGCCATCAAACAGCATGTCCATGAGGGTGTTCTGGACATCGGCTGAGAAGTTGGTGGACCTCAGCCAGGCGTGGCGGCGAACCGCCACCGTCGTTGACATCGCCCTGCCCAGCGAGTCCGTGGTATCCAGCCCACATCGTATAGAATACCGAGCTGCGTCTCGTCCCTCCACGAGGGCTTGAGCGAGCTGTGCCCGGGGCCCCTCCGGACACTCTGGCAGCATGGCCGCAACCGTCTCCCACAGAGAGTGGTTATAACGGCCCAAAAGGCAAGCGGTGTTGACTGACCGCAACCCACAACTGAGGGATGAGAACAGTTTCTTACCAAACTGTTCATACCTTTTGGATTACCGATCTGGGGGTGCAGTCGGGAATGCGGATTGGGAAGTAGAGGCCTGGATAACCAGGCTCTAGGGGGTGGGGTGGGGGGGCAGGAAGCTAGGGTTGCCCGGAGCTGGGCGGTGGCGCCTGGCGACGTTCCTATTTACAGGGGGGCCTGTAGTGGGCCTGGACCAGGTGCCCAACAGGACGTCCATGAGTGCCTCATTAAATGGCAGCAAAGGCTCCGGAGCGTCAGACTGCGGTTTAAGGACCTCAGTGAGGATGTTAGACCTCACAGTAGCGACGGGGAGCATAAGCGCCAAGGCCTTGGCTGCCCACGTCAGCACCACACTATAAGCAGCCCCCTCCTCCGTAGCCACGGTAGGAGGGGAGACAAAGCCAGTGTCAGGGGAGGTATCAAGACCACTGGCCTCCCCTAGTTCCTCTGTCCAGTCTTGGAAGGACTGACACTCACGTGTCAGAGGGTCCTCAGACCCCTCCCAATCCCCTTCGTATTCCATCTCCTGAAACTCAGGGTCAAAGGATGGAGCCGGATCAAAGAATAAAGGCTCTTCAGCCGGCGTCGAATGCGGCGTCGGTCGACGCCGGTCCGACGCCGGATCCGGAGCGAGAGAGGGATCAGGGACGGCGCCGGGGCGACACCCTGGGGGTCGATGCCGGCGGGGTCGTGAGGTCAACCAGCGGCGACCCGGATCCAGAGCCGGATCCAGCGGGAACCTGCGGCGTCGGGACCGAAGTCGCCGCGGGACACGACGGAGGAGAGAGGGACCTCATGGCCATGAGGAAGGCCTCGATCTCCTCCATTGTCGCGTTCAGCCCAGGGACCGGCGGATATGGAGCTGGCCGCGGCTCTGGCGGGGTCGCCCGGACCCCCGGCCGCGTCACGCGAGCGTCAGGGGGAGGGGGCATTCGGGGGGGGGGGGGGGGGGGGGAGTCAGAAGAGCTATGGCGTCTCTTCGACTTCTTGTGCCTCTTACCTGAGGACTTGGAGCCTGACGAATGGTGTCGATCCGTCGAGCTTCGGTGACTGTGGCCCCGCGACTGGGCACTCGACCCCCTCCTGTACCGGGACAGTGAGCGGCGCGGGGCCGACTGCCGGAGCTCGAGGCGCTTACGGGACCGCTCCCGCCTAGCCTTCAACGTCAAGGCCCGGCAGTCGGGGCACGGCCGGTCGTCGTGGTTGGCCACAAGGCAATACAAAGCGATACAAAAGGGGATGATGGACGGAGCGTTTGAGCAAATCAAACACTCTCCCCCAGCCAAATGATCTGGGTTTAATCCATCACCATTCTTTAGCTCACTCCGCCACCCCAGTTCAGACATGGCTATATGCAAATCAGTCCGACCCTGTGCCTCATGGGAACAGTCCAGCCCGAACTGCCAAGCCATATCTTCCCTGGACCGGAAACATGCATCCTGGGACCGGTTTCGGATTCATAATCCCCATCAGCCAGGCTATCTTGAATCCAGTAGCAAAGTGAGCAAGGGACTCACGTCTGAGCATACCCTGCCACACTTAGGGCGAACAAAGCGATACAAAAGGGGAGGATGGACGGAGTGTTTGAGCAAATCAAACACTCACCCCCAGTCAAATGATCTGGGTTTAATCCATCACCACTCTTTAGCTCACTCCGCCACCCCAGTTCAGACATGGCTATATGCAAATCAGTCTGACCCTGTGCCTCATGGGAACAGCCCAGCCCGAACTGCCAAGCCATATCTTCCCTGGACCGGAAACAAGCATCCTGGGACCGGTTTCGGATTCATAATCCTCATCAGCCAGGCTATCTTGAATCCAGTGGCAAAGTGAGAAAGGGACTGAAGACGGCTGGAATGCCAGAAACCGGTCCTCGGAAGCTTGTTTCCGGTCAAGGGAAGGCATGGCTTGGCAGTTCGGGCCGGACTGTTCCCATGAGGCACAGGGTCAGACTGATTTGTATATAGCCATGTCTGAACTGGGGTGGCAGAGTGGGCTAAAGAACGGTGATGGATTAAACCCAGATCTTTTGACTGGGTGTGAGTGTTTGATTGGTTCGGATGCTCGTCCATCACCACCCCCTTTTTGTACCCCAAGGCAATACAGGCACGGGCCGTGGGGATCGGTAACCGACATCAGTCGGTTGCAGTCGGTACAGGGCTTGAACCCGGGCATTCCGTACCGGCACCAAGAGTAGTGAAGACTCGATAAGAGATCAAAAATGATCAAAATGTTTAGTCAAAAAGTGACTAAGGTACTGCTTTCTCCGGACCTGCGTTAGCTGGCGTGGAAAAAAGAAGAACTGACATCAGCGCGCGAGGGCGACGTCTAAGTACTCCGACGACGTCATACCGGCACCAACGACGCCGGACACGGAGCCGCAGACGACGCCTACCGACGCGCAAGGGTACTGCTACGCTAAATTTTCCAGATCCAGTCTGACACCTGGGGGTTATTCTGCAGGGTTCTCCAAACCGGTCCTGGAGGGCCGGGTCCATGCCATATTTTTAAAATAACTACATTTATCTAAATGGGGATATGCACAAAATCTGGCATGGATCCGGCCCTCCAGGACCGGTTTGGAGACCCCTGTATCTAAGGTAAGGAATCTAACTAACGTGTTTCTTTCAGATTCCTGTGTTATCATGGTATTGTGATGAATGGCTGGCGCCGTCTCCTCGTCATGCTTCAACATCCTGCGCATGCTACGTAAGATCTTCCGGTGGATCCCCACCGAGACCAGGAAGACGGTCACCCAGGCCCTCGTCACCAGCCGCCTGGACTACGGCAACTCCCTCTACGCCGGAACCACCGCCAAACTCCAGAAGAGACTCCAGCGGATCCAGAACGCCTCAGCACGACTCATCCTGGACATCCCCCGCCGCAGCCACATCTCCGGACACCTGGGAGATCTGCACTGGCTACCGGTCAACAAGAGAATCACCTTCCGTCTCCTCACCCACGCACACAAGGCCCTACACAACCAAGGCCCAGGATACCTCAACAGCCACCTCAACTTCTACGCTCCCACACGCCAACTTCGATCGACCGGCCACGCCCTCGCTGCCGTCCCCCGCATCCGAAGAGCCACCACAGGAGGAAGGTCCTTCTCCTACCTGGCCGCCAAGACTTGGAACTCCCTCCCGAACCACCTCCGCCGGACCCAGGACCACCTCCCCTTCAGGAAACAGCTCAAGACCTGGCTGTTTGAGCAGTAGCGGACCCCTCCTCCCCTAGCGCCTTGAGACCCTCCGGGTGAGTAGTGCGCTATATAAATGCTGTGATTGATTGATTGATTGTGCTTTCTGTCAAATCAATAAAAACGTGTCTATCAAAAAACAAATCCCCAAGAATTAAATAGTGGTTATCATGAAAAAGCTTAAACATATTCAGTGGCCTCAGGCTTTAGGATTAATGCCTAAAAATGATATTTTCTTTGTATCAAGCAGCATGCTTTTGTTTTTTTAAATTGCTATTATTGGGATTAATGCAGTATAAAATCGAAATGTATAAGTACAAATAACAATAGGGGTGAGAGGAATTGTTTTCAAGTTTAGCATGCGGTACCTACAATACAAATGATAAATGGAGTCCCATCTTAACATTAAATCAAATCTGAAAATGTGATAACAAAAAACAAAAAAAAAGGAACTAACTAGGCGAATAACTGGGTATTAGCTGGGATCGGAGGTAGTTATAGTGAGCAGTGTGAATTATGTGTGGTAGGGGGCAGGGTGGCACCACAAGGTGTTGACGATGATGGTTCAATGGTCATTATTGTAGATTAGGTAGGGCAGGGGGGGTTCAGTGAATTAGTAAGGGGTGAGAAGCATTATCTCGGTGGGGTGCCGGGTGATGAGTAAAAGATGGGCAAGAAAGTGTGCAGTTATGTGGCTACGGTAAGAGGAGATGGCGTGGCAGCCTCCAGGGAAGGGGCTTCTGGGGAGGTGGGGTGTAAGAATTGGGAGAGAATTATGTCCTATTCAGGACAGATGGGATGTCTTTGAATGAGTCATGCTTCTTTGTAGGGGAAAGCAGTGCCCTCCGTGGAACCCCACTTTCGTATGCCACTGTACCATGCTTCCAAGGACGGGCCAGTGGGTGCTTTCCAATGCAGTGTAAGTGTTCTTTTGGCTAATAATAACGCTAGGCTCGTAAACCGGGTGTGGACAATGTGGCATTTTCTACGTTTAACTATGCCAAGGCAGCAGGCATCCTAGGAATGAAGGACGGTGAGTTCAGTGACATCTTGCAGTGCGTTATGTACACCTAACTAAAAGGTGTGGAGAGCAACGCAGGTCCATAACTTCTGCTGAAGCTGACCCCCTCTCCCCGCTGTACTGGATCACGTACTGAGGAAAACATTGTTACAGATTGATGCCAATAGTTCATTTGCGTACGTATTCTTTTATGTTCATGTTTATTAACTAACTATAATCTACTTCTTTTTGTAAGTGAGAGGAGTGTGGTGGTGTCCGTGGTTCCATTACAGTAGCTCAGAAAATGGTGCCCTCTCCAATAGATCAATATTTGTACAATCCAGTCAGGATAGCAGGATAAAAAATCCAATATTCACAAAGCCATACATCAAATAGCTATATTATGGTGCCTTTGAGAGAAAAAAGTTTCAAATTATCAGCCAAAATATGTCAGCTAGTCTTATCTCTCGTCTAACTCAGACAGTCGATATGCTTTGGTCGCAGCTTGCACATGAATATAGCTCATTGGGGTGGTGGTGTACAAGACACCTAACCATGGTCCAATATTTGTATATTTACATGTTACTATAAGCACCTCCAGAACATGACTGAGAAAGGTGTATAGTGAATCTATAACCAGTGTAGAAAAGCCTGCAAAACCAAGTGACAGAGCTAACCATTATCTAAAGCGAAGGCAACTAGGAAGAAAAGTTAGGGAACCAGAAAACCGAATGATAAGATTGAGGTAAGCATCATTAGTAATGTATTCTGTCATATTGTTGTACCACACTTACGACTTATACTTATACTAAGAAGAGTACGAACTGTTATTCAATATAATAAGGTTTGTGAAGCATTTTAAGGCTCCAGCCATGTTTTCTTAATAACCCTAGGCTTAATGCAACTGAATTCATGCTACCATCATACTAGTTCGTTATAAGTTATATCTGACAGACTTGGCTCCACCAGGATTCCCATCACAGTAGAATCTACTGGGGTTCAGCAAATGTATTAGAGGCCAGGAACATTCAAATGATAGGACACAATTGAGCATACATTAAGTATCAGAAAAAATGTTTTTAAAATCTTCAAAAATTCAGTTCAAAGGCAAAATGCTCAAAGACATGGGCTACACATCAATAACTGAAACGCCACCTTGGGATGTAGATGACGATGCCGAGGGTAGTGGGCTATTGTTTTACTCATTCGTTCTCGATCCAGTAAAGAGAGGACCTCGTCTGTACTTGGCTGCTGCCACAGAGATTTCCCCAAACTTTTCCGTGTCTTGTGATGCTCAATAGCAGCTGGACCCCACAACAATAATCTAATATTTAAATGAAAAAAAGACATTAGCAGATACCCGTAAATATGAAGAAATAATGTATACATTCAAGCTCTCCTAGATGGCTACATATTTTCAAACCACGTGTTTAAACTTCAGAGCAGAGTTATCAGTGTACTTGTCTTTGTTATATTTGATTTTTTATTAGACAAACAGTCCATTGTTCTGAAGCGATTCCTAAATCCTATTGGACATTTAGTCCAGCAACCGGAAGGAATGACTTTTAAAGTAATTCTTTAACTTTAAACTAGCCTATATAAAAATAAATGATGTGTGTAAACTATGAAAGTAAACAGTAAATGCTAAACCTAATTTCCTGTGTTAAGAAAACACTTCACTGGGCATCTTTAAAGATAAAGAGATGCATTTACCTTCACATTTAAATATATTCCAATACTACTACTGATGTTATTGATTCTCACAAGAGCAACGCTAACCATCAGGTCATAGATGCATTTTGAGGGAATCCAGCGAACTATTTAGTCATCCACTGAGGATGTCAGTTTGCGGCTTCACCCAGAGTTTCTGTTAAATATAATATTTATTCCAAAAACGTCTACTTGGTTACATTATATGTGCAGTTCTAACCTTAGATTCTCTGTCTACAAAAATATACAAAACATAAAAGAAAAACCCTTTGAACAAAAACAATGCAGACACCACAAAGCTTTCAACTGGATGGTGATGGATCATAAACTATGCAATTGATTCTAGGGGTGAATTCAGAGAAAACGAAGGAATTTCTGTTTTTATGCTTCAACATTTTTATTTTTGCAATCGAGAGGGGCATCATAAATTACCACAACACACCACTACTTATGGAAAATGCTTGAACACTTACAGTAACATCAGAAAATTAACTAATTAGCTAACTATTTTTGCTGATGACCGTCTAAAAGGTTTGATGTTACCACGGTCAGGGTGCATATGAAATAGTTTCAACGGGCATTAATTTTGTGCTGCAACTGATATAATAATCAGATACAGCACAAAATGTCCATTTGCAGGAGGTTGAAAACTTTCCAGCCCCATTAACGTGTGTAAGTCTGAAACCCTTTTGTGACACCCAGCAAACACTTGCAAACGTAGGGCTGAATGCATGCGAGAGAAAGAAGAGCTCAACCCATGCATAGGCTGAATGGACAAAAGTGGACTCTCATTCTTTTACAAAAAAAAATGGGAAAATGAGATTATGGAGGATAAATGCAATAAAAGCAATACCCGGATCATAAGGGCAAGTTATTTTGAGGAACCATACACAAAGATTACCCTACAGAATGACCTATCATTAATATTGGTCCAAAATTAAAAAAGTGTGCGCGAAAGACAGTTATAACTAATATTTGTGCAAAATACAATAGTTTTTGCAGAAGAGAAAAAGAATTTCATACCTCTTTGTCAGGCAACGTGAGCCAAATATAATGAGAGTACATACAGTGCAGAACCATCCTATTCCTGATTCTAGCTATAACACTAGTCAATTAGAATCAGTTTCCCAAAAACCACAGTACTTAGATACACAGATTGGTAGGTCAAACCTAGCATTCCATAAAAAGAAATCTAATACTATGGGCTACTCAAATCTGCTAGCCATTCAGCAGCTAAGGCCAAACATTTCCCAACGGCATAGCACAGTGTTATATTATCACACTTTAAAATTACTGAAATTGAATCATAAATGCGTCGAATCTGTACATTTCTAAAAAAAGGGAGCAACAGACCAATCAAAACATTAGCAAAATACAATTATATGCGGAAAGAACAATGGCACGTTTTGACAGAAGGGGCAAATGCCACTGGCTGCCCCAGCCTGTCTAACAGACTTCCACTTTATAAAGTCCGGGACATGCCCCAGTCTGACCTTCAGGGCCCACTTCTTGTTATGGGCACTGTTTATATCTAGTAGATAGGACTGGGTATGCCCACCATAGCCGGACTCCATTAAATGATGCTAATTATCTCTATTACCCACATCATCTATATTGCCCTTCCGCGAGCGCTCTTTTATCAGATGTTTTATTATTGGTTTCTGCTATATTATAGACATACTTTGCAATTCGTTCCCTACTGAAATATCCAACGAGGATTTGATATCTTGAAGATTACCAACCCGTTAGTCTACTTCAGGGGTATTCGCAAACATTTACCCAGGGGCCACAAAGTACAGTCTGTGGTGTGTCCGAGGGCCGCACTTATGCCACCATGGTGGCAGTAGGGGGCCTGGTGGGTCAGGGATTGTGTAAGGAGGTCTAAAAAAATTATAAATAAACGGGCAAGGCTTTATTTGCAGGTTAATAAATGCTTGCCTGTTTAATATTTATTTTCTGAATATAAGGGTTCAGCAATCAAACAGTAGCTTGTGCTGCTGTTCAGCAGGAGGGCCGCATGTAAAGGTCAAGGGGGGCCCAATGGGCCCCCGGCCGTAATTGGAGTATCACTGGTCTACATACTTCTGCAGGTAAGATTTTATTGTTTTGGGCTGCTCAGCACCCTTAAGAAATGAGTTTGTTGCTGCCCTCTCCATTCTATGAAGCCGGAAGTTCACACGCTGATAACTTCCAGATTATACCATGCCAATGACCTTTTTCTTGGTTGGGAAGGCCTGATCATACTGCTTTGGGTAGTGCAGAATGCACCACTTGGTTATTTCTGAGACATACCTGGCATGCTCCGATTTCCACTCAGTTAAGATGCCTTCATTGGTTGCCAATTGAAGAGAGGATTTTTTCAAATCTCGAATCATGGTTCATCGGGTGCTCTCTCTTTTGGGCCTCCATTATCTCTCAGAAAGAATGGAAGGATGGATGGTTATTCATTCCTTCTCCACTCTAGCAGCTAAGGCTTGGAATCAGCTTCCGTGTGAACTTTGGCCCTGAACTACTATATTGTAGGAAACTGAAAACCTGGCTGTTCTCATCTCAGTAACTGTTGTGGTTTGTTTTGTTTTTGCTCTGCAGCCCTTAGCGCCAGGACATTCCTAGGAGTAGCTGTGCGATCTGCTAAACATTCCCATTCATTCATTGCGCAAATCCTGCCAGTTATAGTAAAGGAGGATACACAGTCCAGCTGTATAGTTAGATAATCCTTTATTGTAGCTCTCTTCTAGGATAGATGAGTAGGAGAAGATAGGACGTGCAGATGTATCCCCACCAGGAGCAAGCTCCAAGCTGCTCAGCCTGAGTTGACCAACTGACACTGTGAGCCAGAGAGTCACCCAGGCATTCTATGATGTCATGGTATTTTCTATTCAGTGGAGAACAGTAGAGAAGTAATTTACTACACATCCTCCTTCCTTAGGGAATGACAGCAGAATAGAGAGAAAGATAGGCAAGATACCTCACATATAACATTTGCATGAAACAGCTCAGCCTTAATTGACCAACTGACACTGAGCCAGAGAGACACCCAGGCATTCTATGATGTCATGGTACATTCTATTCAGTGGAGAACAGTAGAGAAGTAATTTAATACACCAGTACGGCTTTGTTTTGCTAAGGATTATTCAATGTGGCAATGAGCGGCCATCCCACTGTCTTTCCAGGGATTTTCCACTTCATTAGGAATGGAGTACTGTGGAGGAGTAGTAGTCTGTAAAGGAGATAAAATGTTCCTCCGCTGCACCTTTCAGCTCTGCCCGTTTTTTAAAATCTTCGGACCCACTTTCTCTTCAAGTTTTTTTCTATTCCCAAACCTTGTGATATTTAATTTCATCTCACCGACCAGCATGTTTTTCTTCGTTAGAACTGGATTTCAAATATGAAGCAAACCTTTTAATAATTTCTTTATTTTACTTTTCAACCACAGACATACACATCTGCATAGCAATAATTAGGGTATGAGAGATCTAGGAATGAAAGAGTATCCAAAGACAGTCTTGGTCCTAGTTTAGGTTCAATCAGTACATGTTGGATTTGAAATGCCCAATTGACAAGACAGAAGGTTTGGTCATTCAATAGTATGGAAAAGGGCTTCAAAAGCAAGCTGCATCTTCTGTCCTATAAATGGTTGATGTTGAGCTTTGAATTGGAGTAGAGGTATTCAAAATCTGTGTACAAGGATTTCCCACTCCTTAGCCGTCTTTTTCAGACTGATATGTTGAGAATATCAATTAAATATGGAGGACTAGGGACTCGTAAATTAGGCATCCAACTTGAAATTCTCTCGCTTTAATCATTCACAAAGTAACCTGTAAATGACTGGGATGATGAGATAAATTTTTCTGGTTAACTTAAGAGTATCACTGTGGAATGCCATACAGCCTAACAAGGACTGCAATATAGTTTTTTTTATCCCCCTGCCAGTGAAGACATTTAATAATGGGTCACTTGCATTGGTCAGTTGCTCAAAGATTGTGGTGAAGTGTGACTAATTATATTCTGATTCTGTCCCATTGAAAGTGCTTTTCTTCCGACTTGTCACTTCTCCCAGTCTCTATGTTCATCTTTGTTTGCAATGCACAGATTATTATGGGTCCCAGCAACTTTATGGCCACCACAACTGCAGAACCATAGTTGCAGGTGGTCCAAAATGCAGCAGCTTGCATGCTTCTTGGCTTGCCGCTGAGAACTCCTGTATCTCCCTATCTTAGCTGCATTGGCTTCCTATTAGGAAGAGGGTCCGTTTTCAAGACCCTGCTACTGGTTCACAGGGCTCTTGATCAGTCTGTGGAAATGAGCCTTTTTAGGGGCTCACTGGGTCAGGGGTTCACCCTGATCAGTCCACTGGTTCTTAAACCAACAAAGAAGAGATTGGCACGGAAGCTGTAATATCAAAGAATAGATTTTATTAACCTCTCATGAGTGGGACTACATCAATACAGTACCCTCAGGCCACTGTAGGAGGTAGTCCATAGAATACAGAGGCCATGGGCCTTATATACTCAGTTTACAGCTGAGTAAGCATGGAGACTCAAAGAGGAGGTACAGGCATATACATAATAGTTATTGACTAACATGGGCATACAAATATTGCTTGGTCCACAAAGTGGGAGGGGAGATATTTCTGCTTACATCAGTTAAAACAGCCTGACAGTTACACTCTAAGACAGGTGCATTCTAGCAGCAACAGGCCTTTCTGAGCATGCGCAGTGCTCTGGCTCAGTACTGAAAGAGTTAACTATTGTTGATGACTCAAGCAGAATAGAAAAGCAGGCAACAGTGAAGACGGAAGAAACACATGGCTAACTAAAATGGATGCCTCAAAACAAAATGGCTTCAGCTTATGCGAATGGTAATCTCTGCGATTTCCACAAGTCTGGCTCAGAGTACCTCAGAGTAGAATTTGCTGTTAAGCTCCTTCCAAGCGTTTGCACTCAGCCAACCTCTTTCTGACCAAAATCCCAGGATACGATGGTGCAGAACAGGGGTGGGGGCACACGTCCTTTTCGTTTTTGGGCCCTTCACTTTGGAATAAACTCCCTTTGGAGTTAAGGTGCATTTCATCTACCCCCCCCCCCCCCCCCCCCCCAGTTCTGGAGGAAACCTAAAACATGGCTTTTTAAGCAAAATTGGTACTTCTCTTAGTTCAATCCCACTGGAAGTGCAGAACGCCAGGACACTCCTTGGAGTAATGGAGGCTATTCATTTTTGTCCACAAAAGATAATCAATTATAAAATCAAGTTTTCAGGGGTTCAGTAACTATAGCCTTAAAGGCAAAGCATGCCCCCTTGAACTTATATCAAGAGAAACTAAGGGCAGGCTGTGAAAAATGTGTTACGCATCCATAGCTTCTAGCCTCAAATATGCAATTTCTCAGCCCACAGATCCTGCTCCCATCATAAATAATTTCCTTTGTGGTGAACTGCCCATAAGTTTAGGCAGTGCATAGCGTGCAAAAATCTTCAGGCTTATAATTTGTCTGAGTTGGTGCTCACAGTTTAGCAGTTACTTAGGGCAGCAAGGAGGTTTTCCTTGTCTGGGTATACACTTAAAAACACAAATACATACTAGGAGGTTGTTCTTTCTTTCTTTTTGGCCACAGCGTCTGTGGCCCCAGACCTCAAAGTTGTGCATAATTTGCAAAGTGGTGCTCCTGAGGGATACTCCTTTGATGTGCCTAGAGAAGGAACAGTGTCCCTTGGTCTCCCCATTCAGTAGTCTAAAGAGGTAGCCACCTTCATCCACTATGTACTGGTCCTTGGTTGGTGCACAACTGCATTTGCTGGGATAAAGCAGTTGCAGCCAGGAGAGTTGGTTACTGGCTTCCCCATGCTATGTAAGCTAAGTCTAGATTAAGCCATTATTCCTACAGGCTTTCTTGTAATCTGGTCACATAGAAAATGGAAGCACTTGATAGAGATAAGAAAGAATATAAATGGGAGACGATTTATGAGCCAAACTAAATGCTTGCTAGATGGTCTCTGCATGTGCTCTTTATCTGCCTTTTGTCTTAGATGATTAAATAGTATCAAATACATCCTTCTACAGGCTTTGCTCCAAGAAATAGGGCGAATGCCATATAAAAGATTTCCTGTAAAATAAAAAAATCTGTGGAGAGTTACAGACCCAAGAATTCCTATTCCAAACTGCAGCAACTAATATATATTCATTTACCTGCCTCCCAATCATGATCCATTTGGGTGAGCTCAAAAGAAAAGTAAAATGACAAGTCTGTAAAAAAGGCACCCATCCTGCCTCTCTCAGCTGACTGTTAGTTGTCACAAAGCCCAGACAACCCTCCTCTTGCCTTGTTTTTAAAGCCACCACGGTCTCTGTGCATCAAGCTGTGTCAATTAAATGAATCTTTAAATATATCCTTCAGCATATATTTACACATGTTGCACAGTAATCACTGAAGATAAGACATGCTCAAATCAGATTCTAGTAAATATGTGCCTACTTAAATTAGCATATGTAAAGGTTTCCAGAACAGCATTGTTCATTCCCACACCATCCACTCACAAAGCAGTATAAAAGATGTTCTGACATTTGTATAAAACATCTCCCATGGTTTGTTTAAAAACAACAAAAAAACATGTACCCGGTTATCAATAGGCAGTGGTGACTATAATGCACCCAAGTTTTACATTTTTTGTTGAGTCAATTTCATAAAATGCCAAGTTATAAAAACAATGCATATTTTAAATTGCCAATAAATGCTACTCACTTACGCCATGCATTTCAAACTGTACATCTTCACAGCTCTCCAAAACAGGTGTCCTAATTTTTTTTATAGCACGTGGAAAGTGTATTTTATTAAATTCGTATTAACAAAGGTTTTAATTTGCTCCATATACCTGTGATGTCTTAAGAAAAGAAACCGTTTACCATTCAATTGTTTCACTCATTAGTCTCATGTCTTTGGAGTGAAGGCTTAGCAACTATCAAAACATCAACATTTGTCTAAAACTTTTAAAAGGACAACACATAAGACAAATATTACAGATCCTCTTTCAATTAAAATCTTATTTTAAACCATATGTAGACTTCAGATAGATGTATTGAAATATGTCATAATATACGGGAGAACTCATCTTTTAAAGAACTATTCAATCTGAGGCATTCTGAGGGATACTACTCCTGCAATTCATGTCCCTTAGAGGAAGGTTCCACAAATAGTCAGTTTTAGTCACAGATTTATATTTCGGCGGACAGGTTACTCTGTCACAACAGTGATAGAAATCGTCCTCTGAAATAGAAATTCCATTATATCCTATGGGTTTTATATTTCAACAGACAGGATCTCCACCATCGTTGTAACAGAGTAACCCATCGGCAATCATATCAATCAGACCATACATGTCTTAAATGCCGTAAAATCTGCATTGTTATTGGGCCAAAACTTTTAATACTTATGTCAATATGAACAAATTCTCCATTGATGCTCTACAAAAACAGTTTCCTTTGCATCCAAGACATGAGCGGAATATGGAAAGCAGTATACCACTCACAATTATTCTAACACATCTAAAAACAAAGTCACTCTGAAAAGAAGGCAAAATTGTGAATTTTGGAATAGGGCCTGCATACAGCTTAAAAAAAGGAATCCACATAATACATGATTGATAAACAATTCTAAGAAACAAATGTCTGAACATTCACCTCGAAAATTACATGTAATATCAGATAAAGACAAAGTGTAATGTAATGTAAGGTGAATTTGTAGAGAACTGCTTGTCACTCGTAAGACTATCCAGGCGCTGAGTGTTAAGAAATGTTCTACAATTCTACAGTCCCACACTTCTCAAAGTATAAATGTATTAACTCCATACACAGGTTTGCATAGCCAATGGATATAGGAACGTCCGCTGTTAGGTTTTCAGGCCCTCTTTGGAACATATGGACTTTTCGGCTATTGTGGAGTATTAAACTGGCTTGTTCTCAGCTCCTTTTCTAGCCATTGAATTTTAATGTCTATTATAACTGAATCTGTTATAACATCACCGGTCAAATAATTTTTTTAATGGATTTTAGTCACTCCGAGGCTCTTTATTTCTTTGTAAGACACATGCCTGCTGCTAGGTTTTCAGGTTCATATTGGAACATTTGCCCTTCCTGGCTATTTCAACTACTGTGGAGCATTTAACTGGCCTGTTGCCAGTCCCAGGTTCCATATGGAGCTCTAAAAGCAACACTTATAACATCTTCTTCAATGGCATTTATTAGGTAATTTTACTCTTCTTGAGCATGATTGTGATAACACTTTATTTATTAATCTTTCTTGTTAATCAAAGACTCTTGCACATATATTGTAATCATTTTAATTAAATACACAATAAAAGGAGATTGACTGAGTGAGCAAAGGATATATGAATGTCAGATCTGCATCCATGCCAAGTATATTTTAGCTCATTAGCCATGCATTAAGTGGCTAGTTCTATAAAGTTGGTGAATAAGGTACGAAGGAAATTAAAATAAAAATTAATATACATGTTTTATAATAACATTAATGGAGACTGTTTTAAAAAATGTCAGTGAGGGTTCATGTAATAAGCTTAAAACAATAAAAATCTGAAAATGTGTGCGTCTGTGTATGTCAATGTAAAACATCTATGAATATTTAATTAGTAGAAATTAGCCTAAAAAATTTGAAAACCCCTCCCATCAAGCCTATTATGAATATTTTTCGAAAAGTGCACAGGAATGGTAATTTGCACTTGTCAAACCAATAAACTCTCAATTTGCTTGTGGAAATAATGTCCCATGAATATTAAGTCACGCTGCACATACCGAAAAAACATATACTTTTCACACAATCATAAAATCTAGGTGTTGTAACAGCATATTTCTTTGTGCCTGCCTCTTTTTTTGGAGTAATGCTAATACACAAATTGAAGATCATGTGAAAAAAGAAAGAGTTGCGGGCAAATTTAAAGCCTTTGAAGACGATTCATGGGTTAGACAGCCTCATTGGTTGGTGATGAAAAATAATCTATGGTGGACCATATATAAATAAGGCTGTGCTAAAGATTTCAGGTTTCATATTCATGGGTTCTTCGATAGGTTATACATTTGTAAGCTGACAAATCAAGTTCCCTGTTCCATACGGCTTACAAGATGCACTGCAAGCTAAAAGCCAATGCAGGAAAACATGTGTAGAAAATAAAAAGTGTGACTATAGAAGTTAAGGTTTTCTCTTAGGACACAAGTAAGGGCAGAAAAACAGACTGATAACTTACCTAAAATCTGTGAGGCTTATCTTATTATTTTCATACACACGAAGAAGTAGTAATATTTTTTGATCTAAAACAATAGATGAAGAATACATTTAGAGTGAGAATGTAAAGATGGAAACAAAATATCTCAAGGAATTTTATTATTACCTGTGACACTCATTGTTGCACCATATGCCCCCAAAAGCACAGCAAAGTGATTGATGTGACATACCGAGGGGCACTTTCCAACTATTGATGATAACACATCCACTAATGCCTCTGAAATAAAAAAGCACATTTTAGAGGAGGTTAAAGACGATAATTCACATAAAAACGAATTTCTAGAAAATAAATACAAGCAGGTATGTTTTCAAGTGTTTTTTTAGGTTATGTTGACCATGGACTGAGAAGATTAAGAGATTTGTTTTCAGTAATGATGGCTCTGATAATATACTGTATATGCTTCACAGACTAAATCATCTAAGAAAATCCACAATTTGCAGGAGACGACTCCCACAATACTTTGAGGCAACGGAAATACTGCTTGGTAGTGGCAAATCAGGCAATATTTACTGTGGTGGAAACTGGTCCTTATTGCTTTACACACCTATCACTGAAAAATCTTAAGAGGACATATTTTAACTGTTAGAGCCAAACATGCTCCAACGAAGAACGTGCTCTCAACATTTTTAAAACCTGTCTGGATAGCCTAATGGCTTGCCAGGGTCATACATGCTGGAATGAGTACAGCAACTGTACATTCGGAAAAATCTTTGAAAGCATAATGGCATCGCCATTAGATCATCACGGATGGCTCACGGAAATTCTAGTGTGCTCATAGGCATATTCTGGGTGAATTAACTTTGCCTCCCTTAGTATGCTTCATACAATGTGCAGGAATTATGACCAAATAATTCCCCAATCCACATCTTTTACCATACAACAAAGAACGTCAAAGCACGCAGACAAAAATACCCCATGCACTAACATCAGGGATGACACTATCAAAACTTATGCAAATAGAACAGAAGCAGTTGAATTCCATGCATTTCTGATAATGCTTTGTCAATGTTTCTGAGGAACCCTCAGGAAGGCACAGATCTGCAAGGGTGATGACATTTGGATATATACATTATGCCAACCTAATCTGTTTGGCTTTGCTCTGATAGTTCTAGCTCAGTTGACACTAATGTGGGAGGCCATCTAGGAGATAGTGGAGCCAACCAACCATATATTATGGTTGTTGGTTCTGGGAACCATGGCACTCGTGTAGACTCAGCAAAAGGAGGAAAGTAGGTTACTAGATATGTGGTATTTCTATTGAGCAAACCTAGCCAAAAGGGAGTCGATCGCTATAGATGGTCGGAGACCAGAATACACATTACAGAATAATAGGAGAGGTAACCGGTTTTAGAACTATTAACACATTGTGGTGTAGTGTCCTTGAAGAGGTGTATTCAACTTGATCCTAAACTGGAGCAGCATTGGGGTGGTACCAATGGATACAGGTATGTTGCTCCAGATCATTGGTGCATAGATGAAAAAGGTATGCTGCCTTCTTTTTTTCTTTTTTATACTTCCTATTTGGCAGGCTGATGGTGTCCTGGCTATGTCACAAAACCAACAGAAATCATGAGCTAGTATGCAAGATAAGCAGGGGTATGGTCCCAATGGCTTTGTAAATGAGGAAGCTTGTTCTGAAGAAGATGCGGGCTGACAAGGGTAGTCAATGGAGCTCCATTAGAAACGGGGTGATGTAATCATACTTCTTCAGACCCTAAGGGCCTGTACTTGCCTCAAACATGTAGATCTAAACTCTACCACCTGTGTCAGTCCAATCAAGCAGATGTTAAAAAACAGACTGTGTGTGCTGGATCTGCACTCGTTTCACAGTTGCTTCTAGAGGCTGCAGCTCCAGCTGAGACTATTGCTACCATGAAGGAGAAATATCCAACATGTCCCCTTGCTACCAACGGGCAAAACTAGAGACTTAAGATAGTGTTGTGGGCCTCTGTGACATTTCATTAGGCTTCAGTTTTCAAGTGATGAAATATTAATGACAAACTTGAATATCTAAGTAACTACTTGGGAACGTTTAGCAACTAGTGCACTAACGTACTGCTGCACTTTTCGCATTATATGATGAACAGTGATAAACAGTTTATCAGTGCATTCTTACAGAGTGAACTACATTCAAAAGGTATCAGCACACTGTAGAGTAGAACACAATGCATAGCATTGTTACACATAACCAAAGTAAGCAACAATGTAACTGGAACAATTATGTACATCTAAGCACCAAAACCACATTATGACACACTTGGAGTGAGATGAAACAGGACATGAGAACAAAAAGTGGGAAAGAAACTGGATTGAGAAGTAGAGAAGGAGAAGTGAGAGAATGATTAGCTAAAAAGATAGTACAGCGAACAGCAAAATAAAAAAGAGAACAACAAAAGATAAAGCGCCCAACCACTACTTCAAATGTAATTTGAACAAGAACATTTTCATTTTTTTTTCAATTTGGCTTAGTGTTTCTGAACATCTCAAATCAACCAGGAGAGAGTTCTATAATGGTGGTGCTGTGCTTGAAAATTATAGCTTTGTCGCTTTTTGGAATCTGCATTTCTTAGTTTCTAAGGTTAGGTTTTGGAGACTTCTCAGGTTTCGTCTTTCCCCTCACAACTTGTGGGCAGCATAAAGGTAGCTGGGTTGTTGGAATTTTAGTTTTAATCCTGGCTTCCAATGGTAGGTAATGTACTCGCCAAGCCCTGAATAAATGTGGTCAATTTTTTGTACCGGATCTCAACCAGGCTTCCTAATAAAGAACAGCTTTAATGGGACTGAGGTACCCATGAGAAGAGCATTTCCATAGTAAATTCCGAAGACTTCTAAAACCTGGGCCATGAGGCAGAAATCAATTGGAAGAAGAGAAGACTGTATTTTCTTAAGTGAGTGCAACACAAGTTTGATTGCAACCTTTACATCTGAATAGACAGACGGGTGAGAATCTTCCCAAAGCCCTAGAGGCTTGGTACAAAAAAGGGTGTGAAGCCCATAGTGTGAAGTTCCAATAGCCATTCCATTTGGTAGTCGAATTTTGAGGGTAATGGAGTGAAATAAACTCTGTTTTATGAGAATTAAGCTTTAGAAAATGTACTGCTCTGGAGCATTGTTAAGCAGTTTTTCAGTGTGTGACTGTGTTTGGCGGATGAGATCTTCAAATACATTTGTGTCATCTGTACACTGGTGGATTTCTACACCTTCTCTTTCCATCAAAACATGAAACAATTCCATTTATAGGTTGAACAGTATAGGAGTCAATACCGAACCTTGAGGGAAACCACAGGCTACTTGTGTCACCTTTGAGGTAACACTGCCCAATAACACCAGATGGTGGTGACTGGTAAGGAACGATGAGAATCAGCTCAACAGTTCAATGTCTATACCTATGTGGATCTCAATCAGCCTATCATAGTCACTGTGCTAAAGGGTTTGGAGAAATCTAACGCCATCATCTAGAATGCCATCCAAAATCTTTAATGTGGCTGACTACTGCATCCACTGTGGATCCCCGATTAATGACTTGTTAGGAGGTTATTAACCTTAAAGTGATTGAGAAGCTGAGTGGGTACCTTGTTCTGTAAAACTTTACCCAGCCTGGGCAAATTGGTAACAGGACAATAGTTGGCCATACAATTGTGATCATCCTGAGGCTTTTTCAGGGAAGGAGTTAGCAGTCCAATTTTATCAGCATAGAACAATACACCTTTCTTTACGGACATATTGATTAAGTTGCACAATGCGTAAATAAATAGCTTAAAATGACTTATGATGATGACAAAAGGAATAGTGTTTGGTAGAAAGTTGCTTATAATCCTTTCAACACAGTTTCCAGTTATAGGAGTGGAGCTAGTTCAGGGTTATGCATCTCTTGCAACTAATGAGCACGTCGGAGGTAAGGAGTCAGCCATCGGGTGATTTGTTTCTTTGCATCATAATTGTGAAAAGTAAAAAAATTCATTGCATTTGATTTTATTGTTGTTGATAGGTGGATCCCATAGGGGTGGCCAAATAGAGCTTCACCAGACTGGAAAGTTCATTGGGTGGTTTATGGTGCTGTGGATCATAAGACTGGATGAAACTGGCCCTAGTGGACATCAACTTCTGTTTGTAAAGCTTCCTAAACGATTTCAAGATTGAGAGTTTTTTTTAAGAGGTCTTTATTGTTTTCAACAACCTTTCCAGTTTCCTGAGTTGTCTTCTATATTAAACAGTTTGTTGGAGAACCATGGGTTCCTTTTATTGCACTAACAGTGAACTAAAGACTTTGGTGCACTAGCGGTGAACAACTGATGTCCTTAAAATAATACAAACGTGAACTCCTGATCACCAGAAAATGTGGTATTTTCTATGTAATATGAGTGAAAAAGTTACTTACCCTTGTTAAAGCTCTATTTAGTGAATACTATATATAGCTGCAGATTCCTTAACTTTTTTTACATCCCTGGTGCTAGACTGGAATAGGGAATTTAGCAGTAGCTCTCCTGCGACAATAAGTGATAACAGTTCACTCATACAGAGTGACATAACTGAAGCACTACAAATCCACTTGGTGCCATGTCAGAACCCCGTTCACGGGGCCATGGAACAAGCAGAATCTACTGAGCCCAAATGTCGAGGCCTTCATCTGGCAGTCCCTCCTTTAGTGTCCCACCTGGTGTCACTTACAGCAAGTCACCACCTTGGACTTGAGAAATCCTACCTATCCTCCCTTCTCACGAGGCTCACCCTTCCCATTTCACCTGGGTCTTCCTCGTGTCCCGTGGAAATTACGATGGTGCTTACCCTCTAGTTTGGAAGAAGTCTGTTCAACATTCTTCTCTCCTTTTGACCTAAAACTGTGCTGTTTCTGGCCCAATTAAGCCCTGTTATCTAACATTGCACAATTCTCTGTATTCTTCTCTGTTCCTCTGTGGGGTTCAGCACTCCTTCTTGAGTTACTGAGTCACCATCCACGGTTTAAGGCACTGAGAATCATTGTCCGCCATCTCTCTCACCCACTCATTACAATTATGAAATACACACTGAATCCAGGTCTCAAATGGAACACCATCAATGATCCTGAATTCCTTGTATTTGTGGAAGCCAAACCTTCTAATCAGAGCTTCCTTCATTTGCTCATAGACAAACTGATCTGCCACACGCATCCTTTCAATGGCGGCTGTGCCTTCCAATAGCATAGTCCCCATTGAGGAAGCTGTCTTAGACACTTAACTCAAGGCCGGCACCTTAGAAGGGACGTCAAAGCTCACAAATAATTCCAAGATATCCTGTCCTTCCACATACGTGTGTACAGGTCTCTTAGACTCTTGGCCTCAATCTGGCCTGAAGTGGAGTCAATTCTCCTAAATAGAGCGGTCACTACTGCAATCATAAGATTCTCCCTATCAAAGGTATCTTCTCCCTCCAGTTCTCTTTCCCTTTCTTTTTCCTTTTACTACAGCACACTTATCTTCATTTTTTCTCAATTTCTCTTCCCTGGACAAATCCTCCTATCTCTCCCACCTCTCTCTTGTTCCTGCGGAGCTAGCCTAGACTCAACCCCACCAAGGGATTTTCACCTGAAATTGATGAGTGGTACCCAAGTGAAAGGTGGTGTGCACACCTGTGAAACCCTAGAAACTAATGCTGGAGGGGGAGTGTACCAGGGAAACTTTGGAAAGTACATCAGAGGACACACCAGGAACGAGAGCCTGATTCCACAGTGCTTTCCTCCTGTGTTCCTAACATGGTGACTTTCCCGGAGTCTCCTGCAACCTCTTCCTTTTCACCCAGTCTCTCATACTGGTCCCTAATGAAATCAACAAGGACCTCTCTGGAAACTCCCCACCCTCTGTCCCTACATAGATCCTTGATATGATCTATGACATGGTGTAAGGTCTATTCTCAAGCCTTTGTTCCCCACTGTTTACGCATGCAGACTGTGGGAACAAATACTGGACTTACTGTTTTACTGAAGTAAATTGGAAATGGCGAAGGCAGCACTTGCACCTTGAACTCCTACTGGCTGGGTGCCACACTGCCTGCAGCCAATTTTTTTAACCCCTTTCAGAGGCCTAAATGGCAAACAGGAGCTACTTGGCCCAACCGTGGTGATGAGGCTTTGATCGCCAGTCCTGGTCACGAAAGGCAGACGTTTTGACGAGTTTCTTTATGTCGATGTACCACAGCTGACTGCTCGACAGTGGACAATTTGGATGATCCAAGCTTCCCACTTTACAATTCATTTCCCGGCACAGATGTAGTTTAGTTTTTCACTTTCAAGTTGGCGTTGTGGGGTGTATCTCCTTTGAAGTGCCTACTCCTCTGTCCTGTCCTTTGCCTAGGAAGCAATATGACACAGCAGAAGCGTCTCCAACCAAGATAGTGTCACAACACAGGCCATGGGAGTTAAGCGTGGATCACACCTTAATGTCAAACTAACTAATACATGCATTCCAAAAGCTTAGAAAGCTCCAGAGCCCTAGCCTTTATGATTCCCTTATCAGCCCCATCTCCTTCCTGAGATGCGCCCATACCTCTGACTTTTTTAGAATCAACGAGGTGCAAGTCAAAGGAGAGTTAAGCACACAGCAGCGGAATTGTACATGAGTGAGCCAGAAGGCCCCACTATGGTGACACAGGTAAAAAGGCCTGTTCACACTACTGATCATTACTTAAAACACTGTATGCTGCCACCATAAAGCCACATGATACTGAACTACTGGTAAAGGTATTAGCCTTTTACCACTGCGAGGGTAACGCTTTGGATACTGTTCCCAGTTTAACAAGACTCCAATCTGTGAGACAGGTGTAGGGCATTGCGAATATACATCATCTGAGTTCGCCCATGACCAAAAATCTGCACCAGTGATCCATATATCATTGCAGCTGGGGCACTAAGGGAGTAGTGCACAACTGTAACCATGCAAGGTACTTTTCCATTCCAACACACCAGAACCAGGTTGTTAGGGTAAAAACAGTTAAAGGATGGCTGGACACAGCACTATCAGCTCAAAGACAACGGGCTGAACTGATCGCTAACAAAAACAGAGTTTTATGGCAGCTATGTAGAGGTTCAAATGGATCCCTCATCTGGAGTGTCAGAACCAGGTTCAGGTTACATTGAGGCAAAAAAGGAGGGAAAGGCGGAAACGTGGACAATCCCTTAAGAATTCTCAAAACTACAGGGGCCTTGATCACAGCAGGATAATCTGGAGAGAAAATGACTGAAGATCAGGCTTCAACATAGCCTTCAACCGAGTCCATTGTACAACACTGCTGGCTTAACAAAAGAGTAAACCACATAAAAGGTGTGCCCTCAAAGGATCTCAACTCATTAGAACACCAAGCAAAAAAACAAACAAAGGTGGAGCCTCTGAAGGTTGGGGTGGTGAACCTGCCTCTCTGACTGGCAGAGTAGGTCCACTCTGATAGGTAGCTGTAGTTGGCAACAGAAATAGACTCTCATGAGGTCTGCGTACCACACCCTCCTTGGCCAGCCTGGGGCTATCAGGAATCAAGGATATGGGGGTAAATGCATAGTGAAGGGTATACATTTTCATCAACAGAAACATCACCAAAGACTTCCAGTAACAGACACTGGAGGGCACAGAACTGAGGGCAGAGTGCATTCTCGTTCGGGGTGTAATGATTCACAGGGCTAAGATTTACAGTAGCACCGCTTGATATAGATGCCACCTTACGATGTCTACTCTTGAGTTTGGAGATCCTGTCAGATGGATGGCAATCAGCCACATTCCATGCACTCTTGCTGAGCGCCTCTGCACTTGCTAGCAGAGAGGACAGCCTCATTACTTTTTTATATATAATCAACTGCAAAGGTTGGGCAGTAAAGCCTTCAGTGTCAGGCGACTTGCACTCTGTTCGAGCAAATGGACATCCATTATGATGTCTGAAAGAATGCACTTGTGTTGCAATCACTGAAGATGGAGGAACAACTGCAAAGGCCTCACCAGCATGTGTGGGTGGCAAGGAGGATGCAGGAAGACAGGTAGACCTAGTACGTGAAGAACCATCAGGAATTGAGCTTGAGCTCCTCCCAAAACACTGGGATCATATCCTGAATGTCCTGGATCCTCTGAAGAGGTAGAAAAGCCAGTAAAGATGTATGCAGAACTGTCCCCTATGAACAGGATGTTTTGAGCATAAGATAATCTTGTGTGAGAATGTTGTGCTTGCAGGGCAAACATTGAGAAATGTGCCTTTAAATTATAGAATGAAATTAAAAACCATTCTGCATGATTTATGCAAATAAGATATTGTTGAACCTATAGAGAGATCAGACTGATTGGGTTTCAGTGAAATCATGCCCGGAGACAATGTATGGACATAAGAGTTTTTAATAAGGCCATTTGAGCGGATGCGTTCCCATTACCCAATCTGCAGGAATTAGTATCAACCACTGGAGAGGATTTAGTATTTAGGACAATTGATTTCGCTGATGTGTACCACCAAATTCTTTTTTTTTTTTTATTTCAAATCGTTTTTATTGAAGTAAGAAAACAAAAGCAAAAGACATTACATTAAATCTTCCATCAAAAGTGAATTGATACAGATGTTGTCAGACCAATACAGAAACTACAAATAATAAAAATAAAGAGAAGAAACACTCTTGCTTGTCACATGGTTATTGATTAAGTTGTTAAACTCTTGACATGTGGATGTAATGGGAATAGCTCTAACATACAGACTAGGTACACACCCATATATCTAAGGTACTATTACAAGGTCGTATTGCTTCAAGGCGGCTCAAAATGGAGGGATGAATTGTCTAGTGACTTCCATAGCTTCTTATTGGATGGACACCACGTGGAGGACTGTAACGCCTGATTCGTGGCACCTCTTAGGAAAGACAGCCATTCCTGCCAAATCTTGAAATTTACTTCCTTAGCACATTTCCACTTGCATAAAACAACCTTACATGCCAATGTCAGCATTAAATCCAAAAGCTGGCGATCATGCTCATCTGCTAATCGCGGTTCCAGCCCCCCTAGAATGACATATACAAATTCCTTCATTGGCTTTATCTTAAATACATGCTGAATGCATACAAATATTTTCTCCCAGTATTCTCTCAGTAGGGGGCAGTTGAATAGCATGTGAGGGAGATCACCAGTCCCTGATTGGCAATTCCAGCACTCCGGAGAGTCACGTAATTTACATTTAAATAGCTTTTCCGGAGTCCAGAAGGACCTATTTATGAGCATATACTTTGTCTGGAAAAGGATGGGTGATACTTTGTGGGCAAGTGCTGACTTATGAATCAATTCCCAATCCAACTCTATTCCTGTGGAGTTAGGCTCCGCTTCCCATTTCGCTTCCACAATTCTGTGAGATTTGCTAGGCATCGGTAGCAACAGTTTATACACCTTGGAAACGAAGTGACCTGTGTGCATAATGCGTGGGAGATGAGTTGTCAGCCACGGAGTGTAGGGTTTGAAGTTACGGCTGGTTAGTGTCGCCTTGACTTTTAGAAAGTTATAGAAGTCTATCGGGGACAGGTCAAACTTCGTCTGTAAGCTTGAGAACGGGATTGGGTCCCTATTGTCATACAAATCTCCTACGAGATTAATACCTTTCCCGGACCATGACTCCCAGAAGAGTTCCACGCCCGCGTGTTTAAGGTAGGGGTTTCTCCATAATGACATACATGATGATTTAGAAAATGTCAATGTGGTTTTATGCGTTTGGTCAAGTCTGAGTAGGGCCCTTCTGGTATTTAACATTATATATCTGGAGTGAGGCAGGTGGGACAGATCCATGGTGAGTAAAGACTCAAGAGGGGCATTGCCCACTATTGACCTCTCAATGTCAATCCACACAGGAGTGTAAGTTGGTGATTTTATTAACCATTGAGCACCTTGCTTACAAAGAAAGGCTGTCTGGTAATTCCTGAACGATGGCAGACCCAGGCCACCTTTATCTTTCGCCAGTTGTAGTTTCTTTAGAGATATCCTGGCTTTCTTGCCTCGCCACAGGAAGTTACCAAACAGCTGGTCTATTTTCAAGACAAAATTATTAGAGAACGTCATGGGGAGCATACTGGCCAGGTAGTTAACTAAGGGTGTCGACATCATTTTGAGAGTTTCTGCCCTGCCCCACCACGAGAGAAATTTTGGGGACCAACTTTCTAGAAGAGTAGATATTTTTTTCAAAGTCGATTCTTCATTTATTTTTAGAGTGGAGACTAAATCCTTATCAAAGTCCAACCCCAGGTACTTAAAGCATTTGGGCTGCCATGTAAGACCAGAATCCCCCAGGATCCCTTTATCCCCTATATTGTTCAGCAGTTTGACCTCCGTCTTGTCTTTATTGAGCTTGTAGCCCGATACCTTCGAAAAATCTCCAATGTCCGACATGAGTGCAGACACTGCCTCATCCGCCCTTTCAGATAGGACGAGCACATCATCTGCATATGCTGTCAACTTGACCGTGCAGTCTCCAAACGGTATACCTGCAATTTTAGGATCTTTCCTTATATGGTGTAAGAACGGTTCGATTGCCAATAAAAATAACGATGGTGATAGAGGGCACCCCTGTCTCGTACCTTGTTTTAAGCAAAAGGAGGACGAAAACGAACCACCCGCCCTGACTCGTGCCGAGGGGCAGCAATAAAGGGACATCACTAGCCGTGTAAATGTTTCCCCCAAGTTAAACTTATTGAGGACTGCTTCGAGAAAGGCCCAATCAACCTTATCGAAGGCTTTTTCGGCATCTAACGTTATTGCCACTGTAGGGGTTTCTAAAAGTTTAGCTTTCTCAGCACATGCGCCAAAATCCGTGTGTTATCACTGGACAACCTATGCTTTAGAAAGCCCGCTTGAGATGGATGGACTAGTTGTGGGAGCACCTTTTGTAGACGTGCAGAAAGTATCATTGCTAAGATCTTACAGTCAATATTAATTAGCGAAATTGGCCTGTAGTTTTTTGGGAGCGATGGGTCTTTCCCATCCTTAGGGAGTACTGCTATTGTTGCCTCCGCCAGAGTGCCCTTTACTTCACCAGAGCCATTTATTTCTTGGAATAGGTTTAGCAAGGGCCCCGTTAACATAGTTGAGAATGTTTTATAGAATTTTGCTGTAAAGCCATCCGGGCCTGGTGCCTTCCCTGATTTCAATTTTTTAATCGCACTTTCCACTTCTTCAGCATTGATTGGGCCATTTAGACCAATCTGATCTTCAGCAGTCAACCTTGGAAGATCACACTCATCCAAATAATTCATAATTTTATCTTCCTCCACCTTTGTTTTTTTTGCATACAGATCCTCATAGAACACCCTAAACACCTCAGCTATCTTGTCTGGCTCAGAATGTGAGTTCCCTGAGGCGTCCTTAAGGATGTTAATACAGTTCTTTTGTACTTTAAATTTCAAATATGAAGCGAGACTCTTCCCCGCTTTATTGGATTCACAAATCTTAAACCTCCTACCTTTGTCTAGCCAAATTCCGGCCCTTTCACTTATTAACTTATTGTATTCATATTTTTTATTTGCCAGAGCATAAAGAGTCATATTGTCTCTTAACCTTAGATGTTTACTTTCAAGATCTCCAATTTCACTTTCAAGGGATTCTAATTTCGCGTTATAATTTTTATTCATGGCAGACCTAATCTTGATACATACTCCCCGTATTGTACTTTTCATAGCATCCCACCTAATAAGATCAGATGTGTCTCCTTCTTTATTAATTTGCAGGTAAGAGACAATGGCAGCTTGTACAGTAGATCTGTGTTGAGCATCGCTTAATATCTCGTCATTCAGGCGCCAAGACGTCTGGCGAGGAGATGATTTGGCATTTGCAATGGACAGGGAAATACAAGAATGATCCGACATCACACGAGGTTCTATGGTGGTAGACTCTATTCTGGGTACCCCGTTCTGTGTTATGAGAATGTAGTCAATCCTGGAGTATGAGTCATGCGGTGTAGAATAAAAAGTATACTCCCTCCCTGTAGGGTTCTGGAGCCTCCAAGCATCCACTAAATGAAAGCGTTCACACAGATTATTAAAGGCTCTATGAGATCTGTTTGGTTTGAAAGGGCAGTGGGAGTCCCTATCTAGCGTTGCGTCTTTTGGAAGATTAAAGTCACCACCCACTATGTGAACAGCGTTATCTGGGATATTTTCCATGTGTTTATTTAAATCTTCCCAAAACTTGAGGTCACTGGTGTTAGGAGCATATACGCTCGTGACATAAAACTCCGTATTACCCTTGCTTAGTTTGGCCGTAACCCACCTCCCGTCTAAGCTAGCCTCATGAGATAAAACCTCCACCTTTGATTTCTTTGCGACAAGAATCAACACCCCATTCTTTTTTTGTACCGATTCTGCACCAACAACCTCACTGTAAAACTTATTCCTCAGGTGGTAAAACAGCTTAGCTTCCAGCTTAGTTTCTGTAGCAATACAATATCACCTTTCAACCTACGCACATAATCTAAGATTTTTTGTCTTTTGATCGGCTGGTTCAAACCTTTAACATTGAGTGACAATATCTTCATTTTGTCCATATTACATACTCCCATCGGAGTATTCACAGCGTTATGCTTGAACAGTTAAAGAATGCTTCATCTGGAGAAAGACATGCATCTCACTTGACCAACTACCAACTGTTAATCTTCCATCTCCCCGAGACTTCAAAATGACATATGAGTGAACATAAAGGCTATAACCCACACCACCATCAAGTGCCAGCGCAATAGTGAAAATGCAAGCAAGAAGAAAAAGAAGAAGAAGAATCAAACATAAAAGACATGTAACACATACCCGAACCCCCAATCCCCTCAACCCTCCCCACCCCACCTGTATTCAGTAGGCATGGCGATTGGAGAGAGAGTACGGTGTAGCCTCCCCGTGCCAAAACATATCCATATTATTGGAGCATACAAGACTATTACCATTTACTGTAAAACTCGTGAGTTGTTTTAACTATCACAACTATAATAAACCATGTATCTAGTAACCATGCACGTATGAAGGAATTCAAAGACTGCAAGATAAGAGATAAACGAAACAAGGCATTACCTTCATTTGAATGAATAACAGAACCCACAGCAGTATCAGCTGATAAAGGTATAGAGCTACGTAGTGAGCCATGCGAAAGCGCATTAGACGTATCAAACGAAATAGCTCAAGGTAGAAGAATATAAATATGTAGATATGGAAACATCAGTCAAAGCTTTAAACCTGGGCCCTAACCTGTGCCCTCAAAGTAAATAGAAAAATGTTAACAGTATGGAGACATATATGGAGACATGAACTCCGAATCAAAAGCCTTAAGCTTTGGCCTTAATCCTTGCTTTCAAAAGTACTATATTCGTGTGACACAATAGCTGAACATATTCCTTTGTTCTGCTTAACAACCAGGAATAGAAAACCATTGGAAAATGAGTCTACCAGGATGCCCTTCATTTATAACCTGAGGCTGAAGCCTGGTCAGCGGAGCTTTCAGGATTATTCGTCTCCATGTCCAAGTCTTCAGGGCCATCCAGCATACGTTTCAATTTTAGTGGATCTGAAAAAATGTGTGGAGAGCCCTGAATAATCACTCGATACCTTGCCGGACCAATGAATCCATATTGGAAGCCCCTTTTCTTTAGCTGCGGTCGAAGCGCCAAGAATGCCTTCCTGACGTCCACCGTCTCTTTGCTATAGTCTTGAGATATATAGACCTTAGCAGACTTCCACAAGATGTGATTGTTTTTACGCATGAAGGTAAGTATCTGTTCTACATGCTGGTACCGGAGTGGTTTACAAACAATAGCTCTGGGACCCTTTTGATCCTTTGAGATCCTGGCCGGGACTCTATGGGCTCTATCAAATTCTAAAGGGTGTAGAAACGTCATGTTTGTAGCTTGGGTAAACCAGGACTCAAGAAAGGCCACGCAGCTCCCCATTTGATCCTCTGAACCTTCCGGAATGCCAAAAATGCGTAGGTTCCCCCTTCGATTCCGGTCCTCCAATTCAGCGAGTTTCCGTGTTGTTTGATCCGCTGCTATGCACAAGCGTTTAACTGCGTTGCAGGTCTTAACTTCCATATCCTCGAGTTTGCTAATCCTCGTTTCCGCCTCTAAAAGTTTTGCGTTGGTGTCGCGGTTATCTTGCCTGATTGCTGCCACTTGCTGCCACTTGTGTACCACCAAATTCAATTGGATTGCGACTCAAGGTATTTCACAGCATTCATAACACCCGAAGCAATGTTTCAGTTTAAGATAATGCCATTTGGTCTGGCAAGTGCTTCTGCTGGCTTCCAGAGGGAAATAGCTTGGTTCTTAAGGAGGATAGCAGGAGCAAAGGTATTTCAGGATTACGTCTTGATATTTGACAAGGACGAAGAAAAGCATGATGGGAACTTGAGAAAAGTGTTATATGCTCTTCTGCAAAACAGTCTAACTCTGAAAGAAGAGAAATGTGATTTTGGGAAATAGCAGGTGGTATACCTGGGACGTGTTATATCAGAAGAAGGTATCCGTCCTAAAATCATCCATGTAGAAGCCATTGTCAATGCTCCAGAAGCCTAAAGTAAGAACCAGTTGATGTCCTATCTAGACCTGACAGAACTTTATTCTTAATTTGTGGAGAAATGTGCCATCAAGGTAGAGAATCTACAGTCAATATTGAAAACAAAATGTTGCATTTTCTTGGGGTCCGAAACAAAATGAGATGTTTAATGCAATCAAGAACGAGGTATTACGAGCACCATGTTTGAAATTGTTTGTGATGGGGGTGGATTGCATAATATCTGTGGATGCCAGTGGATATGGTATTGGTGCAGTGCTGTCAAAATGGAAGGATGGTACTGAGTGGGTAGATGCATATGCGTCTTGTACTTTGAAACAAGCAGAAGGAAATACTCAGTAATAGAAAAACAAGTTACTAGCTACCACATGGGCTGTAGAACGGTTTAAGATGTATGTTTGGGAGAGAAAATTGAAAATTTGGACGGACCATAAACCCTTGGTAAATATATTGAAGCCAGGAAAGGGTGGGAGAGGGGAATCTCACACAATGGTTAGCATGCTTGACTTAAAAATTACAAATGCACCATCATGATATTGTATATGTTGCAGACAAGGATAACTTTTGCGAATGGGTTGTCACACTTACCAGTGGAAGCATGCAATGGTAATGAAATGGATGAGAGTAAATGCGATGTAGCATTCACTTATGAAGATGTAATGTGTGGCAGGGGTATAGAGGATGAAAATTTGTCTGGAGTTGAACGAGGTGAGATGGATGCAGGAGATGAAAAAAGATGTGGTATTGTAGGCCACAGGAAATTTCTAAAGAATGGGCATTTGAGCGTCCAATGCAATGTGAATGTAGTACGTTCTGGAAAGTGAAGGAGGAATTATCTGTTTGTAATTATGATATTTTGAGAAGGGATAAGAGTATATCTCCAACTGGGGTACAAGACAGTATTGTCAAGTTGTTGAGCACGAGAAGAAAAATCTAAGAAAATGTTTGGTGGCCAAGTCTGAAAGGTATGGTGAATCGATGGGTGAGAGGGTATACTGCATGTAGGTCAAGTGATAAAGTGGTTAAACCTTTAGTGGTGCCTTCGCCAACTGTAGAATTGCCAGATGGACCATGGCGAAAATTAGCTATTGAGTTCATGGGGCCTTTTGTCGCATTAACAAGCAAGGAGACATATGCCAATGTGCTTATTACCTACTATTCCAAATAGCCGGAGGTAAGTATGGTTGGTAATGTTACTACAGAGGAAGCTATTGACTTCCTGGAAGATTTTTTTTTTTCTATAGAAGGTGTATCACAAATACTGGTTTCAGATAACTGGGTGCAGTTTATGTCAAACAAGATGCAGTCCTTTTTAAAAATGTGTGGCTTCAACCATGTGAGGGTGTCTTTATATCATCCAGAAGCTTATGGCCAGGTTGAGCACTTTAATAGAGTCATCAAGGAGGCTATTCAATTGGCATTAATGTCTGAGTTACCCAGGAAAAAGTCTCTTTAGAGTATGTTATTGTTATACAGGATTACCCCCATTCAGTGACTGGCAGAGAGTCATTTCAAATGTTACGGGGAAGAAAGCATTCCTTAAAACTTGCACCATGGTGGTTGAGGAATAAGAAGTAAGGGGGAGGACGGAGATCGATCTCCAGATAAGAAATAAGTGAAAGCTTATCAGTCGCAGACTAGAGACAGGTTTAACAGTAGGAAGATGCCTGATGGATCTGTTGGTTAGTATGTAGTTGTGAGAAAACCTGGCTTTGTAGAGAAGGGTCATTTGGTATGATCCATTGAGGATTGTAAGGGTTTTTGGAGGTGCTGTCATACTTGAGGATGGAAGGGTGTGGAATTTGAGTCATGTGAGTTTGTAAAGTGGTGTGGCTTCCTAGGAGTAAATATAAGTGTGGTGCGCATGATAATGAGTGGTTACTTGATGGGGAATGATGTGCGTGCAAGGATTGAACCTAGGGCCACAGAGAGTGAGATGATAGAGGATTGTGGAGTTCAAGGAGTTCTGGAAGTACATGGGAATCGGAGCGCGCGGATAAAATGAATTACTGGGTCATCTTAAGGATTTCATGATGGGATGAAGTGTTCAGCATTCTCTGCTCAAATTTACTTTGGATTCTTTAAATATTCATATTCACGCTTGTTCTATTAACATTTGTTCAAGCATACTTTTTATGTATTTTATATAATAGTTATGAGCATGTAATAGTTCTTCCATAGCATTTCCCATAGTATTTTTGTTGTTTTTTGTTATTGATGTGCGGGGGGATGGGGAGGCAGGGGGTGAGGCGTGTATTGCATGTTAAGAATAGAATGGTGCGCTCTGATATCCTATGGGATCTAGTTTGCGCTATATAAAACTTTATAAATAAATGGTACTGTGGAGCAGAATGTGGGCATTGAATGCAAACGTGGGGGGAGGGGAGAGGGGGTTTCTTGTAATGACAGTAGGCCAGGAACTGCGGTTGTATTGGGAGCGAGCTGACACCGCTCTTGACCGCTTGAGCGTAGTTAACGGTAATAAAAGAGTTTACCTCAATACGGTTGCTGAGAGCCCATTCTTACCATCAAGCTAATCATTTGTCGCACATGAGCCATTAAAAGCTTTGTCTCCAGCTCCTTTATTGCCTTATGTATGCATGAGGCCACATTTGTAGCATGATTTGGAGTTGAGATACAGCTCCAACACCACAGGTAGACTCCATGGGGGGGTCAAGAATGAACATCTGTCCATGACTGGAGCAGCAGAGTCTGACTTTCTACCCAAAGACATTCCCTAATACTGAAAAAAGTCAAAAGAGAAACATTTTCATTGCAAACATCACAGAGAGCAGATCCAGAGCTGCACCTAAGAATGGAGAAAAAAAGGGAACTAACATAAGGGCGTTGGGTTGCATTTAATGGCTTCAGTGATGTCACATCCATGCTGCAACATACTCTCAAAAGGAGCTGGCACCACATACCACCACAGGAAAGCTATTGTAAAATTTCTGAATCCAGTGTGGCAACCGGGGATCGCCAAAAGGTGAGGAATCTGAAGTATTCACCGGAACCAATAGTATTCTAGTGGGTTTCCTCATATACCTAGTTTGCAGTTACCCTAACATGCCTTGGGATAACCACCCAGTGTTCGTCGGTGTACAGTGTGTTCTGTTGAGAAGCAAAACAATTCAGGTACTAATTGTATGGTGACTGAGCTATTTCCAGTTGACCAAATATTTATTGTTAAAGGAAGCCATATATTGAAATTCTAGCTAGTTAATGCTGGGTTTTTCCTCAGCACACATAATGAACAGTCATCCTCCCGCTTCTACAGGATGCTGACTAAGCTTCAATATTTCAAAGGTAACAATTATACATGCATTACTGTCTTTTTCTCTAGCTTTGGCTAGGGTTAAAGATGCTGGTGGAAGCAAGGGGTGTTTCATTGGATGATACAAATACCTAATTTTATCTCTTTTCAAGAGATTCTTCTCCTGGGAAATGTTTCATTGGAAGTGCAATCACCGAACCTGGCCCATTTCTCATAGTACATGCACTCAGTACCTGATGGACATATTTTCATAATGGGTAATTGTCCTTAAGTCTGTCTTCACTTCACACTCTGAAACAGACACATAGCCAGCTACACACACATAGTCTTATGTTTTTAGACCCACAGTTATTCGTTGTTTTTCTCCTATGTGGTTTTCCCCAAGTTTAGCTCTATACAACTAATACAACGACAGAGGGTAGCGGCCTCCTACCTGTACATAGAAAATCCTAGGGTCTTAAAACTCTGACCATTGCTGAAAAATTTATTATTCAGGGATCTGAGCTTTCATGAGACCAGAACATTAAGAACAGATGTTCTGACCTTCATGGAAAGGGTTTAAAGCACAAGTTACTACTTGTGTAACGATATATCTGTAAGAGACATTAGTTAGTGATAGATTCCTTACTTTAGAATATTCCCCAGGCGTCAGACTGGATCCGGAACGTTTTGCTAAGTAGTACCCCTGCGTGTCGGTTTGTGGCGTCGTGCGGCTCTGCGTCCGTCAATGGCGTCGTAAGCGCCGAGATGACGTCACAGAGACTACTTAGGCGCCACCCATGCGCGCTGATGTCAGTTCTGTACACTATTTTCCGCGCCGTAACGCAAAGCCATGCAAGATACGGACCACTGGTGCATAAAACTAGGGCCCTAAAAGGGGATGACCTTAACCCTAGTAATCAGTTCGCAGAACGGGGAGGATGGGTGGGGCGGTAAGGGATCTATCACTAACTAATGTCTCTTACAGATACCAGATATATCGCTACACAAGTAGTAACTTGTGCACCTGAAAGAGACACGTTTGTGATAGATTCCTTACCTTAGAATAGATACCCCTGCAATACCAACCCCGGTGGTGGGTCTGCGAACAAGATTACACCAAAAAGTCATGGACCCCAGAACGGCCAAAGAAGCCGTCTCTCCGAACCCGACTGTCAAGGCAGTAGTATTTGGTAAACGTGTGCAGCGAGGCCCACGTAGCTGCCTGACAAATGTCCTGCAAGGGAACGCCACATCCCAAGGCAGTAGTAGCTGCAGTTGCCCTGGTCAATGGGCACGCAGCCCCACAGGAGGCTCCTTCTTTAGCCAAGAAGTAACATGCTTTGATGCACAGAACGAACCACCGCGAGATGGTCCGTTTGTGCACAGACCGACCTTTTTTGGCGCCCACGTAACCAACAACAAGCTGATCATCCACCCGAAACTGCTGTGTATGCTGCAGATAGAATGCGAGCGTACGTTTTGGATCCAGACAGTGGAGCCTCTCCTCTTCCCTCGAAGGATGATGGCGGAAAGAAGGTGGGCAGTGATGGTCTGCCCAATGTGGAAGGGCGTGACAACCTTTGGCAGAAAAGAAGGGCGGGTCCTTAAAACCACCTTTTCCGGATGAATAGAAAGGAAAGGAGGTTTGGAAGAAAGGGCCTGGAGCTCACTCACTCTTCTGTCAGAGGTGATAGCAACCAGGAAGACCGTCTTTAGAGTGAGAAGACGTAAGGGACAGTTATGAAGGGGCTGAAAGGGAGCGCACATCAGAAAAGTCAAGACAAGATTTAAGTCCCACGGAGGCATTATGAAGGGTACGGGTGGAAACGTATGCGTAATGACCTTAAGAAAATGGGTAACAACTGGGGACTTAAAAAGAGAAGGCTGATCTGGAAGCCGTAGAAAGGCGGAGATGGCCAAAAGATAACCTTTGATAGTGTCCAGAGCAGAGCCCTGCTGGGCCAAAGAGAGAACGAACAGAAGAACCTCAGAAAGAGGGGCAGAAAGGGGATCCACAGCCTTTGCTGCGCACCATGCCACAAATCTGTTCCACCTGCAGGCGTACACCGTTTTGGTGGAGGGACGCCTGGCTGTCAGAATGACATCACAGACTTCGGGAGGAAGATCGAAAGGTGTCAACTGTTGCAGTTCAATCTCCACGTATGTAGTGGAGGCTGGACAGGTTCGGGTGGGGACCGTCCCCTGCTGCTGTGACAGAAGATCCTCCGGAAGAGGCAGACGGATCGGGGGATCGATGCTCATACTGAGTAGCTCAGGATACCATACCCATCGAGCCCTGTCCGGAGCCACAAGAATGACTTGGGCCCGGTCACGCCTGATCATCTTCAGCACTCTGGGCAGAAGTGGTATAGGCGGAAAGGCGTACAACAGACCGCAGCTCTACTCGCGTCGAAAAGCGTCTCCGAGAGAGTGCCGTCTTGGAAATTCCAACACGCAGAACTGATGACATTGCGCGATCTCTTCGTTGGTGAATCGATCTAACCAAGGCTCTCCCTACTGCAGAAAGAGACTTTGCGCCACGTCCGAGTTCAGACGCCATTCGTGATCCACCATGCACCGGCGGCTGAGTTCTCGTTCGCCCTGGCGATCAGAGAACCTGCCAGGTGTTGAACCACCAAGGCCTTGATGTTCCAGCCATGTCCAGAGGCGCAAAGCCTCCTGATATAGGGTCCACGACCCCACCCCACCCTGTTTGTTGCAATACCAAATGATCCCCCGGCATGCGGTGGTACCGAGGTGGCATGGCCGGAGAGGAGGACAGAAAGGGGAGTGCGTAACCTTGGCCGATGATCTGCAGCACCCACTTGTCTGATGTAATTTCGCGGCAGTGGTGGTAGTGGTGGCGGATCCTGCCACCCGCCGGCATGGGGTGCTCCCTGAAGCTGGGATTAGGAAGGCTTAGAGGCGCAAGCAGCGGGGGTGGAAGTTGATTGACCCGCGCGCTGGTTACCAGACCTGCCCCTGCGGAATTCACGACAGCGGCGAAGCTGGTTCTGCACAGGCTTGCTGGAAGAGCGTGACTGGGTGCCCCTGACTGGCCACGAAAAGAACGAATCCCAGGAGTGGCAGGGTTCTTTGTGGAAAGACCCAAAGACTTGGCCGTGGCCCGAGAGTCTTTAAAGCGCTCCAGGGCATTGTCAGCCTGATCGCCAAAGAGGCGAGAGCCATAATAGGGCAGGTCCATGAGCGAGCTCTGGACATCGGGTGAGAACCCAGTGGAACACAACCAGGCATGGCGCCGCAACGCCACAGTCGTAGAAATTGCCTTGCCAAACTTATCAGCGGTGTCCAAACCACACGTGATGGCAAACTTCGCCGCATCCTTACCCTCCTCAATTGCTTGGGACAGCCTGGACCTCCTCAGAACACTGAGGCAAGACCCGAGTTACAGAATCCCACACGGCCCAACAAGCAGGCGGTGTTAACCGACCGCAACCCCAAGCTGGCTGAGAACAACCTCTTGCCAAATTGGTCCAGCCTTTTAGAGTCCTTATCCGGCGGAGCCGTGGGAAAGGCACTCTGCAACGTCGAGGCCTGAATGACCAGGCTCTCAGGCGTGGGGTGAGTGGTCAAGAAGGCGGGATCACCAGGCGCCGGGCGTTGACGCCTAGCAAAATTTTTATCCACCACGCCCCCGTGGCCGGACGCAACCAAGTGCCCAAGAGGACTTCGGTGAGGGCCTCATTGAAAGGGAGCAGCGGCTCCGATGACGCAGACACCGTCTGGAGCACCTCCGTAAGGAGGTTGGTTTTAAGGGCCACCGTAGGGAGGTCGAGATTAAGAGCCTGCGCAGCCCGACACAGCACCACGGTGTAGGAAGCACCCTCCTCCATAGTAGATGGAGGAGAGGCAAACCCCGGGTCAGAAGACACATCAAGTTCGCTTGCAACTTCAAGTTCGTCCACCCAATCTTGCTCGGAGTCACACTGCCGGACAAGGGGGTCCTCGGATCCGTCCCAGTCCTCGTCAGGCACCGGTGTAGAGGGAGCCGGTCGCGGCGCCAGGCCCGGAGCAGGGTCAAGCGACGCCGGGAATGGTGCCGAAAACGGTGCCGGCCGGGGCCGAGCCGGAGCCGTATCCCAATTCGGATCCCAGGCCGGAACAAAATGGTCCGGGAACCGGGGCAGGGGTGGGATAAACGGCACCCAGTGCGGTGCCGCGGTAGGAGCCGGCGGCTCTGCACCTTGTTGCGCTGGGGCCAGAGCCAGCAGTGCAGGATCCTGTGGCGCCGGGGCTGGCGCCGGTGGCGGAGCCGCCGGGCCAACAGGATCTGGACACGGGACCGTGGGGCCCAAAGGCGTGCCGGGAGCCCGGGGCCTAAAAAGGCGGTCCATGGCAGCAAGAAACTCTTGCATCTGTTCGGGAGTTGCCGACGGACCCAGGTATAGCAGGTAGGCCGCAGGACTCCCCGGCTCCAGAGGAACCGCAGGGGTAAAAGCTCCTGTCTCCCTCGTCCACCTCCGGGGAGTGACGGGGGGACGTCGGAGAGCGAACACGCTTCTTTGACTTCTTTTTATGGCGTCGCTTACCGGAATCTGAAGGCGACGACTTCAAGCCCGAGGAGCGACTGCTCCTGTGAACAGCCCCTAGACCCGGAGCGGCGGTGAGAGGAATGCCGGACCTCCAGCATCTTCCGGTGCTGCTCCCGCAAAGCCTTCGGGCCATGGCTCGACAGTCTCAACAGTTCCTGGAGACATGGTCGGTCGCCAGGCAGTAGAGGCACACATCGTGGGGGTCTGCCACTGACTGACATGTTACGGCGGCACGACCCACAAGACTTAAATCCGGGCATCTCTACATACAACAGGAGACAAGAGAGGGAAACAAAAAGGACTGCCTGCATCATAATTCAGCAGCTATGTTGTTTACATTTTTACACCAAGACTCCCTTCCAGCTACAATCAAGAAATTGTGATTGTTGAAATGGACGTTTATCAGAGTGACCTTCGATCGACTGAAAACGCTAGGAGGGAAGGCACAGCCTTTCCTTTTGTTCAAAACTGCGACAATGAGATTGAGCTGATGAGAAGATTTAAACAAGCATTGGCAAAGTCAATATGTCGGGGATGACTGCAGGTCTTCTAACTTTGTCTGTTTGTTTTATAATGGTTTTTGTGAAGCTTTATTGAAGAATATGCCGGCCACTCATATATTTTACTTTGAAATCTACAATAGAAAAATCGAAACAAAAAAAAATAATAACCTCTTAAGAGTTGAGGAAGTAACCTCTGTATAAATCTGCTACCCACAAATAAGCATCTATAAAGCCCTTGTAGTACTAATGCTCAAATGAAAGAACTCATAATTGCATGAAACATATATTTTAATTATATGCTTGTATGTAGTTCTCAAATTCTGCAGTATTCCAGAAAAGCGATGGAGACAATGGTAGGGAGGCTGGAGACAGAGGTGGAGAGAAGGTGACAAAACAGCGATACATTTAAAGGTGAAGAAAAAGCATGCTGTATTCCAGGAAACTGGGTTGTGTTGAAAACTGTGTTGCTCAACTGTTGTGCGAAATGATTTAGAAATTAAAAAGTATTTCTTGAATTATTTAGTGAGTGTCTCTCTGCTTCGGTCACAATCAAGCACACACAAGGTAAGAAAGAAAACCTAAGATATAGAGTAGAAGTCACAAGGGTCTTTATGCTGTCCGGGCTAGTAATGGCATCCAGAAATGCGATGTACATTTAAGCAGCAAGGCTCTATTTAAAGGTACAGAAATTGACCAACATCACTCCCATCATAAAAACTACACTGGCTGACAGTGGCACAAAAAAATGAAATGCAAAACACTATATTATTTTTTATGTGCCCTGAGATCTAGGTGCAAAACATCTCCAGAAACTGACTTTTCACAATACTAATGGCCACCATTTAGTCTTAGCAAAGAAAATCTGATCACCTGATCCAAAACCCACTGGAAGAGGCACTGCAGCAGAACAATCTTCTTTCTGGGCTTATGAGTCCAGACCCGATGGATAAATCAAGAGAGGTCTTTGCCACATACAATGAGATGTTAGCGGGAATCTCCACCCCTTTGAAGAAGGGACTCTTCCCCTTTAAGCACATTAAGAACTCATCTCCATCCAGGATTGGTATACCAAACAGCAGATTAAGATCTGTTCCAACAATGGTTGGGAAACATCTAGTGTGATCCATCTCCTGAACTACTTGACAGTTATGCAAAATGGTTTCCTGTGACAATCTAATTATTTTTAAAACAACTGAATACATATTTCAATTCAGCCAAAGAAAAAATCATTCTATTCCTTGTTGGAGTGAAACTATGTAGGAAAAAATGAAATTATTTGTATTTACAAATGAAAAAGGAGAAGGTAGACAGGCAACTGTTACACTTTGACTGATTAAAACAGCAGCAAGCTGTCTGGGATCACATAATCCACCTCCAAAAGTTTACTAGTCTTGACATGATAAACAATAAAGATGTTGTATTAGATTTGTAAAAACCAAAACAATTCTGGACTGGAATAAACTGCATTTGGTTTGTAAAGAAAATGTATAAAATAAAGTTTGGTTATAGTGCACTTTAAAAAAGAAACATTTTTGTGGTATTATGTACACTCTATACTTAATTTCCAGGCCAGAATTTATTATTTTTAATTGACATTTTTATAGCAAGCAATCAATCACAGATTTGTATCATAGATACTTCCAGATCCAGGAATGGTTTTTCAAATGGTTCAGAAGCTTTTACTGCACAGGAGTCTGATTTGGTATGTGGAGATGTGCTGTCAGTAGAGTGAATGTGAATATATCTCCGTTAGGTGATTTGATTATCTTACCTTAAATATGGTCTGAGTTTGAAAGGTGAAACTAAACAGCTGTAATAAATCACTTGCAAATCTTTACGGTTGGTAAGCATGCTCACTGCCTGTCAGATGCAGGTGTGTGGTAGGCAGCTGGTAGAACAAGTGATGCTGTGCACCATACTGCCCAGTTGCATTGTTTTTGATGTATATTCATAATCCTGTTTTGACGTGCCCTGTTGTAGGATAGTATGTGGTGATGTGTAAAAGACTGTTGTAAGAGCAGTGATACAGATCTACACAGTGCATCTATGTTATGTTGGAAATGTGTTTATTATTATGTTTATGTTACGGGATTGAAGATCAATGCACTTAATAAAGGTATGGGCCAGATGAGTCATGTTGTCAGTCTTTCAAAAAGGAGAGGAGAACATGATCACAAGTTTTATCTTTGCAAGCTTCCCAAAACGGCTCAAACTTACCAATAACATAAGAAATGTAATATTTCCTGTTGCTTCCTAAAGGCTTGATATGACTATGAGCAATGTATGTAAACGATTTATTAATATGTTAATCAATCAACAAGTTTGATTTTAGAATGTAAATTCAAGATGATTTGTAATAAGAAACACTGTATTTAAAAATATATATATTTAATGGTCAATATGTGAAATGAATGCCTACCAGAAAAACACAATTGCTAGAATTGACTTATGTTTTAAATATGATTTTTTTTTTACATTGAATGAAAAGAATAAAACCAATACTGAACTTGATAGATGAAACTTTTTCAAAAATGATCATTTCCAAGCTCGCAGCCGTGTTTGAAGGGCACAGTTGTGATTTCTACTTTAGCCACTTCCCTGGGACTAACGTTACCGGCTTACTGTGACTCTGTGCCGATTTGGGGGCAGCTTTCCACCATCGAGAGCGGGACTGCGAGGACCAGCAGTCTGAGCATGCTCTCCACCGCCGCAGCTGGGGCCTCTTCTCGCCCTCCACCTCCTAGCACCATATAACGGCTCGCGGCCCCCGCTTCGCGGGAGCCGCTTGCAGCCGTGTTTGAAGGGCGCATTTGTGATTTTTACTTTAGCCACTTCCCTGGGACTAACGTTACCGGCTTACTGTGACTCTGTGCCGATTTGGGGGCAGCTTTCCACCATCGAGAGCGGGACTGCGAGGACCAGCAGTCTGAGCATGCTCTCCAACGCCGCAGCTGGGGCCTCTTCCCGCCCTCCACCTTCCTGTATATATCTGTGACTACTTACGCGATCCGCGGGACGCGCGCGGGCGAAGCCCGGGCCAAGGGCGGGCCCGTTTAAGCCCGTTCAAAAACGCTCAGGGACGGGCCACCCCCCTTACATCTCCACATCGGAGGTCCTGACTGTAAGTTTTATATTCATATCATCGCTTTATTTCTACCACAATGACTCTGAAGGATGGTAGGATTAAGGTGGCCAACGCAAACCTAATTGGATCCATAGATAAGTTTATTACCAAGGTTAATACTGCTATAGATCAGGGGTTCACGCTGATGGAGAGGCGGGTTTCACAGGACTTGGTACTTGCCAGAAGGTCATCCATGGGGCATATTGCTAATGCATGAACACCCGACCAGCTTGGTCAAACCAGTAATATTGGTGCATCTGTGATCCCCAAACACCGGCTTAGCAGTTCGTGACCTCGACCATTCCTTTACAGGGAATCAGTCTATGGCCTCCGATTTGTTATTGCTAACATCTCCCAAGTTACTAGTTGAGGCCAGCCCTGTCAGGGAGCACAATACCAGGCAACTATGTGAAAGACGTCAAGGGGCTATCCCAAAGCACAAACAGGGGCTGGTCACTGTTATCGATCGAAAGAAGGAGAAGCTGCCCAAACGTAAGGGAACAATAATGGCTGAAAAGAGGCAGGCTTCCATGACTACTCAGGCAATTGTACACACATCTAGAGAAGATCTCACACCAATGAGAGTGCTGTCCCAGGTTGAGGATGGGGATAAGAGTCTAGAGAGTGGAGTGGAAATGGAGGACCCCTTACTGGCCAAGATAGGCGATTTACTTAAACTCCTTCGTCCAGTAGAAGATAGGTTATCTAAGATTGAACAGAAGCTAAGTAAGATCGAGTCTATATCATTGGGAATCGTTGACTCCCTGAAAAAGGCAAACACAGTTAGGGCCGCAGCTCCCTCAAATGAGTTTCGGACAGGGGGAATTGTTACTGATCCAATAATCCCGCTAGTTTCGAATACAGTTAAACAGGCTGCAGCTGCTCCTTTAATTAAGGTACCAGTAAAAGCTACAGCTGTAACATCAAGCCAAAGTAATTTAGCACGGTTGACAGAGGTTGACGGGGCTCCTAAGGAGCCTGCTGATGGGGGGGAATTAATATCGATTTACCACCAGAAGTAAGCCCATACTTGGCCGTTTTAGCAGGGGTCCCGGTTCTGAGAAAGGACTATCAAGAATCTTTTTTGTCCTTAAGGAACAAGGTGATTGACTGGCTAAATAAATATAGACAATTACCAACGCATATTTCAAGTAAAATACTTATGGTGCAAAGGGTTTCCTGGGTGGGACACTCGGTTAAGGACATTAGGGGGGGTTGTGTTTTAGTTCCTTTTAAAGACCCTAGGACAGTGGGACATATCTGTAGCTGGAAACAGCATAGCCCAGGCGCTTCTATTCTATCCCTCCCTTTGTCCTATTTTTATCACCCAGGTTATATTCCAACTACAGGCGACGGCTGGACATTAATACAGCGGAATGGGAGGAGATTGACCAATGTGGGTCGGCTCGAGACCTTGTTAGCCCCGAGTCAAACCCTTAGTCAAAACCGGTTTAGTGGACTGGAGGCTGTCGATTGACTTCATGTACATGTAGGGGTTTCCTCAAATACAACTGCCCCACCACGAAGCAGAATTACCAGTCCCTCTAGGCTTCTTCAGTTCCCAGGTCTCGAACTGCCAATCTCGGTTGTAGCAACTCGGGGGGGCAACATAGAAAATGGTCAAGGCCCCGATTCCTCTCAAGGTGGGTTGATCCCCTGTAGCGGCTCCACTAGGAATCTCAAAATTGTCTCGTGGAATATAGCAGGCTTGTGTAAAAAGTTATCCCTACCGGACTGGAATCCTTTTATTGATGACTATGATCTGTGTATATTCTAGGAAACATGGAGTCTTGAGCCATTGTACAAGCCAGGTTTTTCTTGTTTCCATGTACCAGCTATATCCTCCGGGCGCGGCCGTCCATCTGGAGGGCTGATAGTTTGGGTTAAGGCTGCGCTCAACTGTAAAATTACTCACCATCCATGTGTATCACCGGACCTGTTGAGACTAACAATTAAGGACTCAAAGGACAGCGTCACTTTGGAACTTTTTAACATTTATGTCAGAGGCTTGTAAGGGGGGCAAAATCCCCAACCATCTCCATTTTGTCTGAAATACTTTCATCCTGCCCTTCTGACTCCTTATTTTTGATCGCCGGAGACCTAAATTATACATTTGAGCCTCTGGCGGTCAATGATGTTGTAGGAATACATGATGAGGATGCTAGATGGGGCATACCACTATTGTTGATCCTGCCAGTGAAGAAATGGTCGCCGATTGTCATACAATTAAATGCACTAACGCTGGAACACGGTCTAATAGCAGTTAATGGGCGTACGCCCTCTGACTATTTGGGAGCCAATACATACAATAGGGTTTCCTGTCCAAGCATAATTGACTATATTTTGGCTGATAAAAGGTTATGGAAATATGTGATTGATATTCTGTCATCCCATCTATTCACAGCGATCATAATCCTTTGTCCCTTTGCATGCGGGAATTGTTGCAAAATATGGAGCATCTGATTAGTACTAGAGTTCGGATGCTAACAAAGGCAATTATCCCATCTAACTGTGAAAGTTATATCAAATGGCAAAAATTCATTTTGAATGAACAGAAAATTAGTGCCCTTGGGGAAATTGTAAGTTACCAGAACCTCAAACTTTCTGTAGCCTGTACGAATGAGGTGGGGCCCCCTGGGGTGGAGACAATTTATGCTAAAACAATTGACCTGATGGGCTCTCTCTTTCTGGAGACCCGGGCCCCTAAAAAGTACCCCACGAACAGGAAACCAATAGAGCAGTGGTTCAATAAGGTTTGCAGGAGGAAAAAGTCCATACTAATACTTGCTATCAAAACCCGCAATCCTGCTGAGGTACGCTCAGCAAGACTCCAATATAGGCAAGCCATCTTAGAGGCGAAAAGGGCATGGGAGGAATCATACTGGGCTAGCCTGAAGACAGCGAGCCAGTTTAAGAATGGCGAGCTCTTTTGGGCATTGGTAAGAAAATCCAATGGTTGCGACCCGGACCAAATCCCTTATTACATCACTGACAGGGAGTGGTTTGATCATTTAAGGAGATTGTATACAGGGAACGAGGTTATAGAGAGAAGTGGGCACTCAGGTCACTCTATGGCATCTATGTTGACCCCTCCAGGCTCCTTTGACCCTGTAGGGAAAAATGAGGTGGTGGCGGCTCTAAACAAAATTGTATCAGCTAAGGCGCCGGGACAGGACTGAATACCAGGAGATCTGTTTCGAGCCAATGCTGAGCAATGGGCCATATACTTTGCATTTCTGATTAATGCCTTCCTCGAGGGATCACCAGTCCCAAGTTCTTGGAAAGGGGCTGAGGTGATCCCCATTTATAAGAAGGGGCCCAGGGGGGACCCTGCCAACTTTCGCCCAATAAGTCTTATTGATGCTGGTCAGAAGGTGGTTGGTAGGGTTCTCTTGGAGAGGATTCTTTTGTGGGCGGAGGAGAATAATATCTCGCAATTCCAGGCGGGGTTCAGGGCAAGCACGAGCACAATCGACCAGGCTTTTAGGCTGGTATTACTCCATTGGAAGGTTGTAACCATTGGCAAGGGCGGTCTTTATCTCGCATTTATTGATTTGAAGACCGCCTATGACCTGGTTCCACGAGAGCGTCTTTGGATGGTCTTGCAGGAGTTGGGGTTTCCCCTGCCCATCCTGAACCTCTTGGCCCGTATGCAAGACGGAAATTATGCTCGTATCAGGTGGGGCACCCAGGAACAAAAAACAGACAAAATCCCTGTGAATAGAGGCGGCCGCCATGGATGCGTCTTGGCTCCAACCCTATTCACGCTATTTGTGAATGGGGTGGTTTCTTTTCTATCAGAAATCAATGCCGATGCCCCTGTTTTGGCTGGTGATAAAGTCCCCGCATTACTTTTTGCGGACGATACGCTGCTGGTATCGAAAACTCCGGCGGGCTTACAGAAGTTATTAGATCGGTTCTGTCTTTTTTGTAACTTGAGGGGCCTAGTAATCAACACCATCAAAACGAAGCTCCTTTATTGTAATCCGAGCAGGTCGGTTAAATCCACGCTCACACTTGATGGGGTGCCCCTAGAGCGTGTTAAAGTTTTTGACTACCTGGGGATTAGAATCTCGGACAAATTGAAATGGCAGCCGCACATTGAAAAAATGACCCTAAGCCACAAGCGGGTTGTGGGAGTTATTGGGAGAGAGCACCGAGCCTCAATCTCCAGACCTATCGCCCCTGCCCTGGAGATCTATGAAAGGCTGTAGGCTGCGCATTATATGGAGCCGAGCTCTGGGGCTTCAATAATGTAGACGCCCTTGTGACAGCAGAAAACAAGTTCTTTAGAGAGCTTGTTTCACTTCCCAGGGGAACGCCTAGCAAACCCCTTCTGAGTGACCAGGGCCACCGCTCAATTAAGGACCTAATCAGCTTGCGTCCCCTTCTTTACTGGGCTCGCCTTTGGCATACCCCTGAGTTATCCAGATATGCAGATGGCCTAAAAGAAGTAATGAATCTCCAGGGATCTGACAAGATCGCTTGGTTAGCAAATATAAAAAGGCTTCTTTTGGCCACCGGCCTCAATATTGCATGGGAGTCAGGGGTCCCGTTGTCTAAAATGGAAATTAAGAGAGTATACTGGACATGGATTGATAAACAGGATCATAGAGATCCTAATCTGGGTAGACTGACTGACGAGTTCCGCCAGCACAAGACAGTGCCTCGTCTTGAGCCTTACCTGGATTTTATCCAGAAACCTAGAGACAGGGCCCTCTTCATTCCGTTCAGAATGGGAACTCTTCCTGTTCATGAACGCACAAGCAAGTGGAAACCTCCCAACCAAACGTCTGCTGATTGCCCATATTGTGTAGGGGTATTCCACACTTCTTCTTTGTATGCCCGGCCTACACTAAACCTAGATTGAAGTGGTTGAGACCTGTCTGTCGATAGCTCGAGACCAGGAATCACTCGACTGCCCTCAGAATTCTTCGAGCAGATGTAAATACCATGTCAGCTTGTGGGGTGGCTAAATATTTAAGCTGGGCTTGGCTGCTAAGATCGAAAGCCCTATGATGAATCTGTATAGTTACCAGTTTTTAAGCTCTCACCAAAGCTGTCTCTGGTTTAATATATTTTTACTATTTTATTGTAAAAATTGTCATTGTAAATTTTTTCCTGATTATATTTTGAATGAAATGTGTTTTTAATTGTGATGTGCTTTTTAAGATATTTTATATCGAAATAAAGCTTTGTTGAACTGAACTGAACTATATTATAGAAGTCAGAATGCAGGGAAAAAAAATGAGGAAAAAAAAGAACCAAGAAGGGCAGATTAACCCTAATATGTACAAACTATGGAGCATCTGGTGGATACAACCCTAACAAGTCACAAACATGAGGTTTTCGTTGTGAGAATACACAATACCAGAAAAATAAAAAGTAATCCTGCAAGTTTAAAATGGTACTACCTATTGTGTCTTTAGAAATAATTTTCAATTATTGGCTCTGTATTTCATTTCCTCAAGGAATATGGACCACTGTGATAATTAGACTACATGTAAACACAAAGTACCTCTTGTTCTACTGCTGTCCACACTTTCTTCATCTCTAGACCGAAGAAAAGATGGTAGAAATAAAGAATGTTGAGTAACCATCATGTGAAGCATTGGCAATGGGATAATTTCTTTCTTTTCAGGGCTTTCCGTCTCATATAGTATGTCAATGGCGGTCGTAAGAGTTCTAAGAAAAGCGTAATCCCTGTAGCGATATCTTAAAAACATCAAAACAAACAGAGTTAGAAGAATAACAAATACAAAAAATACAAAAGAAAACTACAGATAATATGAAAAAATTATGACTTGGGTAAGATCAGTACTTCTAAACAAAGACATCACCACACTATTTGCCATGTAGTAAATATCTAAGGGAAATGCACTTAGAGGCTCTTTAAAGCACATTGAACACCTATGTTGCCTCTAACATTTGTGGGAAGATGCAAGTGTACCTTAGCGAGTCCAGTACTTCTAGTCCTATGTTTCCCTTCCCCAACACTCATGAGATAGGCCCATTAGGTCATGGATAAAAGCATATTTTTAAACTCCTAACAAACCAATCATTTGTGACACTCGCCATGTCAAGCCCCCAGCCCCCAAGAGCAAATGAACTTAGATATCTCAGTCTATTTTCTCACCAGCATTTCTTGCCTGAGAAAACCTAACACAATTTCCCAATCCCACCCCATCTCCCTAGGAGGTCTGGTTAATGACTTTTGACTCCAAATGCAGGAGCAAAGCATTGATACATTTCAATGTGATTCCCTAATAGGAGGGGGCTCCCCTCATGCACTTTGTAATAAGTGAAAGAAACCCTTTGATGAACCGGAAAGACCATTTGTTTGCAGGCTGTGCAATAGTAAAATTATTTTGGACAAGAGACCCCAAGTTACTTAACAATAAATGTAGTTATAAAACAATAGTATTCTTTATGAAGACACATGCATATTTTTATGTTCCCCTATGTCAGGCGGTGAATACTCAGTAAAACACACTCCCATTCATACTTCCCTGTCCCATTAGGTAACTGAATTATTCTTGTAGATTCCATGTGGGTCTGATTCTAAATCAATTTTTTAAATCTAATTGCCTGTACTGGGAGGTGAGATTACCTGCTTGTGAATTTATGAACAATTCAAATGATATACAACTACACTGACAGATAAAAAGCTCTTCATTAATAAAATTGGGACTTCTTGGTGTGCTAGGTAATCATGCCAGAAACAGGAATGCCAGGCTTTGTTTTTCAAATTCAATGATCCCACCGTTCATGGTATGGAAACCCCGATTCTGGATCTAACCCCACCATCTCATGGGTTAAAGGAATAGACACTGGCACAAAAATAGTGGGCTGAGGTTGGCTAAAGGCTTGAGATAGGCCAAGCTTCAAAATTAGGTTTTTGTGTGGGCCATAATGTCCTAATCATTAGATTCAATGGTGTTGGGCATAACATGGGTATACATACAATACCAAGGAACATATGTGCATGCATGAACATTCACTGCTTGTCCTTTTTTAAACAAAAAGCTGTAAAATAACAAATAGGAAAAAAACACCTATTTTGTACCACACACAGATATCTTTCAGCTTTAGCAATAATATTTTCAATACAGACAACATATTTCAAGGTTCTAACCATGACTGGTCGAGTTTCAAGCAGGACGAAAAGTTCACAAATCTCTGCTCAAAGGGCAGACACAGGAATTTAATGAATCCACAGTTTGTAAAAGTCATAACATAATTGTGTTTCAGAATCCTGACCTGACGCTGAGAGATAGTTTCACTAATGTCTACAGCATCTTTTAGAATTTAAAACTGCTAGTTGTACTATATATATTTGCACAAATTTTAGACAGATTTTATATTCAACTAGTTTTATTGAAATGTATGCACTTGTTGCAGCTATTTTGTAAGTTGAAAATGTTAGGAGATCTGAGAACAGAGTAAAAAACACAACTAAAGCAGGATTCTGCAATATAGGATTGGCTACAAACCGACACTCAATAGCAAAAAAGAGTAGCTTAAAGATCTTATCGAAAGATCACAATAAATATAAACAACTTACTTGAGGCCCTTTTTTACAAAACTGTTCCATTCCTCCGCAACAACTTCTTTAAGAAAAATCTGTTGAAAAGAACCATCAAAAAAGAGTTTAAACAAATACAAATGTTTCTTTCAAAATTTGTAAGGGTGAACAGCCTCTGCTGTAACATTTAAAATAACATCATGAAATCTGTGCATACAATTTATCCGGAGTTCTTATCACGCTGAAAATGTAAACAATTTACAAACGGTGTCACAGTTCATGGCATACCCTGCGTAGGCATTTAGGTAGAAACCTGGAACAGATACAAATATTTATTACATTATTCACACATGGGCTTTGCAACCAGAAGTGCAGCTGGTGCAATGTAACGGGGCCCAGAAGGTGGAATGGGCCCAACTGCAACAGTCCATTGAGTCAAGAGAGAGCATAAGTTCCAAAGGCAAAAGGAGCATTAAAGACAACTTTAAATTTTGTTTTTATTTTGTCATTTTTGCAGTGTGTGCAAAGACAGAAGTCAAATGTCAGGCCAGCCTTCTGACAAATTGCTGCTTATTCTTTTAACATGGAGACTGGTGTTTACTTTTGGTTTGCTTACTACTATGTGAAAATCTAAATCAAGACCGTACTTGGTGACGTGAAATGCACTCTGAATCACACTTTCCACATATTCTCTTTTGTGAGCTACATAGTCTCTTGGGAAACAATGTATGCCTTTGCCACATATGGCATGTATTGATTCTAGATAGATAGGTAGATGGATCTTTTTTTCTTCAAATAACGGTAAGGCTAATTTTAGCGTTTAAGGGAGGGTTTTGGTAAAGGAAGGTATGGGGAATTTTGGAGTTTAGGGATGGATAGTGTTAAAGGGAGGTTAGAAGTAAACGTAAAAAAAAGGGGGTGTGATATATTTATATGATTTATATTTAGTGGTCATTTAAATGGAAAATATGCTGTCTGTAAATGCCAGTGGCTACCACACCATGCTTAAGTAATATATTTGTAACAATGTGCTCCTAAATGCAACGGCAACCACATACTACACCCTTATCCCTCTCCTGCAAAATGTGTGGCTCTTTTGCAATGCTTGTTCTTTGTGGGATGCCTGAATTTTTCAGAATATCTCTGACTTCAGCGATTTAACATAGATTGTAACACCACCAGTCTAAAAATTGTTCAAGCACCACTGCCTACTGGGGCCACTGGAGCTCTCACAGTTTTAGCAGCTTACTGTTAGCACTGTCTGATTCCATCAGCTGCAGGAGTCAGGTTCCTAGCTGCAGAATCTACTGAAGTACCTGCACGAGCACTGGGAAGGCCTCATTGTACGCATGCTTTGAATGGACGAGCAGTGCGCTTGCTCACTTCCCTAAATGTAGAGCGCACCAATCTGCTATAGCTGCCTGGCGCCAGCAGAGGTCAAGGAATAAGTTATGCCCATGCAGCTGAGTGGCTTTTCAAGACCAAATGATCACAGTAATCACTAGATCCATAATGACGAATGGAGGAGAGGTGATGGCAGTTAGTTCAAGAACATGGACTTTCTTAGGACAGAGAAGTGGAACTGGGAAAATTAATGATTTGAATGTCGTTTTTTCAATTTTCTGCTAAAAAATGCACTGGTTATTTTAAACAACTTCTCAGGGTAGCTAATGTGCAATTTTTATACCATAGACACAATATTTTTGAATATATACATTTGAAAGCTCACCAGAACAAAGGCACAAACTAATCAGGCAATACATATTGGCTGGACCTTGCATCGTTCCACCACCAGATATTATCAAAAGAAGTCAAAGATTGTACTTGTGGAGAAATAACATCATGAAGCATGTTTAGAAGAATTTCTTTTCTTGATTAATGCCTTTACGGTAATGATCTTTGGGACACACATCCTGTGAAAACGTTCAGATATTTTTAAAAGCTGTGGTACATAACGCACTAAATAAACCTAAAAACATAGCATATATAGATCTTATTTTTACACATCTTTGCATGTCCTTCAAAGGCTAGTTTGAAGTTAACATAACTCTTAAGGTCAAGGATCTAGAAAAACAAGCAGCTTACCAAAAGTTCCTCTAATCTTGTTAAAATTGATGCTTCTGTGTCATGCATTTTCTCGTGCTCTTTATCATTGGTGTAGGATGACGTTAAGTACTTCGTGCACGCTGACAGCAGGCTCTGTTTCCAAACTCGAGTTTGATCTACAGAATTCTTTAAAACGCTTGAAACTGCATCGGTCACAATCCAGCTGCAAAATATTAATCAAAAGCGTCACTAATTCATTGAAACATACACATTTGTACTTCTTAGGTTTCTTATCAAGAGGGTAGTTCATTCTGCCTGTTCCATTTGTAAAATAATAGCTGTCACATATGATTGTGTTTAGATAAACTCCACAAGATGCCACACAAACAGGATGATGGTTCGAGAGTTTCCATGCAGGATGCATACATCCTTAAAAAATAAAATATAACAATAATTTAAAAAAAAATCAAAATAATCCATAGAATGGTAACTGCACTACCAACTGGAGTAGGTTGATATAAAGACATGGAGGTGATTTAGAGTTAGTTGGAGAGAAAGTTTTGCCATAAATTCAAACTCAGTCAAACTTGCAAATTCCCACTCATTTACTGGTAAGGGAACAACTGAATTGTAAGGTTTGCAAACCGCTGACCTGGCAGCCCAAGGACTTCCATGTTTACAGGTGGTATTCTGCACTATTGGACACCCTGTACCCCAGAGAATCCTGTCAAGCAAGCGAGGATCCCTAATTAGTGTCCTAAAACTCTTCATTAGTAATGAAGGCTTCCGCAGACCGCCTACCAAAATGGTTAAATGCCAATAATGGGGAGTGGCCTCGTTTAACTAAGAAAAGGAAGTTTTGTTTCTGAGTTTGCTAGTTATTGCGTACTTTTAGGAAACATACTTTAGACAGAAATTGTTCACTGATAGGGACACATTTGTTTTTATAGGATGTGCATGGCTGTATCATTTGAAGGGGAACTGCAAGCCTTTTGAAAACACTTCACTGCCCCTCAAATGACAGACCATTACAGGGCTGCTTTTTCAATGCAAGAAAAAAAGAATGTTCAAGGAAAATGGCCACTCTGCAACCATGCTGGGTGTACAGACAGCTACTAGCCCTATTCAACACTAATAAGCCCCATAGTGATGCTACTGTCGCTTTAACAGCCACAAACAATAGCTGTGCGTGTGCACTGCGACGGTTTCATGCATATTTCGTTTAGTACATAGGAATTTTCAGGATCCATCTTTTGCTTGAACACACTAATGTAGGTAACCAACTGCTCGTTTGGTAATCTGAAACATACAATATTTATGTCGAATATATCTAACTTCTGAAGCAAAAATCACTATTCGTGGAAAAGTCACCAGATCTTGGCCAGGTAAATATATTTTCAACTATTTCAGCCATTGTCATGTGACCGAAGTTCCACACAGACCTGTGAATGAGAGTGTAGGGGATGTGCCCATGCTCGTATCTGAGCAAGCAGGTCCTAGCCAGGTGTCTGCTGCCTTGCTCTTTCTTACTGTTTGTGGCACATGGTTGTGGCACAAAAACAACTTTGCTGGACCTGCCAAAAGCAATCAAACTGCAAAAGACAAGGTCTCCAGCTAGAATAGTCCAAAGATAACTTTAGAGATAATATACCTGAACTGAGTTACTGCTTAAGCATGAAGTGCCCACAGCAGCAACCTCACCACACCCATGACTGCATTGATGGTCACTGGACTAATTCAAGGCATAGTCAATTGTGGTCTTACAGCTTGAGCACCCCTTGCGGGATTTACAGTTATTGTTTGCATCACATATTGTGTCAAACATCTGTATATTCTAACTAAGCTTGTGTACAGTGTACGTAAGCTTGCTGCTGTGAGATTTGCTATATCTGGGAATGGTGTGGAACAGGCTACGACCGGCTAAGTTGCTCCCTCATAAGTGTGAAGTGAAGTAAATGGCACGGTGAACCTTAACACCTAACAGTGACTGGTGATTGGCAGGCTGTGCTTCATGTGTTATGCGCAAACACCTGAGGATCAAAGAATCAGACTGACTCGTATGGTATCTCTGTAAGCTAGCTAAAGTCTCACTTCCACTGTGTGGATGTTAAGTAAATACCTTTTATGGGCACATTACTGTCCAGTTATTCCCCCGCAATACCTCAACAACCCCAGTTAAAGCTCTTGGAGCTCACCCATTTATGCACTGAGCAATAAATGATCACACAGCTATCCAGTTTATCAACTTGCAGATGATGATTTGCAAGTTTACAATTGAAAGGAGATAAGCAGCTGAACATATATTTTGTGTGTTCTTCCCCAAAAGTAAATTCCTTTGGACTGATCATTTTTCTAAATGCACTTAGCTAAAGGTTCCAGAACAACAACCTGGATAAATTATACAGTTTCATTATGCCTCTCTCTAAAAATAGGATACAACAGAGTCACAAAACTATGGCTACCAGACATTGCTAGATCAAAATAATCATTCGGATCATACTTTCTCCCACTTAGATCTTCTGCAAATGTGGTTGTTTTAAGGAAAAAACGATTTGACTGGTGAGAAACGTTTTCACCACAGTGGATTGTCGCAAATACAAGAATACTCAGTCACTTAACCCCGTGAATCAAATTAGTAATACGCCTGGAAATGTCAAATGCATGCACTGTTTAGTTAGAAAGCCCTCAAATATGGGACCTTCTTATGCACCACTGCTTCACTTCACAACAGTTTCTCTACTCCACATTACCACTTGGTGGTCACAGTATTTGTCTCAGAGAGCAGTGGTCCTTCACCCGTTGTTCAGGTACATTTGGGGGTCCACGACACCTATTCAGGGTGTCTGCTACATTTTTTAAGTATATTTAAATAAATAGGCAAAATGTAAAAATGCAACTTTAAAAAACTTTCTCCAAATGTGAATACAATTAAAATGGGAGGCTAAAAATTAAGTTGATATATTCAGATTGATTTGTGGGAGCAGTGTAAGTGCATCAAACAGAATACGACTATGGGTGGCCTCAACTGAATTTAGAAAAGCTCGAACCTTCCCATTAAATTTATAATGTATATATTATTTTATATTTCTTTTTTATTTAAATAAAATATTTCATCATTTTTATATTTGTTTGATGAATGCTTGTTTCCGTGAGTTTTGTGTATAGTTTTGCGGTTCAAATCATTGAAATTGTTTAGGTCAGGGTCCCTGAATTCCAATAATGACTCCGTGGGGGTCGCCGCATTGCGGTTAAGATTCATTGGGGTCCCTGGATTCCAACAATTATTAAGTAGGGGTCAGATCAAAAGGTTAAGAACAACTATGCCAAAGCGATCTCCTCATATGCCTTCTGCTCCCAGCCTGAAGTTACGCTTAGCAGAGGTCAAGATTCCTGGGCGTGGGGTAGGGATACTTCTTCAGCCTCCCTAACTGATGGTTCTTCAAACAGGTTCTAGTTTGTGGGCGCTTACTGCTTCGAAGCCATTTCAAAACACTGTAACAGGGGTCTCCAACCAGTAGCTCATGAGATACTGTAGCTCTCGAGCTACCTCTGAGTAGCTCACCTGTGTGCAGCCCAGCTCATTAGATTAGAAAGCTTTTGCTTGGTTGAATTAATATACATATAACAAAATTAAAATGATACAACACTAAAAAATATTAGTAGCTCTCAATGAGTTTCATTAAACAGAAGTACCTTTCAGTACAGAAAAGGTTGGAGACCCCTGTCTAAGGGCTTCATTGAGCCCCTGTGCCACTCACTAGCAGAGATGGACAAAGGATGGGTCTTCAACAAACTCAATTGTTTGACTTAGTGAAAACTTTCAATTGTTTCACAGTTTTCTAAGAAACTGTAAATGCAAGGACAGACAATAAATGAATGTATAACATTCTGGAAGCTGGTGTTGATATGTAGTCACGATCATCTACGCCTGTCTAGTCTGATTTCTTCATAGTTTACAACCCTCGTGGAGTCTCCTGCCTAACACCGCCGTCCCAAATTGGAGTGTCATAATATACAATTTTGATACTTTCCCACTGCTACCATAAGGTGTGCATTTCCCCACAATTGTTGGAATACAAATAGAGCAACTAGCCAATTAAAGAATAGCCTGAGTCCTCACATCTACTGCATGCTACCAGATGCAAACAAACTCCACTCCGGCAAACTCTGCCCTGTGCTCACCTGGTATAGAATTCAAGGTACAAGGGTAGGACTAGAGAATGGCCCAGCACCCTACTAACTGTGACTAGCTGTCAATGAACGTGCCTTCTTCTACCTTCGTTAAAAGACAAGAAACTACAAGTCCCAAATTGATGGGGTTATAAAGAAATCTTATGTTCTCCCAAAGAACAAACAGACCACAGACCTGGCAGGAAATAAATGTACCCATGGTATTGTATTACATTAGAGCATTAATATAGAGCTTATTACCCCTGTGTGAGACAAGGAGTTTTTGCCTACGTATGAAGAACGCTACACCATGTAAGGTGTGTGGTTGGTACTTCCAATGGCAAACAGACCCCCCTCTTACCCTGAAAAACCACATGTCAAACATCTCTTTTTTTTCTATATCAACTATTTTATATTAAAGCCAGATATTCAATTTTAAGATATATTAATCCCCCTTAGTGATCCCAAACTATCCTAGATGATGAAAACTGTTTTGTTACCGTTGGCAAAACTGTGACCACTACATGTTGGCACAAGGAAAGTGGCATCAAAATACTGCCTCTGAAAGAGCACATGCCTTTTTTCCTAATGAAAGCTCTATTAAAGCAATTGTTTACAGCACTGTGAATGTGGGCACACACATGCCTTTCTTATCTACAGTGAAATTAGGAGCATTAGGAAGAGACGTCAAAATATCTTATTTTTGTATATCGCAGTCTATTCTTTCTCAAATGTCTAGGCCAGCAGTTCTTGATCTTTTGACCTCTGTGTACCTTATTAGAAGGTGGAAACCCGGGCCTAAGCAATTTCGATCATTCGAACCTTATAACAATACACTAAAATACAAAACAAGTATATATCAATCAAATAAGCTAATGAATATGTTACTTAAATCACAAACACAAAATATACAAAAAGTCAATATTTTTATTGGGAAGCTTGGTGCGTTTCAAAAGATGAAGTGATACGCTAAACTCTAGCATATCACTTCTTTTTTATCCTAATGCCTGATCTCTATATAGGTGCAAACATTTGCTTCAGTCGAGGCCAACAATGACTGTGTTCAACGAACTTGCACTGCTCCCAGGAATTAAGCTAAGGATACCAACTTAATTTTTAGCGTCCAATTTCAGATTCCATCACATTTACAGATCATTTTAACATTTTCAATTGTAAATGTCACTTTTTATGTATGTTTTATTAATCTGTAATACAATAATATTGAATTGTCTAAAGATTTGTGGAACCCCTGAATAGACCTTGTGAACTGCAATAATCCGTGGACCCAGGGACAGAGCCACTGTCCTAGCGGTTTGCCCTTTCTTGCTTTTCAACATTATACAGAGTGCTTCAAGTGCCCTTACACTAAACGTCTCACACATTAATATATTGTTATGGAAATATTTAATAGACAACTTAAATACATTTTCAAAAGGCCTGCGTTGTCTGTACCAATCGCCTAGAATTGCACTACTTCCAGACAGTACCAAGTGCACTTCCAACTCAAACCCTAATTTAAATGAACCCTCCTTTCTTGAGTCATGCCAACGGAACAAAAGTGAGTGCATTTAACACCTATAGATCCCATTACATAAAGTAAACCATCAAAAGTCTTTCTTTATATGCATTCTTTCTGCTCTCAGGAGCCCTGACCATTTGTTAAGGAAATACTTTAAACTCCCTGGCAGGTCCTCCCTGCACCACTTTATTTTCCACCTTCTGAATTCAAATGTCAGGTCTGAACCGAAATATATATTTCAGTAAAAGAAAGGATTAATTGATTTGTTAAATGTGAACAGGTTAACAAAACATAATAGCCCCCAAAGTATTTTTTCTTTTATTGTTTTGATGGTATTAGAAGGTAAATCTTAACTTGAACGTGATTATGTCATGACCTAACAAACTAAGAAGACTGCATGAGACAGTAAAGGAAAAAGCAAATGTACCTTTGGTGATTTTCAGGAAGTGCCAAGATACCAGGGAGTTGATCAATGATAACTAACAGTTGTTCTTCTTCTGCAGCTGGAATTAACTTGGAGAACACCTCGAACTGCAGGGAAAGTGTTTCACTGTGTGGATTTGTCAGAACTACAGTCATCAGTTTGTTCCAAAAGGCATCTCTTAAAACCTCTAGGGCGGCCGAGGACACTAGAAAAAAGCAGAATTACCAACTCGTCATCTGTAACAGCATGCAGTCTTTACTAGTACATCATCATCCTATAAAATATGTTTTAGCAATTGGAAAACCAATCCTACATTCTGAAGCCACTCATCTCGCCAGATGCATTGGAACAGATTTAAGCTATCTCTTGATGTATGTCTTAAGAATTTTTGAGGTGTGAAAGGAAAATGCTACTGACCAGTATGCATCTGTTCTTGGCATGCAGAGCTGCAGAGTAGTACACTATACATTAGATCGCCATCTGGTGTTGGGCTCGGATGGTTGCACCTTATCGTTGTCTTGGAAGAAGTCTTTGTAGTCACGAGAAAGGTGATTCCTCCCTTGGACGATAGTGCGCATGGGCATCGACTCCATCCTTAGTTTGTTTTTTTCTACCATTGGGTTTGGATGCAACTTTTGCGCACCGATTCGAAAACTTAGTTTTATAACTTTTTCGACGCACAAAACATCTATCATCCTATTCAAACTTCGACGCAACCTGCATCTATTCGATTCTGGTCGTCGACTCGGGCCGCAGGCCTATCGACCCCGCTGGGCCTACGGCTCATGGAAAGGACGCCGTTCAAAAAATTCCCTCAGTGTGGAGCAAAATTCCCACACAGCGACAATCATAAGGTCTCGTCCAATGTGTGTTGCGATGAGGAGTTGGCCTAATGGCTAGGGCGGTCGAACTCGAAGGAGACCCTGGTTGGAGTCTTGGCAAGGACCCTCAACATCCTGTGATTCTGGGCAAATAACTTAATCTCCCGGTGCCTAACAAAAATTAATGTGTCCTCATGTAACGCAACTGGTGCTCGTGTTATGCGCATAGATACCCGATACCCTAGGGTCAAATTTGCGCTATATAAAGCTGTAAAATAAAAAAATAAAACAATTCTCATATGCTGGAGTACTAAAACATAATATCCGAGGTATTTGTTATGGAGGTGTGTTGATGTTTCCATTATTTAGTAAACAGTGTCATATTAATGTCCCAACTCATCAACAACAATTTTATGTTTTATCATTGATTTTGAGGAAAAAATATTTATGCTGACATGCGAAAGGGAACAGTGATTCCTTTAGGAAGACAAAAGGAGATCTTGTCTCTATTCCAGAAATTAATCTATCAAACCACGAATGAGACAAATTAAAAACAAAATGGGTAGACCATGCATTTTCCTGATAGCAAATGGTGATGCTAGCATCGCGCATAAAGGTCTAGACAGCAATGTAAACTCCTTCAAGGTTGGAAGGTGGCTCTAGAAGGGTAACTCAAAATTCTTTACCCAGATGTGATTCAATACTAGACCTAACCATCCAGTATCCCTGCCTTAAAATATAATATTGAGCAATGCTTTAAAAAGAGGAAAGCACAAGTCTGAATGGCATTCTATTTTAATGTAATGTGTTAATTTAGTGCTCACTCAAAACTTACTCCAGTGGTAAATCACTGGCAATGACACAAACGTATGTACGGGAACATTTGCTGAAGCTTTATCATACCAATACCCAAAGAAGAACACATCAAAAACTATGGCACAAATTCATTTTTAACGAAGACTAACGTTTTTGCTCAGATCCTTGACATTTGTTTAGAAAACTTCCTTACCAAACTGATTAGGATTGAGGGCACTGGCTCAAATATTTTCAAAATGCCATCATAGCCTTAAAGTGCGTTTGATTGCCAATTGACAAGTATCAGAATATTTGATGGAACCATCTCTATCAGCCCTCATTTGCATCTAAAGTTGAAGAGCCTTTTCACAATAATTTCAGTAATAAACCTCAAATTCAAAGTATCAAGATATAAAACTGATAATTTAATGTGTTATACATATGGCTTCTTTATATTTCCGTCCCACTCCTTCCCTGAGATACCAGGAGTGCTACCCAAAATATGCTATTATGTATCTGTGTCGTGTCAGGATAGAAGCTTAAACATCAAATCTTTCCCCTCTCCACTAGAGCAGTACACCTGAACTAGACTCTCCATGGCAAGCTGCGTCCAATAAGTTTGTGGATACTCATTTACACATCAGTTAGACTACATTTCTATAAATCAGAAAATCATAATTTATAGCACTACAAATAAACCTGAAAATGCCCCACCTTAAACATAAACAGTGCTTCATGCCACATCAGTCTAGTGATATGCTATATAAATCCACATTACAATACAATACTATAATGGTCCGCTTTACTGCCCTCAATCTAAATTATGCTTTCCCCTCTCATCCCAACCCCTTAAATATGCCCCTCATGCAAATTCTCACCTCTCCAAATTCCATTGGGCAAAATCTCTGTACTGTCTCAAAACACTTGAAAACTCAATGTGACAGCCGACTTTACATCCTTAATTTCAACAACATTATAAAACCTTTAGGATTCATAAAGAAACGTGTCATTCTGATTCCCATTTGGTAACAACACCTACTGCCAAGTTATTGTGCAATCTCTTCTCAACTCTATTGCCCTTATCAGTAGCTGCAGCACAGGTGAGGCAGCACTCTCATAACAGGTTTCATGTTGTACCAGAATCATGTGTTTAGTACCTTCATGTGTTTTTGTCTTTCAGCCTAATGCAAGAAACAAGGAAAAATGGAGAAAGGAGGAACCAATCTACACAGTTTTTTCAAAATAGGAGACAATCAATTCGCCTACTTATATGCCATAAATTCAGTATGGAATTAATCCAACATTCTAGACATCACTACTCGCACAAGGGAACATGATTACACATTTTATTTTTTGTAATCAACATTAAATCTTTTTATCTCAATTTGTTATTTTCTTTTTTTCTTTTAACAAACAAAAATGTTTTCTACGAACTCTTTATACACCATATATCACTATATACATACCTATATACACACCTATATACAACATTTAACAACATAATTGCAGCAAAGGCTGAGTGCCCTCCAATTAACTCTGGGCGGTGCACTAGGAGATAGTCAGACACCAATGGTTCAATACACAAATTCATAGAACCTCAATCAAAAAAGGTGTCACAGGGCATTAGTTTCCAAATAAATTTCAACACAAGGACTCCTCCATTTGTCTTTCAGCCTAGCATCTCAATTTCTTTTTACATTTGTTTCTCCGGAAAGTCCTCGATAATGGCTTGTTTCCCTATGGAACTATTTAGTGGCTAATTCATCCTGACTACATAGTTACTGCCTTATCACATTTACCCTTTTTGTTCCCTTATGGATAAGAAGTGAATTGGTCTCAGAGGTGACAGAAAAACAAACAGTAGTACATGCCTATACATTTAACAGTTTTATAAAATAGGTCTTAATTTAAGCACTTATTGGTTGGAGGGTATCCATCCTGGACTGTCCGCAGAAAACAGACTTACATACAACCAAGAACACCCACAGACCTGAAAAGAAGAGCCAGAGACTAAGGCAGAAAAAGCTTCATATTTTTATCTCACTGATTCACCAAATTAAAAAGGGACATTGAGACCCAGCATGAGATCTTTGCTGAGACACCAACGACCAAAACTTGAATGCTGTCTATTGCACTCTGGTTAGATACAATCTCTTGCACAAGCAGATATTAAGGTGAACAAATTGGTCTTTGTCATCACTGGTTCTTGATAACAAGATAGGCATCACCAGCGTGGTTGAAGCCAAAGTATGCATCTTATACTGCACTATTCCTTGAACTAAAGGCGGAATAGGGCAAAGTTGAACCTGCAGCAGAAGAACCCAGTTTAGCAGCAGAAGAACCCAGATTCAGAGTAGAAACTACTGATGTGATCCAAGGGAAGGATGGAGAAGCATATTACGATGAAGTGACAGGGGTGTCCCAGAGATTCTAGGTTTTGCAGACATATCAAATGTTTTCAAAATGGCCTTACAAAGTCTATGACAGCACTGATTTAAGTGTGGTCGGAAAGATACTTTTGATTAGATCAGCTGAAGCGCTGCTCTCTCTTCAGGTGACATGAAGGAGATTTTGCCCTCAGAGGGGAACAGCTTTGAGAATGAATTTTCAAACTCCAGAGGATAATCTAGATGTAGATACTTTCTCCAATCAGAAAAGGGCTATTTAATCATTAGTCTCCCATCCCTAATGGTCTTAAGGTGCATTTTTTATGCATATATAAAATCAAGGGTTTTCAATCGTACCCAGTCTCGAATAATTGTTGTCCTGAGCAAACCACCACATACATGCCACAAGGGCCCCCTCCAGTACCTTTGAAAAACACAACCTGGGCCAAACCCTAAAGTATTTGACCAAGCTCCACATACATGCCGCATGAAGGTCAGACCAGACACTTATTTTGATTCACTTATTTAAGATGTAAAATGATGAGATACAAAAAGATTTACAAACCTGATAAAATAATTTAGAATAAGTAAAACTTAAGAGAAAAAAGGTCCACATATTGGAAAGAAAGGTATTTTCTTAAGATGTCACTTGAATATGTCAGAGTATTTGTGGTTAGAGAATGATGCTTTAGTTTGATCATACTATTTATAAGAAGCCCTCATTGGCATGCTGACGTCAGTTTCCACAAACTGGTATTGCCGAGACCCCACCGTAAAACAGAGATACTTCCTGTGCACCTTCAGAATAGGTATGTGAAAATACGCAGCCTGTAAATTAATCGAAACCATCCAGTCTTCCTTCTCCAGTGCAAGAAGCCCTTTTGAAAGGGTCAGCATCTTGAACCTTTCCTGTTTGAGAAACCAGTTCAAAATCCTGAGGTCGACTTCACATGCAACTCGGCTGCAAGCGACTGTTCTTTTTGGGAATCAGGAAATCCTGGAAACAGCATCTTGACCCCACTCCTGCTCTGGAACGAACTCTACGGCAACCTTCTGAAGCAGAATCTGAACCTCCTGCTGAGGGAGCAGAATATCTTCTTCTGAACAAAAGCCCTGTTGGGGAGGAAAAAGTAGGCAAAACTCTTAGAAAGGTAACGAGTACCTATTTTCCACAATATCCAAAACCTAAAGTTCTATTTTTACAGATCTCCATTGAGGTAAAAAATAGGTCAACCATCCTCCCATTGGACAAGCATGCTCCATGATGGCAGAACTATGGCAGCTTTTCTTTGACAAGGGTCTGGGAGGAAGAGGGAGAAGAAGAAGGCTGATAGGCAGCTCCACTTTGTCTGCCCCTACCCCGCCCTCTACAACTCCTGTACAGGGTATTAAAGGGCTGTTGCTGGTGGAATTGGCTCCTTCCACGAAATGATAAGTTACGGCCAAACCCCCGGAACCTGCAAAACTGCCTGTAATATTTAAACCAAAGATCTTGCCTTGGCTTTACTGTCCTTAAACCACTCTACGGCAGACTCAGCTTCTGCACAAAACAGCTGTGAACCATCAAAGTGCAAGTTGAACAATGTTGCTGGAACACGCAGTGAGAAGCAAGACCCGTCAGCCAAGCATGTCTCCTTGAGGCAACAGTAGACCCAATCTCCTCCGCAACTGAGTCCGCCGTGCCTAGGCAGACTGAACTACCTGGCAGGCTGCAACATGACTGTCATTCAGCAACTCCGAAAAATGGCCCGAGGATCATCAGGCAATTTTGAAACCACCTCCTTGGCTGATTCCATCAATGCATGGAGGTAACATCCAGATATGAGGCATTGGTAGACTTCAGAGCCATGCTACCAGAAAAGAAAACCTTCTTTGCAGATTGTTCCAGCCTTTTAGACTCACTGTCAGCTGGAGTTGTAGGAAAAGACCCAGGTATCAACTTTGAAGAGCAGGACGCTTGTACCACCAAGCTCTCGGGCGTAGTATGCGTAGACAAGAACGGGTCACTTGGAGCAGGCTTGTATCGTTTTGCAACAGCTCTAAACACTGCCAGCGACAACATAGGTTTCTGCCAAATATCAAGAATTGGGTCAGTAAGGGCCTCACTAAAAGGTAAAGGCTCAGTTCATGACATGAATGAAAGAAGCACCGCCATCAACAAATTAAGATTTTAATTCCGTAGAAGGCAAAGGTAAGTCCAACATTTCTGATGCTTGTTTAATCGCAGAATGATAGGACGGGACCTCTTGTGAAGCAATACTCTTTGGTGAAAATAACTCCCACTCTTGAGAAGTATCAAGGCCACTTGCCTCCTCCAAGCCTTCAAGCGTTGATAGAGGCCAGTTCAACTGAGTTATCAGCATAAATGGCAGGAATGGTGTCTGATGGTAGTGTGCCAGGAAACCTCCCAAAGAATAAGCAAGTGGGCCCATGCGGCTCGCAGGTAGATCAGAAGGAGTCCCAGCCCTTGCAAAAATGCTATAGACAGCACTCAGGAAACTCGGCGGATAGGACTTTGAACTTGGGAACGCTGGGCATTCCTTCTCCTGTGGAGGCACAACCCAAGGTGAAGGCGGAGGAAGAACTGAATCTGATACTGGCTCCGGCTCAGGACTACCAGCTGGAGTCACCGCTCTCGGACTCAAAGGTGATGCTGGAGCCACTCCCAGAGACTGAGTTGGAGAAATCTCACCTTTTTCTCCATGGACTCTCTTATCCAGGGACACCGACTTCGGGGAAACATCCCTCAAAGAGCGACATAGCGAACCATGCCACCGCTTCTTATTGTGCCTCCTTTTGGACAACTTCAAAGAATGGCTCAGATTGCAGACAAGATTTCCGATGCACTTTTTTTTCTCCTTTTAGCCTTGGCCATAAACATCATCAAATCCCTCTCCTACAACACCTTCGGATTCATCTTCTGGCATGAACAATAGACCTCGATGTTGTGATCTGAACTTAGACATCAAAGGCAGTCGTGCGTGTCAGTGATCGACATCTCATCTTCACATTCCCTGCAGGACTTTAATTCAGACTTCCTTGGAGGCGACATCCTCGCCCTACAACAACGTTGCTATTTTCTGGACAAAATGTTACCAGACTTCCAAGTATTATTGAGAGCCTAGAAAAAAACTATGCGTGTCGAAGGCGTGGGAAAAAGGGAATAGATGTCAGCACGCTAATGAGAGCTTCTTATGGCTAAGATCACATAATGCGGAGTTGCGTGCAAAGTTGCAGCATTGTGACATCACTGTCCACTTGGGGGCGCTGTAAAGAAACGTATTTGTGGAATGCTGGCGCATTGGGATATTCAAAAGGTGAAGAATCCACAGGTAGATGTATCCATCAGAAATAACCTTTTACTGTGCCCAATGCACGACCTTTCTGGGATAAAGCATGAATAAACAAAAGTACATCAGAATTTGGCTTGTAAGAGGTCAGTGCTCGAGGCACCACACCAGACAAATTTGTTCAAGGACCAAGCATAGATCCATTATGTGGCAGGACCTCTGACTCTCTGGCTGCAAGGATATCAACCACCTCAGTCGGCAAGTCAAACGCACTTAACTGCCATTGCTCAATCTGCTTGCATGGAGCTGTAGGCTGTGGAGACATGGATGAAGTACCCTGGCCTGTCCCGGAGACAAGACGTTCTCCCTAAGTGGAAGACTTATCAAAGGACAAACGATCAGATTCTTTGAGTCCCACACTCTCCTGGCCCAGTCCATGGCAATGAGAATGACTTGCAACAGGTCTGTCTTAATCTTCAACAAATGTTTGAAGCACAAAAGGTGGAGGTGGAAATGAGTACTTAAACCAGGAATGCGTCTCCTAACCAACACTTTGGAAGAATGGCTGACAGTGCTGTCACAACTGTGGCAGAAATATTAAGTTAGTGAGTATTCATTGCTTACAAATGCCCTACGCTAACTCAGGATGAAGACGTCACTTGTCATTCCCAAGAGGATGTCTGCTCAGTTTGACTACTTTGGCACTCAGAAACTCCTCAGGTGGTAGATGACCAAGATGTTGCTGGTCCAGCCACTTCCAGAGATGTAGCACCTCCGGACACAGGATGCTGGACCCCACTTCAACTTTAACTGTTGCAGTAACACATGGTGTTTATGTTGTCCCTAGGACCTGCTCCAGCCTCATTATTATAAATGTCCATTAGTCGTTTATGGTCCACCTCTCCCAGGTAGCCCTCCAACCCAGCAGTGATGCATCTATCACCACCTTGCACTCTGGGAGTGCCCTACCCTAGGTCAGTTTGGCATCTCCAACTACAGATCCTGCGCCATCTCTCGACATCTGAGTGGAGTCAGAGAGGCATCCTAGAGGCAGGTCCCACTGCAGGGCTCGCATAAACCCCCTGTCAGGATGAGATTGAGAAGGATGCATGAGGCCAGAAGACCAAGAAGATTCAGAGCTATTCTCACACCACCAAGAGTGATCCAGAAACACGGGGATCATATCCTGAATATCCTAGACTCGCAGAAGTGGTGTAAAGTCCTTGAATGCCTCATTTTCCACAATTGATGCAATGAATAGAAGGCCATGAGAGGGGTTCAGGTGAGACTTAGGCTCATTGATGGTGAAACCCAACTACTTGGATGGAAAAGTCCTCTACATGGTAATCAATGTGCACCCCTGCCCTGAGTGACCAACTGTAATGATGTCTGGATCCCTTATGCCGGATCATGTGTGTGTTCCATGACAGGCCTGTCTCATGGTTTCTAGTTTTGGTGGACCAGGAGGAGAACCCAAAGGTCTTCCCTCATAGTGGTGGAAGGATTTAAGCAGCACAAGCGCAGTAGTGACAGCATACGGTGTAGTGATAAGTAGGAGTGAATAGGTCCTTTTAACCTGTGTCACTGGAGTAAGTCTTACAGGCTCACTCCTTTTTTAAGTTCTGCTGCTGTGTCCTTAACTCACATTTGGCCAATATTGGTTAGGTGAGAAGTGCTGTGTGTACGTGTGCCTGGCAAAGGTACAATACAGGGATAATGCAGTACTGCACATTGCATGCATAGTAAATGCATGTGCTAGGATTTATATGTGCCTATGAGTTGTACAGTACCTAAAAGATGGCCCAGTGTGCGCAGAGTGTGTGCTGAGGAATAGTTGAAAGGTAGGGTGTAGAATTATAGCAATCTGTAAAACCCATCAGGTGTATTAAATCGTGATAAACTTAAGATCCAAACAAAGGAGACCTTGCTGAAACCAGAGGGTGAGAGGAACCTTTGTGAGTGAAGGAGATACGGAGGGATACGTCCGCCCAGATAAATCAGTTTAACCAACAAGTATCACACGAAGGATCATGGGGGTGGTCCTTTCCAATACAGTATTGGAAAGGACCACCCCCAAGATCCTTGGTGGGATACTTGTTGGTTAAACTGGTGTGATAAATTCCCAGCCAGAGAATAAATATTGCATCCTTCCTGTCCATGCTAGTTGGAGTGGTTTCTGCTAGTGCCATGGCCTGAGGTACAGGTCGAGAGGGCTGTCCTTGCCTCTAAGCTAGCCCACTTTATACATGCCAGGACTGACTGCTGTAGACAAGACTGCTGTGCGGTAAATGCCATAGCCTTGTGCGGTAGCGGACGGTGACCCAGTATGCCAGGAGGGTCTATGTACCTGTAAATGGGACAATACGTAAAGGGTGAAGTGCAAGCATATTAAATGCATATACTGGATCCCTATACTGATTTGCATATGGCTGGGTCCGAACTGGGGTGGCATAGTGAGCAAAAGAATGATTGATTAAAACCAGATCTGTGACTGGGTGAAAAGTTTCCAGCACTCCGTTCATCATCTTGTTCTGTTTCCTATGTTAATCCTAAGTGGCCAGGCGTATGTATGCCCAGACGTGGGACCCTTGCTCGCTGTGCCAGTAGATTCAACCTAGCCTGGCTGATGAGGGGTAATACCTCGAAACCAGTCCCAGGAAGCATGTTGCCTGTCCAGGGAGGACGTAGCCTGACAGTTCGGGCTGGACTGTTCCCATTAGGCACAGGGTCAAGACTGATTGGCATATGACTGGGTCCAAACTGGGGTGGCATAGTGAGCAAAAGAACAATGAGTTAAACAAAGATCTGTGACTGGGATCGAGTGGTTGAAAACTTTCAGCACTCCATCCATCATCTTGCTGTGTTTCCTATGAGTGGTGCAGCACATAAAAGATACTGTGCTGGGCATGGTGTGCATGTTAAATGAGTATGCTGGATGTATGTGTGCGTATGAGTGTGTACAGTATATGAAGGATACAGTACTGTGCAGTGCATGTATGCTATATACATTTACTCGGTGTAGGTGTACTTGTGAATGGTACAATACATGGACGGCCCTGGGAGTCCATTTTAGGAGACCCAGGCCTGCATGGTGAAACAGGGAGAGGAGGGAGTGAGATCCCCTCAGACTGATTTATGCATTGCTCCATTTCTGTAGGCAGGGAGGGGAAGACCAGGCTTCCCTTGTACACTTCAAAGGGTGCTCTTTGATTCAGTAAAAGGTCACAAGGAAAGGGTCTGGGCACATCTAAGGAAGGACTCTGGGATGATTGGCAAATTATACAGAGTGGGGCTTGGGGCCCTAGGCTAATCTTTTAATGCACAGATCACTGTGACTGACATCTAGGTGTGAACTCTCGCCACTCCCATGGCCTTGGTTGTGGGACTATCAACTTTGGAGACGCTCCTGCTGTAACACACTGCTTTTGAAAAGGAATTAGGAGCAGAGGACGCTTTGAAATAAGCAAAGCCCAAACATAAAACTTCAAAGACTCAGATCCTAAATCACATTTAGTGTCTGGAAATTGATTATTAGAAGGGGGGTTTGAGATCCCAAAAGTTGTAATCTGTAAAGCAGCCAGATGGGTTGTGTGATGAGGGGAAGCCCTGAAAGACATCTGCCTGTGACCAGGACTTGGGGCCAAAGCCTGCTAGTGTCCTTGCTGGGTGAGAGGACAGCAATAAGGGAATCTAAGACCACCTGCCCTGGAGCTTAGAGCACTAGCGCCTGTCTGATCTGGAAGACCAATGTGACCGGTAAGGAAAAGGAAAGCTTTGGAAGAAGCGAGGCACAGTGGAGAGAGCTGCCAAGTGGACTTCAGGTGTGAGGCATGAGGAAAGTACTTCTGCACTGATCAGGTCGTTGCCCATGTCAAGGACAAAGCCGATGACCTCTGTACCCAGGAAAGGCCGCCTTTAAAGATTTCATCTTGCTTATCGGGCAGAAGCCAGTATGCTGTGAGATGCATATATCAGAGGGGGTCACCGGGAACATAGAGTACTCCGACCTGATAGGCCATCGTCCACCATATAAGTGAGCATGCAACAGGAACACTTGCGCATCACCATCCAGGCGTGGGTCCCAAGACTAACGATGTTAGGAGTTGGTCTTTCATTCAGAGTTGGTCTATGACTGGCTGCTAAAGGATGTCTTGCTGCAGTCAATCATCGTGGGACCGAAATCTGTGTACTCCTGACCTCCAAAGAAAAGGCAGCGACAACCACAATCACTTTCCTGAACATCCAAATGGCTGAGGTAAGGCCTTAAGGGAGCATGGTAAATAGAAAATGTTATAGACCACCTTGAAGCATAGTTAACACCTATGGGACTGCAGGACAGGAATAAGGAAATAGTGTCTTGCATTTTCAAGTAGACCATTCAATCTAGTGGGTCCCGAGCAGACAGTATCTGTCCCACAGAGACCATTCTGAACCTGTCCCTCTTCAGAAAGGTGTTTAATGGGCAGAAGTCCAAAAAAAAGGTCTAATAGTGTCATCCTTCAGGATGAGGAAGTAACATGAATGTGAGCAAGGGACCCACGTCTGGGCATTCCCTGCCAACTTAGGGCGAACAAAGCAAACACAAGGAGTTGATGGACGGAGCGCTAAAACTTTTCAGACACTTACCCCCAGTCACAGATCTGGGATGAATGCATCATCATTCTTTAGGTCACTTCGCCAACCCAGTTCAGAGCCAGCTATATGTAAATGTCTTGACCCTGTGCTTCATGGAAACAGTCATGCCCAAACTGCGAAGCAAGGGCTTCCCTGGACCGGAAACAAGCATCCTGGGACCGGTTTTGGGAGAACACCGCTCATCAGCCAGGCTAGCTTGAATCCAGTGGCTAAGTGAGCAAGGAGCCACGTCTGGGCATACCCTGCCAACGCAGGGTGAACAAAGCAAACATAATGAGATGATGGACGGAGCGCTAAAACTTTTCAGACACTCACCCCCAGTCACAGATCTGGGTTGAATCCATTATCATTCTTTAGCTCACTTCGCCACCCCAGTATCTTTCCAAAAGGTATGAATTATTTTTGATTCCCTATCCAGAGGATAAGTCAGAAGGGCATTTGGATTAATCTTGCTTGTTGAGGCTTGAACAATCAGGCTCTCAGGTGTAGGGTGTTTGATGGGGCACTCCAGGTCACCTGGAGGAGGTCTATGTCATCTAGCCAAAGATCGACATACTGGCAGCCATAAGCACGGCTTACCCAATTTAGCCAGAAGGGCATCAGTAAGGGCTTTAATAAACGGTAATAACGGCTCTGAGAAAGTTAGCCGACTCGTAGTCAAAACATTTGCTTTTGTCTCTATATTGGCCAACTGCCACTCTAGTGCCTGAGCTGTTTTTCTAACCATCACTGGGAAGGAAGTTCTTTCTTCAGTGGGTGGCCCACATGGCCAGTCTACCTTCTAGCCCAGTGTGTAGGTCAACATACAATAAATCATCTGTGTAATGAAGGAGGAGGACTCTACAACTTCCTCATCATCATCGGTGGCCTGAAGCAAGTAGGCTGTTCATTGCTCAGGGTCCAAATCAGAGTTAAAAAATAATGTGAATCCTCTGCTGGTATTGATGTCAGGGCAGAGGAATTGGATTTAAATCCAGTGCGCTTTCGTAATTTCCTAATTAAGTATAGGCCTGGACCATTCAGACATCGGTTCGGGGTCACCGATTGGTGCTAGTGGAGTCGGTGTCAGAAGGAATCAGAGTGGACCTTGGTGCTGGAGTGGAAGTCTGTGACAGGATTGGCACATGTCTGGAAACAGACTTTGCAGAACAGTAGGTATCAAGAGTGGACCTGCAGGAGGAAACCAGACTCGAAACCAATAGGAATCCATTGGCCCAGAGGGAGCTGGAATAACACCAAAGATCTGCAGCATGGATTCTTAGAAAGCTGCTATTTGCTGCGAGGTTGACGACTGCCTAAGAAATTTGCGCCACACCCAGACAAATAGTGGGATTGGTGCAGATTCAGGGGACATGGAAGATGAGTAAGCAAAAGCACACAGATGATGGACGGAATGCAGAGCAAATCAAACATTCACCCCAAGTCAAGAGATCTGGGTTAAATCCATCATTCTTTTGCTCACCATGCCACCCCAGTTTAGACCTATCCATATGCAAATCAGTCTTGACCTTGTGCCTGTCCAGCCCGAACTGCCAAGCCAGGTCCTCCGGGACTGGAAACAAGCATCCTAGGACTGGGTCGGGGCATCACGCCACATCAGCCAGGCTAGCTTGAAACCAGTGGCACAGTGAGCCCGGGACACACATCTTGGCATACCTGGCACACTTAGGGTGAGAAAGCAAAAGACACACAGATGATGGACGTTATGCAGAGCAAATCAAACATTCACCCCCCAGTCCAGAGATGTGTTAAATCCATGGTTCTTTTGATCACCATGACACCCCACTTTAGAACCAGTCTATGCAAACGAGTCTTGACCCTGTGCCTTATGGGAACAGTCCAGCCCGAACTGCCAAGGTTCGCTCTGGACCGAAAAGAAGCGTCCTAGGACCGGTTTCAGGGCATCACCCCTCATCAGCCAGGAAGATGGGTGACATACTTCGGTCTTTTCACTAAACTTCAAGTGGCGCAATGGGGTAAATCCAGCATGGATTTTCTTGAGCTTCTGTTTAGAATTCAACTTGGACCTACTGAAAGACTTAAACAGGAAGGGATTTTTTGTGGAAGCCCCCTTGTGAGCTGCACTGTGAATTGAGTGGGATCAAGACCTGTGCTTTGCTTGTGTCCGCTTATGTTTGGTGATGCAGAATTTCACTTCCAGGTCCTGAATCGCCTCTGGGGGTATAAAGGCACACTTGCCAGATGACTTAAGAGTTGTGACCAAAGTCCAAGTATCACCAGCATGGCTCATGCAGGTGCCTGGCTAACATCTGCTTCCTGCAGTCGCTGCAGGCTTGAATCCGGTCATTTTAGGTGAAGACACAGTCCCTCTTACACAATAAAATGTTTTTGGAGTCATCAGAAGTTCTAAGACGATAAGAGCGGAGCTCAGTATCCATGTTGAAGAGCGTGAAAAGAAAGAAACAGACATCAGTGTGCAATGGTGGGGCATATATACAGCTCCTCTGTTTATATACGCTTTGCTTTCAAACTCAAATGCTAAATAAAAGTATTCACAACAATGAAGATACAACCAAATGTCTAGGTAAAGAAACACACATAGTGTGGCCCAAATGCCACATGCTTCTCTGTGGATCACTAATTCTGCTACCAACCAAATGTTTTGAATACTGCTTTCATATTTGCATTTTACTTGCATATTCTTGTACTCTGTTATTATATGTAATAAATACATTTTGGAGGGAAAAAACATACAGCTCTGCTCTGCCACTCATGGGGCTATACGGGCTAACTGCAGGCCCACATGGTGCCACCTAGCGCAATGTGGGAGCATTGCTAAAAAATTCTCCAGATTCAATTTGGTGCCTGAGGATATTCTTAAGGTAAAGAAATATGAGGCTAAACGTATCCTTCAGAAATATTATATCAGTGCAGCTGCTTGATAAAGTAAAAACTATAAAGTTTTGGCACAGCACAGGCACATTCCTTTCAAGGATAAACATGGGCAGAATTGTAATGGCTGTCGATCTTCTTGATATAAGATCTCCACATTGCAATTTCCTAAAAAAATCCATTAGATGTTGCAAAATCTTTGGGACAAAATCTTTCTTCCAAATATTCTTTTGGGAATGACAGAATTCATACTTCTAGATTATGTGTGATTTTTTTCATAAATAACTGATCAGATTCTGGTTTCATGTTTATTCATAATGATGGGCTGTCTACATATGTAGGAATGTTGGCTGGAATGCAGAATCAGACCCAAATATATATGTCATCAATGAAAAGATTATGCAGGCTTTAGTTACAAAATAAATAGCAATCCAGTTACCTTGTAATGGTCGGGAAAAACTGTACTGATCTCTGCATTGCAAATAAACGTCAATTAGAGGGAGGTAGGCATCCATGTATTTCCGCAGGTGTTTAACTTGTCCAGTTTTCAAACACCAAAGCTCAAACTGGAAGAGGTGAGGTCTACTATGGTGGACCAGCAATGCCCCAATGGAAAGGCAGGTTTCAGTCATCCGGCCCAAGCAGTACATGAGAACATCCACTGAAACTGCATGTGTAAATACTGGTTCTGTTTTCAGGGCATACAAAAGAACCTTTGCCAGTTCCTCACTGGAAGATGTGGACAGCAAAATTCCCAACCCTTTAATATGTTCTGTAGATATTACCATTTCTCCTTTTGTTGGCTGCCTTCGGTTGCTTTCTGTGAGTAACTGCACCAGAGCCTCGCCATAAAAACTTAAATGCTTTTCTTTAGTGGTCTCATTCTTGGACCTCTCGATAGTAAGGCAATCTTCTGGAAGTTGTAGCATAGCCAGAGTCACCTCTTTTAGCATGGGTGTGTCAAGATACTGATTCAACTCTTGTAAAGCCACTAGCGACTGAGACATTTTGTCAGGCATTTTACTGCAGTCAGATAGTCTACTCTTGAGTTCTTTTAAGATGCACTGGGTGACAACTTGAAAATATTTGGATAACATGTTAAGACAATTGATGTTTTCCAGCATCGGAGCACTTAACTTCAGCAGATTAATGATGCCACTGTTGACTTGGCCTGAGAGGAGCTTTACAGTGACAGGGTTCAAATTATGCTGAGGAATAGTCTGATGTTCTACAGCCAGGAACCAGTTTTCCAACACTGGATGTTTCAAAGTTGCTGTAAGTATATCTTGCAATATCTGTAAAGCATAAGGAAAAACAATTAAACCAGTAAGTAGCTATGTGTATTTTAATCATAGTTCCAAACACTGAAAACTAGTTAGTATTCAAGAAGAACATCAGCCATTTTAAACCAGCATTACCAAAGACAGTCTGTTTCACTTTGTAAACCAGGGGAGAAGGTAACAAATGAACAAGAAAGCTAGTCAATCTTGGGCATAGGACAGATACAAAGATCACTCAAAGTGTATGTTATAGTATTGGCTAAAATGCTGCATTATCAAATGATGAAATACGACTTATTTTATGATCTTGTGGGATTGTCTACACATCTATGTATTGTGTCAGCAGTGGTAGAGATGGATGGAACATTGTGGATAAAGCAACAGAGTCAAGATCATCTGCAACTATCAAGTGGGTTCCCCTGTCCTTCCCAGGCATCAACTGGGGATGTCTGCGGAATAAATACATTACTATGCCCGTCATCCAGAATAAGCCTAAAGTGTAAGAAAGAAAGACAGAAGTGTAATAAAAATGATCCGTGTTCCACAATTGACTGCTCTTCTGCCATCATATTCCAGTTTCGCCCTCTTTGGGGATTTTAATTATTGGTTTAATGACGCCAATGCAGGGGCACAAGCCACGGCATTATCCGAGACCCTGACAAGCTTGAACATGAGTCAAGCTTGAACATGAGTCAGCATGTCTCTTCACCCACTCACGTAAAAGGTCACATATTAGATCAGGTTTGGACCACTAATTTAACCCTCTCTCAACCTTCTATACTTCCATGTGTGTGGTCGGACCACTACATAGTCGACACGACCATCACTCTTAGTGGGCGGACTAAGGCCCCCATGATGGCAGGCGGTTTCTCACGCAAATGGAATAAATACGACTCTAAGGGATTTTTAGCAACCCTGGCCTCTACCTGCCCGATTATTTCCCCCCATGATGATGTTAATAGGATGGACACTGACATCGGTGGCTGGTTAAAAGGGGCCAGTGACCAATTTGCCCCAGTAATCAAGTTCCCCTGCACCAGACATCCTAACGCCAACTGGTGGTTCTCTGATAACCTCAAGCAATTAAAACTTGAGGTTCGCCAACTGGAACGTACATGGAGGCGGGATTACTCCAACTCATCTAGACAGAGATATGTAACAGCTCGCAGAGAATATAAATTAGCTATTCTCTCAGCTAAATCGGAGCATATCTCCGATAGAATTCTCTCAGCTACTAATAAATCTCGAGAGGTGTTCAGGATTATGAATGAGTGGACTACTGATGACAGGACTCTCCCAGCCCAAACCCCGACTAAGGAGACCTGTGAGGCCCTTAATCTTTTCTTTATCGAGAAGATTATTAAAATAAAACACTCCATTATGCCTGCCTCACAGCCGTCATTACTCCTCGACGCTTCCCTGGATAACCCTCTATCCCTCACTCTGCTCCCTATCCTAGACTTCCCTACCTTAGCGAAATTAGCCACCCGTGTAAGATCGTGTTCACCGAATGACCACTGTCCTCCCTCGGTCCTGCGGGACATCTGCCTTAAGCTGCCAGAATGCATACTACCTTTCCTGAATGCATCTCTCATCTCTGGCACAGTTCCCACTTCCTTTAAGGAAGCAATTCTCGTGCCGCTCTTGAAAAAACCAGGGGCGGATGCTGCTGAACCCTCTAATTATCGACCAATATCCCTGTTGCCTTATTTGTCAAAACTCCTCGAAGCCCATGTCACCCGGTGTTTTTCCAACTTCATCGAGAGTTCTTGCTTCCTTGAGCCTAATCAGGACGGCTTTAGGCCGGCCCATTCAACGGAAGCTGTCATTTTGGCAGTCATGGATACTTTGAGAGGGAATGCAGATGCTAAGAGACCACAGGTCCTTGTTCTTCTGGACCTGTCTGCCGCGTTCGACACGGTGGATCATGACATCCTTCTCCACCGTGTCGGACAGGCCGGCATTCAGGGTTCTGCTCTTAGGTGGGTCGAGTCATTCCTCACAGGCAGGTCACAAGCTGTACGTCTAGGTCCCTTCACTGCGTCAAAATCTTCCACCACTTGCGGAGTTCCCCAAGGCTCTTCACTTTCCCCTTTATTATTTAATCTTTACCTCCGCCCTTTAATTCGTTCTCTCCATAATTGGGACGTGACAGTCTTCAATTGTGCAGATGACTTGCAGCTCGTCTTTCCACTTGATTCTCCACAGGCGGTTAACAACTTTCACGCCGTTATGACTTACATTCAACAATGGATGAATCTAAACCAGTTAAAACTCAACCCTGGAAAGACTGAGCTGCTTCTCCCTGGCTCAAGTGCTGCATATTGGGGCCCGCAGTTCTGGCCCCTTGACTTCGGTCCCCCTCCTACACCACTCAAGGCAGTTAGGAGCTTGGGGGTGACGATCGACACGGAGCTGTCACTTAAAGCTCAAGTGGGTGCCCCGATCTCTTCGTGCATGTTCCAACTTCGAAAGATCCGGAAGATCAGGGACCTACTCCCACATGCGGCTCTGTGTCAGGTCGTCATGTCCCTTGTCCTATCGCGCCTTGATTTTTCCAATTCCCTTTACCATGCACTCCCACGATTTCTTCTGCACCGTCTTCAGGTCGTGCAGAATCAGGCAGCCCGCCTCATCTTTAAGATCCCTAGGTGGCAATCTGCGAAGCACTTGCTCCGCAAGCTCCACTGGCTGCCAGTGAAGGAGAGGGCAGCCTTCAAGATGGGTTGCATGGTATTTAAATCCCTTCACTGCCCTTCTCCTGCTTTCTTGAAATCCTTGGTCACTCTGTATCGACCCGCACGCTCCCTCCGTTCAGCTTATCATCACCTGCTTGTCACCCCCAAATTTAAAATCAATAAATTTGGGGGTCGCCGTTTTGTTTCCCTCGCCCCTAAATTTTGGAATCCCCTCCCTCAGGCCATTAAATCCAGTGCCTCCCTTTTGCAGTTTAGGAAACTCCTTAAAACTTTTCTGTTTACTCTTTCTGGGTAAATCTTCTCCTCGTTTCTCTTTCACACGTTCCTCCAGCAAGCGCCAAGAAACCTTCGGGTGTTAGTGCGCTTAAAAAGTGCCATTTCACATAACATAACACAAGGAGACTTTAGTAAACACATTCATCAACAACTTCATTTATGCAGAGTAAAGAAAGCTTTGTCATTGCCTCCACACTAGAATAATGCTAAGCTAGAATATTCAAAACCTTCACATATAATGAATGATGTTGCATTCTGTGACAAGTCTGCCCATTGCACCATATTATTCCCAACACAACCACCATCACGTGTATTGTGGATTACTATTGGGTCCTTGTTACTACAACAAATACTATAACTATTGGTACTACTGCTACTATAACTACTGGTATTGGGTATGGTATTGATTTCACAAATTATAGAAGTATTGTGACTTAGCCTTTCATAATGATGTTACTATAATTAATACTATTAGGTTTGCATGTATGCATATATGTATGTGGTATTTCCATAGCACCTAATTAGTCAAAAGGCAGCAAAGAGCTGAATATGGTCAAAGACAAGCATGAAGTCAATTAGTGATCGGAGTGTGAGTTGGTTTGAGGACCCTTAATGCTTTGTGATGCAGTGTTCTTTAAAGAGGTGCATCTTTGACTGTCTCCTAAATCAGAGCAGCATTGGGGTTGTTCTGATGGATGTGGGGATGTTATTCAAGGGTGTATAGATGGAAGAGGCCTGCTGCCTTGTTTTTTTACATTTCTTAGTCTGTAGTCTGATGATGTCCTGGATGTGGGTGTGCTGAGAAGCACTAGAGATGGTGAGCATGTCTGCAAGCTTTGTAAAATATGCAGCTGGTTTTGAAGATGGTGCGAGCCAGCAAAGAGAGTCAATGGAATTCCATCATGTTTGGTGGGATGTGACCATCACCCCCATTTAGGGGGTTACAACTATCCAGATGCAAGTATGAGGGCATAAACAGCAATTCTGAAGATGCTTTCTGGAAGAAACATGTTTCTTTAGAAGAGAAAGCTAGGAACAGGTCATCTTTTCATTTGAGCAATGTGTTCCTTGAAAGTGAGGTTTGTGTTCAAGGTGAACCCACGTGGCTTTGCATTCAGTAAAAGAGCAGAGGAGACTTTCAACTATAGTTTGTACTATAGGTGAATACAGGTGCGGTTATCTGTGAGTAGAGCACCAGGCAGCTCCACGTAGAGGCTGAAGATGATAGAGGACAATATAGTCCCCTGGGGGGGCTACACAGACAAGGATCTTTTGGGATCTGGAAGTACTTATGGGAACTAATTGGTGTTGGTAGAAGGAAACCCAATAAAGGACCTTATCAGTGAATTCTATTCAAGACTCCAGGGCGAGTATGAGAGCAGGATGGTTCACTATGTTGAAGGCAACTGTGAGCTATCAAAAATAATATCGGTATCACATTTCCTATTGGTAGTACAATTACTTTAAATATTACTACTGCTGTTGATTTTTCATATTGCTATCACAAATACTTGTAGTATTGCAATCACTATTGGCCCTGTAGTTTTAACAATAATACTCATAGTATTTAGTATTGCTATAACTATTAGTGCTGCTTGTGTGTCTAAAACGGGTGTCACAAATATTCCTGGTATTACTTGTTTCTGCTATTATTGCTATAATGCTGGATATTGCTAACTAGATAACTACAATTTATAATTCACAATGATGAGATGAAAACTTGTCCTAACTCCACTCGGAACCCCCAGAGAACAAACTGACAGTGATCCTAAACCTGTGATACAAAAATAACTTTAATATTTTTTTAAGGGGTTTCTTTCCCACCCATGAAGGTTGAACCATTCGTCTCCTATAATGCCAAGTGGCTAACTGAAACCAATTTTCTGGTCTTAGCACCCAAGATTAGATTTTAAAGGTCTACTAGGGGACATGGGAACCCATTTCAGAACCAGTTCTAAAGTAGGCCTGGTATAACTTTATTGAGAAACCCTCTTGGTTTTGGGGTTTTAGAATCATATTGAAATACTAATTTTTAGCAAGGGGGTATGTGAGATTAAAATGTATAATTGTGAAGTTGAAAATGTCAACCAGCACCATACAATCTTGAAGGTATATGGATAAGGTTATTTGGTAACAGATCTACAGCTCAAAGAACAGACACAAACTTTCACTTACAAGTAAGTATTATGAAAACGTATTATGTATAAATAACGCTTTCATAGAGGTTATTAGAATCCTCCTCAAACAGTGTATGTTATCATCCACTGGAAAATTAAAAGAAGAGTGAACACGCTGAGGTTGTGAATCTTTCAGGTTAAGCATAACTCACTGCAACTGGTGCTCCAGCCATCGAGTTATCTCTACCACTTCTTAAAAATTAAAGTTCTCTTTTTGTCATATTTGAAACACATCAAAAATAGTGCCTAATGCACACACACTGGTAGCTTTAGGTGGATAGAATCTTTGATTGGGAGCCATTTGAATCTATTATGCTATTTGTGCTTTTCCCCGTGCAAAACAAACCAGCCTTCACAGCACTGAATTTACTTAATATTTCAGTTGTTCAAAGAGCAGGTACTATTCTGGTCCAGGGACCACATAATCTAAAATAGCAGCATTTGTAATTTATAGGGAAATACAGAAGTCCCCGGTGAAGGAGAAAGGACTCCACAATAATGGTTTAAGCAGTAAAGACCCCAATGAAAGTGAGCCCAAGAATAGACTGTCAAACTGTTCAGCGACATCAGGAGGCTGGACGAGAGACTGAGACAAAGAAAAGTCTGTATGAGAAAGAAAGAGGGAGAATGAGAAAACAGATAGAGACAAAGGGCTTGTTTTAGAGTCTGACAGACAAGTAATTTCTTCACAAACGGGGCAGCTTTCTTGTCCCCATTAGTACAAGTGCATTATATCCTATGGCGCTTGTAATAAGGTGGATGGAACGTCTGTCAGGCTTGTGCATAGTAAGCTGTTCACTATAATCTAAATTAGGCCAATAGCCTTGGGTATGGAGAATGAGGCAGATAGAAATACAGACACGAACAGAGAGTATTACAGAGCATTAGCAAAAGGAGTGTAAGACAGACATAGACAGGATGAAGAAGCATATCAAAAATAGAGAGAGACCAACGTAAATAGAGAGACAAAAGGAGCAACAAGCATTGGCATTGCCAATAGGTCTCGCTTGTGGGACCTTATAAGTATTTAGTTTTGCAGCACAATATCCGATTATGCAACAAGGATATTGTGCTGCAAAACTAAATACTTATAAGGTCCCACAAGCGAGACCTATTGGCAATGCCAATGCTTGTTATTTATCCAATACATTAAGTGCTCTCACGCCGTGGATCAGGTTTAGGCTAAGACCGCGCTACATAACAATTAAATACATAAAAAGCTCTACAAAACAGTCTTTGAGAGGCATCTACGGCTATGGACTTTTCACCATGGCAGCCGCCCCAGGCAGCCTGGACTTGGTGGCATAAATCTTTTTTACGGATACCGCGCTGTTTCACAATGTGCTCACAGGTCTCGTGCTGACACTTCCTCCGCGCGGCGAAGCGTTACGTCACCAGGACACAGCTGCAGGACAGGACACTGAAGAGGAGGCGCGCGGGAGAAACGAAGATGGCACAGAGAGAAGTAGAACCGGGGACAATAAAAGCAACAGATGTGAGGTAAAGAGGGGGTGCCAGATAAAAGTGTGGGATGAGCAAGTAAGTGAGAGGGTAGAACGCAGATTAACATACAAACGAGAGCCAGAGTGAAGAGTTAGAGAACAAGAGGCATGGGAACGACAACATATCTAGACAGACGGAAAAGGAGAAAATACACCAAAGGGAGTACTGGTGTTAAGGAAAATAAGAGTGTTATAGACGATAAAGTACAAACATGAATAACTAGAGAAATCAGAAGAGATGGGTGGAATATTGAATACATGGGGAAGCATGGAGACTAAGAAAAGGAGACCAAGAAGCAAGGAAATGGAAATTGAAATAAGAAGAATGAAACTAAAAGGGGAGGAGTAGAAGAAAAAGGTGGAAGCGATGAAAAAGAAGAATCTGGGAATATGGAAACAGGAGAAAGAACACGCAAGTAAGAAAATAAATATATGTACACTTTGGCAGTCCCCACAAAAACGCAATTAAAAGCTGACACGAGAGAGCAACAACAACAAAAATGCAGAGCGGGAAACTGAAAGTACGGCCGGCCTGCGGCCGGCCATGATTCAATTAGGGGAGGAGAAGCTAAATGCAGAGCGGGAAACTGAAAGTACGGCCGGCCTGCGGCCGGCCATGATTCAATTAGGGGAGGAGAAGCCGCAGAGCGCACGCTGGGCGAAGCCCTTTGATGTGCTGTGCGGCAAATGGAGGGAGGCTGATGCGCGTTCATGTTTGAACATGTGGTTCACATGAACTGCATGAAAACGCCAGCAAAAAGCTGGTGGTTTCATGATGTTTTCGCCACTTGAATTCTCGCTCCGCATGCGCGCATCGATAGGTCGCGAGACCTAAAGATGCTGACACACATGTTGACCACAATGAGAGTAGGCAAAATGAAGAGTAAGAGCGAAAGAAAAAACAAGCATTTGCAATGCAATAGGTCTCGCATTTACTAGAGTTTGAGCTATTGGCATTGTAAACAACAATGCCTTTTATTTACTTGTTGATTTTAAAACATAAATAAAAAGCATTGTTATTTACAATGCCAATAGCTCAAACTCTAGTAAATGTTAGATAAGCAACAAAAAAGTGCAAGATGGGTTTGTTTTTTTTTTTTGTTTTTTTTTGCACCAAGGTCTATGTAAAGGTGTTCTCAGGTATTCCAACTGGCTCAGAACTTGGTGGCCTCCGGTCTATCGTGTATGGTCTGATTCTCAGTATCACTGGATGGGAGATGGGAGTTCAACCAGTAAAGAAGCCAGGCAGTGAGTTGTATTACAGTCAAGGAGACAGAATTCCTCCTGCCGTTGGACCTGGCAGCTCAGTCCCTTAATGTATCCACTGCGGGGATCTGACTTTGACCCTATAAGGTTTTAATCTCGACGGGTCAAGTCAGCATTTCATCCTTCTGGTGTTGAAAAAATGAATACCAGGGTTGGGTAATAATAATTATCAGTAATTTCCCAGTAGTGCCAAGCTGCCTCCAGGCGGGAATGTGCACTCTGCAGATAGGGCACCTACGTTATGCTGGTAACCATCAGCACCAAAAGTCTGCAGGGAACTGTGGTCCAGTGATGCTGGAATGGAATGCAAGGAGTTGTAAATCAGCACCACTGAATGCATAATGGTCTGCTTGAAAATAGCCAGATAGCTTTGGTCGAGAAGCACTAAAGACAGGGTACAGTGGACTTGGGTCCAGATGTACAAAGCATTTTTCCAGTCGCAAACAGCTCAATTCGCAGAAGCGGGCCTTTTGAGACTGAAAAAATGCTTTTTCAGATGTACAAAATGCAAAATGCAATTCGGAAACGTGTGACAAAATCGCAACTTGCATTCGCAATTCAGTATTTGGAAGGGGCATGTTTTAGGCGTCCCTCCAAATACCGAATTGGTATGGTATGAATTACTATTTTGCATCAAAACTGTAGTTGCAAAACAGTAGTATTTTACCACCATTTTAAAAGTGATGGTAACCCATTTGCAAATGGAAAGAGTCCACTTGGCCCCCTCCCTCTTTGATTATGTCGAACAAATATTTTTTAATTGCAGGTAGTGGTCCACTGCCTACTATTAAACAAGCATTGGCAAAGTCAACAGGACTTGGCAATGCAAGAGTTATTGTCGTTGTCAAAGTCAGTGGGCCAGATGTACGTAGCTTTGTGTTTGCGATTGTCTATTAGGTAATCACAAAGAGCGATGTACAAAGCATGCCACCATCCTGGTGATGGCTGCGACTCCTAATGGTTTGCAAATAGCGACCTTCCTCATAATATTCATAAGATAGGTCGATTTGCAAACTTCTAGAAATCTTTTTTGGGGAAAAAAAAGAATACATTAGGAATACTGATTCCCTAATTGCGATTCGGAGATAATCACAATTAGGTAATCAATATTTCTAATGTCTGTACATTTTAGGCAATGGTTAGAAGTTCAAAGGCAATGCGTAGCTTACCATTCATTGCTGTTAGTAGTCACTGCAACCAGGGGGGGGAGCGAAGGTTTATGCAGCTCTTTGCGGCGGGGGGGCGGGGGGGGGGGGGGGGGGGGAAGGGGTCGGATGCATTGGGAAATGGAAAAGAGACTATTGAACGTTAGGTTGGGAGACTCAGTCTCTGGTCCAGCGCTGCTAGCAGGGATGCAGGGAGAGTTCAGTCCAGTGGTGCTAAAAGTGATGAAGGGAAACTGGAGTCCGTTGGTTGTAGAAGGCATCAATGGAGAAAGCGGTCCATTGGTTCTAGAAGGGATGCAGGGAGACTGCGGCCCAATGATGCTAGAAGAGATTCAGGGAGGTTGTGGTTCAGTGGTGTTAGAAGTGATGCAGTGAGACTATGGAAATTTGGTTTTAGAAGGGTGTCAGGGAAAGTGTGTTAGAGGTGATGGATGGAGACTGCAGTCCAGTGGTGCTAAAAGGGATGAGGGGGGACTGCAGTCCATTGGTGTTAGAAGTAATGTAGGAAGACTGCAATCCATTATTGGAGATGGGATACAGCTGGACTACGGTCTACTGGTGATACAAGAGGCAGAGGAGACTCCATTCCATGGGGCTAGAAAGAACGCAGACTATACTTAAGTGCTGCTAGAAGGGTTGCATGCAAGTTGCGAGTGTGGTCCAGCGGTGCTAGAAAGAATGCAAAGAGGCTGTGGTCCATTGGTGCCGAAAGGGATGTGGTAGACTATAGTCCAGTGCTGCTAGAAGTGATTCAGGGTGACTGCAGTCCAAAGGTGATAGCAGGGATGCAGGGAGACTGGGGACATTCATTCTAGAAGGGAAGCAGCAGGACTGCAGTCTGTTGATGCGAAAAGGATGCAGTGAAACTGTGGTCCTGTGGTGCTAGAAGCAGTGCGAGGAGACTGTGGACCATTGGTGACAGAATTGATGCAAGGGCACTGCGGTCCCTTGGTGCTAGAAGGGATGCAGGGAGATTACTGTCCATTGGTGGTAGAAGTGAAGGGGAGAGACTTCGGTCACTGATGCCAGAAGGGAACCAGGGAGAATGTGGTCCACTGGTGATAGGAGACAAGGAGGGAGACTTTGCCCATTGGTGCTATAAGAATAAGAGGTGTAGGTAATGAAAGGGTATTGTCATATTGTCATACCTATCCCTAGAGGTGTACAGTGTGTCAATTGAGCCCATGGTTTCCCGTGGTCGGCACAAGCACCTTCTTACACCATGGCTTATGACAGTCTGCCACAAGGTGGCACTGTCTGGCTAATTTAGGTATGAGCACAACAACAAGTGTTTAATTGTTGAATGTACTTGTACAATGACTAACGCCTGCCTCCCAAGCCATTCTTCTAGCTCTGGGGGCCTGGAATAGTATGAATGGTCACACTTGTAAAAATGTGATGGTTAGTAGCTGTATTTGCACTGTCATTGGCAACTGACCGGGGAAATATGTGGTGAAAGGTGCAGTTGCCTCTGGACGAGAGCCCCGACACGTATTCTTTTACAAACTAAGCACTGGCATACAGGTCATGGTGAACTGTATCATGGCGGGGTGCAGGCAAGTTATTATTGGGGGTCTCTCACTGTAGGCAGTGTAAATCCACATCTATCACTGCACAGGGACTTTCCCTGGAGAAACTGAGGCTGCTTTGGCACACTATTTTGAACAATCACTGGGCGGAGGAGGGTGGCGTGGGTGTGTGTGTGTGTGTGTTTGCGTGGGTGTGTGGGTGTGTGTGTGGCTGCAGGCAGGGCACGTCGGTGCTAAGACTTAGTCATCTAGCTCTAGAAGTCAGTGAACCCCATGGCACCGTTCTAAAGCCTGGGCTGGGAGATCGAAATCCTTCACTGATTCTTCGTTAATCTTACACCAGCCTGAATCATTCGCCCCCTTGGGTGCCTCGCAGCCCAGGTGGGTCAGACTGGAGACTGCGCTGTGGGAAGGAGGTGGGGGGTAGGGGGCGGGGGCACAAGGGGTCTCGAGCAGAATGAGATCAACTCCCTCGCTTGGAAAGACAGACAGATGAAATTAAAGAGATAACATGACAGGCTGCCTACAAGTGATTGATTAAAAAATTAGGGTGTGTGTGTGTGTGTGTGTGTGTGTGTGTGTGTCTGTCTGTCTGTCTGTCTGTCGGTCGGCAGGGCACGTCGGTGGGGGAGCGGGGGGCACAAGGAGTCTCAAGCAGACCGAGATCAATTCCCTTGCTTGGAAAGACAGACAGATGAAATGAAAGAGATAACGTGACAGGCTGCCTACAAGTGATTGATTTTAAAGAATTAAGAAAGTTCCTGGAAATAAGAGCCTGACACGTACCTGAAACTATTTCAAACAGGCCAAAGCAAACAAGGGCAAAAAGAAATAGCAATCCGTGGGGGAGAGAGCGGAGGGGGATGGTGTGTGGGGGCCGGCCTGCCGGCCGGCCAGCCAGCCAGCCATGATTGATTAGGGGAGGAGAAGCCTTAGGGGAGGAGAAGCCGCAGAGCGCACGCTGGGCGAAGCCCTTTGATGTGCTGTGCGGCCGTGAATGCGCGTGCTTGTTTGTTCACGTCATTCACGTGAACTGTAAGAAAACCGCAGTGCAGAAAGCCCTTAGTTTGACGAGGATTTCGAGCACTTGAATTCTCGATCCCTCAATGCGCTTGCGCGCATTGTAGGTCACGAGACCTAAAAAGATGAAAACATGAAGCATATGCAAAACTAACAAATCTTGCATTTGAGACTTCTTGAGGTGCATCACTAATAAACAATAAAAAATAGAAAGGCTTTGACAAGGCCACCACATTCATGAGCAGGGGGGAAAAGTAACTGATGAAAAAGCACATGGAGTAAGTAGGGTAAACGCGCAGGGATGAGAAAGCAACAGAGGTGTACACAAGCGTGAGCACAACATGGGGGATACAGGGAGAAGCGCATGGCCGACAGAGCACATGGAGTGCAGGGAGAGAGAAGTACACAAGTTAGACAGCTGGAAAAAAACATGAACCCTCATGGACTTCTTAACCGAAAATAAAAGAAAAGTGCTTGCAAAGCAAGAAGTGGACCCACAGAAGCCAGCCAATCAAGAGAGATCGTAAGGAGGCACTGCTCCATGGGAGGACCGAACACAAGATTGACAAGCTGGGACACTAATACCAAGTAGGCAAATTAAAGTGTCAGGAAAGCCAACCAATGGTAAGCAATGGGGGGAGGCCAAACCCATGTATGTTTTCAGTAAACCCACAATAAGGGTAGCAACAGACAATGCATTCGCTGTCTAGTAGGCTCAACCTAAAAAACTGTGGAAGCAATGGGATACTGGTGAATCAAGTGATAGAGGTTAGAGAGAGCCAAAAGAGAGGTTAGAGAGAGCAAAAAGAGGAACGCTAGAAAGTGTGGTAGAGAGGGAGGAAGTGTAGCGAGAGAAAGAAAATTTAGCAGAAAAGGAAGAACCCCCAGAGTGTGAAGAAAGGGACAGTGGCCAGACAACTGTTTTATTCTCGTTCTGATAAATACATGTCAAACCATACCGGTGAGATTTTCTTTGGCACGTCAATAGGATTTGTGATAAGTAAGATATCAAACACAAACAAGGTTAGTCTGTCAACAGCTGTTAGCACAACTCAAGGACTAAATGCCTCTTGTGTTGGTACTGTGATACAAAGGCAACCCAGAACACACTTTTTGGGCTTTGTCAGTAGGGTGCAGCTTCAATCGTATGGCACAGTGAGCATGGCACCAATGTCAGGGTATACTTGTGATAAAACAACCTATGAGAATCCAACCCTAAGTAACTTGTCCAGTTTTTCGGCACTAACAGTTGAGAAAGTTAACAATCTGCTATTGTCCTCCTGCCACACTACATCTGGTCTCAGAAAAGATCAGCCTGTATCTAACCCCTCTTCTAAATGAGGATATTAGTTCTGGGATTTAGCCCTTGTCCTGGAAAAAGGCACGTATAGGTCCATCTTTAAGAAAAACCCTCCTTGGATCCCACTGAGGTGAAAAACTACTGTCCAATATCATGTCTATCGATAGCGGGCAAAATCTTAGAAAAATCTGTTAATATTGAACGAACCAACTATCTACATAGCAATGCCCTAGACTCCACCCAACATGGCTTTAGACCACGACACTCTACAGAATCTGCCCTGATCATGGCCACAGAGGAGATTCGTAGATCGCTGAGTGAGGGTGGAGTGGGAGAGCTGTCCTACTTGACCTATCATCATCATCAGCATTTGACACCGTCAATCATAGGGTGCTAACGCGGCGGCTGCAGGCAATAGGTATTAAAGAGTTGGCTCTAACCCTACTCTCCTCCTTCCTGACATCTAGGGAGCAGAGGGTGTGTTGGGACAGAGTGAAATCAGAGAAATTCTGCCTCCCATGTGGGGTACCACAGGCTCAGCATTATCACTGACTTTATTCAACATCTAGGTTACCCCTCTGGCCAAGATAATCAGAGCACATGGTTTCAAGTTGATCTCATACGCTGGCAACACTCAGATAGTTATATCCATCTCGCTGAGGGCTGAAATCACAGCCGTCAGTTTCCATAACTGTCTGAAGTGTATCATGGGCTGGATGAATGTGAATTTCCTCAAGCTTAATACAGATAAAAAAAAGGTCAGGGAGTTTGGGAAGGGTCCATCTTAATAGAATCAAGCATGGTGGCCAGTGAGGCAGGCAACTGCCCCCTTCCATCTGCTAAGGCGAGAAATCTAGGAGTGATGTTCGACAACCTGTTAAACTTTGCAGGACAGATCAATCTCCTGATTTCCTCTTGCTTTTTTTCTCTATTCTATTCTTTTTTCTGGTACTCTCCACAGCAGAATCTTAGATCAGCCAACACAGGGCTAGTTCAGGTAGCTAAAATCTAAAAATCCCAGATAGGGAGGGAAAAGCCTATCCTGCCGGGTAGCCAAACTCTGGAATAGGCTGCCGATTACTATTAGACTACAGCCGAATAGGCTTCTGTTTAAAAAAATGGTCAAGACTTGGCTATTTTCCCCCAATTAATCTCCATTACTGCGCCTAGACAATATACGACATCACTTTCAGCGCCAAGACGCCTCGGCATTCATGCACTTTACAAGTACCGTACTTACTTAGGATATCACACTCAGGGAAAACTAAAAACAATGGGCGAATGCTTGAATTAATCTCAGCCTCCAATAAATGTTGTTTGCCGTGCCACTACAGACAGGAACCAGCTGTATGCAAATCAGTATTGATCCCGCTCGAATACAAGCCGTCTTGACAGAAGTACTAGGCAAGATCGCCTCTGAATAGGAACACAAGCAATAAGATTCAAGCAATATCCTTTCTGGCAATGCCCAAATAGGCCGAACACAATTTGGGGTTGCTTGTGCAACCTCCACAAAGGTGACCCTGCCTGGCACCTCAGTAAGGATTGTTCGTAGTGGAGCAGGACATAGGCTGATTTGTATATGGCTGGTTCCTGTACGAGTTCCTGGTTCCGAGGCATAAAGATGGATACACGCTTGACCTGGTCTTTGTCCATCCTGAATTACTGGTTATTGAAAACATCTATAACTTAATTGGAGATATCACTGTCTGGTTCCTTTCGTGATCAATCTTCTGTATAATAGCCAGGAGGGAGACCTTTCTGCATCTAAATATCACAGTTGTATTGGATGATTACAAATGGGCATTGACACTGACCATCTAACAGATAATTAATATGTCCTGATTTTGCATCACAGATATTTTCAATGAATCCACAAAAGTTAGAATAATTCCCTGTCATGTGTAGGGATCCTGGAACACTTTCATCCATTATAACTGAGCATGACAAGGGAAAGCATCCAGCATAACCATTGTAGAGACTCGCCCTTGAATAGCCTGGTTCAGGCATATTTTTCCAAGGTTTTTGATAATCAAACGAATCTCATCACAAAACAACATTGCTGCACCTATAGCTTAACCAAATGCATAACGTCTCAATAATGATAAAAAGTGCAGCCTCATAGGGGCCCTGCTCCTTTATGATTCCACAGATTTACAAGACCCAGTGTGCCTTATACAGACAGTTGCTTTAAAGTGTTGGTGGAAATGAATCCAAAATACACTAACATTTTTATGCTGTACGGACAAGGCAAAGCTAGGGGTGACAGTGGGTATTTATGCCTTTATGAGGCATAAATATACATCCTGATGCAGACCCAAGGCTACAAATAACCATTTCTTCTATGTTCTAGGTTCATCATTGATGGTGATAAATGTTAAATTGGTATAGCAAGGTTAAATAGATGTAGCAAGCTTAAAATTATTTATGTAGCTGCTCTTAGTCTTACAGTAGAAACACGAGTATTATCTAAAAAGATTTTTCAGAGTTGTTTGAACTACACTTGAGTGCAGTTCTTGTTTCACAATCAAGACAATTGTAACTTGTGAAAGTGTGGACTAACTTTCAAGTGGTATCTTTGCAGATGTATCCTAATAAGATGTTATTTAGCCAAAGTGTAGTGGCTGCTAGTCGTCAACCCTGTACCGCGAGTTTCCCTGGCAGCAGATTATTAGCTAATTGAAAAAAAAATGGAAACAACACACAATTCAAAGAGATCGATTGTTTAGAAGGGGCAAGACCTGAAAAAAATAGACTTTTGTTGATTTATATTTGGTTACATTTAGGTGGCTCTTCTTGACGAGATGGGATTGTGACCTTTCCGTTGGCACAACAAATTATTATTTTCCACTTCAAGGAAGCCCTTGTGAATTGTTTCTTTTTAAAATGTCCCTACTTGACTGATGCAAATTCAGAGGTCCATAGTCTCTGATTTTAGAAGCCATGCTGCCGCAAATTCAAGGGCGTTAGGTTCGGATGGAACAAGTGATCTTGCAGTCTGGTCAGCAGGTTCGATAAGTAGATCAGCTTTGTGTGTGGTTTTACTGGCATCTGTAAAAGATCTGAGAACCACCTCTGCCTCAGTCACACAAGAAATATGAGGATCAGTAGTACCTGGGAATTCTTATGTTTTAAGATAACTAAATGGATCAGCGAAATCAAGTTTATCAAAATGGCACAGTTTACAAGTTTATCAATATGGCATTTCCCACAGAGTCTGGTTCACAGCTCATGGAGGTGAAGGCGTTGCATTTTTTGTTTAGGGACAAGCGGTCTACCGTTGGACGACTCCATTCTGCAAAGATATTTGGATGTCATTATTTAAAACCCATCTCTGCTTAGATGCCACGGTTTAAAACCAATCTCTGGTTGGTGTCTTTGTAGAATCTGCTGTGGAAATCTGCTTGGTAATTGGGCTCTCCTGGCATGTGGACTAGCATAAATCCTGATAGAGCCTGTGACTACACATTGCTGAGCTAGCAGGGACAAACATCTCAAACTCACTCCTCCTTGTTTAAAAAGTGCATAGTTATTGTGTTTTCTGCTGAATTGTAATGTTTTCATCATCAAAGGCCTTTTGAGCTAAATTGACTGCTGTATGCTTCAAGTAGTTGATGTGACTGTGCTTTCCCTTTTCAGCCATAGATCTTGAACAGAAAGGTTGCCTAGGTGGGCTCCTCTGCAAAGAAACATCTGTGACTATCAACTGCACAGGAGGTTCCTGTTGTAGTGTGTTGTCACAGTTGTCCTTCCATTGACACCACTGATCTTCCAGACATTGTGAAAGAGGACTAATATCCAGTCTGGAAAATGGGACAATCAAAATGCAAGAGGCCATGGAATACACGAAGGAGGATATCTGATGAGCTGTTGGCCTGAGAGCTTTGAAGGAGTCAAACTTCTCCCGGACTGATAATACTCTTTCCTCCGAAGGAAACTCTTTTCCTCATGCTGTGTCTATTGTTGCTCAAAGAGAGAAAAGACCCTTTACTAAGGTTCTCACTCACTTCTGAAGGTTTACCTGCAGGCAAAAGTGGCACAATAGCAATATTAATGCTTGAAAGTCCTGTGCCCTTTCAATTTATTGTGGGCTTTTAAAAGGCAATCGTACAATATGACTAGTTTAATATTCTCTGTTAATGGAGATGGGCTGCTACTACTTTCATGCACTTGGAGCAAATACAGGGGGTGGACTTCAGACCAAAAGAAAGGCACTGCATGTTGGAAATGGGAATTAACTACTACAAATTGAAGAAACTTTATGTCTCCGCTATACGAGTATGAAAGTAGCCATCCTGCAGATCCACTGCACACATTCTATATCTGTTTGAGATGCTGAATAATTTGATGAAGAGCTAGCACAAATCATTTTTGGAGCAGGAGACCTCACCCACCCCATACGGTGGAATGCTTCATCATTGGGCTAGCTCCTCATTGGGCAGGTGCTACAATGCCTAACGGGCCCCTAAAAAGGGGCTCTTTGCCAGAGATCTTTTTTCTGTTGTGCCAGGAATAAATGGGTTAGTACAAACTGTGATTAAAATTAGCAAGGAATCCCTACAGCCATTTTATTTAGAAGGGTCCCTGTTAAGGGTTAACCCCTTCCACGCTCATGACGAGCTGGGCTCGTCATGAGGTAGCCTCCTCGCACGCTCATGACAAGCCCAGCTCGTCACGTAACATGCGATTTTAAAAAAACTCAGCGTACGGGCGGAATTCCGCCCGCACGCATGCGGTTAAAAGCAAAACAGGGGAGAATATAAAGGGAATGTTCTACTCCTGTATTCCCCTTACAAGACAACACCTCTGGGACAATGGTGACCGGATAGGTTCATGGATTTGGCGTCCATGAAAGCAACAAACAACCATGAAAGGCTGCACCTCTATGTGTCCTAAGGGGCCCTACTCTTGTGGGGTGAGTGCCGGAATGGATGGGAACAAATGTATTTAATAGGTACCGATATATACCGAAGTTCACAAGAGTGATAGCAATTAAACTTTTGGTGTCACTAATAGACGTGGCAACTTTAAATGTAGATTAGATAATATTTGGCCCTGAAGAGTTGCGCTTGATCTTTTAAGACAGTTTGGGCAAGAAACATGTCGGCCTCTAAAGGGAATACAGGAGTACATTTCCATCGACAAGTCTGACCATTCAGTGTGTGGTTTCCCATGATCCACTTGGTCCTTCATACCTTGATCAGTGCTTTCTTACCATGCTTAAATGATCCCTTCACTATTTTGCTCTCTGTTACACTGAGGACACTTAACTGGATCAACAAGCTCCTTGTTTAGCCTTGCACATACAAGTGTCGCTTAGTAATACAGAAGTGGATGAGTCACAACTTCCTGAAGATGAACTCTAATAAAACAGTTATTGCTTACTGGAAAAGAAACATCAGTGAGATGGATCTGGCCTTCCACCCCTAAATCTGAAGGTGAATTCTCAAGACAAGAGAGGTTTTGGACTAAGACATATCCTTTAATGCACAGACCAATGATGTGTCGACATTCTGTTTTTATGTGATGTGTTAATGAGGAAAGCCTCAATATTTAATGCTATGTAACACAACACTAAGGTGGTGGCATCATATATTCTGATGCAACTAGGCAATAGTATCTTATCCTGGTATCCTTGCATATGCCCTGACCAAAGTACAGCGAGTGCAGAACTTTGTGGTTTACATTGTTTTGATGAAAAAGACTCTTGAATACTTATTGGGTGCCTGTAAAGCTCTGCACTGTTACCCTAGTCACTTAAAAATCTTGTTCAAGTGTCTGTGTCTAGTTCACAACAATATTCTTTGTTTAGCCAATATTATTTTCCTCCACAGAAAGCCCAGACCTCTTAGTTTTAGGGTGCTGCTACTTCTTCGTCTCCCCCATGCTAAGTGTACTCAATTCATAGGAAGGTTATTAAGTTTTTTCTAAGATGGAAACGCTTGCAAACAAAGTTTGGGTAAACTTAGTACCACCTGGCTTTAAGGAAAGCCCTAAAAATTTGTTTGCTGTTTTAAGCTCTACATATTTCTAGATAAAGTCGCCATTTCTGTTTTTCTTGCATTTTTCCAAGCATGGTTTCATTGTTCTGTGTTATGAACACAAAGAGGCAACTTTCTGTTGTAGGTTATGCTGTGGACACGCGCACTTTGTTCTTTAAAAGGAAAGATCTGTTGTTTTTCAGTCCACAAATATGATTTTTTTCATTTTAAACATTCAGTATCTTATAAAAACACAAGCTAACACGGAGAGCTTTACTGTCCTAGGACAGCATGAGCTACTACTCTTCTCCTTTGCTAGTGGGTCTAAATGTTTTCGTATCTTACTCGCTCTATTATAAAATGCATGTATCTGTTGCACGTGTGTAGTGATAAGGCAGCCTGGACAGAACTCGAGGTAAAGTAAAACCTTTTTAAAACAAATGGAATGTTACTATAGTTCTCATAATGAAACAATCACGTCATAGTAAAAATGTTTGGTTTACATTTTGTAAGAGAGAAAATGGTTGAGTGTTAATACTCAAGTAGGACTCAGGAATGGCTGTGTATTTCAATAGCAGTCACAAAACATGCTAATTGCACTCTAGAAATAGAGCATTCAGGCTGGGATGAAAGAGTTGTATCGCACTTGGTGGCTGCTGTTATTGATGTATCATGCCAAACCGCAAGTTCTTTTACCACTGCATACACAATAAACTTTGTGTCACAGTGCACTGCAAACCGGGTTTAAAGCCTACTGCTTGACATAATGAATTATGAGGTAAAAATACAGCAAGAAATACATTCTTAGGAACGAAAACATAACATCTAATATTTTCTCATATCATTTTCCTGCAGTCAAATCCCATTTTAGTTCATTGTTTTTTTTAAATTGCATTTTTTTAAACTTTTTTGTCCACTGTGACGGTAGATCATTTGCAGAAGTCTGCTATCCGAGTATCTAGAAAGTGACAATAATACTCTCCCAAAGTTCATTGGGATCTGAGGGACCTAAATGGCTAGTCAAAGACCTTAGAGATAGGAACTTTGCGGCTGCCGACACACCAACATCAGTCTTTTGTAAATAAGCCGGAGACCGTTAAAGATAAGTAGGAGGGGATCAACCACAACAGTGAGATCTTCAGCCCTTCTTCATACTACACCACTATGCATGGAAAGTAGTGCAGCAGTGACACAGGCGTGCACCTCAGGCGTCCGCCACCTTCAATACAAATCCTTTGAAGTAAAATCTTTAAACATTCTTGGAGCTGATCCTTGGGACACTCCACTAGCCATATCTCCCTCATCGAGATGAGCTAGTGTATCTTATGCCATTTAACCAGGGCCTTTCGCTTTTTTCCAATCACCTGCAAGTCATTACACATAGAGACTTCCCTACATTCGGTACTCTAGGAGTATACTACATCTGTTCACATTGTCACACCCGTCTTCCAAGTTGCTAATTCCAGTAGGATTACTTTGTTAAATGAAAAGACTTGTAGCCACATCTCTTGGATAAACCTCTTTTTTACCCCACAGGTATATAAGCATGTTCAATGGTTCTTAGTTTCCCAAAACAGTTTTTCAATTATCCATATTTTTGTCAGTCAGCCTGGACACGCTTTGGTCTTCCCTGCGCTTCTCTCATCAATCACTAAAACAGCTATAAAACAAGCAATGTTCATTTGATTGCTGGTCTTACTTTACAGTAGCTTGGCCTTGCTTTGCCAACTACTTTTTAAGTCTATTGCTGCTTTATCAAAGACACCTTCCTTAGCACCGAAAAGGCTTGATTTACTTTTGCTGGCCTCTTTATGTTTATCTATCTTTTAAATATCAATATCTCCTTTCAAATGGGGCGAGAGCTTTAATACAAAAACATCATCCATATTTATTTTTGTAGAGGGCATAAGCCAGAAATGACAGACAAAAAGAGAGGCACTTTGTGGAAGCCTCCCTAGTTTGGATAAATCTAGCCAGTGTGTTGACTGTTCTTTAGAGCAGCCTTCTGCGAAGTTAGACCACCGCTTTATTATTTTTTTTACATTATGGACTGGCTGTAGTCTTTATACATAGATCAGAAAAACTACACAAAGATCAGTATCTTGTGTTGCTACACGAATTCCTTAAGAACTCCAGGAAACGTACTCCAATGTGAAGCTACTAACCAGATTCCTACGCTTTATAAACCAACACGCAGCGAGTTTCACTAAAGGTGCCAAGTTTTAGAGTTAGGACTAAGGCAGTCTACTTCAAGTTAACATGTGGAATATTTTGCACCAACAATATATTTGGCTGAAGAGAACCAATCCAGTGACAAGTGTTTATTTAACCCCGTCAGAAATGGGAAGGCTATCTCGGCAAGGGGGCGCTTCCGTGCTTGAGAACCTAAAAATTATCAAAACATACTTCCTTACGTAGAAAAAGAAGTAGAGTTCACTGATGTTTAAAAAGTTAGCTAGCTGTTCAGCATCAATAGGGGTATAGTGCAGTGGTTCTTAACCTTTTTACTTTTATGGATCCCACTTAATCATTACTAGAAGCCAGGGACGCCACCCCAAGCATTTTTGATGATTTGAATAGCAATATACAAAAAAATACAGAAATAAACATTTATCGAATAAATACACAATTAATGAACTATTTTATTTAATGGCCAAACAACAACAAAACCAAAAAAAACATTTTAAAATGTGTATGTGAAAGATTGAGTTTTTCCAATGGAAGCCACTTATCATTAATACTTTATTCTGTTAGATGCACTTGCACTGCTACCATGAATCACTCCGAGGATACTTTTTTAATTTGTAGCCTCCAATTTTCAAATCCCTTCGCATTTACAGAATATTTTAAAATGTTCAATTTCACAGTTTTCTTCTTTATTGATATTCACATTATTAATCTGTTAATATTATTTAATTTCCTAAGAAGTCGCAGACTCCCTGAGTAGGCTTTTGCGGGCCCCCAGACCACAAGTTAAGAACCACTGGTATAGTGATTGCTTGCCATGTTTCAGCAATGAACAGATTTTTGTAGGGCCCCATAATCACAGAATACTGTTCAAAGAACCTTTTCAAGGACACAACTTCAGGAGTAATACAGATTACAAAACTGGTCGTCCAGCATTAGTTTGCTTTCGATCTAAACTCCAGCAATCCAAATACATTTTTACAAATGAACTTTACCAGAGCCAAGCCTCTTGCTACACCTCAATTCTCTAAGACACTTGGATTCATCACAGACCTCTTTAGAGTGAACCTCAATCAGAAGTGAAATGTTTGAAAGTACTTAATTTCTTGCCCAGTTATAGAATAGATAAGAACTCAGGATATACTAGGCTGTAAGAAGATTCAGGTACTCTTACTAGTAGTATAAAGAAGAAGCTTTCTAATACAAAAAAACTCCGAACATTTGTGGAAAGAAAAAAAGGAGACTTTTACCTCATTCTTTGTAGGTTCCTCTGTGGTGAAAGCCTCTGTGTCCAGAAATAGGTCTGTTTCTGCCTGAGGTTCAACAGGCATTTGTTGGTTAGAAATGTTCACCTGATCCAGCCTAAAAATTAGTGAATAAAGTAGGTCCATGTGAAGGGTTACTAGGGCTGAACCGGGACCCCGGCTGAGCTGTTAAAAACAAAATAGAAAATATTTGTCATTATTTACTGTTAAAAGCTCCAATGGCATGTTTAAGAAATTCTTTCAATATTAAATTCATACACAGTATATAACACAACGTTTTCCTGCTTCTTGAAAGATGGCAAACCTTCTACAAGTGACTACTAGCCAACTTAAAAGGTACAATTTGGAGCACACTGGCTTATTTGTTCTTTTTATGAAAAACAATAAAGATATCTTAAACCAAAAAGTACAACTTAATATGGCAGGACACACTAGGGGTAAGGGCGGTTAACAGTGTGACATATGTTAAATTCAAAACGATGATGAAACAGAAGCAGGCTAGAACTATGTGAATGCCAAATGGTTGGTATTAACCAGTTCGGTGCTGAGGACGGTGGGCGTGTGTGGAGGGCGGCCAGGGGCCGTCCGAACCCCACCCACTGTTTAAAATGCCCGCACTGCGGCGGAATTTGCGCTGCGGTCAAAGGGTTAAAGCACGAGGCAAGAAGTTGCAGGCAGGTGACAATCTGTCCATATAAGACAAATATAACTTTACAGGTGTGCCACCTGCACACGAGAGCAGCGTATAAAGGAAACAAACCGTTGATGGCAATAGACATTTCTCAGCATAAACCCCCTCTCCTAATCATTATGTGTTGGAGCTAGGATACAAGTGGCATATTTTTCTTTTTTTCTTGCTATTGGTTACCTACCTTCCTCCTGCTGTCCTGGCCTGTTTCTTATGTTGTGCTAGGAGGCTTCAGACACCATGGGGGCAGTGTCATATGTGTGTTCCGGCCGCTTCAGTGTTAGCTCTGGAGCGCAAGGTAGCACGGAGGCAGCTCTTCCATGGAGGAAGAGGCAACAAAACACCGGTTGGGTGCGCGATATGTTTGCAAGGAATGATGCAAGGAACAAGGCCATGCCTGGATGATCTGGATGGTGGTGGGTTGCCTCGGTACCGCATCGACTGCCAGACCTTCCCCAGAGTGCTGGCGGGGGACAGTCCAACACTGGCAACACAGGAGGTGTTATTGCCCTGGCACGAGATGGACTTGTTGGCTTCGTAGGATTCTCAAGAAAGTCAGATGTTCAGGTTGAATATGCCTGTCAGGCCTGCAACGTTGTCAGAAACTGGAGCTGAAGTCACAAAAGGTTCTTCCACCACCTTTTGACTGAGAAAGCTAGACAACCAATACAATTTAAGGTTGTCTGGGGCCTGAAGACCGTGGCTGACATTCCTGAAGGACCGATGTAGAGAAATAAGAGGTCAACTAGGAACACCTTGCGTAACAAAACACCAAAGGTGAATATAAGGAGGACCATAGGTAGCTGAATTTACCAGGGTGGTGGTACAAAGATCTCCCAAACAAAACCCCACTTTCCTACGCCCTCAGTAGAGTCCTTTTTCAGGGTGATGCAGGATTTACTGGTACTAGAAGGGGAAGGCGGGACGGATCCGCAACAATCAGGCGCAGGAGGGGACACGGCCACTGAAGTCATCTGCGGTGTTCCGCAAGGATCCTCACTCAGCCCCACCCTCTTCAACGTCTACATGAGCCCTCTCGCAGCCATCGCTAGCCAACACAACCTCAACATCATCTCCTACGCCGACGACACCCAGCTGATCCTCTCCCTCACCAACGACCCCGCCACCGCCAAAGCCAGCCTCCAGGAAGGAATGAAAGACGTCGCGGAATGGATGAAGATCAGCCGTCTGAAACTGAACTCAGACAAGACGGAAGTCCTCATCCTCGGACCATCCCCTTCTGCCTGGGACGACTCCTGGTGGCCCCCTGCCCTGGGCACCGCACCCAAGCCAACGGACCACGCACGCAACCTGGGCTTCATCCTGGACTCCTCCCTCACGATGACCAAGCAAGTCAACGCCGTCTCGTCCTCCTGCTTCAACACCCTGCGCATGCTCCGAAAGATCTTCTGATGGATCCCCACCGAAACCAGGAAGACGGTCACCCAGGCCCCCGTCACCAGCCGTCTGGACTACGGGAACACTCTCTATGCTGGCACCACTGCCAAAATCCAGAAAAGACTCCAGCGCATACAGAACGCCTCAGCACGACTTATCCTGGACATCCCTCGCCACAGCCACATCTCTGCCCACCTGAAAGACCTGCACCGGCTCCCCGTCAGCAAGAGGATCACGTTCAGACTCCTCACCCACGCACACAAGGCTCTCCACGACACAGGCCCGAAGTACCTCAACAGCCGCCTCACATTCTACACACCCACCCGCCAGCTCCGATCCGCCAGCCTCGCCCTCGTCCCACGTACTCGCAAATCCACCGTCGGAGGAAGATCCTTTTCCTACCTGGCGGCCAAGACATGGAACTCCCTCCCCACTCACCTTCGGCTGACCCAGGACCACCTCTCCTTCAGGAAACAACTCAAGACCTGGCTGTTCGAGCACTAACGACCCCCCCCCCCGCCTCCCCCCCTCAGCGCCTTGAGACCCTTGCGGGTGAGTAGCGCGCTTTACAAATCTTGTTGATTGAGTGATTGATTGACAAGCCTCCCTCTTACCATGCTTTTCATGTGCTATGAGTTTTGTAAAGCGCAGAGTTGCCCCAGCTAAGGGGCGTCCTAGCGGTAGCAAATGCAGCTGTTGACGAGGCGACAGAGGGACAGAAGGCCGGCCTATAAGGTTGGAAAAAGATGAGTTTTAATGGCTTTACAGAAGGCAGTGTGATTATTGATGCTTCTAATACAGGCAGGAAGAGAATTCTAAAGTTTCGCAGCAAGGACACCGAAGGCGTGGCCTTCCACTTGCACCTTCCTCACCCAGGGGACAACAGCAAGATGCTGACCCATGGAACGTAATTGACGGGTGGATATGTAGAGTGAGAGGAGATTCGCCAAAATATCCGGGGAATGGAGGTACAGGATTTTATAAGCGATGCAGAGGGACTTAAACTCAATGAGTTTCGCCACCGGCAGCCAATGTAGTCTGCGGATGGAGTTCGTTGTGGGACAGGCTCTAGGTAGGCCAAGTAGAGTCCTAGCAGCCGCGTGTTGTGCCCGTTGCAAACGGAGGATCTCAACTTTATTAGCGCCTAAATAAAGTGAACTGGCGTAATCTAACCTCAATAGAATGGTGGCCTGGATAATAACGTGAAGGATTGTGGGGTCAAAGAAGCCCAGTAGAAATATGAGTGCTCGCAGGAGTCTGAAACAGGTCCCGGCTACCATTTTGGTTTGAACATGAAAACGGAGGACCACGTCAACCCATACTCCCAGGTTTTGACCGCCTTCTTAGGGGAAGGTGAACAGCCCAGAGTCAAAGGCCATCAGCGCTCGCTCCACACCTCAGTGTCTCTACCCACCAGCAGGACCTCAGACTTGCTATCATTTAACTGAATACAGTAGGCAGTCATCCAATCTGCTATGGCTGTTAAATCACTCCTGAACTTAAGAGCGTCCTGCGTGGAGTGATTAGATAGTGCCACCACTAGCTGGGTATCATCAGCATAGGATACCACAGTTAGTCCTCTGCTCCTGGCTCATGCCGCTAATGGTTGAACATATAGGTTGAAAAGAGTTGGGCTCAGGGCAGAGCCCTGTGGAACCCCTTGTTTAATAGCATAGGCATGAGAGCTGAATGGACGGACCGACACTTGATAAGGTTTTTCAGATAAAAAACAAAAAAAGAAGAGGCAAACCAGCCTAGGGCCGGGCCCTCAATATCAGCCTCTTCCAAATGTTGCAACAGAATCTGGTGGGATACAGTGTTGAACGCAGCGCTTAGATCTAATATCAGCGCTGCCGTACACGCATCTAATGCCTCCCTCAGATGTTCGGTTACAGCTCGGTGGGCAGTCTCCGTACTATAGCAGGGCGGAAAAAATTCAGAGAAGGGGCAAGCAGGTTGTTATTTTCTATGACAATGGCTTCCGTGCTGGTCACAGCACGGAGACTGCCTTACTGGTGATGGTGGAACATCTCCGTGCGAGGTTGGATGCTGGTCAGACGGCGGCGCTGATTTTGTTAGATCTCAGCGCCGCCTTCGATACTGTATCACACAGCATCCTCCTCCAGCGGCTCGAGGAGATTGGTATCGGTGGCCAGGCGCTGCAATGGTTCCGCTCCTTCCTAGACAACCGCTCCTTCTGTGTTGCCACCCCTCCCTTCAAGTCCAGGTTCCAGCCGCTGGCCTCGGGGGTCCCGCAGGGTTCCTCGCTGAGTCCCACGTTGTTCAACCTTTACGTGAGACCGCTGGCTGATGTCGCAAGGCAGTGGGGCCTAACTTTGGTCTCATATGCCGACGACACACAGCTGGCGGTTACCCTCAGCGGGGATGCGGAACAGGATGCCCCCAGGTTCCAGTCTGGACTGAAGGCGGTGGCCAGTTGGCTGACAGGCAACTGCCTTCAGCTTAATGCCACAAAAACAGAGGTTATGGTTGTCGGGAAGGGAGTGGAGCTTTGGGGCGATCAGTGGTGGCCTTCGGAGCTGGGCCCCACTCCGACCCCGGTGTCGGAGGTGAAGAATCTAGGGGTCTGGTTAGACGCCGGTCTCACATTCATAGGGCACACCAAAAAAATCGCAGCCTGCTGCTTTGGACTCCTAAGAGGCTTAAGGCCAGTGCTTAGGTTCTTCGATGCCCCTACCAGACAGCTTGTAGTCCAGGCAACTATCATCTCTCGTCTGGACTACGTTAGCTCCCTGCTGGTTGGGGCTAACCAGGCTGAGCTAACCCGCCTGCAGCGGGTGCAAAACGCTGCGGCGAGAGCCATTGTCGGCCTACCTAGGTTCTGCCCGGTGACCAATGTCCTCCGCTCCCTGCACTGGCTTCCGGTCAGGGATCATCTCTCGTCTGGACTACGTTAGCTCCCTGCTGGTTGGGGCTAACCAGGCTGAGCTAACCCGCCTGCAGCGGGTGCAAAACGCTGCGGCGAGAGCCATTGTCGGCCTACCTAGGTTCTGCCCGGTGACCAATGTCCTCCGCTCCCTGCACTGGCTTCCGGTCAGGAAGCGTATTCTGTTCAAGGTCCTGTGTTTGACCTTTAAAATTCTAAGAGGCATAGGTCCTGAGATTCTGGCCAACTCTATTTCCTTCTATGTCCCCACCCGCAACCTCCGGTCTCAAGGCCAGGCCCTTGCTGTTGTTCCTAGGTTTAGGCTCAGCAGGATGGGGGGTCGCTCTTTCAGGGTGAAAGCAGCGTCAGTCTGGAATACCCTTCCAGTCGAAATCCGGCTGCTCGAGGACCTGTTGTCCTTCCGTAGAGCCATCAAGACTTTCTTGTTTTAGCCTCTTCTCCGTAGTACTGTTTCCCTGTTATGTTATGTTGCTCCGTTGTCTCTGCGCCGGGATGCTCCTTCGCTGGGGTCGCTGTGCGCATAATAAATTGTTATAACATAACATAACATGAATCTACATCCTTAAGCCCAGCCAGGTCTGGTGGCGCAGTGGAAAAATGCATCCACTGTAAGGAACTGTGTTCGACCTCATGGTCACAGGTTCTAATCCCTACGGGTCCACTCAGCCTTTCATCCATCTGAGGTCGATAAAATGAGTAGCAAAACACACAAGATGATGGACGGAATGTTGCACAATGGCAAAACATTCACCCCCAGTCACAGATCTGGGTTTAATCCATCGTTATTTTGCTCACCAAGCTACCCCAGTTCAGACAAGGCCATATGCAAATCAGTCTTGTTCAGGGCTATGGTCAGGGCTTTATTAAAAAAGCCCAATTTGGACCAAAGCAATTTGTCCAACTATCGCCCTATCTCCCTTTTGCCCTGGATGAGCAAATTGGTGGAGAAACACATTAACAACTTACTGGTCGAGCATTTGGAATCAAACTGACTGCTCTCTACGTCTCAGACGGGGTTTCGTCCCCAACACGGGACTGAGACAGCTCTGCTGGCCGTGATGGAGGAGACAAGGAGTCTGCTAGACCGGAGAGGTAAGGCGGCCATCATCCTATTAGATCTCAGTGCCGCGTTCGACGCGGTTAACCATGCCATTTTACTACATCGTCTTAGTGGCATGGGGGTGTCGGGCGTGGCACTGACATGGCTAACCTCCTCCCTGGAGGAGCGTTTCTTCCAGGTCTTTGAGGGAGACATTTTTCCACTAAGCAGCCACTTATGTGTGGGGTGCCTCAGGGCTCTGCCCTGAGCCCCACCCTTTTTAATATTTACATGAGACCTCTGGCGGAGGTGGTCCATCCTTTTGGCGTCAAAATTGTCACCTATGCAGATGACACCCAGCTTGTGGTTTCATTAAACCAGGCTGGGGGGTTGTCTAGCACCCTGGGCCCCTGTCTTGAGGCGGTCGCCAAGTGGATGGAGCTCTCCTGCCTTGGACTCAACGGGGAAAAAACGGAAATTATGTTACTGGGCAACCCCGCACCCAACATTCTGGTCCCTTTGTGGCCGGAATGTATGGGACCCCTCCCCCTCCAAAAACACAGATAAAAAGCCTGGGAGTCTGGCTAGATAGCTCCCTGGATGTTATGGTGCAGGCTACTAAGACCTCATCTACCTGTTACGGTCTGATGAGGATGCTCCGTAAGATCCTCCATCTTCTTCCGTGCCAGGCGAGGAGAGTCATGGTTCAGGCCCTGATACTCTCTCGCCTGGATTACGGCAATGCTCTCTATCTGGGAGCCCCAAAGGCCACAATTAATAAACTTCAGGTCACACAGAATTGTGCCGCCCGATTGCCTCCGTGGGATTTGGTAGAGCAATCTGCTAAGCCTGCCCATAAGAAGTTACACTGGTTGCCTATAACATCAAGGATTCAGTTTAAAGCTATGTGTCTTAATCAGAAAGCAATCTGGAGGACCGGTCCTGCCATAATGCACCCTTTGATCACCCCCTATCTCCCCCACAGAGCCTTGCGCTCCAGTTCACTCTACTTGGCCACCTCGAACAAGATAAACAAAGCCCGTTGGGGAGGCCGCTCATTTACATTCAATGCTGTAAAGCTGTGGAACTCCCTCCCCCTCTCGCTTAGAAGGACCAATAACTTGCTGGCATTCAGAAAACGCTTAAAAACCCACCTATTTGGTACATCCTGCGAGCACGAATCCCTGTAGTCTTCTGATTCAGATATTAGCGCTGCGAGGCCTCAGGGTAGTATATGCGCTATATAAATGTAATTTTCTTCTTCTTCTTCTTCTTCTTGACCCTGTGCCTCATGGGAACAGTCCAGCCGAGCCAGGATAGCTTGACCCCAGTGGAGTAGTGTGGCTCACTGGTTAGAGGCGGCAGGCCTGAGAGCAGAAGTCAGCCTGGGACCAGGGTTCAATTCCCGACGCGGCAGGGTCGTGGACCTTGGTCAGCGGACTCGATAATTCTCGCTTCGGTGCTTACTCTAATCAGGGGTTCCACTCGGCAACTCTGGGCATTAGCTTGCCTAATCTCCACAACGGCCCCACCAATTCCGGGGATGCCTGGCTCCACCTTGGGGACTCCCAGCAAGGGACGATCCCACAGGGAATGCCAGGACGGGTTCCCCAGAGTTATACTGCGCCGGGACGCCCCGTTGCTGGGGCAGCTGTGCGCTTTACAAGTATACTACATTTACATTTACATTTAATGAGCACGGGACCCACGTCTGGGCATACCCTTCCCTCTTAGGGTGAACAGCAAAACACACAATGATCAAGCAGTGGGAGACAGGTTAAGGATCCTTCAGCTCCTTAGTCTCAATCGTATGATCAGAATAGTTTGATAAGAGATATTTCTGAGGAGGAAATAAGGTTAGCTGCTGCTCAGATAAAGAAGAGGACACCCGCAGGCTGTGGCAGGGTTCCAGGGGACGTCTAACAGGGCACTAGATACTCAAATTCCAGTCTAGAGGGACTTATTTAACAGTATATTGCATAACTGCCAAAATCCACTTGACTCTTGGGAGGGCAGGGTGTAAATATAGTAGTTCTGTTACAACACTATAAAAACCCAGTCAAGTGTGAGTCTTACAGACTAATCTCCTTGCTAAACAGCGAGTCCAGGGTCTTCGCGTACATATTAGCCAGGAGGATTGCAGGAGTTGCTGCAAAGTTAATAGGAAGAGACCAAAGGGGATTTCCTCCTGGGAGGCATGTAGATACATTTGGGGGTGAGGGGACAGAGTTTAATGCTGATGCCAGGGAAGGCTGAATCTGATGAGATTAGAGATGGGACTTGATGCTATTTATGGGTGTGAAGAAGAGAAATTACAGCTTGGGTGTGAGCTAGGCATTGCTTTCTGCACGTCTTCTTAATCAGCCAATCATCAAGTTAGGGACATATACGAGTGTCCCCATCAGAGATGTGAAGCCACCACAGCTAGGAGCTTTGTGAACACCTTTGAAGCGGTGTTGATTCGAAAGAAAGACTTGGAATTGGTAGTGACGTCTACTTACCAGAAGGCAAATGTACAGTCAGTGAACACCACTGATGGGTATGTGAAAGGAGGCATCCTTGAGGTCAACAGCCATATTTAATTGCCTTTTTGGAGAAAAAGGACAGCATCTTGCAGGGTTGTCATATGGTAACACTCTGGCAGGATGCATCTGCTTAGACTTAGAGGCTTGAAGTTGAGGAAACACCTTAGGTAGCCCCCCGTTTGAGAATAAGGAAGAAAAGCGATTAGACACTTTTTCCTTAGTGGTGTGGACGCATGCTTTCTATTGCCCCTTTCTAACGGAATGTTGGTATTTTTTCCTCTCAGAGGTGGAGATGGTATTTGCCGAGGACGTGGGTCTGAGTAGTTTGAGATAGCAGCTGTGGCGAACCATCGTTAAAACCCACTAGTCTCAAGTGGTTACCTCCCAGTTAGAGAGGAAATGTTGTAAACTCCCCTCAACAGATGACGTGTGTAAGAAATTGGGTTGTTAGTTGATTGGGGTGTAGGCCCTGGTCAAGCAGCAACTGTAGGAAAGTGCCCCTTTTTGCGGGGTTGCCCCCACTTTTTGCCAAACTGTTGATGTACTTTGACTGAGTGTGCCCTGGGTTTCTGCCAACCAGGTACCCAGGGCCTATGTTCTTTCCCTAAATTGTACTGTTGCAAAACCAAATTGGCAACTCTCTGGCCACATATAAATCCCATGTAAAAGGTACCATAGGTACCATGGCAAAGTGACCAGGGAAGGCCTCTAATGGCTGCAGCACTTGTTGTGCCACCCTCAGAGGCCCTGTATCTTTAAACACACACACACACAGTTATGCACGAAGACACGCAGCCTGCAATGGCAAAGTGAAGAGTCGACATGGCACACATGTCTGTGTGCCATGCCTACAACCCACTGCCCTGGCATAGGTCAGCCACCCCTCTAGCTGGCTGCACTATACCAGTGGTGAGGGGACAGGCGCATGAGCCCCCCTACAGTATCTAAGCCAATTCTAAGACATTGTAAGTGCAGTAATTAAGAGTATATGGTGCTGGGAGTTTGTCATTACGAACTTCAAAGCACCATAATGGCTTTACTGAAAACTGGGACGTTTGGTATCAACCCTCTCAGCAAATTTAAACCCACACTGATGCCAGTATGGGATTTAATGAAAATTGCACTCAGAGGGCATCTTAGAGCTGTCCCCTGAGAAACGACCCATGTATAATGTCCTGGCTGAGTGGCTGATTAACAGCTGCCACCACCAAACATGTTTCTGGACCCCTGGGTCGAGAGCCTGCCGCTTTCGGGGTCCTGAAACAATGCACGAGGTGGCAAGCCTCCTCCCCCAGGATGGGCAGGGTCCACGAAGAGGAAGCTTCGAAGGCTTGTCGCCTTTGGGAGCTACCCAACCAATTGCTGCTCCCAGCAACTGCCCCACAGGTTTTGATGCCCACTTTGGGTGGTAGAATCGGGGGGGGTGGGGGGACCAAGTTAGGAGGCGAGGTGTGCCCACCTTTGCCAACCCCACCTATCAGGTGGGGGAGGCGAGGTGAAGCACAACTCTCAGTCCCCACCATAATGCAAATGGGGGGACCCAGCCAACCAGAGTGAGTCATATGCCCCCTCCCACTGCAGGGTGGCATACCAGGGGGTGTACACATCCCAAGGAATGGACCCATTGGTCCCAACCTGTACCTACGTGTAACGTCCCTAAATGTAGTATTTAGGGGCAACCCTGAACCTTGCCTCCTCAGACGAGAAGAAGAACCAAATAAGTCATGCTGAACTAAGAAGAGGAATATGCCCACTGACTTGGCCCCTGCCCTACCGGCCTGTCCACACCTCGAACCTGCTCCAGCGAAATACCGGCGTGTTCTACAGCCAGCAGCTCCCAAGAACCCGGAGGACCTGCCCTACATTCCCAAACCAGGACTTTGTCTCCTGTGAGCACTGGATTTGCTCACCCACACACTCTGGCTCCGGCCAAATCTGCAAGTCTGTACCAACCTGCACCTGATGCCCACGGCCTGAGTTCGAGTGGCCTAACACCATGAGAAGGTCTCCCTGGCGATCTGGACCGGAGATCTGGGGATCGCTGACCTGCCTTGAATCTCCAATCAACGCCTGCAGCCCCCTTCTGCAGGATCCCCATGACTGCGACCTGAGCTGGTAAGAAAAACCTGGCACCTAAAGACACCCCTGCACCGACGTCCCGCTGCCATGAGTGGCCCAACTGACGGTGTCCCAGCATCCCCAGGCATCCTAACTTACCTCTCCAACCAGTGGTCACCTCCAGAATATCTTCGTCCCTGAGCCTGCAGTGTTTGATGCAATCAAAGAATGCCCATTGAAATCAACTGGGCACCCGACGCCAAAACAGCACCCTGCACCCAACCGCCACTGTGCTGCTGTAGGTGCACCTTTTGTGTTAAATTGGATCCCCCTTTGCCCTGAGCCTAACACCAGGAGCTTGGATCCCACAACCTTGTGGCCGGCTCGTGAGCAGCCACCAACCGGAGGCCCTCTATCCCCAATTGGATAACATTGGGTGTCAGCACTCTGCCCCCGGCCGCCTAGTGCCGCTGAGTGTGCATTGTGAGTGCGTCCTCCACCCTGAGGGAACCCTGGTTCTAACCCCCAGAAACCCAACACCCACAATCAACTACTTACCTGTAAACCGATAACTTCATTTCCTCCCATAGGACTGCATGGACTGCTTGTCTTTGAAAACATTTTTTAACTGTGGAGTTGGTTTGTATGAAACCTTGAAAAACTGCAAATGTACCAAAAGTGAATTACTCACCCTTTGCCTAGGAAATGTCTCAGTGTGATATCATGGCATTTCACACTGATTATCAAAAGTAACTTAAAAAGTAATTCAAGACGTAACATGTACTGTAATCTACAAACTAACTGAAAAGTAATTCTGATTATTAACTTACCTGTAAATCAACCAACTGCATTTGTACCTGAATTCCACGGTAAATGATTGCATAAGTACTGTAAAGTAGTACTTCACTTACCTGCACCAGGCCTGGCTTGGTTCTAGAAATAAAATAACGAAATAATATTTTTATACAAACAAATTGGTCCGAGTTCAGTTTTTAAGTGTGTGACATCATTTCTTGCCAGAGTTTTTACAATAAATGCTTAACCCTACCCTCTGCTAAAGCGTTATTGCACGTCCACACTACCACAAATAAAGAGTAAGGTATTATCTACTTTAGCCGTTGCCTACCTTTGGGGATGCATTGGACTCTACACCTTACTTTGGTATAGTATATACAGATCCAGCTTCCTACAGCAACCAAAATCCTTGTCAGGGTAAGGCACAAGCAAACTCCCCTTGGTAGCTTGGCCAGGAGCATTCAGGCTTAACTTGAGCCAACAACTGATTTGGAAAAATAGAGTCGTTTTTAATCATTAAAACCAGACCAAAAACAAAAAAAATCCAATTAGTAAAACTGAATATATTGAATTTTAAGGTTCGTAGTGAAAATAGCTCAAAAAACCAGATAGTGCTACTGGGGATATCTGGCTGCTCCAGACCACGACAAAGTCCCAAGTTCAGACCGACTGCAATGGAGCGTGGGCCAGCAACAGGGACCCAGTTAAGCCTGCTGAACAGAGTACCTTAAATCTTTGCTTGTGGAGCGTTGTGTGGATCCGCATCGAAGCTGCACCTCACAGCCGAAGCAATGCGTAGGGTCCGTGATGAGATGAGGCTGCAGTGGTAGATTCTGGGATATGGCTGTGGTTGCAAAGTCTGGCGTCTTGCATGCGGCGCGCAGCAGGTGATGCATTGGTTCCAAAGAGCTGCGCTGCTGCGATGTGGAGTCCAGCGTCATCGTCTAGGCTGAGGCTGCCATCGATGAGAGGACCTGAACTGTGGTTGCGAAGCACCACAAGGCCGATGCGCTGGTTTCAAGGAATACAGTGGGTGATGCGAGCCTTTGCAATGGGTACAATCCATGAAGCAGCGATGATGTGTCGGTTCAGCTCAGGGATGTGTCACTCAACAGAGAAGAGGAATTGGTTCCACTGGCGAGCACCTTGGCTCATTTCCAAGGGTCCAGTCCTGGGGTGACACCGCTTGGCAGGGTAAACTCACAGATGGCAGAGTTCAGATGCACGATGGTTGGAAGCCTGTTATGTCCCTGAGGCTTCGGACCAAGACACCAGCCAACTAGCCATTGGAGTCACTCTGGGTTCAAGTGCTGCTGGTTGAGCCCTTCTCATCCAGGCAAGAGGGCAACAGGCAAGAGGTCAACACTGCAGAGCAGGAGTAAGCAGAATGGCAGTCCTTTCAGTAGCCCAGCAGTCCTTCTTCCTGGAAGAGTGTCCCCAGTCCAGAAGTGTACTGAAGTGGTGGTGTCTGAGGTCCTTCTATTATAAAACAGTTGTGCCTTTTTAAGTGAGGAGAAGCTGCTAGAGGCATGCTTTTGAAATGCACAGATGCCCTATCTGCCCTGGCTCTAGATGAACTATAGGGGGTATGCAGCCCTTTGTGCAGAGACAGGATTAAGACTATTCAGGTGTAAGTGAGGCTGGTCCCCGCTCCTCCCTCCTATCCTGCCAGTGATGGTCCACTCAGTCACACCTACGCTCCCATTGTGTGTGGATGTCTAGGAGGAATACACAAAGCCCAACTACACCAAGTCATATAGCCAGAGAGAGGCTGCAGGCACCAAATGGATGGATTCTAGAGATGCCAAACTTGAGTCAATTATATCTTCCCATTTGGTAATCACACTTGAAATGTAATAAGGTAATCCCAATGTTATCCTTTGGGAGATAAAGGCCTAGCAGTCGTGAAAACCAAATGTAAGAGTTTTTCACTACCAAGACACGGAAAACTTAAAAGTACACGTCCTATTCTCTAAATACATTGACATATGTATTAAAATAGAAATTTTGGGCCTGGCAAAACGGTTTATTTTGCCAGGTCGAACTGGCAATTTATACTTCTCATAGAGGCCCTGAAATTGCAGGTCTGAGTCATGTTGAAATGGCTACTTAAGTGGGTGGCACAACTAGTGCTGCAGGCCAACTAGTAGCATTTGGTTTACAGGACCAGGGCACATGTAGGACCACTTTACTAGGGACTTATAAGTAAATTAAATATGCCAAAAGGGTATAAGCCAATATTACCATGTTTTGGAGGAGAGCGCATATGCACTTTAGCACTAGTTAACAGTGGTTAAGTGATCAAAGTGCTAGGGCCTGTAAAAATAATATCAGCGAAAGTAGGCGGAGGATGGCACAAAGATTGTGGGTGATACCACAAAAAGGGCCATTCAAACAACGTGCGATGGGAATGGGGGGGGGGGGGGGGGTGTTGTAGATTGAGCAAGTCAATGCTTGGCACTAGGGGTCCCTTTACCAGAGCCACCTCTACTATTGCGTAACACCGGCCAGCCTGCTCATGAACGTTGGCTGGTATTTTAGATAAGAATGCTATTGGTTGGGGAAAGTGGGCTTAGATTCTCACATAGGCTGTTGCTTTTGAAAGACCTTCTGGCAGCCGAACTTTGCAGGGAGCCCATTGATATTGCAATAATCATGTTCATTTTAATTTTTTCAAGCATCTTGTCAACCTGGCGGCTACGAGATATTCTCTTTCAAACAGGTGGTTGAGGAGAGGCTGCTGGACCTCAAGTTTGAACCCAAAGATGCAGAGCCAGGTCTGCCACCTGACGACGACTATTGTTGATGCCTCTTTTTGAAGCCTTGTCCATGGCACTGAGTGCGTAGCGGATGCTGGTGTTTTAAATGGTCTTGGCCTCGGACACCATTCTGGGCACCTTCTTCCTGAACTCCTCAGCAAGGTGATTTAAAAGTTCCTGCATTTGATCCCACTGGACACGTTGTACCACCTATGTGCCAGTTTGTTTGTGAATTATCTAGCACTCCTTATCATGCATTGGGACTTGTTATTCCAGCTATATGCCAGTGCGTGAACGCCCATCAGTCAGCCTTTTGCCTGCTGCACCAATTAGCTTGCTCTGCTCATCAAGCATTGGGATATCACCTGTAGCTTGGGCAGACGTTCTACTTCAGATGGTGTGGATCACCAAGTATTCGGGGACTTGGTCCTTGATGTAAATATGGCCACTGGGTGACGGTCTGTTCTTCTTCTCACCCCTAGTTGTCGTTAGCCTTGTCTTGACTGGCTCTTTGAAATTCTTGGAGGCAGATTTAAGCAGGTCTTTAAACATGGTCAAGAATTGCACCATCTGCTCTAACATGAGAAGTGTCTGTATATGAAAGTCCTCTTCCTCCTGAACAACAAGTCTGTTGACCTTATGAAAAGCCCAGCCATCTGCATGATCTTATGATAGGCCGTGGTATCATCTGGAAGAGCTACCCTGACTGGGTATGGATTAAGTTCGAACTGTGGTGATGTGATGCTGGCACAGGCCTTTGAGTGTTAGATGATGTCATCTGGAGTGTCGGCAGACACCCTGCCCTGAATGTTCTATGAGCAGCAGTTGCTGCTTGTGCCTTGGCTGTGTCAGCTGGGACGACTTTCTGTACCCAATCAATAAAACTTCATATTGGAAATCTACAGCTGTGTTCATTCCACTTCATTTCATTGGCGACAGAAGATGGGATATGGCTCACTCATCTTAGAAGCATTACCTATCTATGATTCTGCAGACCAACTGTGAGACCAATTTTTTAGTTACGAGTTCACCACTGTGTGAGACAGCCATACTGTGGGCAAATAAGGAGTTGCAGTTTTATTAACTACTCTTGGAATTGAAAGATAATTCAAATTTCTTCTTTTCTTTCTCTTCTTAATTTCTACTGGATTCTCTTCTCTTCACATTTATTCTTTTTACTTCTTATTTACAGGCATGCAAAGTGTTACATCGCCTGCACCTTTTTTACAGGAACCTGGAGAGCCACAACTTGAATGGAAGTTATGGATTAGATCGTTTAAAGCATATTTAGGTGAGATTGAGGGTCAAAGATTCAGACCTGAAAGAAAGAAAAATGTAATGTATTATCATTTAGGAGATGAAGGTCAAAATGTTTTTGACCACTTGCCTCCTTATGTACCACCCGAAGGTGAAGATCCTGATGAGTTTGATACTGCGGTGATGCAATTGGCTAAGTACTTTACAAAAACAAAAAACATTGTACTACACAGATCCAAATTTTTCACGAAAACGCAGAAACCGAATGAAAGCACAAACACCTTCATCACCGCTTTAAAAGTACTAGCCGCAAAATGTGAATTTGAAAATTTTACATCCCAACTTGTAAGGGATCAACTTTGTGCACAATGTTATTGCAAAAAGGTCCAAGAAAGATTACTTACCTGCAAAGATCCCACTCTGGATGAAGCTGTCGACATTGCCAAAAGTATTGAAAGCTCCATGGATGATGCAAAACAACTTGAGTCTGCTTTATCTAATTCTACAATTGCCGGTGCAGTTACTGCTAAATCTCCTTTTTCTACTCCTGCTTTCTCCAATATTTCCAGAGGGTCTACTATACCTAGAAGTGGAAGAAACTTTAGACTGAATAGAGGTGGCAAAAGGTTTACACCTAATTGACAGTTTAACTATAGAATAAGTTGTTATAGGTGTGGATCCTCTATGTATGTTTCTTCTTTTAAAAATTGGACAGCCATAAATCAACAATGTGGTCAATGTGGAAAAATGGGCCATTTTGCAAAAGTTTGAGTGGAAATAGAAGAGGTGTAAGATGTGTACTTAATGATTCTGATGACCAATTTGAAGACTAATTTGCTGATGATGTCACTAATCAAGAGTATATTGCTGTAGTCAAAAATTGTCCAGAGGAAGGTGTTACGTATTATATTGCTGATCCTGAAGTTAAAGTCACCATTGAAACTAGTCATATTCAACTCCTTGTTGATACAGGAGCGCGGATCTCTATTGTGTCTCATGATAGATATCTGAAGTTTAGGTCTACCAAAAGTCTACTACCTCCTGACATTCTCACTGTGGCTTTTGAGGGTAGTAAGATTGACTTACTAGGCTACTTCTGGGCTAAAATAAGTGTTTTGGGGATTACTATCAATGGAAAAGTGTACGTAGCTAGACGTGAGATCAATGTTCTCGGTCTTATCCATCAAGCTGAGTTTGGTCTCATTATCAAACCTGGTTTACCTAACCCTGTTTTTATTGATCATCAAACTACCATTAATCACTCTTCTCCCACTAAAATTATTAATTCTTTTTCTGGTTCTCAATCGGTTACTCAATGGGAGCAAAAGCACCGTAGAATTTTTGAAGACCGTCTAGGTCTTCAAAAATTTCATCAAAATTCATCCAACATTTCATCAAAATCAAAGAAAATGCTGTACCCATCAAGCATAAACTGAGAAATGTTCCCTTAAGCATCTGAGGCGATCTATATAAAAATTTAGAATCATTATGTAACCAAGGCATAATTGAGGAAGTTGAATATGCCCTTTGGCTTTCACCTATTGTTTTGGCCAAGAAGACCTGGGGACTTGAGGATGTGTGTTGACTTAAGGAGCCTTAACAAAGCCATATGGGTTGATGGTTTTCCCTTGCCGCGCATTGAAGATCTCATTGCCAAAGTAGGTTCCTCCTCATGGTATACCAAACTTGATCTTAAGGATGCCTACCATCAGGTCGAACTACATCCTCAGTCCCGACATCTCACAGCTTTTGTCACCCCAGATGGTGTGTTTCAATTTTGTCGTCTCCCCTTTGGTCCTGCTTCGGCTGCTGCCATATTTCAAAGATTGATGACTGAAATGTTTAACCTAAATCCCCATGTTGTTGTTTTTCAGGATGACATTCTTATTTTCAACCAAACGGAAGCTGAGCACGATTCTGTTCTTGATCAAGTATTCAATGTTCTAGCAAATAGAGGGTCACTTTACAAAAAATCAAGTGTACCTTCAAGGTCAAGGGAAACGAATATTTAGACCATGTCATCTCCGAACATGGTATCACACCCAGACCAGGTCTTATTAAGAGCATAGTCGATGCACCCCCTCCTCTAAACAAAGAACAACTCATGTCCTTCCTTGGACTCTGAATTTTATTCGAAATTTATGAGGGACTTCCCCAAGACCACAGAATGTTTCAGGGCACTACTAAAGAAAGGATCAACATATCTATGGTCTGAAGAGTGCCAAAAGGGATTTCAATCTATCAAGAATCACATAGTGCAAGCTCCTGCTTTACAAGCATTTGTTGAAGGGAATCAAACCATTATCTCTGTGGATGCCTCAGAGTATGGTTTAGGAGCTGTTCTCTCCTCTTCCCCTAGCCCTCTCTTTGACGCAGGGCTATGAAGATACTCTGGGCTCCTATAGTACCAGTGTCATACAAGCTCAACCCTAGCCACCCTCTCCTGCTCTCCTACTGAACTTTCCTGGATGGGCTGCCGGTCAGCGAGGGGTGTGGAGGGCTGGATATTGTGTTGTAAGACCGTTCTAATTTTGCCCGCTGAAATCAATAGCACCGCCCTGGCTATCGTACTTGTATTGAGTGTTGCTTAACATTCTCTCTCATGATCTGGGTCCTTTCTCTACCAGTCCCAGAACCCCAAGGATGATGCAGTGGGGGAGGCCCTGGATCCCTGCCTTCGCTGGGGGTTCTGCATCCATCCTGGTCCCCAAACAAGTCCTATAGAGTGACATCAGGCCTGTTGTTGCACCTGTTGATGGTTGTTGGTGTGCGTCTCCACTGCTGCCCTTGGATCCTTTCTTCTTGCTTGGGTTGAGGAGTGATTAAGAACCCCTCCTCATTGGATATTCACACTTTTTGAACTGTGCTTGTAAGTCTTCTGGCCCTGGTGCCCACCATATTGTCAGTCTATACTCACTGCTCTCTCCTATCTGTAGCACCGGCCAGATCTCACCACTACCTCAAGGAGCTGTCTTGGGGCTGACCGGTCAGGCAATTATCCTTCCATAGCTGGCTCTTCCAGAAAAAGGTGGCTGCTCAGGTTCCAGTTCTCTATGATCCAACTGCACCCAATGATGGTGTTCTTCTCTCCCACCATCGCCCCAGTCCTCTAATCAACACATATGTGGCAGAGCTGAAAGCTCCTCCTCATGGAGTATTTGCAATTTAAGAGCTGTATGCTCGGGCTTGTGGTATATCCTCACTCAGGTTATGGCGTCCGTTATCTTGTCTGGCACCTGGGTCCTCTGTGTCGCCGAATTCAATGCTTCGGAGCCTCCCTCTGCTGCAGCTGTGGGCATGGCATTTCACTTTTCAGTCGCAGGGCTCCCGAACAAACGCCAGGCTTTTAATGCTCTTGGGCAGACAGAGAAGGTATAAAATAACTCCTAGTATCAGATGCCTTCGGCCCTGCACCAAAAGCCTTCTCCTGTCCACTTTAAGTTGATTCTACCTGCAGAAAACATAATCACACTTTTTCTAGTAACATTGAAAAAAACTAAAGAATTTCCTTTCTTAACAATAAGAAAATAAGCATTTTCCTACCTTACTGAAATCATCCACTGTAGTTTTTAGATACAGCATCACTTGTTTAACTGCTAACAAAATTTCAGAGAGCTTTAGCTTGGAAATTGCTTCTTTCAGCTGATCCTTGGTAGTTTCTTCCAAGAGCAGGACATCATGACTACTGTAGGCATTTTTCAACATAGACGAAAACGAACACTGATTTTCAAGGTTGATTGGAATGCATGGATCTTTTGCTTGTTCAAACTGTTAAATAAAGAAGAAGAGAATTAAATATGCTTGCAAATGCAATAACATAGGTATATGAAAACAACTTTTAAAGCTTCACATTGGCTCCTTCATCTCTCACATTATTTTCCATATAATCGTGTGTAGTAAAATGGATTAGTTGGTTCTATAAAGTAGTGGCCTCCAAAACTAAGCCATTCCACCAAAAATGTTTTGGATGACTGAATGACCTCTTGGGAGTATCAAACTTCATAATCAAATCACAGTTATATTTGCAGTTTCAGTGACTGGTGCAAGCAGTAGAGGACCACAATTTCCTCTCTCGCTTTCTCTCTTTCCAGTGCATGCATCTAACGGAATCATACATAAAGACTAATAGTTTACTGACGCTTCAATGTATGCAGTAATTCACAGTTTGGCTTTGTTTCACCTTATATGCAAGGACATATGAAAACGTCCACAACACTGGCTCAGTAAATCCTCACGAAGAAGGTTGAAGAGATTGTGTCTACCCATTCTTGCCCCGTTTAACTCAAGGTGGCTATTACAAATGTTTTGTGAGTTTATATATATGGTCTGTAACTATATTTAGTTAACCCCTTTTTGCCAACTCCCTAGAAGCCATAACAGCCTCCTCTAAGAATCTTAACTTAGAGGTCAAACTTTGCTCCAACTGTTACATAAGAACTAAGAGTGGCATGTCTGAGGTAGAAAATATTATATAAATAATTTAAACTTCATTAGAATAATTCCTGCCCATTTTAAGTGAGATTCCTTTAGTGACTTGCATGGTTTCCCAGCGTCATTTCCTTTGTAAGCTGTCAGAACAGAGTTTAAACTAAAGATGCTTAAAGAAATCTGTGTAAGAAAATTCGACTTTAGTCCTCATGCCACAAGCATAAATCCTCTGGAAGGAAAATGTTACTTACTCTGTAAACATCTGTTCATGGCATGTAGTGCTATAAATTCACATGTTGTGCAGTGCATATTCCTATAATGCAGTGTTTGGCACGTATGTGTGCAAGTTGCTTTTCTTCGAAGAAGTGTTTCGAATCACGAGGTTCTGTGACTCATCCTCTTGGTGATAATACACATGGTCATCAACTCCATTGTTAGATTGTGTTCCTGCACGGAGGGTGAGAATGCAATGTGAAGCGAAGCGATATAGAGAGAGATGTCCATGCATAAGAGGAAAAATAAGATAGTAAAAAGGATGCTGCAACAGTCAGAGCCGCCCAGGGAGGAGGAAGGGCGCATGTAAATCTACAGACCGACATGCCATGAACAGATACTCACAGGGTAAGTAACATTTTGCATTTGAGGCATGTGTAGCAGTAGACCTACGTGCTGTGCATAGACTGTAAAGCAGTCCTCCTAAAAAGTGGTGGATAGCCTCAGGGTGTTGCAGAACACTGAAAGAATGTGCAGAGAACTGCCTGACCAACATTAGATTGTGGGTGGGATAGGACATCTACACAGTAACGTTTTGTGAAAGTGTGTGGTGTAGACCCGGTAGCTGCTTTGCATATCAGCTATAGAGATGTTCCCCAAGAAGGCCACAGAAGCTTCTTTCTTCTGAGTAGAGCGTAGTATAGGAGAACTGGGTAGAGTCCTATTGGCTTTAGCATAGCATGGCTGGATGCATTTAACTAGCCAACTGGCAATTCCTGAATTGGATAGGGCCTTTCATTTGTGGGGTGCGGAGAAATCAACACAATGTTGTTGTGTCTTTCTAAATGGTCTGGTTCTATCAACTTAGTTCATGAGGGCTCTTTTTACATCCAAAATTTGGAGATCCCGTTCCGCAACGGAATCAGGTTGTGGGAAAAAACAGAAGGGTCAATAGACTAAGGGGGAAGCAAACCCCCACCTTAGGGAGAAATTTGGGGTTGGTGTAGAGGACAATCCTCTCCCTTGGAAGAAAGGTTCTTCCAGGGTTAACACCTCACGCTCACTGACATGCCTGATTAAGGTGACAGCAACTAGAAACGCCATCCTCCATGAGAGGAACTGTAGGCAGGTATGGAGGGGCTCAAATGGAGGACTCCTGAGTGGTGTGGGTACAATATTGAGATTCCACTAGGTGCTGGTGAGACCTGGGAAGGAATGGCCCTTTTGAGACCCTCCATGAAAGCTTGAAGAGAGAGATGTGATGTCTATTCTAAAGGTAGGCAGCCACAGCAGCTAGGTGTAATCTAATGGAGGTAAAGGCTAGCCCAGAAACCTGTAAGTGAAGTGAATAACAGATAATGAAGTGTACTGTGGCTTTTAAAGGGTCGATAGGTTTTGAATGGCAGTGGTAGACAAATCTCTTCCACTTGGTTGCATAGCCTGCACAGGTGGTAGGTCTGGGCAATTCCTTGAGAATGCTCATGCAATCAGGAGGAAGATTAAGATATCCAAATTCTATGACTCAGGAGCCAGATTGCATGATTGAGGGATCTGGGTGCCTGATTTCTCTATTGTTCTGCATGAGAAGTAATGGCTTTTTGGGGAACCTCCCGTGCTAAACCAGTGAGCGTTAGAGCAGAGTTGTGAGCCAAGGAGGGTCGGCCCATGTGGGTGCCACCAGGATGAGCATGAAGGATGCCTGCCGAAGCCGCAGAACCACCAATGGAAGAAGAGGGAGTGGAGTTTATCCATAGTACATTGTAGCTGGACTGGGAGTGTGGGAATCTAGAGGTGAAGGTTGGGCATTTGGTGTTTTCTGCTGTTGCACACAGATCTATCTTGGAAACCAGCACCTAGAGCTCAGGAGCCCACGTTCCAACCCAACAATGGTAAGAAAACAATCGAACAATGGAGTCGATGACCATGCGCATTATCACGAGGGGGAGGAGTCACAGAACGAATAGTTTTCTTACCTGTCGATGTAGTTTTGCAGCTTGAAGATCTTTCTGGATTCACTATGCTGTGCATTATTCCGCGGTCTTGTGGTTGGGTCCGGATTCGTAGTCTTTTCTTTGTGTTTTTTTTTTTTTTTCTTAGCCCAGGTGGGCGTCGGCGTCACACCCCCTTGGGTGTATTTCCGGTGACGTCGGCATGCTTCCTGCGGAAGCTCCCACTCTTGGGCGCCATCTTCGGGTTCTTTTTTTCCGTGTTTCTTTAGTTTCCGAAGTAATGGCAATGTTCTAATTAGTTGGTATTTTACCTCTCTGTACTTCTTAAATATCCTTTCTTATGTTAACCACCTCTTCTCTCTCCAGCCTCATCTTTCTGGCGGAGGTGGGTGGGTTCGCTAGTGAATCCAGAAAGATCTTCAAGCTGCAAAACTACACCGACAGGTAAGAAAACTATTCGTTTTGCAGCGTGAATCTTTCTGGATTCACTATGCTGTGCATAGATTTTGTAGCGGTTTCTCATTATTTCTGTGGCGGTTGGGTGGAAGATGAGCGTTGGGTATTGAATATGTGCTGTAGCACCTTCTGTCCAACTTGAGCTTCCTTGTTCATCTGTATGTCCACACAGTAGTGCTTCGTGAACGTGTGCACCGAAGCCCATGTTGCCGCCAGGCATATGTCTTGTATGGGTGTGTTAGCCAGGAAGGCTATTGTAGCGCCCTTTTTCCTAGTGGAGTGGGCACGTGTCCCCTCTGCTAGCTCTTGTCCTGCCCGCTTGCGGCAGAGTTGGATTGTCTGTGCGATCCATCGTGCAATGGTCTTTTTGGTTACTGCTTTTCCCATGTAACTGTTGGCGAATGACACAAAGAACTGTTTTGTCTTCCTGTGTCCCTTCGTCCTTTCGATGTAGTGCATGACTGCCCTTCTGGCGTCCAGGGTGTGCAGAGCTCGCTCTGCCGCAGTTGTTGGTTTTTGGAAAAAACTCGGTATCTGTATAGACTGGTTCATGTGAAATTTAGATACCACCTTCGGCATGAAGTTTGGGTCAGTCCTCATCACAACCCTGTCATTATGTATTTGTATGTAGGGTTCTTGTAGCGTCAGAGCCTGAAGCTCGCTTACTCTGCGTAGGGACGTTATTGCAACCAGGAAAGCTGTTTTCATAGTTAGCATCTTTAAGGACGCCTTGTGGAGCGGTTCAAAGGGCTCTTTCATGAGTTCCGTTAGGACTATGTTCAAGTTCCATGCCGGTGGCGGCACCCGCTTGGGCGGTGCGATCCTTTTCGCCCCTTCTAGGAATCTCTTCACCACCTGTGATGTGAAGAAACTCCTGCACGTTTCATCCCTTGTGTAGGCGACTATTGCTGCTAAGTGAACCCTCAAGGAGGATGAGCTAAGGTTCTTCTCTAGCAAGTGCGTCAGGTACTTTAGCACTGTGGAGTCCCTCTTCATTTTATTGTGAAGCCTTTCTTGTCTACACCATATTGTGAACCTCTTCCATTTCGCCACATAGCACTTCCGAGTGCTAGGCCTTCTTGCCTCCCGCAGGACCTTCAGTGTACTTTCTGGCAACCTTAAATGTGCGAACTCTATGTCCTCAGGAGCCACGCTACTAGGCTCATGCTCTCTGGCTCTGGGTGCAGCACCTCTCCGTTCTGCATGGAGAGTAAGTCTTTCCTCCTGCTGAATCTGTGGGGTGCACACTGTGTCATCTCCATGATCTGCGAGTACCATGTCTGCCTCGCCCACTGTGGTGCGACCAGTATCAGTGTCATGTTGCTCGCTCTGCACTTGCTCAGTACTCTGTGCATCAGTGGTATCGGGGGAAAGGCGTAGGCAAATGTCCCTGACCAATCTATCCATAGGGCATTCCCCAGTGACCCCTCCTCGGGCTGCCTGGATGCGAAGTTTCGGCATTTTGCATTCTGGCGTGTGGCAAACAGGTCCACCGATGGAGTTCCCCATCTGTCGAATAGGTGCCCTGTCTCCTGAGCATTGAGCTCCCACTCGTGGGATGCTGAAGTCTGCCTGCTGAGCCAATCTGCTTGTATGTTGTCCTTCCCTGGCAGGTGTATGGCCAGCAGGTCTATCTTGAGAGGGATTGCCCACCTCCATATCTCCTGTGCTAGCGTTGAAAGCGGGGCTGACTGGGTGCCCCCCTGCTTGTTGATGTAGAACATCGCAGTGGTATTGTCTGTTTGTATCAACACCTTGTGATTGTACAGTCTTGTCTGGAAGGCTTTCAGTGCAAGGAAGATTGTCTTCAACTCTAAGTAATTGATGTGTTTTGTGGCATCCGTCGGTGTCCACAGTCCTCTCACCTTGAGCTCCTCCATGTGAGCGCCCCATCCCTTCAGGGATGCGTCTGTGGTGATGGTCACTGTTGGCGTTGGGGGCGTTAGAGGCTTTCCCCTTGCTATGTTCTCCATGGTCCACCATGTCATCTCCTTCTGCACTTCGTGCGTTACAACCACTAGATCCTCCCAACTGCCTGTAGCTTGTGACCATTGCTCCTGTAGCCATTCTTGAATGGGTCTCATGTGGAGTCGTACATTCGGTACCAGGTGGATGCATGATGCCATCATCCCCATGATCTTGCTCGCAGTCCTCACTGTCCGAGCTTGTCCCTTCCGGTAGAGGCGAGTTTCCTTCACCAGCGCCCTCGCCCTCTTCTCGCTGGGGAACACCTTGCCCTGTAAGGTGTTGATCTGTGCTCCCAGGAAGATCTTCACTTGTTCTGGCTCCATTGATGATTTCTTCCAATGGATGGAGAACCCCAGGTTTATGAGCGTGCTGGTCACTGTATGTGCGTGCAGCTTGCATTTCTGGTATGAGTTTGCTTTCACCAGCCAGTCGTCCAGGTAAGGGTATACGTGTATCCCTTGCCTTCTTAGGTGCGCTGCGACTGCTGCGAGGCACTTTGTGAACACTCTTGGTGCCGATTTTAGACCGAAGGCCAGTGTCGTGAACTGGTAGTGGCTTTCTCCGACGGTGAACCTGAGCATGTGTTTGTGCTTTCTGTTCATTGGGATGTGCAGGTATGCGTCTTTGAGGTCTATAGTGACCATGAAGTCCCCGATCTGCAATTGTGGGAGCACCTCTTGCAGGGAGGTCATTTTGAATTTCTGCGTTCTTATGAATTTGTTCATGAATCTTAAATCGAGAATGGGTCTCATTGTCTCGTCTACTTTTGGTACCAGGAAGTACGTTGAGTATACTCCTGTGTTTCTTTCCTTGAAGGGTACCCGTTCTATGGCCTGCTTCTGCAGGAGTTCTTTTGCTTCTTCCTGAAGGCACTGTAGCTGTTTGCCTGCTAGTGGTTTCCTTTTTGGTTTTTTGCTTGTTGGCCTCCCCTCCAACTCTATGCAGTATCCGAATTGGATAATGTTGAGGATCCATTTGTCTGATGTGATTTCTCTCCACTCCTGGAGGTGGTATCTTAATCTTCCTCCCACTGGTGTCCTGTGGTCGTAGGTGTCTAGTTTGTCTTGACCCATCTGTACGTGCTGCCCCTGGGTTCTTTTTTGCGGGCGGGCACACGGAGTTTTTTGAAGTCACTTGGAGGTGGGCTGCTGGCCCCCTCTTCTATTTTGCCCCCGTCCATTTCTCCCTCGAAAGGACTGGCCTCTTTGTTGGTACTGCCAGGGCTGCTTCTGATGACCCTGCTGAGTCTGCGAGTCTGCCTGGTGCGTTTGCTGGAAAGCCTGGTGTGATGTACCTGGCTGGTTTCCGCCTCTCCCGCCGGGCCTCCGTGACGGGGTGCCCCTCTTGTTCCCTCTGAACTGCAATGCCCCCATGGATCTTGCTGTTTCGTTATCTTTCTTCAGTTGGCTGAGTTGTTCATCAACTGTTGGTCCGAAAAGCGTGCTGCCGTTGAACGGTGTGTTCAGGATGCTGTGTTGCACCTCCGGTTTGAAACCGGATATCCTGAGTCAGGCGTGCATCCTTTCCGTGACGCCCATCATCATGAGCCTGCTGGCGGTGTCTGCCCCATCCAGGGCCGTCTTAAGGCAAGAATTTGCCGCATTCTTCCCCTCTTCAATCAGCTTTTCGGCTTTTTGCCTGGCATCCTGGGGCAAGTCCTTCACCAACTGCCCCAGTCCCTCCATGATTTGGTACATGTGCCTGTTTATCAGGGCGTTGGAATTAGCCATGCGCCAGTGGGTCGCGGCATTCCGTTCGATCCTTCTGCCCACCAGATCCATCCTTTTGCTCTCCTTATCCGGTGGTGGGCCCGAGGTAGTGGGTACGTTAGCCCTCCTCCTTGCTGTGGCCGTGATAATGGAGTCTGCGGAGACCGTGCCCTGAATGTAGGCCGGGTCCTTTGTGGCATGCTTGTACTTCTTCTCAGTTCTGGGAGTTACTGCCTTGCATGTTGCGGGCTCCCTGAAAGCTTCCTTCCCCTGAGCCAAGACGCTCTCGAGCATTGGAAGGAACTGGCTCCTCGTTTGTGTTGGGAGTAATGTTTCCAGAAGGAAGTCTGCTTTCTGCTTCTCTTCGTCGAGCTTGAGCTTGAAAGCTGCTGCGGCAGATTGTATCACCGAGTTGTAGGCCCCGATGTCGTCCGGCGGCGAGGGCCTCGAGGGGTAGGTGTCGACCACCTCCTCCGGGCTGTCGGTGTCGACATCGATGTAATCTACCTCCTGAAGGTCAGAGGGTGCCGACTCAGTGTCTGTCCTGCCCTCATCCTCCTCCCCATAGCTGTAACTTTCGTAGGGATTCTCGTACTCCTCCTGGTCGTCGAGCACCTCGACGTCCTGGTCTTGCTCGGTGACTTCGGCGATCTCTTCTTCCTCCTCGACCACCTCCATCACTGGTGGCTTGGTCTTGTGAGGGATCGTGAAGGCTTTCATCTTTGCGTCGAAATCTTTCTTCCGCTGCATGATGTTCTCCATTTCTGCCTCGAGGCGCCTTCTTTTCCATCTCGGCCGCGTGTTCCGCGTCGGATGGGTCGGCCGCTCTCTTCGACGGATGGCTCGTCGCCGTGCCTCTCGGAGTCGAAGTTTTCGACGTCGAACCGGATTTCGGGTCTCTGGTCGTCGTCGTCAGTTTCGGGTCTTTCTCCCTCGTCGATCGATCCTTTTCGGGGACGATTTTCGACGTTTTCTGCTGATCAGCAGCTCTCGGCGCCGGGGACTCCTTCTCGGAGGATCCGCTGGGCCTGGGAGTAGTCGCGGACGCCGCCTTTTTTGGCGTCGGCGCTTTCGGGGTCTTGCCCTCGATTTTTCTAGACTCAGAGTCTCTCGGGTTCTTGGGGGCCGAAGAGTCTCCTACCTTGTCAGAAGTCTTCGTGTAATCGGTCTCTACGACCGTGTAGCTGTCGTCTTCGGCGGCAGCGTTGTCTTCTTCCTCGGAGGACATCCCCAGCTCGTAGAGTGACGGAGTCGGGGCCTTCCCCTGCAGGGCGGCGTGTGCTACCCTCTGCCTCTCTCTCACACGAAGGGTCTTCGGGGTGAAGGCGGAACAGGCGTTGCAGAAGTCTCCGCTCTCGTGGTCCACCGGTAGGCAAAGGTTGCATACCGGGTGCTGGTCCTTCTGCGCGTACTTGTGGTGGCAGTTACGGCAGAACTTGAACGGCGTGTTGTCCATCCTCTAGCGTCCAGGGCCTCTCTGGTCGCGTGTTCGTCGACGGTCGTCGAAGATCTCGATGGAAAACGCCTTATCCTTGCTTGTTTTTCGTCGGTGAAGTCCCCTGGAGTCTTCAGGTGACTTCTCCTCGTCTTTTCTGTATTTTCCTTCTTCTTTCTCCAAAAATGTCTGGAGCCCAAACGGGAACGATCCAGACCCGACCGCGGAAAAAAAGAATCTGAAGATGGCGCCCAAGAGTGGGAGCTTCCGCAGGAAGCATGCCGACGTCACCGGAAATACACCCAAGGGGGTGTGACGCCGACGCCCACCTGGGCTAAGAAAAAAAAAAAAAAAAACAAAGAAAAGACTACGAATCCGGACCCAACCACAAGACCGCGGAATAATGCACAGCATAGTGAATCCAGAAAGATTCACGCTGCAAAACCTAATGACTCGAAAGCCTTCTTCAAAGAAAGCAACTTGCACATATCCGGGCCAAACACAGGAGTATGCACTTCACAGCATGTGAATCTACGCACTACATGCCATGAACAGATGTTTAAAGGGTAAGCAACATGTTCCACAATTTTGCGCACAGCCGGGCCCAACACAAAATGGCAGGAGTATGCACAGCATGTGTATCTACAGTCACACATGCCTCGTACACTATTTCTCACTTTTAAGTGGGCACTTAAAGCACTAGCTTATAATCTTACCCCAAAGCAGTTCTGTATCTAGGATAGCAGCAAAAGTAAAGGCTTCCCATAAAAGAATTCATAAAAGGATTTCCAAATTTCCCTCTCCTTGCCAGTGTTCCAAATTCCAGCCTCACAAAGGGACTATACATCTCAGTGTCATTCCCCACCACTACCAGGGAAGCCAGGAATACTTTAAAATACATGGAAATCCTGAAATGATAACCTATCCAGGTCTCTGAAGTAATCTGCGCAGAATTTGACCTCTACATTAGTGTGAGCAGCTAATTTGTACATTTTACATAAAAACTCCTAGAAGGATTTTATATGGACTTTTCTGTACTGCTCAGCAGTACCCAGGCAGGTGTGAACATTGTATATGGATCCACCGTGTCTATCAAGCACTACAGGGGAAAGACTCCATATGTATGTGCTTGCACTGGAACTAAATTATGTTTCAGGAACTATGCTTTCCTGCTAGGATTTGAGCCCTTAAATATATAAAATCCTATATTCAGAAACAGTGGATAGTCAGACAGTAGGAATTCTTTTCAATATTAATGGTGAGATTAAAGGCCCAAGTACTTAATTTTGTTTAATGGCCACTAGCGCAGGGGAGAGATTGTCACATGTATCATTTAAAATCACCATTGCATGTAATTTTCTGCTCACGTTTTAGTCTGCCGAGCCAGCCACACATTTTACAGGCTAAAGCATTAGGCAACCACTAATATGACAGAGATTTCAGGTTCAGACAGCTTGTACTAATCACATAGGCTATGGTGCTAGACAGCTGTAGTATACATCAATCAAATATCAGCTTTAAATATGTATACTTGAAAATACAATTATTTGTCTTCAACTATTAGCTGATCAAATTATGAAAATACAATATTCTGTTATCAAATTCAAGCTGGTCGCATTCCCCAGAACAAAGAGGTGACAACTTTAAAGAAAAAGACAGTTTTGTTGTCCTTATAAACCAATGTACCAGGTCCATGTTTTGTAAGTACATGTTTGCCGTCTAACATCAATTTGCCATTTTCATAATTTTGTTTGCATGTACTGCTTCAACACATGTAGATTCTGCTCTGCAAGGCTAAGACTTGCATCAATCTCTATGTATCACCGTGTCCTTATAAGGATGCCTGTATTTTGCAACAAATTACCACCACTATGCTGAGCACAAGACTTAAACTACGTGTGGGCAATTTCAAGCTGTGCATGTCCACAGCATGTGAAGCACTGAATTACTGCGACAGACACAAAATGATACAAGTACCTAAAGAGATTTTCTTCCTTTCACTCTGTGGGTACAAAAACAAAGGAGAAGCTTCAAAGGTGTGTAAAGGTTGCTCAGTGACATTGAAATCAAGCACTTTCTTCTTTACTAACCCAGCGCGAGTATGGGGCTTGATGGAGGACATCAAGGGCCACAGGCCATGCTGGACGAACTGGTGAGTAGGCACATTTTCAAACATGGGAAAGTAATCATGGAGGGGATGCTCCAACAGACACTGCTGCAGATAGACATTCACCAGCATGAATATGTGTACAGGATGGGCGGCTGATCTAGGAGTCCAGGTCTCTAATACTGCTAATTCCTGAGCTCAGATGCTGTGGTGGCCAGCTCAGTGTGTTTCCAAGCCATCCAAGTGGGTAGAGAAGCCGAGATATTATAGGTAGCTTGAAAACTAAGGCTGTTAGGGGACAGCATGAGGGGTGATGAAAAGACAGGGCAAGGTCCTGGAAAAGAGAAGCAGTAAGAAATACTGTCACCTCAATCAGGGCCTTTCAGAAACTGAAGAGTGGCTGCTTTGATAAGTCTTGGTTTTCCAGTTGCTGCAGACATCTGATTAAGAACTAATGTCGGTTTGACTTTATAAATTGATAGGTGTTACTATTTCAATTAGAGTGTCACACAAATAGACATGGCGCTACGTGTTACAAGGACATATTTGAAGGTACCTCTCTAAGACAAAAGACAACAGAGGACATGTTACTGCCCTTGGTAGGCCAAGCTTGTCAACCTGCTTGATGCATCTGAGATAGTGATAGCTATCAGCAAACTAGCAACTGGTAAGACACTAGGCTAGCATTGATTTACGGCAGGCATGGGATTCCGATACCAAAGCTGCCAGCTGTCGCCACTTTTGTTCACTTTAGTCTTGGGGCCCTAAGCCAGTTTATTACATCACTGATGGAATTACAGTAGGGCTTTCTGAAGCATAAGGGCCAGTATAGATGATAACATTATTGCGGTTATCAAAGAGGCCTGTACAGTGGATATGCCTCCAAAGCTCTTGGAAGAAGCCAGAATTGTGATGTCACCGTAGACGGGTAAGATTGCCTTACTATCTGTGGCTTAACGTCAAGGACTTAACGGTGAGAAGGTTTAATGAATCACCTTCTTAACTGCCCTAGGAAAGGGTAATTTCTACTCGTAGCTAGGATGCCAACTTGCACTCAATAGTAAAAGTGAACGATATCAAGAATATTGTTAAAGGCACCACCAAACCGAAGGAAAAAACAAATGGTAAAACACAATTTACTCTGCAATCTTCTAGTTCTTGAATGTAAATGAAGATTAATTAAAGAGAGGAATAGCAAGGCAGCAAGCTCCCCCTGACAGCGATGCGGAGGAATTGTCAAGCATGAATAATCTAGAGGAAACCCAACAGTCTCCAGCTACAAAGGATACAAAATAGGGGACAAAAATTGAGCCAAATGGTTGACAAATGTGACCAAAAAGCCTTTCTTCTATACGATTTAAACAGGAAGAGGAAACATCTTAGATGGATCATCTAAGATAGGTTTGTTTTCCTGGATACACCAACATCTGGCAAAGAGCAGACTATAAGGGCAGTTCTTGCCTCCTTCCTGAAACTCAAGGCGCTGGTTAACTCTTCCGTGCTCATGACGAGCTCAGGCTCGGTGCTCGTGTGCTCATGACGAGCTGAGCTCGTCATGAGCCGCGCACGCAGGGCTAATTCCCCCGCTGTGCTGAACGTTCCGAAAAACGGGCGCGGTCATGACGAGCTCAGCTCGTCATGAGCACAGCGCCACCGTGCTGCGTGACTAGCTGTGCACGCACCCCGCCCCCCAGCACAGCGGGGGAATTACCCCCGCTGCGAAGGGGTTAAGGATACCACAAAGGCCACATGTTACATTCTTCACTCAACGCTGTACTCCACTGCTCTGTTGTCAGCCTTTTCATCAGACATTCCATAAAACTGAACGACGATAACCCAGGCGAGTGCTAATAGGCTAGAGCGGCATGAACCCCAGGTTTGTAATTGCCAGCCAAGTACCACTGGCACCATTAATAGTCACGTCTTCCTGGTAGGTCATTATCCTACCACTGAAAAATGAAATGACAATCAAATGCTGTCACTTCTTTTCATATATTGAGTCTTTTCTGGGCTACAATTAACAACACATCTGTTGTAAGCAATTCTTACCAGAGTTTCCTTGGCTTGCTTGGGTATCCAACGGGTATAATATATGTTTAACTGACAAATCTGAGAGGGCGGAGGTAGTTTCAGAGAGTTGAGCTCTTTGTCATAGGATTGTAGCAGCAAGCAGAAGGCCAAAGGATCTCGCTGACAGTGCAAGATGTCAGTCAGAACCGCCTGTAGATAAGACAGCATGAACTCTAAGCACAGAACAAAGAAATGAAATGTAATTTGTTAAAAAAAAGGTTTATACCAATGCACATCTAACCCCAGCATTCCATGTTTTATTAACGTTTAGGAGAATACTTTGTTATAAAGAATGAAAAAAGGTAGGTCCTTTACATTTTACATATTGTAGTATTTTGGCAGCACCACCTCTAAGGATGCATTAATAAAATAATGATATGCATTATCTTTTCAAAAAACATTTTACAGTCATACTAAAATTTAAGCTCTTTTTGTGGGTCTCCAGTGCTGGTATTTTTTCACAGATTAGCTTGGTTTGCTGAATATTCCCTAGCAAGGAGATTAAATAAAATATGTGATTGAAAATGTTGGAGAACATTTTCTTAACCACTTGTAATTCCCTCGGTTTTAGCTTCAATCTACATTTTCAGTATTTAGAGAATGAAGCTCAGGAGCAAATGGATCCATCATCAATCTAATGCTGGAACGCCTTCACATTTCTTTCCCCAAATCTCATGGCTAGACTGCGTACCTGCTGACTGATCATCCCGGAGAAGCAAAGTATTCCTGGCTTCCAAAGATGCAGGGACTACTGCGCTGAAGGGAAATGTGTTGAGAATCATGTCTTCGTTCAGCGTAAAGCCAATTTCTTCATCCAAGCCTTCACTGCCTTCCACAATGACATCAATCATATCTAGCACATCTAGAAAAGCAAATCAGAAAGATTTACAGGCAAACAACCAGAATAGTGTTTGATCTAAGCAGAGCTAGATAAAGGATTTTGCGTAACAGCTTTCTTAAGCAACTTGATATACCACTAATAAAAGGCTGCATTTACAACAATACTTGGTCCATTTTGTTCAGAGGGATATGTGCTGTAGAAAGAACACTAACAAATCTGCTACAACTTCTGCTGTGTTTGTAACCAAACTACAAATTTTTACCATGTTTCAACCTTCGAAGCTCACATTCAACCTCGACAACCAAGTAACGTTGTACTGAAATACATCTCTCCCATTAAAGAGCAACACAAAGGAAAAATGGTAAAATCTTTAAGGCGCTTCAGCTGACAGTGAAGCCTAGAATATGATTATGTGCACTGATGACTCCCACTTCCACCCAGAACATTTCTGAATTTTCTTTATTTGTAGCATCAATTTGCCCATGGTACCAGTATGTAGAATTGCCACTTTGCTATACAAATAAACAATGACCATTTGTTTACATTTTGCTATTTTGAAAGAAGTTGAAAGGTTTGAGTAAGATTTTCTGTATTCTTTTGAAATATGGCAATTATCCCTTTCTTTTAAAAATCATATAGAAATAAGAAATAGATCTGGCATATCCCCAGTACCTTTCAAGTGTTTGTGGTTACAGTGTTATTTTTCAAAGGGGAAATATATAGGATTTCACTGTTTCCTTGGTTTGTACTGACATGGGCAACAAATGTAGGCCAAGCCAGCAAAATACTGGAACGGTGCTAAATTTATACTGGTATGCACACTTTAATCAGTTTGCCACGTCAGGCTTCAAGGATCGCCATTATTGAGCATCTCTTGTAACCTCCTTGACGCAAAATATCTGGTTAACACGGTGTTTCTCTTCTGCATATACCACTGAACATAATATACCACTCAGTTACCCACATTTCAAGCTATTCCCCTGATGTACCAAACGTTATCATACAGGAACTTGTATCACTCCTGATAATTGCCCTGGTATTGAATGATGGCAGGCTCATATGTCCAGAAAACGGGATAACATTTGCATACTAAATATATACTACAGTGTCCTCTGCAATTTTTGACAGAAGATATTGGCCTGCTTATACACTATAACTGAGATTTCTCAAAATAAAGAATATGCACAGGTCTGTACCTGCTTTGGTGACAACACAACATTAGCAAACTATTCAGAGGATTGAGTTCCTTCTTTAATTCCTTTACTGACCTATATTTCTCTCAACAATTCACTTATCAAGGGTGGTATTATTTGTAATATGTGCAAAACTAGCAGTAGAAATAATTTTAAAACCAAGTTGTCGCCTTTAGGAGGTGGAGCTATAGCAATGCTTGGAAACATAGCTTGCTTTCTGGGACAGTGCTAGTGCCTACCCTGGGTCGGATATTTTGTTCAGTAGTGTTCTTTTTGCCAGCAAGCGGTCACCAGCTTTCCAGCTTAACCAATATTTTTGGGGCTCCTCTTACCAGAGAATTATTAATGTATTTGCCTCTTTGGAAGACCTGCTCCTCTCATGTTAGTGGGCAGGGTCTTGCTATTTCATGTCAGAGGTATTGTTATAATAATTTTGCATCTGTCTTAAGCACAAGATAAGTTGACCAATGCTGGTAGATGTGCTGGAGATGATGGGAGTTTGTGTCCTGATCGGAAAGATGTTCTTATTGCAATGGTTCCTACAAGAAAGGACACCTTACTAGCCTGTAGCATGAGAGATATAAAGGGCTCAGGGAAAATAAGTGTTAGCACATTTGCTGAGGTGAGGTCCAATTTTGAGTCCCTAGAGGTGAATCACCTGGATTGGAAGGAGGATACCAGACTTTGGAGGCAATGTAGAGGGGCACTTTATTTGATCTCCTTTTTATTCCTTGCCTGTTGGGAGCTTGTATTAGTGAAGAATTTGCAAGGATGATGGCCCCACAGACACAGAGTTATGGTACGTCTAAGTAGAATGGGACTCTTGATGGTGAACTTCACACATTGGTGTTTTGTGTAAATTCCCTGAATGTAATGGAATAGCAAGCTGGCTGAGCCTATGGTCTGGGAGGACTGGGAAGGATGTTGTGCATTGACTGGGCGCCTAACTGCCTATTGTAACCTTCGAATAATACATTTTAAATATTTGAAACAGCTGTATTATTCTCCTGTGGAACTGCAGAAATATGGACTGCGGGAAGATGCTCGATGTGTGAAATGTGGGGAGCACAGGCGGATTTCCTGCACCTGGCCTGGGCTTATAAAGCTATATACAACTTCTGGCAGCGTGTAACTCAGGCATTAACTTCCATGACACTGGGAAAAGTTGAATGTACGCCTGAGATCCGTATGCTTGGACTGGTAAAAAAGCTCAAGCCATGCAACAGCCGCATAGTGGCTGTCTCCACCCTGCTGGTGAAATTTGCACTTGCAATGCATATGGTAGAATGGTCCTGACTGTCAAAATGGGTTAGGGATCTCGTGTACTGCAAAGAAGAGAAGGATATATACGCAGAGGGATTGCTTGAGGCTTCCAGACCTAAGGACTTATGGGCACCACTGACAATGTACCTGCTGGAGATTCCGGATGTGATATAACTGCTTGCACTATGTAACTGGTAAATGTGGTTGAATTAGACATCTAGATAAGCCAGGACGCACTAGACACTACTTGATATGGAATGGAATAGTCGTAGCACTTCATAAGTTGTGTTTTTATTGTTGTTCGTAATAATAAACTGCATCATATGCAAGATCCTGATTAATGTGCAGCGCTGTGTGTACTGTTTAAGCTGTACAATGCAAAACGCACCAACTTAATAAAAAAAAAAAATTCCCTTAATGTCCTCCTGTCAACCTTCATCTGAACTATGGAAGCCAAACGTCAAATGGCTAAGTTGTGATATTCTTGTGTGAAATGGATTTTAACTGTTTCGCTTATGCCCATGGACAGACAGATCTTCCCCACATTCAGGTGAATTTAGTGACTTGATTTGACTCATTGCGGTGTGCATTATGCATGGCAGAAGAAGCGTCTTCTGGACAGCAAAAACTCTTTCTATTTAGCTGTGCATGACCTCCATACAAGAGAGTATATGTTTTGGTCAATGCTGGAGGAAAGCACAAAAGATCTGAGCAAACTCTTAACTGACCATAGCCCAGTGGCTTACACAAACCATTTACAAGCATGCTATTACGATGCATGGAGATGACTATATGATACAACTTTTAGGACGAACATCAGGGGAGACATTGTGAATTACCTCAAGCATGATGAGGATTCTACAGGTAAGGTTGCTCTATAGTGGCAGGAATTCAAGGTGGTGGCTAAGAAACATGCATCAATGAGGTGCTGTGTAACAGGGGTGCTATTTTGCAACACCAGAACTGTCCAGAGATTGAACTACAGTTCCTGGGAAAACGCAGTCTGGTAAACTAGATGTTGGTGATGAATTTGCAAAGTCTAACCGAACTTTGCTCAAGGGGAGACGGAGAATTTTTTGGTTGTATGTAAAATGTCTACTTTTAAAATGTTGACTACAATACAACCGTGTCGTCCATTATTACCCATGAAAAGTCCCAAAATGATTGAGAATTAATAGTTTCATTTAACTCTGCCCTAATAACCCTTTAGTATTCCTTAATGCTTCCCATCTCTGAACCTTTGAAACCTTAAACTAATCCTTAAAGCAATGCTTTGATAAACCCTAAAAAGTCCCAACTATCCCTGAACGCTACCAATCCCTGTAAACTATCAACCCCTTAATGCTTACCTTTCCTGAACCTTAAAAACCACTTACTACCCTTTTCTGCATATTTCCCTAAACTAAAAAACACCTACTATGCTACCCTTTCCTGGACCTAAAAAACATTTTCTACACCTTTTATGGTTCCCATCACTGAACCTTAAAGAACTCTAGCTAGCCATAAACATTACCAATCCCTGAACCATAAGAGCCCTCTACTAAATATTTATGCTTCCATTCCCTAAACCCTAAAACCCTTTGTGCTCTTTAAGAACTACCCTTCATTGAACCCAAAAACCTCCCTATGTCTTAATCCCTTTCTGAACTTAAAACAAAACACCTTTGTACTCCTTAACGTTACCCTTCACTGAACCTTAACAGTCCCTATTTCTTAACAGCCCGTTTACTACCCCTTAATGCTACTCATCCCAATACCCAAAGAAGTCCTTACTATTCCTCCTTCCCACCACACTGTAAATGCTCCTCACTGCTTTAGCACTTGCCTTTGCCTCTAGTACACTTGCCTTTGCCATAAAATGCACATAAATTGTCAAGGTTTTTGTAGCCACAACTTTTTTTTAAATTCTATTTCTTCAGTAGACTGTATTTGACATCTATTTTACTGCAAACCTGACTTAACTCTTGTTCAGGGAGTTCATTGAATGTGGCAGAACCAGTAAGACACTGCCAAGGCTCCTAAGGACCAGTACCTCTATGCTTGAATTGTCAACTCTGAGGGATAAGGAGAATGTGAGGGGACACATTTAATGTGGGAACAACATAATTTCCACTCCAACATACAGACAAGACCCTTGAGTACCTGAATGTTGCCAATATGGAAATATATATTTATATATCCATCCTAGTCCCTTCTCCTGGAACTCTATCATTCTGACAGGATCAAGGAACAATTACCCCTAATCTAAGGACTGCCATCATGATGGCCCTACTAAAACGACAAGGATCCAATTGATAAAATCTCCAATCAGTCTCTGTCCATGTTGAATCTGGACTATAACATTAGGAAAGCTCCTAACCAACAGAATTATTGCCTGTACAGACCACCCAGGTACACCCTGACCAAAACATTATTGGTGTGGGCCATAATAGGTTCCCAAGTAATAAGTGCCTATTCTACTTGATTGGCTGGTTGATGGCCCTGCCTAACCCATGAAATTAGGTCTGCTCCTGATCGGTTGGATGTCGGTCCTATGTTAACCACTGGTCAGGATCTGTACTTTTGAGTGATCTCGCACATAAACAGAGGTACTTGTTGAGTGATATCCTCGCACATAAGAGAGCATGAGACTGCGCAAGGCAATCCACTATTACGACACTTGTTTGCTCTGGTTATCAAACCCCTTGCCTACCAATTTTGCAAAGGGGGTTTCTCCAGAAATCTGAAATTGGCAGGACAGCAGCTAATTATTTTGCTCCATGGAGATGGCATCATTTTGAATCGTTATTGGATCTTGACTCAGTGATGGAGCTTGTGGAAGATTTTGGAGTGACATCTGGACTAAGGGCCAACTGTTGTAATTTGTGCTTCTTCCCTGAGGGTTGTCTCAAAGACTGAGATGGGAGGTCTAACATCAAATCCCTGAATGGGCTTGCAACAGTTTTAAGAACTTGGAATTATGAATATTTCATCTTTCTGCTGATTTCATAGCTCGAAACGTGTACATGCCCTGGGTGTGATGCACATATTGAACATGTTACTGTCTTATTGAATGCTCTTTCTTATAGATACTCTATATAACCCCAGATTTCTCACATTTTGATTATTCCTCAAGCATAAGAATGGTTCCAGAAACTATTTAAGCACTACTCCCTGTGTTCTGGGAGGTGGCATCATGCAGGTCAGCAACCGTGTTGTTCCACTCGGATAGTGATGCGCAGAACCTCATATAGGAGAAAGGGGTATGGAGACACTGGTGTATGGAGACATCAGTTGCTTTCTAGGCTTTCTGCACCCTGAGACGCAGAGTCGAGCAGCAATTTGTCTTTGACATGCGTGCTGATCCCTATACTTGGAACCATTTTGGGTTATAAAAAGAGCCCCGTTCACAGCATGGGGAAAACCGGAGGGTCAGTGAGGAATCTGCACTTAGAGTATCAACTAAAAAGAGCAATATCGAAGGTAAGTAACTTGTCTTCCGAAAGATACTTCTACCCACAGATTCCTCACCTTTAGAATAGATACCAAAGCAGTACCTCCCAGATGTGAACTGACTCATCCCAGAAAGTCTTTCAGGACCGAGCGGCCAAGATGCCCATATCAGCAGTCCTGGCTGTCCAAACGGTAATGCCCCATAAATGTACGGAGTGATGTCCGTGTCGCAACCTGTCAAAAATCCAGACCAGGTACTCCGCATGCCAATGCAGTGGCAGCAGCGCTGGCTCTAGTGTAATGATCTTGCTAGTCTTCCGGGAGCTGCTTCTTGGTCAATGTACAGCAGATTTGGGAAACAGTCGGAACACCGCGGCTTCAGCCATGTGTGTTCCGACTATATGTGGTTAAGTCAGTGAGCGGTCTAGCTTTTGCTCGGCGGAAGCAGGAAGACGACTGGAAGAGAGCCAGAGGATGCTGTGAAGCAAGTGGGTCCGGTGCATGGTTTGTTTAGGTTGGGAGGGGGTTTCAGGGTGAGGGGTAGGGGTAGGGGTAGTTTTGTGGGCGGGGGGGGGGGGGGGGTCATGGTCGATTTCAGGGTGTGGGGGGAGAGTTTAGTTTATAGTTCTTGGGGGGGGGGTCAGGGTAGTGTTCACTGCTGGTGGGGGATCAGAGTAGTTATTAGGGCTGGTGGGGGGTCAGGGTAGTTTTTAGGGCTGGTGGGGGGGTGTTGGTAGTGTTTTTTAATTAGGGGTTAGGCCTAAGGGCAGTGGAAGAGTTTGGGGTAGTTTAAGGGACAGCGCAGGGGTGGAGGGGGTCAGGTAGTGCATGCAAAGGAGCAGGTTATTGGGCTATGGGTAGTCTTTAGGGCTTGTGGATGGGGTGTTGGGGTCGTTTTTTAAATTAGGGGTCAGAGGTTTAAGGCCTATGGGCAGTGGAAGGGGTTGGGGTAGTTTTAGGGACAGTGCTGAGGGTGGGAGTGTATCAGAGAGGGAAGGCCTTGGGCCTCAGGGCGGGGGTGGCAGGTAGGGGGTTTGTAGCTTAGAGTGGGGAGGGGGAGGTCGGTGTAGTGGCAACCTTAGTCACACATACCCCTTTAGCACAAAATTGCTTGGTAAAGGAAGGGGTGGTTAAGACGCACTTGTGGTTCGGGATGCGTGGTTTAGCCACGCGTGCCTCTATCATACAACCAGCAGATTTTAATGCAGACTACGATCCACCGAGAGATAGTCCTCTTCTGCACTGCCTTGTCCTTCTTCACTCCAATGAATCCAACAAACAGCTGATCATCCACACTATGTTCCGTTGTACACTCAATACAAACGTTTTAGGATTCAGCGAATGAGAGAGTCTCCTCATCCTTAGACGCGCGAGGTTGAGCGAAGCATGCAGGTATGGTTGATGCTTAGCCTGAAACGAAAAGGAGTGAAGAAAGAAAGCACGGGTTCTCAGGACCAGCTGGTCTGGGAAAAAAGTAGGGCATGGTGAGTTGACGAAGAGGGTTTGCAGCTAACTCGCCCGCCTTGCCAATGTTATGGCATGGAGGAACGTAGTGGGCAGATGTGCTGCATTTCAAAAGGAGTACACAGCAAGAAGGTAGGGACCAATTTAAAGTCCCACTGAGGCATGATACATGGGAGGGTGGAAACAAACGCTGCAAACCCCTCAAAAAACACATCACCTTGCAGTGATTGAAAGAAGAATGATCTGGCAACTGCCAAAAAAAGCCGAAAGAGCAGACAGGTACCCATTAACTGTGTACAGAGCAAGTCCTTGCTGAGCTAGGGACAGCACAAAAAACAATACTTCAGATAACCTAATTTGAATTGTTTCAGTCTGCGTAGTATCGCATCAAATCACACATTTATACCGATTTTGTTGAGTCATTGGTACTTCATGATTCGTGGTGCTATTCCTACTTAAAACTTTAAAAATCATATCTCCGGTTGCCCTCATAGTATTTTGTCATTTGGTGTCATTTCGTTCATTAAATTCTACAAAATATTTCTAATTCGGTTTGGGATTTTTAATAATTTGAATTTCAACTTTATTACTGTAATTAATATTGTATTTATACTTAACACATTATATTAAGTTAAACTGGTCTTATCTGCACTATAGCTGCCAGGGGGTTGAGCTCAGGTTAATTTACTTTGTGAATTTGAGGGTTCACCTTAAAAAGGGTTAATTATCCAAGTTATTACATGATATCATTGGTAGGGACAGTGAACATGCCTGCTCAGGCTCTCCACTTTTTGGCTGCTACCCTCCACAACTAGAAGACCAACAGGAAAATGTCCTGGGTTATGGGCCTATTCTACATTTCTATTCCCAGTTGGTAGTACTCACCTTCGAATGTAGAAGAGGGTCACAGTGTTGTCTGTATGGAATAACATCATCCTGTCCTGACAACTGGAAGAAGAATTTTAATACCCAAAAAGCCATGGGGACAAATATGATGCAGAATGCTTGTACTCAAAATTGTGTCTGGAATCAACAAGGCATCCAGGACGAAGGCAATGGCCAATACTCTCTGCGGGGAGGAAAGCATTTGCAAGCCTGAAGTCTAAAAACAGGATCATATTTGACAGCATCATGGAGAATAGAATTTTGGGTAGGTTGCAGAGAAGCTATTTAGGGTCTTGAGCGCATTGGCCAGGCTGGACTACACCTAATTCAGAGCTTAAAGAGAGATGACCATCGGCCAATAATGGGTAGCAATGGAGCTTATGCAGCTGCAGAACGACAGCCTCTGGGGCCAGGATTGTAGTAAACAGGAGGCCTGCTTAGGCTACATGACACCATTTTGTGTAGGTAACGCTGGTTCCCCATTGTGATGTCAAGGCATTATGGAGAGAGCCTGAACTGCGAATGGACATCAACACTTCAACGAGCATATGAGCTTGGTTGTGAGTGAAGCAAAAAAGGCCAGGCCACTTCAACATCCAGCAGTTCCTGAAGCATCAGATTGGCGAATCCTGTGCTATGCATGATATCATTCATTTTTCCAGAGAAGAGGGCAGAAAGGGAGGACGTAAGAAGGAATGTAATACAATTACCAGCTATGACCCCAAAAGCATCTGAAGCCTGGACCAATACCAGATAGTTGGTGTTAACGCCGGTCTTTTCAAGACCTGGAGCGCGAATAACCAAATAACTTTGGGCCCAGTTCTGCACCGGCATCAGGGAAATCACCTAACAAGACTTTGCTTGATATTTGAGCAAAGGGAAGTACTCAGCTGGAACAGGTTCTTTTTGGTGCTTGTGCTGAATACTCGGACTCTTCTAAATTGTGGGAGTAGGGATGTATTTGAGCATTGATGGCAGGAGGTGGCCTAATTTGCTTAACTTCTCCTTCTCAGCATTCTCCTGTATTGAGCAGGGACCAGTCTCAATTGCCAGGGAAAAGTGTACATATCAGTCGGTACAGCAGAGAGCACCGACAGGAGATTATTTTCCCTTGTGCAACACCTTAAGGTTGCAAGAGAGAGGGGAGGAGCTTCGCGCGCATCCGAGATGGCCGCGTGAGCACAGGGCTCCCGAGGACCCTCGCTGCCTCCCGCATTTATCCTGTACAATATCCTGATTTGATGGAAGATCATTGAAGACGCAACCCGGCTGATGTACTAGCAGGTTTTTGGGTCGAAATCGGACGCAGGGTCCCCGAGCTTTGCCGTCTTGAAATTTGCGGCCTTCTCCATGGAGCAGCCTGGACTTTGAGTTGTGACAGTGCCCAAGTCGTAATTTAACAACAACGGCTTGAGGGGATCGGACCACAGCCTCGCTTCACTTTCGGTTTTGTTTCTCCGGCACACTGCCTCATATATGCGGTGTGTCTGTTGATCGGACGAGCCCTGGTGCCAGCTCATTGAGTTTCGAGCGGGCGACTGTTTGGCTGTGGACTCCACTTGGCTCACCCTTGCCTCCTGTATTCCCGTGTGTGACTTTCAAGGAGCCAAGGAGCCATTTGGACCAGATCCCAAGCCTCCCTCCGGGGCACCCGAATCGCCATTACGAGCAAGCCTGAGGGTGAGAAACGGAAGGCCAAGACCACTATCCGTGGAGGTTCAACCAGACGAATGTCATGGATCGCTATACACTTCCTAAAGGATCCCCTGGTGGCGCACCTAAGACCCGGGAGGAGGTTGTTGACAATCCTGCTGTCTTGGCGGACTTAACACTACAAGACGTGATGGGTGCCATTGCCGGTATTCAGTCTTCTATTCGTCAACAATATGAAGCCTTGGCTCTGAAGCTGGACACGGTGGCTATCGATGTCAACCTCATTCGAACTGACTTGGCCAAGACGAATGAGAAAGTGAAGTCATTAGACCTAAAGACATCCAGCCTCACCACGGACGTGTCCGACTTGCAAACAGAAGTGCGCAATCTTAGATCTGCTAATGACTTTTTTGCTCGTCGCTTGGAGGATTTTGAAGGCCGTGCACGGCGCAATAATGTGCGTATTATTGGGGTCCCGGAAGAATCTAGTCCACTCGCCACTGATCTTCGAGTGGAGGACCTCATCCTTAATCATCTGGCACCAAAGGGCCTGAGCAAATTCTTTGCCATCGAACGTGCGCATAGAGTGCCGGGGGGCAGGAGAAGGCCGGTTTTCCACCCCGTCCGATTATTGCACGGATCTTCAACTTTAGAGATCGCGACGCCGTTTTGCAGGCGGCACGGACAAGCGGCCCTACGCAGTTCGAAAACGTCGCTGTGAATTTTTTTCCGGACTTTTCTCAAATCGGTCCAGAAACAACGTATGGAATTTCAAGGTGTGAAACGGCGACTAAGAGACATGGAACTAAAATATGCCATGTTATTCCCGGCCCGACTGTGTGTTGAATATGACAATCAAACATTTTTCTTTGTCAGGCCTGAGGAAGTGAGTGACTGGTTGGACACTTTGCCGATTCGCAGTGCTGGCCAGGAGCATGCTGGTGGTGCGGAAGGGGGACTGATGGACCAAGCATGATTAGGATGCCTGTGTCCGGAACACTTTTCAACGTGATCAGCCGGAGTTCACTGACTTCTTTTCATCATTCCGTTCGTATCTTCGGAGGCAGCGGGGATGGCGGGACCCTTTCCTCCTCTGGGGTTTTCTTTGTGTAGATTAGTTCATGTTTGTAATTGCTAGGGCGACAGGCACACTGCAAATTGGGGTGGCTTTTGAGTCGGTGCAGGGGTGCAGGGTGGGGGGGGAGTTGTGTTGGGAACCTTGGGGGGAGGGAGGGACATGTTCTGGGATTTTTTGTTTTTTCTTCTTCAAGGCAAGGTACTTTCATTAGCTTTGACATTGGTATGATGCTCGTTTTGCAATGGGAGTTCATTGTGGATCTGGATGGGGGTAGAGGGTTGAGGGTATTATGCTGGAATGTGAATGGGTTGGGTGATCGCATAAAGAGAGGGGTGGTTATGCGGCTGTTGCGGCGTCTTTCGCCTGATGTCGTTCTGCTACAAGAGACACACTTGATAGGAAACACCTGTCACGCCCTTAATAGACGGGGTTATCGTCTTGCTGCCCATTCTGGATTTACATCTAGTTCTAGGGGAGTGGGTATTCTGCTCAAGGTTTCCCTCCCCCTCGAGGTTGATGATGTGATCCTCGATGCCAGGGGTCGATATGTCGCACTTGTCGGGCGGTGGGAGGGAAAGCCAATCTCGTTGGTGTCAGTTTATGTCCCCCCGGGCTTGCAATCCACAACATTTACGGACCTGGGGCGGATGGTTCTGGGTCTCCCGGAGGGTATTTTGATACTGGGTGGTGATTTTAACTCCGTTATTTCTGGCAGGATAGACCGCTATTCCCCCAACCCCCCCCCCCCCCCCCCCCCCGAGATCTTCCTGCTGCGCAATTCTGGTTGGGCGACTTCCTGGAAACATTGGGCCTCATAGACTGCTGGAGACTAATGCATCCAGAGCAAGCACAGTTTACTTTCCACTCGGGAGCTCATGGCAGTCTTTCTAGATTAGATTATATCCTGATACCGGCGGCACTGTCCCCCTCGATTGGAGAGATTAGACACCTGGCCCGGGGTATATCGGACCATTCCCCTATTTGGTTTCATTTTAATCTCAGCATCGGGGCCGAAGGCAGGGTGGCTCCGATTAACCCATGGTATTTCCTCAACCCTAGGACACGCGCTGAATTGATTAAATCATTTGATCTGTATTTTACTGAGAATGCTGGTTCTGTATCCCCACCTGTCTCGTTGTGGGAAGCTTTTAAGACTGTGATCAGGGGACAGGCATTGTCTTAGGTGGGGTGTGCCAAGAAATGTAAGAACGAGGCAATTGTCCAGCTCGAAACTGAAATCACAGACCTGGAGACGGCATTGGAGCGGGGGGTGTATCGAGAAGCATTACATGTCCTCCGCCTTAAACAATTAGAATATAAAGCTTTGGTTACAGACGCGGCAAAGACGATGAGTAGGGAACAGCAGGGACGGCTCTATGATGTGGGTGATAAAGCAGGAAAATTGATTGCTTGGCTGGACAGAAGGGAGAGAGCGAATCGAGTGGTTCCAGTGATTGTGACATGTGGTGATGTGAGTGTGACTGATCCTGTTGGCATTGTTGAATGCTTTGCTGATTATTTTCGAACGGTCTATACCTCGGTGTCCGACAGGCCTGAAGAGGATTCGCAATTGTTGCTTCGGGACATAGCGCTCCCATGTTTGTCGGAATCGGAGCGTGATTGCTTGGATGCCACGCCCTCGGTGGATGAGGTGGCTCTCGCGCTGCGCTCCCTTCTCTCCGGCAAGGCTCTGGGTCCTAACGGCCTTCCTGTGGAATTGTATAAGTTACGCCCTGATACTTTAGCTCCCTATCTCCGTGATATGTTTTTGGCTGCGCAAGATAATGGCTCCCTCCCCAGAGATCAGCGTCTTGCGACCATTGTGGTGATCCATAAGAAGGGTAAACCACGGGATCGCTACTCGTCTTATAGACCCATTTCGCTTTTAAATGCGGAGCCCAAGATCCTCGCCAAATTGCTTGCCAATTGTCTGATTACGGTTATTAGCGACCTGATTCATCTGGATCAATCGGGTTTTATCCCGCACCGTAACACGGCATTGAATCTGCGACGTCTGCATGGTGTTCTCGCGAGGGCCCCGACGCTGCGTGACCCGGCCATCTTGGCGTCCTTAGACGCCACGATGGCCTTTGATACAATCGAGTGGTCTTATCTCTGGGCGGTACTCGCCAAGTTTGGATCGGCGCGGGTTTTATTGGTTGGGTCAAACTCCTGTATGAGACACCACTAACCCAGGTGGTGGTTAATGGCCGCGTCTCCGTGCCTTTTACTCTTGGGAGGGGCACACGACAGGGTTGTCCGGTGTCCCCGCTCCTTTTTGCTTTGGAGCCTCTTGCCGCTTGGCTGCGGTGGGAACATTCGATGAAGGGTATACGCTGGACGCCGGAATTTGAGGATCGCGTTTCCTTATACGCGGATATTTTATTGTACCTTACATCTCCCCAAAAATCGCTCAATGTGTTGTTTGACGTACTTACCTCCTTCGGGAAGAACTCGGGCCTCATTATTAATTGGTCGAAATCCTACATTTATGTACTTGCGGGTGATGTCCCTCGTTTGCCACCGGGCTGTTCCATCCAGTTGTCGCAGTCTGGCTTTAAGTACTTGGGTGTGTTTATCTCCTTGGTTCCGGTGGTTCGTTACAAACGTAATTTGCTCCCCCCCACTCCAACGGTTACGCTCCGATGTGGCGCGTTGGCATAAATTACCGTTGTCTCCCCTAGGGCGTGCGGCCCTTTTTAAGATGATGTCCTTACCGCGGTTCCTATATGCCCTCCAGAATAGTTTTGATGTCATCCCGTCGACATATTTTCGGGAAGTAGAATCGTTGCAGAGGCAACTAATATGGGACGGACGTTCGCGCATAGCTCTCCCGAAATTGACACTCCCCTGGTATGATGGCGGTATAGCGCTCCCGGATATTCGTAGGTATTATTGGGCTTCCCACCTTGCTGCTATCAACCACGGGATGTATGGCCCGGCGTTGAATCCAGCATTTGAAATGGACAAGTGGCTGCTCCCGGGTGGTGATTACTATAAGGCTCTTTACTCGGGACCCTCCCGTTCACAACTCACGGGACCTACCGCTATAGCTGTGCGGGTATGGCATAGCGCAACGGCGGCTATGGGCTGGAGTAATAAATTAACGGGTGCGACACCGCTCTATGCCTCTGCGAAGTTGGGTGGCCTATGGAGGACGAAGGGATTTGATAAGTGGGACATGATCGGTATTGGTAAATTGCGTGATCTCTGGGTTAAAGGAAAGGTTAAGGCCTTCTCGGACCTGCAAATAAGAGTATAAGCTGAGTGACAGGGAAAGATTTCGTTACATCCCGGTACGTCATGCTCTGACCTCTGTGTTGCCAGTGGGTAGTGCTGTTCCGGATTCCTCCCCCCTCGAAGATCGTATACTAGATGGCTATGTGCCGGATAGTACTATCTCACTGTTCTATAAGAAAATGATTAATGACCGATCGAGTCTGCTTGATCGCCTCCGTGAGGCCTGGATTGCTGATGGTAATGAACTGGATGACGAGGACTGGCAGTCCGCGATCTCCTCTCCCAAGGAGGTGGCGATTCTGGCCCGCCTCCGTCTAGTCCAACTCAAGATCCTCCTCAGAATCTAGGTCACTGGTCCCCGTCTGATTCATATGGGTTTCTCTACGGACGGCATGTGTCGGCGTGGGTGTGGTCTCCTTGGCACCTATCTCCATATCATATGGGAATGCCATGAGGTGGTGCGATTCTGGAAACGTATACATGAGATTATGGAGGATGTCACGGGTGTTGTGATGATGCCGGAAGCCCGACAATGTTTATTGAATGTATGAGGTCCGAATGACTATGACCTGTCGCAGCTTCGGTGGGTGACTCTGGCCAATATGGTCGCGAAGAGGGATATTGCTCAGTTGTGGGGATCCCCAAGGCCGCCTACAGTGACTGCTTGGAAAGAGAGTCTGGACTGGTGTATGTTTCGGGAGAAAACAGTATATATTGCAAGAGGCAGGCCCAAAAAATGGGGGAAGATTTGGAACCCTTGGAACTCATATCGTGGAGATATCTGTACGCCCCCGCTCACCGCTATCCCGAGTCCTTCCCAGTCGCCCTGACCTACATCCCTTCCAGCTGTGGTATATTGTGCTGCTCATATGCAATTCTGCCTCTGCCTCCCTCCCCTCCTCGGTATTCAAAGACTTTTTTCTCCTGCTATCATGTATTTCCCGTCCTCCTTCAGCACAGACCTAATGGTTGTATTATTACTGTACTGCCTTGCTTGTTTGTTCGCTGTTTTGTTTCTTTGTGTTTCAAATAATAAAAAGTTACAAAAAAAAAAAAGTTGCAAGAGAGTGTTCAGACTCCATTCCAAGGAACTCATGCTTAAATAGGGTGGCATACTTGCCATCCTGGACTAACAAGTTGGCAGCACGCTCCCACCAGGCAGATTAGTTCAGTTCAACCGAACAGTATGATTGCATCTTGAGATCTCCACATTTGGATGGTGCAACATAGCATCTTGAGCAAGAGGAGGATTGGTCCTCATGTGGCCCTCAGCTCTTGCAGACCTTTTCCTACTCTCTGGCAACTGGATCCAGCAACCATGCGCTGGGGGAAAAATTATCAAACAGAAAAAGATACTTAACTTAAATAAAACTCTTTCTTGTGGATACAACATCTAACCACAGGTTCCCCCAGGCACCAGACAGGGCCCAGAAATATTTTCTACAATAGCTACCGAACTGCCTTCAGGTGGTGCCCTTGGACTTCAGAACAGTCTTGTCCCACCTCCAGGAGTGATGCCATGGATTTGTATATTGGCATCACCCTTGTGCACTCATTTCAGTTTCAAAACATAGAACTTCTGCACCCTCAGACGAGGAGCAATACACAAATCAGAAGACAGGCATAGTGCTGAATCTAAAATGATGCATTATGAGCTATCAAAACTCTACTCCGTAAAATGAGGGAGGAGGGTGGGTCAGTCAGGAATCAGATTAGATCATCAACCAGAATGAGCTTTAACAAAGGTAAATAGCTTGTTCTTCTGATGAATATATGTCCAAGCAAGACCCTTAAAAAACACGGTGGGTCTAAGGAGTGTACTTTACACCACAAAGTCATAACGGGCAAAATAGCAAATCTGAGAATCAGAACAATAGTGCCTGCTAAAGATGTAGATAGATGCCCACGTAGCAGACTGGCAGATGTTCAGCAACAGACCACCCCTAGTCAAAGCAATTGTGGTGGCCTTGCCTTTGGTGGACTAAGTCCATAGGCTCTCAGAGGCTTCTTCTTAGCCACAGAATAGCACAATTTGATACAGGGCATGCCCATTCTTCTTAACACTAGTTAATCCGATAAAGAGTTGGTCATCACTTGGTGCTCTTTGGATCTAACCGATGAAGCCTCTCCTCCTCCTTAGAGAGATGTGGCAGAGAGAAAAAAAGTGGGGTGTGTGATGGACTGCCCCAGATGGAAAGGTGACACCACCTTCCGACGAAAGGATGCCCGAGTCCCGAGCACCTGTTTACCCAGTAAAAATGTAGTATAGCGCACCGGCACCAACAGCACACGCAGCTCACTGGCAGGGTGTGCTGCCATGATCGCTATGAGGAACACAGATGTACGGGTGAACAGCATCAAAGAACAGCCTTGCATGGCATCAAAGAACAAGTTACTTACCCTCGGTAACAATATATGTGTAAGAAACATTATTTAGTCTTAGATTCCTTACCTTAGAATATCCCCAGGCGTCAGACTCGATCTGGAAAGTTTTCGCTAGCAGTACCTCTGCGCGTCAGTGGGTGGCGCTGTGCGGATCCTCGTCCGTCGCTGGCATCGTATGCGCCAAGATGACATCAGGGAGACTACTTAGGCGCCACCCATGCGTGCTGAAGTCAGTTCTGTACACGACTTTCCGCACCAGGAACACAGAGCCATGCAAGACACTGACCACTGGTGCATAAAACTAGGGCCCTAAAAGGGATGACCATAACCCTAGAAATCAGTTCGCAGAACAGGGAGGATGGGTGGGGTGGTAAGGAGTCTAACACTAACTAATGTTTCTTACAGATATATTGTGTCCGAAGGTAAGTAACTTGTTCATCTGCACGTAACACGTTAGTGTTAGATTCCTTACCTTAGAATAGATACCCCAGCAATACCAACCCCGGTGGTGGCTCTGGAAACTAAGATCACACCAGAAAGTCCCGGAGAACCGAACGGCCAAAGAAGCCATCTCTCCAGAGTTGGCTGTCAAGGCAATAATGCTTGGTAAAGGTATGCAGGAAGGACCACATAGCTGCCTGACAAGATATCCTGCCAAGGGAATCCCCGACCCTGAGCAGTAGTGGCTGCAGTCGCCCGAGTAGAATGGGCACGCAGCCCCACAGGAGGCTCCTTTTTAGCCAAGGAGTAACCTGCTCTAATAAATAGAACGACCCACACTGAGAGATGGTTTGTTTGTGCACAGCCCAACCTTTCTTGGCACCAACGTAGCCAACAAAGAGTTGATCATCCACCCGGAACTGTTGTGTGCGCTTCAGATAGAACGAGAGCACACATTTTGGGTCCAGACGGTGGAGCCTCTCTTCCTCTTTCGAAGGATGCGGAGGCAGAAAGAAGGTGGGAAAAGTGATGGTCTGCCCGATGTGGAAGGGTGTGACAACCTTGGGCAGAAAAGAAAATAAGGACGGGTCCTTAACACCACCTTGTCCGATGAACAGAAATGAAAGGAGGTTTAGAAGAAAGAGCCTGGAGCTCACTCACTCTTCTGGCAGAGGTGACAGCAACCAGGAAAACAGTCTTTATGGTGAGAAGACGTAAAGGACAGTTGTGAAGCTGCTCAAAGGGAGCGCACATCAAATAAGTCAACACAAGATTCAAGTCCCACTGAGGCATTATAGAGGGAACGGCTGTGTAATGCCTTAAAAGAAATGACTAACAACAGGGGACTTGAAAAGATAAGGCTGATCTGGAAGCCTTAAAAAAGCAGAAATGGCCAAGAGATAGCCCTTGATAGTGCCCAGAGCAGAGACCTGCTGGGCCAGAGAAAGGAGGAACAGAAGAACTTCTGATAGAGGGGCAGAAAGGTGATCCACAGGCTTCGCTGTGCACCATGCCACATTTTTATTCCACCTGCAGGCGTATACCGTCTGAGTGGAGGGACCCCTAGCTGCCAAGATAACATCAAAGACTTCGGCAGGAAGGTCAAAAGCTGTCAACTGTCGCCACTCAATCACCATGCAACTCCACTCCACTCCACTTGCGACGAAAAGCGTCTCTGAGCAAGTGGCGCCTTAGAAATTCCAACGCGCAGAACTGATGACATTGCGCATTCTCTTCGGTGGCGAATAGATCTAACCAAGGCTCTCCCCACTGCAGAAAGAGACCTTGCACCACGTCAGAGGTCAGACGCCATTCGTGATCAAACATGCATCTGCGGCTGAGTTGGTCTGCCCTGGTATTCAGGGAGCCTGCCAGGTGTTGAACCACCAGAGACATGGCCCGATGTTCCAGCTAAGTCCAGAGGCGCAGACCCTCCTGACATAGGGTCCACGACCCCACCCCACCCTGTTTGTTGCAATACCACATGGCGGTGGTGTTGTCTGTGAACACCTGCACTACCTGCCCCCGGACAGAGGGAATGAAGGCTTTCAGAGGAAGTCGATTCGCCCGCAGCTTCAGAAGGATGATATGGAGCCAGGACTCCGCCGGAGACCAGAGGCCCCTGATATCCACCTCTCCCATGTGGCCACCCCATCTCAGGAGGGACACATTCGTCACCACTGTGAGCTCCGGTTGGGGAAGGGAGAGCGATCTGCCATTGACCCAATCGTGGTTTGTGAGCCACCACTGTAATGGTCTTTGCAGTGCCCTCCGAGATCTTGACGTGGTCGGACAGGTTGCCCCGATGCTGTGCCCACTGGAACTTTAGGTCTCACTGCAGAGCCCGCATATGCCACCTGCATGATGCATCAGCAAGAGGCCATCAGGCCCAGGAGCCGGAGGATCATCCTGACTGAAACCCGGGATAGAGGCTGAAATATTGGAATCATAGCCTGAATATCCTGGATCCTCTGTTCGGGAGGATAGACCCGAAACTGCGCCGAATCCAGAACAGCTCCGTTGAAGGGAAGCTTCTGAGAGGGACGTGTCCGCGATTTCGGCACATTGATGGAAAATCCCAGCAAATGCAAGAGGTCGGCCGTAATGAAAATATGCATCCTGCATGTCTTACACTACCACCCAGTCTCCTGGATCGAGAGCAGTCAAGAACTGAGCCAAAGTCAACATCTTGAACTTCTCCTTCCGGAGTAAGCGGTTGACGTTACGGAGGTCCAAGATGGGACACAGACCCTCTTTTGTCCTTCTTGGCGACCAGAAAGTAGTGGGAATAACAACCACTCTCTACTTCTGGTCCAGGAACGCACTCGATGGCCCCCTTGCCAAGAGGGCAGTGACTCCCTGCTAGAGAAGTGCCAAGTGTTCCCCCGACATGCGGTGGTACTGAGTTGGCATGGCTGGAGGGGTGGACTGAAAGGGATGGGAGTAACCCTTGCAGATGATCTGCAACACCCACTTTTCCGATGTGATAGCGTGCCAGTGGGGGAGGTGATGGCAGATCCTGTCACCCACTGGCGTGGGGTGCCCCCCATAGCTCAGATTAGAAAGGTTTGGAGGTAGAAGCAGCGGGGGCAAAGGTGGACAGACCCCCACACTGATTCCCAGACCCGCCCCTGCAGAAACCACATCCGCGGTCGCGCTGAGGCTGGTTCTGCACAGGCTTGCTGAAGGAATGTGCCTGGGCGACCCTTCTGTGGCCACGAAAGGAACGAAAACCAGGAGTGGCTGGGCTTTTCGTGGAAAGACCTAAGGACTTGGCCGTGGCCCGTGAGTCCTTAAAACACTCCAGTGCGCTGTCGACTTTATCGCCAAACAGGCGAGTGGCATCAAAGGGCATGTCCATGAGTGAGCTTTGGACATCTGGCGAGAAACCGGTAGATCTCAACCAGGCGTGGCGACGAAGCGCCACAGTCGTAGAAATTGCTCTACCTAGTGAGTCTGCGGTGTCCAAACCACACCGAATGGCGAACTTAGCCACATCTTTACCTTCGGCAACAGTTTGGGACAGCACAGCTTGGGTCTCTTCAGGACAATGAGGCAACAACTGTGCAACTGTATCCCACACCGCATGGGAATAGCGGCCCAATAGTCATGCGGTGTTCACCGACCGCAGCCCTAAGCTGGCAGAAGAGAACAACAGCTTGCCTAACTGCTCGAGCTTCTTAGAGTCCTTGTCCATGGGAAAGGCACTCTGGGACGTCGAAGCTTGGATGACCAGGCTCTCGGGCGTAGGATGAGTGGTCAGAAAGGAAGGGTCACACGGTGCCGGGCGATGACGCCTGGCGACGTTCTTATCCACAAGGGCCCCTGTGGCTGGCTGCGACCAAGTGCCCAGTAAGACGTCAGTGAGGGCGTCATTAAATGGCAGCAGGGGCTCCGACGAAGTGGAAGCCGCCTGGAGCACCTAATTGAGGAAATTAGTTTTTAGGGTCACCGTAGGGAGATCAGGGTTGAGGACCTCAGCTGCCCGACGGAGGACCACCGTGTAAGAAGCGCCCTCCTCCATGGTAGGCGGGGGAGAGGCAAACCCCAGGTCAGAGAAGACATCAAGGCCGCTGGCCTCCTCTAACTCGTCCACCCAGTCCTGCTCAGAGTTGCACTGACGAGCAAGAGCATCCTCGGACCCCTCCCAGTCGTCCTCCACCGTATGTGGTACAGACCGCAGCGGCAGGGCAGGGAGCAGGGAAGGAACAAACGGCGCCGGGAAAGGCGCCGGTCGAGTCGAATCAGCGCCATGTCCCAATGCGGATCCCAGGTAGGGACAAAATTGTCCTGGAACCTGGGCAGGTTGGAACAAATGGCATCCAAATAGGCGCCGGAGGCGGAGCCGAGGGTGGCGCTGGGGCCGGAGCCGGCAGCGTGGGACCTTGTGGCGCCGTGGCCAGAGCCAACGGTGCAGGATCCTGCGGCGCATGGGCCAGAGCTGGCAGCGGCGCTGACGGCTCGACAGGATCCTGACACGGGGCCCAAGGGCGCACCAGCAGGAGCCTGAGGCCTAAACAGGCGGTCCATGGTAGCAAGAAATTCTTGCACCTGAGTGGGAGTCGCCGACGGACCCAGATAAGGTGGGTAGGCCACGGGACTCCCGGGCTCCGAAGGAGCCGCAGGGGCAGAACCCCTGTCCCCCACGTCCACATCTGGGGACCGACTGTGGGACGTCGGAGAGCGACCATGCATCTTCGACTTCTTTTTGTGTCGTCTCTTACCCGAATCCGAGGGTGAAGACTTAAGAGCCCGAGGAGCGAAGATGGGGCCCACACGAGCATTCTCTGGAGTGCCGGACCTCAAGCACCTTCCAGGGTTGCTCCCTCAAGGCCTTCAGGCCATGGCCAGAAAGGCCATACAGGACCGGGAGTCGTGGTTGCTCTCCACGGCAGTAGAGATAGACGTCGTGGGGGTCCGCCACCGGCATAATGCAACAGCAGGCCCCACAAGACTTAAAACCAGGCATCCCTACGTGCACTAAAGTAAACCCAACTTACAGGAGACAAAAGTCTCAAAAAGATAGTCAAAAAGTGACTAAGGTACGTGCTCTAACCGGATCTGCGCTTACTGGAAAAGAACTGACGTCAGCGCGCATGGGTGGCACCTAAGTAGTCTCCGTAATGTCATCTCAGCACATACGACGCCAGCGACGGACGCAGAGCCGCACAGCACCACCCACAGACGCGCAGATGTACTGCTAGTGAAATCTTTCCGGATCTAGTCTGACGCCTGGGGATATTCTAAGTTAAGGAATCTAACAGTAACGCGTTTCTTTCAGATACATGTGCACATCAAAAACATAAGAACCGTGCTCTGGAACCAAAGGTCTAACATTGGTCTCAGCCTACCGTCTTGATTGGGCACCAAGAAGTACCTCTGGCTTTTCTCTGCCTCTAGGACTCTCTTTATTGTCCCTGTGGGCAACATGGTCTGCACTTCCATGGAAAGGATGGTGGCACGATCCACCAAAGTCCGGGTAAAAGCAGGAGGATAAGGAGGGGAGGGTAATTAGAAAAGGAAAAGTGTAACCATTTCAAACAACCTCTGAGACCCATCGGTCTGAGGTAATTGTAAGCCAGTCAGGCACACAATAACAAATCCTACCTGTGACTTACCGCAGATGAATAACAGTGTAGGAATCAGAGCAGCTTGGCAGCAGTCACAGTAGGGAACGAAGCCAGGTCCCAAGGGAAGCCTTTCAACGTTTGGTACTGTGGTGAAACTGGGGAGTCACAGACAATAAACCTAAGGAGCGGGTCACAGCATGGCTATCTATGAAGCACTCCAATGCCAAATCCACCAGTTCTTCAAATATCCTGGAAGCACCAAACAGCATCTCCATCCAGAACGATTGCATGTCTTGAGAAAAATCTGTGGGGCAGATGTAGGCAATTTACCATACTCAATTAACATTTTTTGCCCTGCCTCACCCCTCGAAGGAGGAGGAAAGGCTCTATTGGTTGGACCATGAAAAGTGCTTTAATCTTTTACATCAATCGTACCAAAGACCATTGGGTGCATTATCAGCTTTTTGTGGGGTTCTCCAGGACAAAGAAAGGGAAGGCTGTGCAAAAGAGGACTATCTCACGGTGGATAATTCACTGCATTCAGATCTGCTATGCTCTTGCCAAAAAGAAGCCTATGGAAAGGTCACTAACAATGCTTTGGGCACATAGGCGTTGGTGCAAATGTCCAAGAATTACGGTGTTGACAGCAAGGTTCGGTACAAAGTACAGTTTGCACGCTCAGTCTTGCAAGCTTTATTTGGTCGGAGTCTAATCCACAGTGTCCATTTTAAAGGTTACAAATCTGTGGTTAGAAGTATCCATCAGTAGAACAAGTTACTTACCTTCTGTAGCACTCCTGGTGGATATTTTATCTAACGGTAGACTCCTCACTACCCTACCACCTACCAGAACTGCAGAGTGGCTTCTTTTTAGAGATCTGAACCCTGGTATTAACATTTGATTTATGCTCAGCGTCCACAAGTGTGAAAAGAGTCAAGCAAGAAACTGGTGTTGGTGCGCTGGGCTGGCACATACATGCGGCTCTGCTACAAGGCTTCCGGTGGGGCTTGGACAGTGGGTGCCCAAACAAAGCCCAAGTGGAGTCACACTACATACCTTATTTGGGGGCTGGACTCCTGCAATGAAAAGTTTCCAAATACAGTCTGGGGAATATTCTTAAGGTGAGGAATCTGCAGTTAGAAAAAAGCATCAGAACTATATGCACTCCAGGCTCCTTTTCCCAGAATGGCATCCCCTTGAATTTTTAGGGTGATGTAAATAGATTTACTAGCCTGGAAAAAAAGATGAAAATGTGATTCTTTCTAGTTTGGATCCCCATTGCACTTGTATCCTGCTTGCTTCTTTCTAGTTTAGATTCCCATTACCCTTGTATCATGATCTGATGGATGATTACTGTCTGTTTGGTTTCCCAAAACAAAGAAACCCACAGGACATTGCACCATATGAACTTACCTTTGGTAACGCCTTTTATGGTCAAGACTATGTAACCGCAGACTCCTTATCATAAAATATTTAACAGGTGCCTGACTGAATCTGGAAAATCTTGACCTGTACCTATGTGCGCTAACGACTCTGCATTAATATCATCCATGGAAGCTGTGACATGAGGGGTGCCTATATAGGCACCACCCCAGTGTGCTGACATCAGTTTCTTTCTTGATACATTACGTGCTCACAGGCACAAAGCCACAGCAGAATAGTTGTGGCCGGGGTGCTGACATGAAGGACCATCCATATGAAGCATTGCAGTTCGCGTAGAGGAAGGGAGGGTCGGTAAGGAATCTGCAGCTGGACAGAGTCTCTACCAGAAAGGCGTTACCAAAAGTTATAGAAATTGTTCTTCTGGAAGAGACCCCTAACTGCAGATTCCTTACGTTAGAATAGATACCACAGCAATAACCTCGCCGGAGGTGGGCCTGCGAACTGACAAACCAGAAAGGCCTGCAGGACCGGTCGGTCAAAATGCCACTATGAACTAACCTGACTGTCTATACAGTAGTGCTTCGTGAACTTCTGGTGTGAAGCCCATTTAGCTGTCTGACAGAGGTCAAGTGCACGCATGCCATATGCCCACGCAGTAGTCGCAGCCTTGGCTCTGTTGGTGGGAGCCGTCAAGCATTCTGGACGCTACGTCTTCGCCAATATATAGCCGATTTTAAAGCACAGGACAATCCATTGACACATGGTCCTTTTTTGCACAGCCTTACCAAACTTTGCTGCAGTGAATCCAACAAAATACAGATCTTCGAGTCAGTGTTCCTTTGTACACTCGCTATAAAAACTAAGGGCCCTCTTTGGAGCCATACGATGGAGCCTCTCCTCTTTAGAGGGGTGAGGTGGGAATAAAGAAATTGGTAAGGGTAATCGTTTGACTGATGTGAAACTGAGTCACCACCTAGAAAGTATAGCTTGAAGTTTGCTCCCCCTCCAGACCGATGAGATAGCCATCAAAAAGGCAGTTTTAAGAGTAAAAACCCTGAGAGTGCACTTATGCATGGATTCAAAGAGAGAACTCATCAGTTAGGTCAAAACCAAATTTAACTCCCACTGGGGCATAATCAAGGGAGAAGGCAGAAACGTGCAGCAAAGCTTTTAAGAAACAGGTCACAACAGGTGAATTAAATAGGAATTGTCGATCCAGCAACCACTGAAACGCTGATATAGTTGGTAAATACCCCTTAACAATGCACAGAACAAGGCTTTGCTGGGACAAAAATGACACTAACAGTAACACATCAAACAGTTTGGTATGAAGTGGGTCAACGTGCTTGTCTGAACACCAAGCCACAAACTAGTCTCAATGGCAGGTGTATACAGATTTCGTGGAGGGATAACATCCATAACCTTGGGAGGATACTAGGGGGTCGCCACTCAGTCTCCAAGCATGAAAATGAAGCATGCGTAAGCGATGCAGGACTAGACCCTGCTGCTGCCACAGGAGATCCTCCCCTAGGGGCAGCCTGATCAGAGGACAGATGTTCTGGATAACGTACTCTCCACGCTCAATGTGGAGTCACTAGGATGACTTGGGCCCGGTTGGTCCATATCTTTTTGAGGATGCAGGGGTGGTATATACGGAAAAGCATACAGGAGTCCCAAATTCCATAAATGTGGAATGAGTTTCTGAGAGAGCCATTTTGGAAATTCCAATGTTGAAAAGTGCTGACATTGCACGTTCTTGGCAGTAGCGAATAGAATGAGTCAAGGCTCTCTCCATTCATGGAAGAAACCCTGTACCATAGATGCCACTGGTGGCCTGCAATGCGTCGATGGTGGAGTTAGTTTGACCTTGTTTTTACAGATCCCGTCATGTTGTACGACCAGTCATGTCAGTCTCTTTCCCACATAACTCGCTGTCTGCGCCGTGACACCTCCGTTGGAGGTAGCTGTTGCACTTTACAAAATGTAATAATAATAATAATAATAATAATAATAATAATGATAATAATAATAATAATAATATGTCCAGAGGTGCAGGATCTTTTGGCACAGAGGCCACAGACCCCAACCCACCCCACCCCACCCTGCTTGTTGCAGTATCACATGGTGGTGGTGTTGTCCATGAACACCTACACCTGCCCCCCTTTGACGGATGGTAGGAAGGCTTTCAATGCCAATTGGATCGCTCAGAGCTTCCACAGTTTGATGTGAGCCAGGTTTCTGACAGACTAGAGTCCTCTGATCTCTATCTGTAGAACTGGGTCCAGTTCCCATTCCAAAGCAGACGGTGAAAAACTTGGGAGTATTATTCGACCATGCGCTGACATTTAAACATCATGTCAATCAAGTTGCCGGCACATGCTTTAGGGCTATTGGTCTGCTGAAAAGGGTGTTCCCCTATCTACCCGACAACCACAGGAAGACACTAGTCCAGGCACTAGTGATCAGTAGATTGGACTACTGCAATGGCCTTCTTTTGTCTACAAATGAAGGCCAAATGAACAAACTGCAAGTAGTCCAAAATACGGCGGCGAGGTTAGTCCTTAATGCTCCATCTAGGACCCCCTCCCGACCTCTACTGGCGGAACTCCACTGGTTGCCAGTGCGGCAGCGCACTAAGTTTAAAATCTTGTGCACCATTCATAAATGCCTGATAGGTAAGGGCCCCAAATACCTTACAACTGCCTTTCAACCCCATGTCCCAGTTCGATCTCTACGGTCCAGTAATCTCCATCTACTACAGGTCCCCAAAATAAAAAGGTCCCGCCAGGGAGGGCGTGCCCTGGCACACTCTGGACCCGCTCTCTGGAATTCACTTCCCCCTACATTAAAATGTATTTCAAACCATCTAGCTTTCCGCAAAACGCTTAAGACCTACCTATTCACCAGCGGCTAATTTTTCCATCTGCCTGAGTTACCTCTGGAATGACCTGGATAATTTTATGTTCCTTTCAGCTAGCAAAAGCGCGGAGATACCCCTTCGGGGGTCTATTCAGGCGCTATACAAGCACATAAAATAAATAAAATAAAAATAAAATCTCCTCCAGGTAGTCACCCATCCCAGGAGCGAGGAATTGGTCACCACTTCCAGCTTTGGAAGGGAGAGGGGGAGAAGGGGAGGAAGCAGCCCCTTTGGCCAATCTGCAAAGCCCAAGTGTGCGATGCCAGTGGGGCAAGTGATGGCATATCCGGCCACTAACTGGGTGCCCATGGTGCTAAAGGGGCACACTAGGTGTGTTTGGAAGTTGCTGCAGTTGAAGGGAGGGAGGGATGGGAGACTGATCAGGCAGCTGGTCACCTGACCCATGATGTCTTTGTGTACCACACTCATCCATGCAGAGGCAGGAAAGCATGCGCAGGACAGAGGCTGAGTGGGAATTGGCATGGTTGGAAGCCCTTTTCATAGCCGCGAAAGGCAGATTGAGGTGGGACAAAGGGGATTGCAGCAAGGCCCAAGAACCTGGCCGTAGCCAGAGAGTCCTAGACACACTCGAGAGCTGAATCTACCTAGTCTCTGAAGAGACAGGTGCCATCGAAGGGCATGCCAATAAGGGAAGCTGGACATCCCCCAAAAAGCCAGTCATCGAGTCAGCCAATTTCTGAAGGTCACCCATCCTAGATTTCCGTGCCTATACATTTTACCTAAAATACATAAGTTGGCTACATTTCCACCTGGCCGTCCAATTATCTCGGTTAATGGGTCTTTGACAGAGCATCTGTCCGAATTTGTGGACACTTTCCTTAAACCTCTTGTAGTCAATCTTCCGTCCTATATTCAGGACGCAAAGGACATACTAAAAAGGTTTGCTGATTTACAGTGGGACAATACAATGTGGTTAGTCACCATGGACGTGGAGTCTCTCTACACTTGTATTAAAAAATAATATGGCCTCATTGTAATTGAGCAAAGACACGTGGAGGAAGCACCAAATTCAAAGTAATTTCCAAAAGCAGAGAGTAGTGTAAAAATATGTTTTTCTTTATTAGTTTTTTCTTTTTTTCAAAGGTGCACAAGAAAGCCAACGCATTTTGCTCCCCAACCTTGGGAGCTTCGTCAGGGCAAGATCAAGTGAACTGAAACCTTTGTGGGTTTCCAGGTCAGAAAGTATGGCTTGGTAGGCGCTGTATATAGATATTTGACTTGAACGGAATCCAGTTGGACAAAGATAGTGGTCGGAGAAAAATAGAAAATACTAATTATTCCACTTTTGTATAACAGATTTCTGAGTTACATAATTTGTGTAAAGTTTTATGTCTGAGACTGTGTTTTGTTTGTGTTTTGTCTTATTGTAAGATGTTTTATGTCAATCTTTGCAGCCCTGATGAAGCCCTATTTAGGGTGAAACGCGTTAGCTGCATGTGTTGTTGTTTTACCTCAATAATTTGAAAATAAAAAGAAGCAACAGAGATACTGAAGAGTCCTGATCTTATTCTGTCGAATCGCAATTGTTGTTTACTAAATTTTCTTTTTGGTTTGCCTCTCCGTACTTTGTTATTCCCTGAAAGATATTCCCTGATCCTAGAAGTCAGTTCGCAGTACAGGGAGGATGGGTGGGGCGTCGAGGAATCCATAACTAATCTATGTCTCTTACAGATATATCGTTACCAAAGGTAAGTAACTTGTTCATCTGAAAGAGACAATTAGTTATGGATTCCTCACTTTGAATAGATACCCCAGCAGGGTCACACCAGAAAGTCCTCGAGAACTGAACAGCCGGAGAAGCTGTCTCTCCGGACTTGGCTGTCCAGGTAGTAGTGTTTGGTAAACGTGTGCAGTGAAGCCCACGTAGCTACCTGGCAGATGTCATTGAGGGGGACTCCCCGTCCCAAAGCAGTGGTAGCTGCCGTCGTCCTGGTGGAATGGGCGCGCAATCCCACTGGAGGTTCCTTTTTTGCCAAAAAGTAGCAAGCTTTAATTTACAAAACGACCCACCTAGAGATGGTCTGTTTGAGCACAGCCCAACCTTTTTTGGCGCCCATGTAGCCAACAAAGAGCTGGTCATACACCAGGAACTGCTTGGTATGATCCAAATAGAAGGAAAGCGTTTGGTTGGGATCCAGACGGTGGAGCCTCTCTTCCTCATTAGCAGGATGTGGAGGTGGAAAGAAGGTGGGCAAAGTGATGGTTTGACCAATGTGGAAAGAAGTAACCACTTTAGGAAGAAAAGAAAGTCAAGTTCGAAGGACAACCTAGTCCGAATGAACTACCAGAAACGGAGGCTTTGAAGAAAGAACCTGGGCCTTCGAGCACAACTGAAGGCAACCAGAGAGGCAGTCTTTAAAGTAAGAAGTCTAAGAGGAGGACAGTTATGTAGCGGCTCAAAGGGAGTGCACATAGGAAAAGTAAGAACCAAGTTCAAGTCCCACTAAGGCATTACAAAGGGAACAGAAGAAAAAAGATGAGTAATGCCTTTAAGAAAGCGATTTACAACAGGGGACTTGAAAAGGGAAGGCTGATCAGGAAGCCTAAGAAAGGCTAAAATGGCTGAGAGATAGCCCTTAAGTGTGCCCAGAGCAGGACCCTGCTGGGCCAAACAAAGGAGGAACAAGAGAACCTCAGAAAGAGGGGCAGGAAATGGATGCACAGTCTTTTCTGCCCACCATGCCACAAATGTGTTCTATCTGCGGGCGTGGTGGAGATGGACTTAGTGGAGGGACTTAGTGGAGGGACGCCTGGCTGCCAAGATAACATCACAGAATTCAGGAGGAAGGTCGAAGGCTGTCAACTGTCGCCGCTCAATCTCCACGCAAGGAGGTGGAGGCTTGACTGGTTCCGGTGGAGGATCGTCCCCTGCTGCTGCGACAGAAGATCCTCCAGAAGAGGCAGTTTCATCGGAGGATCGATGGCCATGTGTAACAGTGCGGGATACCATACTCTTAAAGTCCAATCTGGAACCACAAGAATGACTTGGGCCCGTTCGCGCTGGATCTTCTTCAGCGCTCTGGCAGAAGTAGTATAGGAGGAAAGGCATATAGATGACCGCAACTCCACTCGCGACGAAAAGGGTTGCCTAGCGGGTGCCGCCTTGGAAATTCCAACGTGCAGAATTGCTGACATTGCGCATTATCTTCGGTGGCGAATAGATCGAACCAAGGCTCTCCCACTGCTGAAAGAGATCTTGCACCACCTCCGATTGAAGATGCCATTCGTGATCCATCATGTACCTGCAGCTGAGTTCGTCCGCCCTGGCGTTCAGTGAACCTGCCAGGTGTTGAACTACCAGGGATATGCCCTGATGTTCCAGCCATGTCCAGAGATGGCGAGCCTCTTGACATAGGGTCCACGATCCCACCCCGCCCTGTTAGTTGCAGTACCACATGGCAGTGGTGTTGTCCGTGAACACCTACACTACTCTTTGCCAGACAGAGGGAAGGAATGCTTTCAGCGCAAGACGAATCCGCCCGGAGCTCCAGAAGGTTGATGTGGAGCCTGGACTCCACCGGAGACTAGAGGCCTCTGATCTCCGCCTCTCCCATGTGGCCGCCCAACTCCAGAAGTGATGCATTCGTCACCACTGTGAACTCCGGTTGGGGAAGGGAGAGGGATCTGCCGTTGACCCAATCCTGGTTCATTAGCCACCACTGATATTGTCGTGCACTGACCTCCAAGATCTGAACGCAATCGGACTGATTCCCCTGATGTTGTGTCCACTGGAACTTCAGGTCCCACTGCAGAGCCTGCATATGCCACCTAGCATGATCTACAAGCAGGATGCAGGAGGCCATGAGACCCAGTAGCCTCAGGGTCAATCTGACCGAAACCCGGGATAGAGGCTGAAAGAGCGGAATCATAGCCAGAATATCCCGGACTCGCTGCTCGGGAGGATAACCCCTGATCAGCGAGGATGAGCTGCGGCCACCACCATCACTTATGTGAACACCCAAGGTGTACTGGTAAAGCCAAAGGGGAGCACGGTAAACTGAAAGTGCTTGTGGCCTACCATGAACCGCAGGTAACGCCGGTGGGCCAGCAGGACGGGGATGTCAAAGTAAGCGTCCTGCAAGTCCAAAGCTTCCATCCAGTCTCCAGGGCAGAGATTACCTGAGCTAGTGTCAACATTTTTAACTTCTCCTTCCAGAGGAAGGGGTTGACGTTCCTGAGGTCCAAGATAGGACGCTGGCCTTTGACCTTCTTGGGCACCAGAAAGTAGTGGGAATAGCCACTACGACTTACTTCTGGAGCAGGAACTCGCTCGATAGCTCCCTTGGCCATGAGAACCGTAACTTCCTGTTGGAGACGGGCCAAATGATTCTCCAACTTGCAATGGAATTGAGGTGGCATGGTTGGAGGGGTAGCCTTGAAAGGGAGGGAGTAGCCCCTGCAGACTACATGCAAAACCCACCTGTCCGACGTGATGGTGCGCCAGTGGGAGAGGTGATGGCGAATCCTGCTGCCAACTGGCAATTCGTTGTCCTGAAAGGTCGGACTAGGAGGTTTTGGAGGATGCTGCAGAAGGGGTGCTGGTGGACTGACCCGCTCGCTGGCCCCCAGACCCATGACGGTGGGTCCGACGTCCCCGGCCGCGTAGAAGCTGGACAGCTTGCGCCAGCCTGTGGCCCGGGTGGTACATGGCGGGACACCCCTTCCGTAGCCACAAAAGGGGCGAAAAGCAGACTGCGCAGGGTGGGTGGAGCGGCCCAAGGACTTGACCGTAGCCCGAGAGTCCTGGAAGCGCTCTGGCGTGTTGCTTGCTATGTCGCCGAACAGGCGATGCCCATCAAAAGGCATGTCCAGCAAGGTAGCTTGGACATCCCCGGAAAAACCACACGACCTAAGCAAGGCATAGCGTCGAAGGGTTACCGATGTTGAAATGGTCCTGCCTAGCAAGTCGGCGGTGTCCAGTCCACATCTTATGGTGAAGTTGGCTGTGTCTCTCCCTTCGGCGACTGCACAGGAGAGCACAGCCCAGGCCTCCTCCGGGCAGTGTATCCCACACAGAGTGGGTGTAACGGCCCAACAGACATGCTCACCGACCGCAGTCCCAAGCTGGAGGAAGAAAACATCTTCTTGCCAAGATGGTCCAGCTTTTTGGATTCCCTATCAGGTGGTGCATCAGGGAATGCACACTTGGATGTAGAGGCTTGGACCACCAAGCTCTTAGGGGTGGAGTATTGGGAGAGGAAAGACGGGTTGCCCGGAGCCGGGCGGTGGCGTCGGGCAGTCATCCTATCCACAGGAGCCCCTGTGTTAGGCATGGACTGGGTGCCCAAAAGGGGTTCAGTGAAAGGCAGCAGGGGCTCCAAAGAGGCTGCTGCCCGTTGAAGCACCTCAGTCAGGAAATTTGTCCTGACCGCCACCGTAGGTAGCTCGAGGTTGAGGGCCTCGGCCACTCTACGCAATATGAAGCACCCTCCTCCGTAGCCACGGTAGGAGGAGACAGCATCTCATGGTCTGGGGGGTATCCAGACCGCTGGTGTCCCCCAACTCCTCTCTCCAGTCCAGTTCAACAAACTGGTCTGCCAAAGGGTCTATAGACCCCTCCCAGTTTTCCTCATCCTCCTCTGGTTGCCATTCTGGCCTGTAGGAAACACCAGGGTCGAACAGAGGTACAAAAGTACAGCTCGGCGTCGGATCCAGCGCCGGTCGGCGTCAGTCCGACTCCGTGTCTAAGTCAGGGTGGAGGCTGGGGTCGATGCCGGCTGGGGATCCAACCAGCGTCAGAAGCAGAAGTGGTGCCGGGGGAATCGGTGTCACGGGAGGTGTTATAAGGTCGACCAGCGCTGATCCGGATCCAGACCTTCATACAAGGAGACCCTGCGGTGGCGGATTGATGGCCCAGGGCCCCCAGCCGATTCCGCGGGGCCCCAAGGCGTGCCGGCGGAATCGGGCTGCCCAAAGATGGCATGCATCGCTTCATAAAAACTCCCAAGCTGGGCAGGGGGTCACTTCGGGTCCCGGAAAGGGAGGGAAACCAGGGAGTTGACCCTTCAGGCTCCGCACGTTGAGCCACGGGACGGGCACCGTCTGCATCCCTCGTCCTGTCAGCCGACGGACGGGGAGAAGTCAAAGAACAACGATGCTTCTTCAACTTCTTCTTTTGCCTCGACTTTCCAGAGTAGTTCGATGACGAGTGGTGGTGACTCCGCAACCGGTCCCTCGACCTCCCAAGCGACCGGGACCTTGAGCGGCGCAGTACTGACTGCCGGAACTCGGGAAACTATCGGGACCGCTCCCGCAAAGACTTGGGATTCAATGCCCGGCAGTCAGAGCACGACTTGGGATCATGGTCGCGCTCCAGGCACCACAGGCACATGCGGTCCAGTTTTGTAACGAACATCAGTTGCGACAGGTGTCGCAAGCCTTGAAGCTGGGCCGAGGATCACTGGACATCTCTGCATGCACCAGGAGTCGAAGACTCAAAAATCAGTGTTGACAAAAGACGCAAAAAAGTAAGTCAAAAAGTGACTGGAAGTAACGCTCTCTCCGGATCTGCGCTGGCTGGCGCGGAAAAAGAAAGAATGTGACGTTAGCGCAGGAGGGCGGCGTCTAAGTAGCTACTGCGATGTCATCCTGGCAAACACGAGGCCAACGACGAACTTGGAGCCGACAGACGCCACCTTTCAATGCGCAGGGGTACTGCTGACGAAAAAAAGTCTCCGGATCCAGTCTAACGCCTGTGGGTAATTCCAAGGTGAGGAATCCATAACTAATTGTCTCTTCTGAGTTTGTATTTTAACTTTAATCATCATAATTTGTATATTGCGAAATATATTGCAATGGTACTAAGAAAAATATCCGCTGCTAAAGAGGATTTGTTTATTTATCTGGGTGGGTTATTTTGATGTTAGTCTCAGGACAGTTTCTAATAATGCAGTGTGTGATAACTTGAGCAATGATGCAGTGTACCATTTGCGCTTTGAACACCACCCAAGTGAAAGCGTACTGAATAGTGTAATGTTGAAATATAACTTAAAGTTTGACATGGTTACTTTGATTCTCGCCTTCACAAAGGACTTTTGCAGAGTGTGGTTCGGGAAGCATGATTGAACCTACATTGTTTAACATAATGATATAGTCAAAGTGTTTAAATTTTTCCATTGTTCATAACTGTATTAGAGAACACAACCCACTGGTATTTACTTTGTACTCTAGCAGTGGACTAGCCCAAAGTATTCACATGCTTGCACATTTGGACACACCCAAAATCAAAAGTATATTAGTTCAATGGGGTGAGGTTGATCCTGCTCAGCTTTTGCCTTTGCTCTTGCAGTTGAACATTTGAGGAATTCCAGACATGTCTGATCCTGCTGTATTACTCAATTCATTTAGCACCCTTGATCAACAACCTCGGACTCAGACAACTCGTCACTACACCCACCCACTCCGCCGGCCACACGCTTGACCCCATCTTCTCCGCAAGCACCCACGTCTCCTTCAACCACACCACCGTGCTCCACTGGACCGATCACTGCTGCATCCACTTCACTTTCCGGAAACCCACCACGCACCACTACACCCAACAGATGCCGCGCCGCTGGTGGAGCAAGATCACTAAAGACCAGCTGTCCACCACCCTCGCCTGAAGCCCACCCGCAGATCCGACCGACCCAGACACTGCCGCTCGCAACCTCAAACAGTGGATTAACGACTGCGCCAACACCCATCGCCCCGCTGAAGAAGCCCTCCCACACCCACACTAGCAAGAAAGCCAGCTGGTTCACCGAAGACCTCCAGGCCTCCAAGCGAACCTGCCGAAAACCTTTAAAAAACTGGATCCGTGAACGAACACTGGAAAGCTCCACAGCCCACAAGAACGCCACCCGCAGACACCACAGCCTCATCAGATCCGCCAAAAAGACCTCCTTCAAAGACCGCCTAGACAACAACGCACACAACAGCAAAGAGCTCTTCAACATCGTGAAGGAACTCTCCAACCCCAGCTCCAACGCTTTCGACACGGTCTGCCACCCCACCTGAGAAACCTGCTCTAGCTCCCTGCCAACAAGAGGATAACTTTCAAACTCCTCACCCACGCACACAAGGCATTCCACAAAACCAGACCAATGTACCTCAACAGCCGGCTTAGCCTCTACACCTCCACCCACCAGCTCCGCTCTGCAGACCGCGCCCTCGCCACCGTCCCCCGCATCCAAAGTGTGGCAGATCATTCTCCCACCTCGCCGCCAAGACTTGGAACACCCTCCCCATTCGCCTGCGGCAGACCGAAGACCTTCTGACCTTCAAAAGACTCCTCAAGACCTGGCCCTTCGAACAGTAGCAGCCCCCCCCCCTAGCGCCTTGAGACCCTCGCAGGTATGTAGTGCACTTTACAAATGCCATGATTAATTGATTGATTGAGCACCCTTTGCCAAAAAGAGTGAGTATAAATATAAGCACCTCTGGCAGGAAAAATGCTTTGAGGGAACCTGCTCTCGGGTGCATCGATGTACTAGGACTGCCCTTAAGAAGATTCCTAGTGACTCTGGAGAAATCAAGTTGTGTAGATCTTTATTCAAGCAGGCAATTTTGGAGAGGATGTACTGCATAAGACTGGAAGCATAGGAGACACGAAGGCTAGCCTCCTAAAGGAATGATGTGTGTTCTTTTTGGGGAAAAAGTGGATTCACCCTATTTTAGAGATACTCATAATGCTATTATGGATACCCTTATTTCTGCTGAGAAGCTGGTAGCACATTTTACCAAGGTTCATGACACACCATTTTGGGTGGGTACTCCTATGTGATGTTGAAATGGGGTGAAGAAGGGGAAACAACCACTCTAACATTTGATGTGGCAGAGGTGATCACAGCCATTAAAACCAGTCTACAAAACAAGTCTCCCTGGACCGGATGGGGTCCAAAAGGATATTTTTCATGAAAACACAGACGTATAGGCTGTTTTGCTAGTTGATGTCCTGAGGAGCGCAGCTCAACTAGGTCAAGCAAAATTATGGTCCCAATAGGTAATCGTCTCTGTCTTTGAAAAGGGGATAGGACAAACCCTGGGTGTTATCGCTTCATATCTCTGATAAGACTCCGCAGCAAAAATCCTGGGAAAAGATTTTTTTAGATGGGTTGGAACTATTGGCCAAGAAAAATGTCATCCTTTCCAAAGTCCAGTTTGGGTTCCGTTAAGCACTTGGCACCACAGAACAATGTTTAAACCTTTACCTTATCATTAATGACGACACCAGGGTGAATAAGGGTTGCACCCATCTGGCCTTTATGGCCCTACCTACGGCCTTTGACCACGTTAATTGGCCAAGCTTACAGGAGATGATGATCTCCAAGGAGGTGGAAAAGCCATCTGTGCATTTTTTGAGACTGCGCACTACAAAGTCACTGCAAAAATAAGATACAGTCTGATTGGCAAGTGCTTGAAACCAATTAACATTGGGAGAGGGGTCAGGCAAAGTTGTGTCCTGGATCCTTTCCTCTTTACTTTGAATATCAATGATCTGGAGAGTTCACTCGTGGAAATTGAGGCAGACACACAGAAATTAGGGAGTAGATCAATTCCGGGTCTGCTTTATTTATAGGATTGTGTGCTAATGGTGAGAACTGCTAATGGTTTGCAGAAGCTATTAGATTCATCTCGTTCATAGACAGGCTGGATCTAACCATAAAGCTTTATAAATCATTTATCATGACTTGTGGGACTAAGAAGATATAGTTGAAAACGCACATGATCAAAGGGGTTAGGCTTGTTTGTATAGTCACACCTACAATTTTTAAGTAAAACACCTGAAAACCAGAGTTTATCAAATGCATCTTTAATCTACTTATACTTTCTTCCTTTATGCATCTATATACATTCCATGTACTTGGATCTATATATTTATTACTTTCTTTTCCAAAATATATTTAAGTATTTTTTTTTTAAAGCATATTATATGCACTGCGCTATTTCTCACCCTATATCTCTATCAATATCTTTTATCTACATATACTTCCTTCCTTTATGCATCTATAAACTTTCCATGTACTTATGGATCTATATATTTATTACTTTCTTCTAATTCAGCATATCCAATGCACTACCCTAGTTTTCACCCTATACCTCTATCAATATATCCATTACCTCCACTCTCTCATTCATCCCAAACCCCATACCACTACTATGATCACCAAAATAGCCCGTTATACACTCTCCCCATCTCTACCCCTCCTTGCACCACCTGACACCTCTTTTACTATACTGATCCCCCAAACCAAGTCTTTATCAACTCTTCCCCTCCACAGCCCTTTTTACTCATCCCAAGCCTCCCACTACTGCTATAACATCCCAAAAAAAGTCTAAATTCTTCACTCTTCTATCCCTCCACTATCCTTTTCAATCGCAATAACAGACTAACATGTCCACTTCTCAAATTCCATATTTCATTATACTAATCCTTTATGGGTTCTAGATTAGCATGCTACTCACCGAAAAAAAACACTTCAACACCAAATTAGGGGTAGCAAGCGCTATATAAATGCAAATCTTTTCCATCTTCTATCCCTCCGCGATCCTCCTCAGTCCAAAGACTGACTAATATCCACCACTGAAATAACTTTCATATTTCACTATACTAATTCACCACTAATCCTTTATGGGTTCTGGCGTAGCGTGCTATTAGCTGAAAAAGCACTTCATCACCCCATTAGGGGTAAAGAAAAAAATAATATATATATATATCTTATATCCTTCTGCTACTCTTCTCAATCCAAATAACGAACATCCACCAATCAAATTACTTTCATATTTTACTATACTAATTCAACACTAATCCTTTAATGTGTTCCAGAGTAGAGTGCTACTCCTGGAAAAAGCGTTTTGGCACCTCGTCAGGGGTAGTAAGCGCTATATAAATGCAATTACAATACAATACATACATGGGGTTTTGTTGTAATTTAAGACATCCTTCTCACAGTGTATTTAGAGATACCTTTAATCAGCCTGCCACGACATGACATTCCCTGGTCAGCCTTCACATCAGTTGAACAGGAATTCAATTCCTAACACTCCACAAAGGAACCTTGGAACACAGGTTCCACTACATCCTCATTATAACACAATAAAAACAAAAATACCATAACAATCTAATTGACACCCTCATATAAATAAATAATACAGTACATAACAAAATACAAATGGATTTAACAAACCAATCATTTACTTCATGAAACACATGCTGCTCAAAAAAATTAAATGTCAACAGACATCCGATAAAGACTACAATAATAATAATAATGCTAATAATAGCAATCTTCAGGCTGATTCTCTCACATAGTCCTGCGGATAAGTAGAAGGTCTTTGCTCTCTCCCTACACGACCTTCTCTTCTCTCACCTTCCATTGCTCTTTCACCACCAACTTTTCACACACTCTGGCATCCCAGAACCCCTACCCCCTGACTTCATTTGTCCATGGAACTAGACACATCATCTCCAGCAAGCATACATCCACTACATTCCTCACTACTCTCCACTACTGTTTTTCACACTTGCCTCCCCTGCTGATACAAAGCGACTCTGCGTCTGTTTCACTTATTTCTATTCTCCAAAACCATATACACTCATACACTTGCTTGACTTTGAACGGACCTCTAAACTTAAAAGGTCCCCTTCCTACACAACCATCTTTCACTTTGACCCAATCACCAACCTCAATATTTTAATCTTTACAGCCTTGCTAAGCAATATAAGGTTCATCACTATCTTTCAACCAAAGCAGTCCTGGCTTTGCAACCTCGCATGAATTCAAAAGGAGATCGGTCAAGTGCTTTATTTATAGTGTTGTGATTCGCCCATACAGCTTCCCGAACTGCCTCACTGACATCAGATCCACTTTGCACAGCTAAATGAATAGTACCCTTGACCATGCGATTCATCCGTTCCGTAATGCCATTTCCTTAAGGGTTATAAAAAGCAGTGCGATGATGTTTAATACCATGCATCACTAAAAATTCCTTCATTTCACAAGAAGTTAATTGAGAAATATTCTCCGTTATCAGAGTTTAAGGAAAACCTCCCTCCTAAAAATTTCCCACAAGTTTTTAATGGGACTCCTAGTAGACACATCCTTAATGAAAATGACCACCAACCACTTAGAATAAACGTCCACCAAAACTAAGGCAAACCTCAAATCTTGACCAACTCCAGCCAACGGTCCAATAAAGTCCATACACACAGGATGCCACACCTCATTAGGCTGTTGAACGTATATCATCTCAGACTGTGCACCAACCTTGAGCCTTTGTTCACTTCCCTTACAATCCTTTCTACCCATTGAGCACTTTGTACGCCAATCACAGGCCACCTGAGACAGTTTCCTTCGCTTTCCTTTGGGTCATGGTTTGACCCAAGAGACTCATGTGCCAACTGCTTAGATTTCCAGGTGGTACAAACCTGTCCCCCCTCATCAAAACACTCTTTTCACGGACAGATAATTCATCCAGGTTTTTGATAAATGGTCTCACAGAAAGAACAACTGTGCTCACTCTCCTTCCACCACTGACCACTATGTTCCACATGTCCTGCAAAATATTATCCTTAGCCATTACTTGCACCCACTCTTCTGTCGTAAAAACATCTACTCCACAATGTGCTACACCTTCCAACCATGTCAAGGGACACTCTTATTCTCTATCGATGGCAGCCTCCCCACCCACAAGCTTCCAATTAACAGACAATCGTGAAAGAGCATCATCTTGAGGATTGTGCCACCATGGAATGTGCGCAATAGAATGCATGAAATTTTTCAAGCGAGTCGCTAATATTGCCAACCTATATCAGCGGCTTATGGTCTGTCATCTTTTTAAAACTTACACCCCATAGGTATGTCCACAAATATCCCGCAGACCAAGCCACCACCAATGCCTCACGCACAATGACCGATTATTTTTTCTCAGTGTCAGTCATTGGGTGCAACGCAAAGGCCACCGTTTTTTCTACTCCTTTATGGAGTTGGTATAGAACAGCAGCCACTCCTGATGCACTAACATCAACAGTAAGAATGGTAGTAAACAATGTATAAAAAGGTACCAAAATTCCTGCAACACACACCTGTTTTATTTTATCAATCAAGTTTGTTAGTCCTCACCCCACCTAAAGGTACACCCCTTTCTCAACAAGATTTTAGCTCTTCAATTTTAGTTGCAAAGTTATCAACAAATTTGCCATAGTACTCTATCAATCCCATAAACTACCTTAACTCATCTTTGTCTTTACGTGGTAAAGCCATCTGTATAGCTTCTCAAAGATATCTTTTTGGTTTTAGTCCTCGATACTCAAACTTCTCATTGCGCAGGGTAAGACCAACATCCAACACTTTCCTAAGCAAATTCCTCAAGGCTTGGTTGGGTTGCTCAACATTAGAAAAACAACACCCAGAGTGGAGCGAGGCCCGCACGAACCCAAGAATGACATTGTTGTGAATAGAGCGTGACCTCCACGAGCACAGGAGCGAGGCCCCACTCTTGGTGTTGTTTTTCTAATGTAGAGTGTTCGGGGGGGGGCGGTTAGGGATGTTGTTTGTTATGGCATAATCTTTCTGCTTACAGACTTGTGAAGACGGATTAAACAGTTTTCTACATTTAACGCCTCTCTCATCATTGAATGGATGTGATTGACTTTTTCCCACATTGGCGACGAGGATGGGATTGTTGTGAATAGAGCGTGACCTCCACGAGCACAGGATGCAAAGTGGTCGTGGACATGTATAACACTAACTACTGGTGAAATCCAGTTGGAAGCAAACACAGGTTCAATTACCATTTCACAAAGCATTAGACTTGACTTCCTATAGGGACCTTCCTAACTCTGTGATTATTGACACTGCACTCAGATCTTGTGCACGTACCCCAAATCTTAACAAAAGACTTTTTTCACCTCATTCAAAATGTCTTCAACATTCTTTTCCTCCACTATCGGGACTTGTTTTGAAGCCCTCACATTCACAATATTATTAAGATCGTATTGATGCATCCACCCTAGAATAGGTGGTCAATTATCAGCTACATATATTTTACCTTGTGTTTCCAGTGTCTGGAACTCTATAGACAAAGTAAAATACCCCAATATGTAAATTTCTTCTTCCTGATACCCCCTGAACAAATATCTTTGGACAGCAAAATAATATGTGACCATGCTTTATAGAAAATTCCCTGGTGAAAAATGGTGTATCTTGAACCTGTTAACCGTAAGATACATTTTAGATTTTTCTATGCCAAATCACGCTTTACGTCTAGTGTTTCTCCTCAAAGAGCACCCATCATCCCCTAAACTCAAAAAGAGGTCACAAACAAACTTACGTCTCTCATTGCTTATTACTGCCACCTTTGATTTAGGCCAATCTTTGCACATGCATGCAAAATGTCCCTTGCGCACACAATTTCAGCGCTCTTTGCGGATGGCATAACATAACTGTGATATCCTGCCTTTCTTGTCATGAATGCATCTATGGTTGAGTTGTGTTTAGCCCAACACATCTCTATGGTTGGAGGAGATGTATATTCTAGAATACAAGATATAGAATGTGATATGTTCAGTTACTGCTAGCTGATGTCCTGTTTGGATGAGATTCTTTATGAGGAATAAACTTACCTTGGAAATCTCCTTTAAAGACTGAAGACTGATCTTTAAAATATTATGCTGGCGTAGTCGGCAGGATACAAACCTGAGCGGGGAAACCCAAATGGATTTCAAATCCAATATATGTGTTAGAGGCGTGTGTATCTATCAGGATGATATACTCGTATTTTGAGATGATGTGTCTCAACATAATGAGAGTCTTAGATCTGTGTTAAGTAAATTACGTGATTGTAATTTGACCATCAAAATATAAAAATGCAAGTTTGGTTTGGATTCGTTAGACTATTTAGGTCACAATGTTTCTGCTCAGGGAGTCAGACCTAAGACAAATATGATTGAGGTTATCAGGGATTTATCTTCTCTCTCTTCAAAGGAAGAGTTGATGAGTTTTTTGGGCATGATAGAATATTATGCCAAGTTTGTCAAGGGATTTTCAGATATGATCTTTAATTTGACATCGTTATTAAGGAAAGGTAAGCAATTTGTATGGACTGCAAAGTGTCAGTCAGAATTTGATGAGATTAAAGACAAATTAAGTAGTGTTCCTTTTCTTGAAAGTTTTGATCCCAAAAGAAGATCTGTATTAACAACAGATGCTAGTGAAAAAGGATTAGGTGCTGTCTTACAACAAGTTGGTCCAGTTGGAGAGAGTACGATTATGTTTCTCTCTAGGAGTTTAAGTCATGCTGAATGTAGATATTCGGTAGTAGAGCGTGAGTCATTGGCCATTTATTGGGCCATAAAGAAATTAAATAAATTCTTATGGGGTTTTGAATTTGAAGTAAGATCTGATCATAAACCTTTGGTTGAAATATTTTTTAAAAAAAGGGGGTTGGATCAGATATCTGGACGCATTTCTAGGAGGATTATTGGATTACAAGATTTCTCTTTTAATGTAAGGTATATTCCTGGAATAAATAACAGGATTGCTGACACTGTCTAGATTGGTACCTTTGGATGGTAAAATGGAGGATGTGATTGAGGAAGAGTTTGAAAGTGTTTGTACGATTGATATTGAATGTGTCTCTAAGGATAAATTGATTGAACAGGTTGAACTGGATGTGGTCATCAAAGAAGTGATGGAGTTAATGAAAAGAAGATGGAGTGATGTAGATAAGGGTTCAGTTGACACTAAGCCATTTTGGTGTGTGAGGGATGAGTTGAGTGTGGAAGAAAATATTTGGTGTAGGGGAACAAAGTTGGTACCTCCTTCTAGTTTAAGAGAAGAAATAGTGCGTTTAGCTCATCTAAGTCATCCTGGGATCACTAAAACCAAGGAGAGAGTGCGTTCTTCTTATTGTTGGCCAGGCATGGATAAAATGATAGAGAGGATCATACGTGACTGTGATGCGTGTTATATGAGCGATAAATCCAAAAGTAGAAGAATTCAACCTATGATTGTAAGAAGTTTGCCAAAAGGTCCGTGGGTTGATGTTGCTTTGGATTTAGTTGGTCCTTTGCATTGGAAGGAATCGCAAGTTTATATTTTAGTGGTCATCGACATGTTTTCTAGATGGCCAGAGGTATTTTTTTTTTAAATAACATTGACTCTAAGTGTATAATCACTTGTATTAAATCATTATTTGCTAGAGAGGGTATGCCAAAAACTTTATTAATGGACAATGGGGTGCAATTAATTTCGAAAGAGATGGAAGCATTTTTGGGTGCGTGTGATATCGTACATAAAAAATGCTCTCTTTATCATCCCGAGGGAAACGGAATGGTGGAGAGATTTAACAGAGTGATCAAAGAAGTTAGAAGTTTGTCAAAATCACGTGGTATGGATTGGAAAAATGAAATCATTAGAAAGGTAGAGCAATACAGAATTACCCCACATTCAACAACTAGGAAGATGCCTTTTGTTTTATTTATAGGAAGAGTTCCTAACACTTTACTAGAACCTTTTTGGGTAAATGAGTATGCTCAATCTAAAGGTAAAGAAGGGTTGTTTGATCATAATGATGTCATGGATAAGATGAGAAAGTAAGCTGTACGAAGGAAAATTGATTTTGACAGAAGGAATGCTGTTAAATCAACAAAGATTGATATTGGTGATTTGGTAGCCATTAAACGTCCTGGTATGGTTAAAGGTGGAGAACCCAAGTATATGGATCCCATGGTTGTCATTAAGGTTTTCTCGAATGCAATTAAAACTCAGGATCATCATGTGTGGAATCTCAATAGAGTTTTTGTTGTCAAGAAAAAAAGCAAGCTGGATGAGGAACGAGATTCACGTGTAGAGGTACAAGGTTCACGCGCAATGAAACAAGATTCACGTTTGTGTGAACATAACAGTGCTCTTCGGAAATCTTCAAGAATTGTTAAGAGTCCTTTTTATCTTAAAGATTATGTGTAAATGGTATAGTAATGTTAAGTTTTAGTTCTGCCATGTTAGATAAGGAAGGGAGATGTGTGATATTCTGCCTTTCTTGTCATTAATGCATCTATGGTTGAGTTGTGTTTAGCCCAACACATCTCTATGGTTGGAGGAGATGTATATTCTAGAATACAATATATAGAATGTGATATGTTCAGTTACTGCTAGCTGATGTCCTGTTTGGATGAGATTCTTTATGAGGAATAAACTTACCTTGGAAATCTCCTTTAAAGACTTAAGACTCATCTTTAAAATATTATAATAACTTGACTTCACTTCCGTGAAAAACAGCCCCCACATCTATTAGAGTTAAACGTATTACCAGAGGTTCTTTGTGTTTTTTGGCTTTTTTTCCTACTGCCCCCACATTACTGCTCATCTTGTCAACCTCTCATAATTTCTTTCACTTCATCTTTTTCGCCTGAAGTGGTACATGAGAGTTTGCTCATTTCTCGCATATACAATTCTGACTTCTCAACGACCTTTGCCATATCAATAGTATCCTTAAAAGTAGGATTTTTGGCTGCTAGCAGCTGCTCTTATATCTTTCTACTTTTGCACTGAACGAAGAGTTGATCACTTATTTCATATCCCATACCACCAAACTGACAACTCTTGACACAAACGATCAATCATTACTCCCACACGTTGGGGATGTGTATAAAACATGTACCTTGCCATCACCACATTAGTTTCCTTTGCAAACCTAGTACTCAGTCTAATCCTAGCCCCCTATACACATCAGCAATTATTGCACCATTACTCAGTGCTGCTGGTAAATATGTAAACATAGTTTGTACTTCAGAACACAAAGAATTCAAAAGAAATGCCTTCTTACTTGCAGTAATAAAGTCTTCATTTTCCAAACCCCCCCAAAAATTGTCAAACATGTTGATCCAGTCTTTCCACTGGATGACTGGTGCCCCTTGATACTGTAAAAAAGGCAGTGGTGCGGCATTAGCCGCTTGCTCCATGTTGGCCAAGTATTACACAACAATTAACCAGTGTCACTAATGGTGTGCAGATCACGAGATGTATGCCAGGTGTATCCGCAACCTCGCAAAATATATATATTTCATATGTATTAGTATGCTTTTTATAATATTTTTCTCCTGAATATTGTAGAAATTGTATCAACTGTGAAAAGCACGAGGCCTGGGGTGTGTGCATTCCACTTTCACATAGAAATTTCACGTAGAAATCAAATCCACTGTGAGAATCACAATGTCTGGGGTGTGCATGTCACCATATTTTCCTGAAATTTACTTTTATGATTTATCTGGTGTGCAAGTCACTGCCCCCTGCCTGCCTGAGCCGTAAAACAATGCAGAAAATGCACATTGCTCCTTTAAGAGGGCAAGGTGTGCACATCACTGTGCTGACATGCAGAAGAATGCACCCAATAGGGCTGTACAACATGCCGGGAGACATGCGCTGGAGCTATCGCTGAGCTGAGTTTCATGCTGGGGAGCTCGCACTGAGCTTGTGCTGATAGCCGCTAACAAATGGCTAACGTGCTGGACAACTGCCAAATGGTACATGCTCACAAAATCACTGACTTATCACTCCCACCAGCTGCCCCTTGCTCCCGATGCTCGCAGCAACTTTCTTTCCCCACCGAGGCTTGATAAAGCCAACACACGCAGCCACCATACGAGTCGCTGTGCTCCACCGATGGCTCGAACTTCTTACACCGGTAGCGCACACACTTTTGTTTCTTTTTTTTTTTACAATTCGAATTAGTACCTCTGAAGGGTTGTAACCAACCCGTTAACGCCATGGAGTCTTTTCCTTGAGCGCTGGGTAAAGCCAGTTTGAGTCACCCTCATGATCGTTGTCACCAGGCAGGCTGATACCCTGTAGGCCGTTAAATCATCGCCACAACTGTTGTAAATAAAGAAACCAATCTCAGAGTATATTGAGAGTTATCATTAATTGGCCAGCCATTAAATGACATTCTCCAGCCAGCCTTCAAATCAACTGACCGGGAATTCAGTTCCTAACATTCCAAAGGAACCTTGAAACATAGGTTTCACTTCATCATCAATAGGACAGGTTTCCCTTTGATGCAGATTGTAATTGGAAACATCTTTAGACGGTAAGAAGGTTGTGGTCTGAGCAGTCCAATGAAGCCTTTTTTGGTTTTCCTTCAAGTTAGTGACCAAGTCATTAGAGAACGTGCTTAGCATCAATAAAGCAAGGTGTATTTCAGTGGCAACTTATGGAGCAGGCATCTGAGGAATTAATAATGTCATCTCTATACAGAAATCTGGAAATGCTTTCTTAAAAAGGTTACTGGTGGCTCCAACTAGTTACTCAAAATCTATTTACCTTTCTAAACTTGGGGTATCTTATTTTACAGAACTACGTAAAGCTACATTCATGGATGCTTTGGCTTTCTGGTCAAAACAGAAGACCAGTTTTAATAGCTTTGTAATTTCTGATTTTTTGAAGAACAATGATGTACTGTTGTTTCCCTTGTTGCTATATGTCAAAGAGCAACGCACCACATTAGGTAAACTGAAGCTCATTAATACATCTATGAAAGAGTGTTAAGAATATCTTTCTCTGAAAATGAATGCCTCACTGTGCCCAGCTTCACCACTGGGTGCTGAATTTAGGTTGTTTCTGGTCTTTTTTCACTTCACTAGTTGTAGGGAAGTGAGGAATGGCGGGAGCGGCCGCAGGTTTGGTCTTCTGAGCCTTCACTGTTACGGTTCTGCCCACTCGGGGGTCTGTTAATTCTCGACTGAACCCTAGCACTGAACTGCTCTTGCTGTTAATTTACAATGTACATCGAGATTGGTTTGGGGTTAAATGTAGTTTTTACTTTTCTGCCAAGCCCTGTACTGAAAACTTTGATAGAGTTACACAAAATGGATCCCCTTTTAACTCAAAACAATAGTGAAAGAGAACAGTCCAAATTTACGAAGAAGATGGTGAGGGATCATCACCGTTATCAACTACATATTACATGGAACCCTACTTGAGTTTTATTCCCACTCATCAGGTTAGGTTTTTCTCACCGTTTCATTTTAATACAACATAGTACTTGGTAGGTTATCTTAAAGGTGCTCTCAAGGCATCCTTTTCTGTAAGCTACATGAGACTGAAAAAGTTGTTCTTGGTACCCGTTTTGAATGAACTTAACATGAGACAATTTAGAGCGGCAGTGTTTCATTTGTAATTGCGTTCCTCTGAATTTGTTTTTCGGTGTATACATTTATTCAGGCTGCAGTAAGGCATGATGCGATCATATGTAGATAAGATTATGGAGTATATTTTAATTGTGTATGTACTGTTTGTTTTTATATTTCTATGTATGCCTTTTGTGGCTCTTAGCTGATTAAAGAATTTTCTGACGTGTGACCCCGAGATGAGGGAATAGCCACTCATGCATACACTGAACAGACGTGCGACTAGTCCTTAACACATAAAGCTCCATTAAACAACTCTAGAAGCAGTTTCATTTTGCCCTGGCATTCATGGTGAAGGCATGTTAGTAACAGATATGTGGTTTTGACCTCCATTCTCTAAATTTGTGACAACTACAGTGTCAGAAATTGTTTCAACTGTGAATATGATTGTAACCTTTGAATCCTTATTTGACAAGCTAAAAAGCCTTAAGGACATTTTAAGTAGAGGAAGAGAGAAAAAATAACTTTGCTAAATGAACAATAAAGTCCATGTTGTGCCAATTACACGCTCAATTATTTCTGAGCCCTCATGCTTGTTCATAAGCACACTAGAAATAAGACTAGGCAGCATCAAAATACAAATACCACCAATACACTATGATTGCCATTAAACAGACAATATGGAAAATGGCATATGTTATATCTTCATTTAGAGAACAGGAAATGAGCAGTAGTGCATGAAAGTGCATACATACCATCGATGTGAGAGATTGGCAGACTGACACTATCTGAGTCACGCTGGTTCACATTGACCTGAAGCATGCTGGCTTCCTGAACAACATCTGCTGCTTTATCAGTATATGGGTGGGGGTTCGACATCAATTTAAGTAAAATCTGTCCACAGAAGAAGAAATAAACATAAACGGAGAAAAAAAGTATGTTATCCTGCCCAAAGCCCAGAGGTTTATCTAATTTCACCATTTAAATATGTGTCCTCAATACAGTCCTTTTCCCCAATGAAAATGTACATGCTTGCCAATTCTCGATCAGATATATTAAAATATTTTCAATCATTATGTGTAACACCTGGATGAGTGCATGTTAATTAAATTTTTCAAACAGGCAGTGGCTAGGGCACAGGCAAAAAAATGTAATACATACTGCACTAGAACAATTCCTATCTTTTAGCTCTGTAGGAACTGTTGGTGGCTTTTGTCATAGGAATCATTAGATTATCCTTAAAACCTGGATGAACTCAAAGGTATAATGCTGAATTTGTTGTAAATTTCCTGCTCACCAAAAAAAAAAGGGAATTGTGATTGGGCGTTCTACAGTTCACTGCTAAACCCTTCAGGTGATCAATTATGCATTCTGTCACCAGCCTTATTTAGTTTGTATGTGTAGCTGTGAGAGTGCTCCTGAGCTTTATGGACATTTGAGACCCTATGTATACAGACCACAGCACCTTGCAGCAAGGAGTGGACGTCAAGATGGCCATTCAGTTTACCAGCAGAAGACTTAATTTTGCATTAGAGGTGTCAATTAAGATAAGATCCGTTGAGATAATGAGCCTTGACGAGGTTATACATTTAAATCAGTTGTTCTATTTAGTGTCTAATCTTAACCATCTGTGATGGTGAAAGTTCTTCCAGAAGCAGCTCTTTCCTTTAACAGGACACTCCAAGCTTCTTTAAACAAACAACGCTATGTTAGTCTTATACTGCTGAAGCCATCTCTTCTTTGGTAATTCACTTTTACCTGACCTTGAAAAGACTCTGTCCTGTGAATTTAATTTCCTGGTTTGATTGCTACAGAAATAAATGAAACTACTTGCATGGTATATGTACCCAACTAACAGTGTATCTCTGCTCCCCAATGCAGAAGGTGAAGGAAGAATCGCATTGTGCCCCAGCGAGTAGAGATACACTATAGCAAACAGTGAACGGCATCGCGATCTTCTAAATAGGCTTGTTGTAAACATGCATAGATCCATATAATAAACACTTGATTGAGATTCGTTCCCATCAGGGAGTTTAGGAACTGGTCCTTCATGTATGTTTTCTAGTTCAACGCCACTGTCCTGAAGAGACCCGTGGCTTTATTCCTTGGGCTCAAAACGGCGACATTACTTCTGGCGTGTTAGGTTAGAATATGTACACATCACTGAGATTGAAATACTGTGTAATGGACCACTTTTGTGTTTATTGCCATGACACCATGGGGAGGGTGTGTGTGTGTGTGTGTGTGTGTATACACGTACACACACTTATGCACTGAGCACACTGTCACATTTTAGATTATCTGCTTTTTAAATATAAAATACAAACAAATATTACAGTATCATTGCTTTGGTCAAGGTTTCATGTTTGTAGGTTAAACAATACTGCAATTTTTTTTTTTAATGATTGTATAAAATGTAAACCTATTCTGAAATTATTCTGTTTAAGTGGTTAAAAGCAAACATTCACCTTTTCCAAAAAATGAATTACAGTTTCCTTATGAGTGTCTTCAATTGTATCCAAATGTTCCAACCACAAATCCAGTTCCTTCCATGTGTAATCAAACACTCCACTATCACGCAAAATCTGTGAAGGAAATGAAACTGGTCACAAAAATAATCTTTCATTTTAATTTCTAAAGGGTAAGTCACAGAGAACAGGTAAATGGCTTAAAAGGTGTTTCCTTGTCATTCATTAGAGTTCCCTAAGCATTTCAAACAATTACTATATATAGATACAAGAATCCACTCTACGTTTATTGTGAATCCCCAAATCCTAGCACAGCCCATAATGGTAGAAAGAGTGAAGTCTAACCTGTTGGCATCCACCACCTTTAATAATCACCATGCCATTCACCAGCACATACTGAACCCTAATTTGCACAATCTCCCCTTTTCCTCTGTCTCCAATTACAACACACCCCTTTGCCTCAAAGGATTCAGTCCCCTGGTGTGACAGAGCCATCCGTCAATCACGGGACATCGTCACTCTGGGTCTCAGATCGACATGCCCTTTAAGTCTCCATATTGTTTTTGCATCAATTCATGATTTACGCTTTCTAAATCCCTATCTAAACCTTCCCATTATGTGCCTCACTCAAAACTCCCCTTTTTTGTTAGCCTACTTTTCTATAATGCATCTGTATCTCTACTCCTAAAAGCATCCATGTTTTCCACTTCATTGGTCTGCTTGTATTTTCAATCGTTTTAATCTCACATATCCCTACTATTTTCTACATAGTCTTAAAACATAAATACCTGTGTCGTACTTTCTGCATCACCAATCACCTGACACAGCTTTTGTCTCGTGTTTTTCTGCTTCTGTGCCATTTGCCCTGTCCTCCCTGTCTAAGATCACCTAAATGCTCTCTGTTTCTGATCAATCTTTTATCTCCTCTGTCCAGAGATACCAAACCACTCTGATGTCCTGTAACGCATTGAAAAAACCTTACAAATGTTGTAAACTTTATAAGAATGTTTATCATACATTAAAAAAAAAAACACGCACCAAGAATATGGCTTGCCGACTACACAGCAATATATGATTTAAATCACAATTCCTCAAACTCTTTAAATATACTGATGTTTTCAAATGTCTACACGCCTCACAGAGGTTTCAATTTGTGCACTAAAAAAACCTGAGGTAACACAAATATCCTTATGGTGGGGCCTTTGTTTTGTATTCCCATGCTCAGTGGGTGCTTGCTCAGCAGAAAAGCAGCAGCTAAAGGCTTTGCATCCCATCTTATTATTGTGCACCCCTAACTGGTGAAGTAACCATTGAGTTTCGCCCTCTGCAGCTAAATAGGCTTCTGCATTTCTCTCCTTGCAAAAAAATTGACAATGACGTTCACAGGAGATATTACAAAAAGCTTCACAGGGACAGATACAATTAATGAAAACAGTCACTAATGTCTATGGTGAATGCAAGTCATCCGCCAAATTAGCAACTGGTCATGTACAACAAAATATTTGGTTTTGCTAAACCCTCCCGTTTCCATAAGAAAACTGTTGGCCACGTTTTAAAATAGATGGTTTTCAGTTCACTATTGTTTTAAGGCTGGGCCCTTTTGTCCTGAAGTTTTATATATGGACTTACTTTGCTCTCTTCAAACAGAGTCATAGTTCTTCCATCAGAATTACACATTATCTAACTAGTCTTCGTTCCAAATCCTAATGAAACTCTACTCTTGTTGCTAGGTATGTGTTCGTAATGGTGTTTATCTGCTGTGACCAGTTTTCATGGAGAATCTCCAAGGCACTGCACATAACAAAAAATAATAATAAATACAAGAACTGAAAAAGCTCACCTTAACAATCAGCAATTTTGTTGATGTTTTAAGTTGTGGGTGATTACTGGCAACAAACATTTTCAAAAGCAAACTGAATACAGATTTCTCTCCACAAACTTTCTTTGCATCCTGCAATAGAAATAAAATAAACATCTTAATACACTCATAGGACCCTACTAAGGTGCACATTGCCTAACTTGGCAAGTTTGTGAGGAAAAAGAATCACATATAAATCACTTGTTAAAATGCACAATTAATGGATAAAGATACCAACAAAGTGAACAAATGTTACTGGAATGAGAAAATATGAAGAACCAAATCCATAGTGCAGGTATCTTTGACAGTAGTCGAACATGATGTTATTTAGAGTTTAACACCCTTGTGACTACGTAAATGCAAATAATCACACATTACATTCAATGTAACTGTAGAAAAAACAATACAAATAACAGCAGACAGATAGCAAAAGGATGACTATTTCATGAAATTAGATCAAGTCAGCATAAAAAGGTGGGTTTTATTTCACTAGTATAATAATGATTGTCCAGGTTTTGTAAAGAGGAGAAATGAGAAGGCATTTTGCAATCAATCCTTGTGTCCAGTTAAGGTCTTCAGCCAAAGGTCAGGCTTTAACCAAACTCACACAAAGGAGTATAACTGCTTCTTTAGAGTCACTGAGGCTCACACTATAGTAGATTGAGTGCAAAATGAAATTATTTAATTTATAAATCCTTCAAAGATAACACAAATTAGCTGACGTACTTATAAAGTAAAATGTAATTAACTGAATACCACCAAAGTTAAGGAAGCCTCACATGACTGATGGCATAAGGTTTCCATGTGCTAAGTCGCCACTTTAGAAGAATGTGAAATGTTGAACGAGAGAAACCCAAAAATGAAGTTAACTGGATAAGCGGTAATTAGTTTGAAAGTGGGACTCTGCTATGTTCAGGGTTAAAGAAAGAATTAGTAGAGGACAGTAAAGGGACTTCCGCCAAAAAAACAATTAGTGTCCTGTCACTCGCCCGCTATTAAGAAGGTGGGTGAAGGAGGCCTTTCCAATTGTAAAGCTTCCCCCAGCTCTGCCAGTTGCAACATCACACAGGAAACATAAATGCCACCACTAGAAGTGTTGACAAAGTAGTCACCAAATTCTGGCAAGTCCATCTACCATCATTTTTGGATTAGATGTGACAATAGAGCTTTCACACAACTTTAGCAAAAGAGAGTGAAAAATACAGGCTTCCAAAACCTACACTACTAAAGTTTTAAACTGTATCTAATTCCTAAACCATTCTCTTACCACCTACCCAAGACTGGGTTTATTTATTATTCATACTCCAGCCTTAATATATTTGGGGCGAAGGGCTTGACTGTGGGGATAGGTTAAGGTCAAGTTTCTGTAGGGTGATATATCTGTGATTGTGGTAATATATATTTTATAGTTTATGTTTTTACTAATCATTTTTAAAAGCTCCCAGTTCAAAAAAGACCAGCAAGTAAACATTCTGGCTTTGTACAGATCAACATACAAGCTTTGGTGAAACGTTGGAACATTTCAGGGACACTTGTCCGCCTCTTCCAAACCTTCTGTCCAGTCTGCTTTTAACCAAACTGATACAGTTTAGCTCTAACAGGAAAACCTAGAGAGGATTAGGAGGAAATGTACTCGGGCAAAAAAATTAGTCAAAAATGTTTTAGTTTTAATGGACAAAAAGACAGGGGCTTAGACTGATACTGTAGGACCAGCGATAAGGTAGAGTAGAACTCAGTGTAGGAATATGCTACTTACCAGTATGCATCTGTTCTTGGCATGTAGGGCTGCTGACATTTATATCTATGCATAGATCGCCGCCTAGTGTTGGGTCCGGATGATTGCACATTGTTGTCCTGGAAGAGTCTTCGAAGTATCACGAGATAGGTGGCTCCTCCCCTGGACTACAGTGCGCATGGGCATCCACTCCATGCTCAGATTGTTTTTCGCCATTGTGGCAGAGATGGAGTATGATACCGTAAGTGATGACCATTCTTGAGAATAATTCTGAGTGCTACAGCTGCGACAGGCACTGGGGAGAAGGGCGGGCGATATAAATGTCAGCAGCCCTACATGCCAAGAACAGATGCATACTGGTAAGTTGCATATTCCGTTCGAGGCATGTGGGCTGCTGAATTTATATCTATGCATAGAATAAATAGTAGTACCCTCCTTAGCGGTGGTTGCCCGTGCCAGCTGCAGCAGTCTGAAAAAGAGTTCTGAGAACAGCCTGACCTACAGCAGCTTGCTGTTTGGAGTGTACATCCACGCAGTAGTGTTTGGTGAATGTGTGTATTGTGGTCTATGTGGCTGCTCTGCATATATCCTCTAGAGGAATGTTACCTAGGAAAGCCATGGATGCCCCTAACTTGCGTTTGGAATGTGCTCGTGGGGGAACTGTTAATGTGCGTTTAGCCTTTTGATAACAGATTTGGATGCACTTAACAATCCATCTGGCTATACCTGATTTTGAAATTGGGTTGCCTGTGCTGTGGAGAGAAGGCAACAAACAGTTGCTTAGTTTTCCTGAAATCTTTAGTTCTGTCTATGTAATACAGGAGAGCCCTCTTAACATCTAGTGTTTGTAGTGCTCTGTCTGCCACTGAATCAGGATTTGGGAAGAATACTGGCAGCTCAATAGTTTGGTTAATGTGGAACTGTGACACTACCTTAGGCATAAATTTAGGGTTGGTACGCAGCACCACCCTATTAGCATGAATCTGAATGAAAGGCTCCTGAATAGTGAGGGCTTGCAGCTCACTAACCCGTCTTAGTGATGTGATCGTTACCAGAAAAGCCACTTTCCATGTCAGAAATTGTATCTCACAAGAGTGAAGAGGTTCATATGGTGGACCCATGAGTCTTGTGAGAACTATGTTTAGATTCCAGACAGGCGAAGGCGGGTGTCTTGGAGGAATTACCCTTTTGAGTCCCTCCATAAAAGCTTTAATGGCAGGCACTTTGAAAAGGGAAAGGCGCTGTCTGTTTTGAAGATAAGCTGCCATAGCTGCTAAATGTATCCTGATGGAACTATATGCCAGATTGCATCTGTATAGGTGCAATAAGTAACATATGATGTTTTGCGTTGATGCATCTAGCGGATTTATGTTATTATTGGAACAATAGATGACAAAACGCTTCCATTTTGCCGCATAGCACGCCCTGGTTGTAGGCCGCCTAGCCTCCTTGATGATGGCCATACAGTCAGGGGACAGGTCCAGGTAGCCAAACTCTATGACCTCAGGAGCCATATTGCAAGGCTCAACTGTTGCGGATCTGTGTGCTGAATGTCTCCATGGTTCTGAGTGAGGAGACTGGTTGTGAGCCGTAGTCGCTGGTGGGGCACCACTGAAAGTTCTAGGAACGTGGTGTACCATGCTTGCCTTGCCCACGTTGGAGCAACCAGGATGAGGGTCATGGAGTGCTGCCTCAGTTTGTGCGCTACCAGCGGTATGAGCGGTGCGGGAGGAAAAGCGTACGCAAATCTGTTCGACCAGTTCATCCATATCGCATTTCCCTGAGACTGCGGGTGTGGGAACCTGGCAGCGAAGGTGTGGCATTTTGCGTTTTCTTGTGTGGCGAATAGGTCTATTTCTGGATGACCCCACTGCTGGAAATACGGTTGTAGCACTGAGGGGTGGATCTCCCACTCGTGCATTTGATGGCTGTGTCGGCTGAGCAGGTCCGTCATCTGGTTGTCCTTGCCCGGGAGGTGTTCCGCCATGAGGAACATGTTCCTTTGAATGGCCCACTTCCACAAGCACTGTGCTAGGTGTGACAATTGTGGAGAGTGTGTCCCTCCCTGTTTCTGGATGTAATACATTGCAGTCATGTTCTCCGTCCGGATCAGCACGACTTTGTTGCACAAATGCAACTTGAATGCCTTCATTGCTATGAAGATTGCCATCAGTTCTAGTAGGTTGATGTGCATCTTTCGCTACTGTGTTGTCCATAGGCCCTGCACAGTGTACTTGAGGACATGCGCTCCCCAGCCCTGGAGAGATGCGTCAGCAGTCAGCACTATCTGTCGTCCCCTGCAAAGGTTTTGTGTGTTCCACCAATGCAGAGAGTTGTATGCACGACCGGTCACCAACACTAGGTCTTTCAACTGTCCATGAGCCTGGTTCCACTGTACCGCCAAGCACTCCTGAAGTGGACGCATGTGCAGCCTCGCGTGTGGGACTATAAAGATACAGGAGGCCATCATGCCTATTAGTTGCATGAACACTTGCGCCGGGAGTGAGTGTTGGGGCTTGAATTTTTTTTTTTTAAATATCTTTTTATTATATGCAAAATAACAAAAACAAGGAAAGAAAAAAACAGAAAACAAGGCAATACATTACAGTTGTGTCATGTCGGCGCTGGGGGGGGGGGAATACATAATCAAATCAGATGTCAGAAGTATGTGATGAAAGTGGGGAGGGGGGAGGAGACCAGGAAGAAGCAAGATATCTAAATGCCCGTGGAGGAAACATCAGGTTGGGAGGATGACAGGTCAGCATCCAATTCCGAAGGGGGGGGGGAGGGTACAGATGCCACCACGGTACGCATTCCATTGATTCCAAATTTCCCCCCCATTTGCGGGGCGTGCCACGGGAAACATACACTGTCTTTTCCCGAAACATGCACCAGTCAATGTTTTGTTGCCACACCAGAACTGTCGGTGACCTCTGGGCACCCCACAACTGAGCAATGTCTCTTTTAGCAATCATATTACCCAAGGTCACCCATCGAAGCTGCGCCAGGTCATAATCATTCGGCTCCCAGACATTCAACAGACACCGCCTCGCCTCAGGCATTGATTGCACACCCGTGACCTCACTCATAACTTCATGCACGCGAGTCCAATAGCGCATCACCGCAGGGCATTCCCAAATAATATGGAGAAACCACCATACCACAACCACGCCTGCACAGTCCATCCACAAAGAACCCATTTCGCACCAAACGGGGACCAGTCACGTAGACCCTATGGAGAATTTTGAGCTGGACAAACCGGAGGCGCGCCGGGATAGCCACTTCCTTCGGGGAAGAGATCGCAGCCTGCCAATCCTCGTCGTCGAGTTCCAGACCGTCACTAGTCCACATCACTCGAAGGTTACTCAGTAGGTCGGTTCTGGCATTGATCAACTTTTTGTATATGAGTGAGATCATGCCGTCAGGGACATGTCCGTCTAGCACCCGATCTTCGAGCGGGGACGCCTCCGGAATATCCGAGCCCAGGGGAAATACAGACGAAAACGCGTGTCGGATCTGCACATAGCGCAAGGATTCTCTATCAGTCAAGTCATACTCAACTTTCAGCTCCTCAAACTTCTTGACTCTACCCTTGATCCACACATCATTCACCCTGCTGATACCGATGACATCCCACTTATCGAAACCCTTCGACTTCCAGAGGGAGCCAAGTTTTTCCGATGCATAGAGCGGGGTAGCACGGGTCGGCCTATCCGCCCAGCCCAGGGCCGCTGTAGCGCGATGCCACACCTGCACCGCTGTCCTAGTGGGGCCCGTGAGAGATCCGCCTGCAGATGTCGCATACAGAGCCCTGTTGTAGTCTCCACCAGGCAGCAGCCATCTATCCATCTCAAACGCCGGGCTCGGCAAAGGACCATAAGTACAGTGATTGATGGCCCCCAGCTGAGAGGCCCAATAGTAGCGGCGGATGTCGGGGAGCGCGATACCCCCGTCGTACCACGGGAGCGTCAGTTTTGCAACAGCAATACGAGGACGGCCCCCCCATACCAATTGTCTCTGTAGACTTTCAATCTCCCGGAAGTAGCGGGCGGGCACGATATCAAGTGTATTTTGCAACGCATAAAGGAACCGAGGGAGCGACATCATCTTAAATAACGCCGCCCGTCCCAGAGGAGAGAGAGGGAGCCTGCCCCACGCAGCCACATCGGCACGGAGGCGCTGGAGAGGGGGCAACAAATTGCGTTCATAACGAAGCACAGGGTCCAAGGTGATAAAAATCCCCAAGTACTTGAATCCCTCCCGCACCACCGAAATAGGACATCCACGAGGCGGGAGAGGGGCCTCGCCGCATAGAACATAGATGCAAGACTTTGACCAGTTGATGACCAGACCGGAGTTTTTACGGAAAGAAGTCAGAACGTCAAAAAGGACGATCAACGATTTCCGAGGCGACGTAAGGTATAGGAGTATATCGTCTGCATATGAGGATATTCGGTCTTCAAACTCCGGGGTCCATCTAATGCCCTTCAAGGACGGTTCCCATCGCAGCCATGCCGACAAAGGCTCCAAAGCAAGGGCAAACAAGAGAGGGGATAAAGGACAGCCCTGGGGCGTTCCCCTACCAAGAGCAAAGGAGGCCGAGACACGACCGTTTACCACCACTTGGGCTGAGGGGTCGGTGTAAAGCAATTTCACCCAGGCGATGAAGGTGGGGCCAAAGCCAAATTTAGAGAGAACCGCCCATAAATATGGCCACTCCAGCGTATCGAACGCCATGGTGGCGTCCAAAGACGCCGGGATGGCCGGTTCACGCAGAGTCGCCGCTCGCGCGAGGACTCCATGCAGGCGCCGGAGATTAAGTGCCGTGTTACGATGGGGTATGAATCCGGATTGGTCCGGGTGAACCAGATCGCCTATGACAGTGACCAAGCGGTTGGCAAGCACTTTGGCCAGAATCTTCGGTTCGGCGTTAATCAATGATATGGGCCTAAAGGAGGCGCAGCGGTCACGTGGCTTGCCATCCTTGTGGATCACCACTATGGAAGCCAATCTTTGGTCGGGAGGGAGGGAGCCTGCCACCAGTGATTCCAAGAACATCGACCGCAGATACGGTGCTATCACATCCGGACGGAGCTTGTAAAGCTCCACTGGGAGCCAATTAGGGCCCGAGGCCTTCCCCGAGCGGATGGCCGAAACAACCTCATCAACTGTAGGCGGAGCCTCTAGGAGATCCCTTTCAGGGTCGGACAAACGGGGCAGCGAGATATCTCGCAGGAGCAAGTGGGAGTCCTGTTCCGGTCTATCAGAGACGGGGGAATACACTTCCCGGAAATAGTCAGCGAAACACTCAACAATACCAGCAGGGTCGGTGATACTCACGTCATTCACATCAACAATCACAGGGACAATCCGACTCGCACGTTCCCTCTTATCCAGCCAAGCAAGCAATTTCCCCGCCTTATCCCCCACATCATATAGTCGTCCCTGTTGCTCCCTGCTCATCTCCTTCACCGCATCAGTCACCAGCGCTCTATACTCAAGTTGTTTTAGACCCAAAAGGTGCAGCCTCTCCGGGGTGACCTCGGATTCCAACTCCCCCTCAAGAACAGTGATGTCATTTTCAACACGGACAACCTCCTCCCGCCTACGTCTCTTGACATTGCCAATCAAGGAGAGGGCCTGGCCCCGAATAACAGTTTTGTAAGCTTCCCACAACGTGACAGAGGAGGACACAGAACCCACATTTTCAGCAAAGTATTGGTCAATCGTTTTAATTAGTTCCGCCCTAACCTTGGGGTCACGGAGATACCAGGAGTGTATCGGGGCCACCCTACCCTCCGACCCCAAGTGAGCATCCACTACCAACCACAGCGGGGAATGATCCGAGATACCCCTAGCTAGATGTTTCACCTCCCTTATGGAGGAGGCCTGGGAGGAGGGCATCAGCACATAAACCAGTCTCGAAAGACTGCCATGGGCACCAGAATGGAACGTATACTGCAATTGCCCAGGATGAAGCAGGCGCCAGCAGTCAGTGAGCCCTAAAGCCTCCAGGAAATCCCCAAACCAGGATTGTGACTTCGCAATGTCTCGGGGAGGGTAGCGATCACACATCCCCGACACTACAGAGTTGAAATTCCCATCCACTACAAGCAGACCCTCGGGGAATCCCAAAACCACTCTTCCCAGATCCGCATAAGTGGTAGTCTGGAGACCCGGCGGCATGTAGACGGAGAGCAGGGCGACAACCCTTCCCTCCCAGCGCCCCACAATGGCGGCGTACCGTCCCCTGTCATCAAGGATGATGTCGTCAACAGCTAGAGGGAGGGAGCTCCGAACCAGAATGCCCACCCCCCTGGAGCCAGAAGTGAAACATGAGTGCGCGACGAGACGATAGCCACGCCTATTCATTGCATGGCACGTATTGCCAAGCAAATGCGTCTCCTGAAGCAAGACCACATCAGGGGACAACCGTCGCAAGAGCTGCAACACCACGCCCCGTTTGATCCTATCCCCCAACCCGTTCACGTTCCAACACAGTACCTTAAGTCCCCTAACCCCCATCCTAGAGATCAACCCCATCCCCACCCCACACCGGGTGCGACACTGTACAAGAGGAGATCATCAATAATATGCCTTGAAGAAAACAATGAAACGGAAACTGCAACCCCCCACCCCCCCAAACAACCCCGTACATCATACCCCGCACCCCTGCGTAAGACTCAAAAGCCACCCCAACTTGCAGTGTGCCTGTCACCCTAACATACAACTAGTCTACGAAAAGAACCCCAGAGGAGGAAGACTCGCCCACCCCCCCGCCCACACCCCAATAAGACAGCATGATAGCAAGCAATAGAGGCATAGCACCAAACCACAGCCGAAAAGTCAACACGATGGACTGGGAGCTGGTTCCGCCCCTATTCCTGCTCCACTGGGCCTCCCTCCGCACCACTGGAGTGTCCAGAGTGTTCAGAACGATCCGGTCCCGGGGGCAGCGTGTCCAGCCAGTCACTTGCCGCCCCTGGATGATCAAAGAAAAATGTTCGTTCGTTGTACACCACACGTAACCGGGCCGGGAAAAGCATGGCGTATTTCATGTCTCTAGTCCTCAGTCTCTTCTTCACCCCCTGGAATCCAAGTCGCTGTTTCTGAACATGCTGGGTAAAGTCCGGGTAGAAGGTGACTGCAGTGTTCTCATAAGCCGTTGGACCAGATAGGCGTGACGCTTGCAGGATCGCGTCCCTGTCCCGAAAGTTAAAGATCCGAGCAATGATGGGACGTGGAGTGGCTCCCTGTTTAGGCGGACCACCCGGGATCCTGTGTGCACGTTCAACAGCAAAAAACTTGCTGAGGCCCTTGGGTGCTAGATGATTCAGGACCAGATCCTCCACCAGCAGGTCCACCGAGGATGCTTCCGAAGTTTCCGGGACACCAACCAGACGGACGTTGTTACGTCGTGCCCGGCCCTCAAAGTCGTCCAGGCGTCGAGTGAGATAGTCACGGGCGGCTCGCAAGTTACCGACCTCTGCCTGTAAATCGGAGACGTCAGTAACAAGACTAGATGTCTTTAAATCGAGGGATTTGACCTTTTCATTGGTTTTCGCTAGGTCAGCCCTGATCAAGGTAACATCGATAGCGACCGTATCCAACTTGTGGGCCAGGGCCTCATATTGTTGACCCAGCGTGGCCTTCATCCCGGCAATGGCGCCCATGACGTCCCTCAACGACAGTTCTTCATCCATCGGGGAGTCGTCTCCCATAGTGGCCTGGGATTTAGTCGATCCACCCGGAGAGCCCTTGACAAGGGTGTATCTGTCCATGTCATTTGATTGCACGGAGCCCCCTCGCATCGCCGGTCTGGTCTTGCGTTTCTCTCCCTCAGGCTTGGTGGCCATCTTAGTTCGTGCGCTAAAGTCGATGCGCCCGCAACAATATAGAAATTAAGATGCAAACCAATCACCAAGTGATAAATGGCAGGAGGCCGAGTCACCAGCCGGTGAATAGCGGTGAGGTTGAAAGCAGCAAGCCAGGGCGATCGCAACAAAGTCAAGTAGGTCTAAGCGGGAGAAACTAAACTGAAAGTAGACAACCGGGCAAAGGAGGCTCGCATGATCCGTTGTTGTTCGATTACTGTCCGGCTGGCAGAGAAACCAAGCCCGGGGGCAGCACCATGGAGCAGGCCGAAAAAGTTCAAAAGTCCATATCTTCAGCTCCAGATGTCCAAATCAAAATCCGAAAACGGATAAACGATCAGCAGGGCCGTGCCATTAATAACCCGTCGACCAATTCAGGATAGGGTTCAGGATAGTCGGTGGAGGTGGCAAAGGTCCGGGAGCCCTAAGCTCACACGACCATCTTGGGTGCGCGCTAAGCTCCTCCTCCGTGGCTTGAATTTTTGAATGAGCACCTGCATGCTGTTGACTCTTGCTGAGTTCGGCCGTGCTGTTGCTGTCAGAGTGTTTATTTCTGCGCCTAAGTACTGTTGGACAGGTGCAGGTTGTAGATGGGATTTTTGGTAATTTAGGGAAAATCCTAGAGTGTGTAGGAGGTGAATTGTGCGGGACATGTGGCTGGCACATTGCTGGGCCGACTTTGCTTGGACAAGCCAGTCGTCCAGATATGGATAGACATGGATGTGTTGTCTCCGATGGTGTTTAGCTACTGTCGCTAAGCACTTGGTAAACACTCTGGGGGCAGTAGTGACCCCGAAAGGCAGGACTTTGAACTGGTAATGCTGGTTGTTGATGGTGAATCTGAGATATTTCCTGTGATTGGGGTGAACGGGAATTGGAAATATGCATCCTTCAGATCTAGTGTTGCTAGGAAATCTCCCTGACTGAGCAATGGTAGAACTTGCTGCAAAGTGAGCATGTGAAAGTGTTCTGACAGGATGTATTCGTTCAGGGGTCTGAGGTCTACAATGGGCCTGAGAGACCCGTCCTTTTTTGGGATTAAGAAGTACAGTGAGTACACCCCTGTACCCTGTTCTAAAGGCACGAGTTCTATGGCCCCTTTTTGCAGCATAGATATGACTTCTTGCTGCAATAAGTGCATGTGCTCTGCGGACATAGGACGGTGCCTTGGGGGTATGTTGGGTGGAGTGGAGGTTAGTTCTAGACAATAACTGTGTTGTATAAGTTGTCTCACCCACCTGTCCGTGGTAATGCCTTCCCAGACTGGCAGGAACTGCTGAAGTCTTCCCCCGACCGGTGTTATATGGTCTGGGGGCAGTGACAAGATGTCACTGTTTATTAGTGGCGGAGGATCTGGCATTGTTATTTCCTCGTCCTCTGCCTTTGGTACTGTTCCCACGGTATCCACCTCTATTGTTTTTGTTATAGGTGTTTTGTGTGCCTCCTTTACTGTATTGGGTTTGTTGCGACGTTTGTCCTCTAGACCCTTCCCTGTTACCGGAGCGACGAAAGGAACCGCCCCTGAACTGCTGTGACTGTAGAGCTCCCATGGATTTGGCAGTTTCTGTGTCTTTTTAAATTTTTTCTAGGGTGGTGTCTAGCTCAGGACCAAAGAGAAAGTCAGGGTTAACTGGCTGATTAAGCAGAGTTGTTTGGATCTCTGACTTGAACCCAGAGATGCGGAGCCAGGCATGCCTCCTGAGCATGACACTAGTGTTGATGGCCCTAGCCCCTGTGTCAGCTGCATCCAACGCACATTTAATAGATGCGTTTTGAGATTAACTTCCCCTCTTGTATGAGCATTTCCGCCCCCTCCTTATAAGCATAAGGCAGGTGTTGCAGTAGCTGCACTAGCGTGTCGTAGTGAGCCCTATCATATCTTGCTAATAGGGCCTGCGTATTTGAGATTCTTCAAATATTAGCCGCTTGAGCTGCCACACGTTTGCCAGAAGCTGCCACACGTTTGCCAGAAGCTTCCAAGTTCTTGGATTCTTTGTCCGGAGGAGGAGCATCACCACTTGTTTGAGAGTTTGCTCTCTTTCGAGCATTAGCCACCACCAAGGAGTCCAAAGGGAGCTGTCCCTTGATATACATAGGGTCCACAGGTGCAGGTCGGTACTTCCTCTCAATCCTGGGGTTTATTACCCTTGCCATTGTTGGCTCTTTAAAAATGTCACCAGCATGTTTGAGCACACCTTTGAGCATAGGCAACGTTTTTACCGATCTTTCGGAGTTAGAGAAGGTATCAAACAGAAAGTCTTCTCCACGGGGTCAGTGTGCATGTCCACATCATGGTTAAGGGCTGCCCTCTCAATCAAAGCGTTAAACGCAGCAGTATCCTCAGTAGGCGATGTCTTGACCGCATAGGACTGAGTGTCAGGGGCAGTGTGTGGTTCATCAGGGTCAACAGGGTCAGTCCATGGTTGGGACTCCTCCTGGCTTGTGTCAATGGGATAATTAAACTGGACCTCATTGTACCCTTCCTCCACATCCTCAGTGGCAGGTGTGGGAGAATAGGCATAGTCTTGTCCATAGGATTGTATGGGTTCAAAAAGAGTAGGTGAGGTGAGTCTCTCTTTCTCTTGAGTGGTATCTTGTAGGATTCCATAGGAGTTTCAGGAATGATTTTCCTTTTATAAATAGTGAGTCGCCCTGAATCGGAGTCGATGAATAGTTTCGACTGGTTATTATAGGACGTGCCTGGAACAGAACGTCCTCCTGCATGGGCTGAGTATTTGCGGCTACCGATGACGACTTGGATGCGTCGGTGCCCTTTGGGAGCTGGACCATCTTAGGTCGTGCCGTTGGGGGTAGTCCGTATTTTATTTACGCCGTAAGCGTCAGCGACGGACTGACCTGCTTGGAGGTAGGCGTCGTTTTTGACCCGACCGACTTCGACTGTTCAACCTGTTGCTTGTGACCTTGCGTCGACTCGAGCTGTTGTTGCACAGCAGGTACGCCCTTTTGCTTTGATTTGCTCTGTTCTAGTAGGCCGAGTTTTGTCTTCGACTCGAGGGCCTTCACCAGAAGTGGCTTCCGAGGCTTCGGATCGAGGCTTTTTTGGGTCTCGCGGCCCTTGGAAGAGTCGCCATCTTTGGACCCCGACGTCGACGTGAGCATGACGTGCTTAACAGCAGACACGGGCTTCGGCGCCCCGATCTTCGGGTCGACACCCCCTTGCGACCCCGAGGGGTCGAGCACACGTTTAGACTTGGTATGTTCCGAAGTCGTCGAGCCGATGACTGTTTTCACCAGTTTCGGTTTCGATGTAGTGTCTTTAGGTTTTGGTTACGATTTTTCCACTGATTGTGGCCGATCGACCGATGGCTCTTTGAAAATGTTCTTAGCCTGGCCTTGAAGCGGGGCTATAGAACGTGGATGAAGATCTTGGCTAAGGCCTTCCGGCGATGCCTCGACCTGAGCCGTGGAAGTGTGTTTACCGGGCCCCGCTACTGCGGTTGGGCCCTGCTCATCGCCTGAGTCCTCATCGACGGCTCCGATGGGTTGTGCGTCATCTCCTACCTCGACGATGTCTTCATCAAGGACGTATAATTCTTCTTCGTCCTCATCGTAGTTGGATTCTCGTCCTGACGCGGGATCCGACTGTCGATCAGGATCCTCTTCTTCTACACGCTCTTCGTCGTCCGCTCCGAAGATGTTTTCCGGATCGGGCACCGACTCCCGCGCCGACTGTCGTGCAGCGCGTCGAAGGCGAAGAGTTTTTTTATCTAAACCGAGAACAGGCCATACAGCTGGCCTCGTCGTGGTCCGGTGAGAGACATTTATTGCACACCAGGTGCACATCGATGTGAGGTTATTTTGAATTGCAAACGGGGCATAGTTTGAACAGGCTCCGTTCCATCGTCGATCGTCGATGGGGCCTTTGGTGTCGAAAGGCAAACGGCCGTCGACGTCCGTCTCGAAGAACTGGAACAAATACAAGGCACCGAACGAAAGACAATACCGACGCCCCGAAGGCCTTTTGGCCTTGAGAAAGTTTTTATATATATATTCCGAACGCGGGTTAAGAAAGTACATCTGAACCCAATGGCGGAAAAAAACAATCTGAGCATGGAGTGGATGCCCATGCGCACTGTAGTCCAGGGGAGGAGCCACCTATCTCGTGATACTTCGAAGACTCTTCCAGGACAACAATGTGCAATCATCCGGACCCAACACTAGGCGGCGATCTATGCATAGATATAAATTCAGCAGCCCACATGCCTCGAACATAAAGATTAAGGGAAAATAATTGAAGCATAAACTAACAATCTGCAGTATTACAAATACATCAAACAAATGTATACCTATCATTCTCTCCAATTGTTTTCCAACTCCTATCTATTTGCGTATTCCTTAGACCGTCCTTCATGACCTTAAGATCTCATTTTGTCTCGTATTGTATGTTCTTAAATTACAAATCAAGATTAACTTGAACAATTACATTAAATCAATTTTAATGCAAGTAGACTCTTGTATATGACATTTTGGAGATGATGGATCGAGCAGCAAGGTTTATTTGAGACAGTTTAAATGGACCAAGAACTGTTGTATTAAAGTCAGTGTTAAACAACAGAATATACGTAAACGTTTTAGAAATAATAAAATTCACAAAATGCACAAATTAATGCCAAAGCAGCTTCTGCTATACATACCTGTGCATTAAACCAGGAGAATTTATTTGCAGGCAACTCCAGAGCTACTTGCAGAATGTTGTACTGTAAAACCGGGGGCATTTTCTGTTCCCTTCCTTTTTCATTCACTACACCTGTAGTTTACAAGTGGAAAGAGGTTTATGTTTTGGGATTATGTAAACTTTCAATAACTCTTTACTCCTGCTGTAGTGTAGTTCCTATATTCCCAATAGGCTGTGCGCATTGGAATAACATAAACGATAGTTTAGACGTAGGACTGAGGTCGACTAGGTCTCTACTGAATATGTTAGACTTAATTATGAATGCCAGCTAGCTCAGAGGTCACTAGAAACTTTCTCGAGTAAACAAGGAGGTGTTAACTGCCCTGAATAGACAAGAAGGGATTAGCTTCTGACAACCGTATAAACATGACAACTTTGCTCCCTCCAGAACAAGGAGTATATCTCCAGGGTCGTGTGAACACAATAGACACCTATTTTACTCAGTCAATAGTGCATACTTAGTTTCACCAGGAGTGCAGAGAAATAGAGAGACCGGCGTTTTCAATAAAAGGTGTTATTTATTGAGCAGTCCTCTTTCTCGTGCAAGAGAAGTGAATTGCCACAATTGCAATACTTGTCATAAAGTAAAGTGCGTACAGTAAAAGGAGTATTATGAAATAATACTGTAAAAGCATTGATATGGATTCTGAGCCATATGATACTTAAAATGGATAAAATATATACATACATAAAATCATTGACTAAACGTACTCAACTGGTGCTTCTAAGATACGCCTACCCCGGTGTACCTAACCTAAGCCTAGTACGTGGGAAGGAGTAAGTGAGCTGCAGTTTAAGTTAAGTTAGTTTTTGCCAAGAATCTGAATCAAGAATTCTCCAAGGGTTTAATCAGCTCCGTACCTTGGTTATAGAATGAAGGAGGTCTTGTATCTCGTTCTCAGGACTCTATCTCCCAGCAACCCGCAAGGGTGACTGGAAACACTGGAGCTGGATTTCTCGGCAAGAGAAAAGACAGCGTCTCTCTCAGTGGGTCAAATGGGAGGGTCGGCTTCCTTCGGCTCTCGCATCAGCTGGGCTTTGGGCAAGTAGATAGCTGCTCTGCTCCAAACTACCATGTGTTTGCTTAAGGCAACGTTAGTATATTTATACCTGGAAGGTGCCGAGTTTGACGAAAGGTTGGATATAAGACGTCACTAAGAACTTACAGTTCTTTCTGGACTCCAGGAGTTCTTGTTCAAATCAAAACAAAAGAAGGGGGATTTCCTGGGCTGCTGGAGGCTTGGTTTGTTTAAAGAACGCGTTGTACTTTCTAGGAGTCTATGGGAGTAGCCTTGCCGTATTTGGGCTGCATTGGCTATGACTAAATATGGATATGATTCTTATGCCTTTATAAGGATATAATTTGTTATAACCACATAAGGGCATAAATCGGGAATATTTAAATAGGGTCCTAGATACGTTCACAACACTGCCACTTAGCTAACATTTAGCAATGTTCATCCACAAGTATGTATGGCAATCCTGCAGTCTATTATTTCACTACCTTCTAGGATTCAGGAGTGATACATATGCCACTATACTCAATATTCCCATCTACAGCACGTTGACATTCCTGAATCATCCGAATTAGTACACCATTGAAGTACATGACTGAATTAGGGGGGCTAATGGTTATTTACAACAATAATGAAACATATTTTGTCTCGTTTCACATATTACTAATAACATGATCAAGGCATCATTTATCGACCTTATTACTCTTCTCTGCACATAAATGTACATTACTCTTAAATTGGTGCAGTTAGGTTTATTATTTATTTAGTTGTAAGTTTTGTATAGCACCCAAGTGGGTATCAGAGCACTTTACATAAGGATGACAAAGAAAAAGGAACATAGTTCAAAGAGACACAATAAGGTACAGGTCAATGTGTCAAAAGAGTAAAAATTACACAGTGGAGGGAAATAGGTGGAAGGCTATTGTAGCAGGAAATTTAGGACAATATACATGAAGAACAAAAGGGACATTATGGCAGTTCAATTACAATTCAATAGCAATAACGCACACAGCTCTGTAGACTGCTCCAACAGAGACCATCATTGCCTATAAATGAAAAAGTGAGAATGAGTAGAAAACAGGGACTCTATAGTGAGTTATCCAAGTGCAATACCATTTTTGAAAACTAATATACAAGACTACTTGGAACACTAGGAGGTTTGAATGAAAAAAACTGAGCAGCACACACTCGAGAAACTTGAACAAATGACCCTTAAGATGGCAGGCACAACTTCAGGCATGAGAGAAATTACACATTTGTATTAACACCTAGGCCTTTGAAAAGATAGATGGCCAAAGAAACTAGTAGTGCAATCATCTTCAAAAACAGATTAAAATGCGAAGCAATACCAATAACTTGTCTCACCTTTGAACGCCTCAAACTTGCCATCTCATTTTCTACATTCAGAATAAGATATTGTCACATGATTTATTATACATCTAAGTTAAACATCGGGTGGCCACCTACACCAACGGAATAAAATACTCTCCCACACAACAGCATTCTTAAGCAACCAAAATATCGCCTGGTAGTGTACACTGTCCGAATACTTCTGCAACCTTGAAACCTTCAACTACACAATCTTTTCAACTATCCTCAACAAAGGACGTATTTAACCAGAGTATCTTCCAACTCAATCTAATGCCTGTGACCTAAAGAAATCAGCTCATCTGGCCACTACCCTTCATCTTTTCACATTGCAATCACTCCCCAGCTTGCAACCAATGAACAGAGAGAAGCTGGACTCATCTTCTGAAAAATATACATTTCAGGATTAAAATGTCATACTACCCTCAGGATTCAGCAAGAGAAGCAGCAGTGGGAACATGTATATGTGACCCATATCAAATTAGACAAAGTGCATCTCCTAAAGACCTAGTCAGAGAAAACATGAGTGCACAAAAGCTTGGACAGTGTACATTATTGGTCATGGTGAACAGATGCAGCCAGTGTATGTCCCAGTGATCGAAGATTCCATGGGCCACCTCAGGCTGGAGACGTCAAGCATTGTCGGCCAGTCAACGCCTGCTCAGCTTGTCCGCTCTAGTGTTCAGGAACTCTTCAAGGTGTTGGTTTACCAGAAAGTTCTTTTATGGTCCCCTGACCTCGAGAGATGTAGCGCATCAAGGCACTTGATTCAGGACCCCACCCTGCCCTGATGGTTGTACTACGAAATGGCAGTTGTGTTGCCCATTATGACCTGTACTAGTCTTACCCTGGACACTGATAGGAAAGCTTTCAGGGTCTATCAGTGCCAAATAGATCACTCAACGCTTCAAAAGGAGGACTTGGGAGTCAGCTCTCTGTCAGAGACTTGAGGCCTTCGACCACCACTTCTCCTAGATTACCCCCTTACCCCCTACCTTGCAGTGTTGCTTCTGTCACAACTGCGAAGTCTGGGTAGGGAAGAATGAGGCCCATTGCAGGTCATGTTGTTTGCCACCACATGGGTTCCCAGGCAGACTCCTGGAATTTCTGGACAGTATCAAAGAGGTAACCCTGGTGCGGGTCACACTGAAACTTTATTTGCCATTGCAGAGTCTGCATGTGCCACATAGTGTTTGGAATGAGATGTATGCAGGATGTCAGGAGCACAGGAAGGCTCAGAACTTTCCTCAATGAGTCACAGGACTGAGCCGAAAATATCGGGATCATACCCTGAATGTCCCAGGCTTTCTATACTAGTAGAAGTTTGTGTAGGGCTTCATGTAAGAACCCTATTCAGGGGACCGCAGGAGCTACTGGGCCCAACTGAGGAGGTTGAGGCCTATTACTCCTGATGTACCTGGATCCAAACTAATATGGGTCCTAAGTAATTGGGTCAATAATCACTTCAGCATTTGGCTCTCAGTGGTAGCATGGGTTAAGCAGTTGAAGGATGCTTGTGGGGTTTGCTTGGGGAGGTTGCGGGTGTGGATGTAGACAGAGGAGGATGATAACAGGCTCACAGCTTAAAATACATTCAGCCACAGCAAAAAATGATTTGAATTTGTCCTTCCTCAGAAATGTATTTAATGGCTGATGATACAGTACAGGCCTGAGGTGTTCTGTCCTATAAAGGGATAAGGGACAGATCAGAGCCTGCTCGATGGTGCCTTTAGCGACCTACCAAAATTTGTCTCACGACCCATCAGTGAGTTGCAACACAAAGTTTGGGAAACACCGGTCTAGATCTATCAAAAGACATGTACATAAGGGACGCTTCAACATCCACTGAAAACCTGGTTGATTGCATCTAGGAGTGCCTTCTAACCTCTACACTGCTGTCAAAATAGTGGCCTATGCAGTTGGTGGTGTTGAGGCCTGCATGCAACACATACTTTGCTGTGTCCTGTCTCTCTTGGATATGTTTGGGTCAGTGAATTACTGGACCAGTAATATCACACTGGCCATGCCCCATAAGTCATGAATGTACCCGACCTTAAAACAGTGTCAAAATCTTGGCTAGCTGTTGAAAACATTTTCTTGCCAAAGGCATCAATGCATTTTTACTCCCTCTCTTGAGTGGGTGGGGGCATTCGAAGGAAAAGGATCTGGATTGATTTTACTGGACTACACCATAAGGCTTTCAGGCATTGAGTGACTTGTCAAAAGGTCAGGGTAACAAGTGACTGGCCTGTGTCATCTAGCCACAGGTTGGCGGAATAGAGGAATGAACATGGTTTATATGAAGTGTCTGTCATGGGCTAATTAAGCTCTAACAGATGCTTAGATGAAGGTGGACCTGGTGGAAGCACTTCAATAAATAAATTTGCTCTGGTTTTGAGAGTACACAATTGCAAGTCTAGCACCTTTGCTGCTCTTCGCAGTGCTACATTGAAGATTAACTTTCTTCCATTGGAAGACCACGTGGTGAGTCCAGTTTTGTGTCCGGTGAGGTATTCTGCACACTGGCATTTGTAAAGTCTAAGTACGAACCTTCATCAGGTTAACAAAAAGAATCGAAATGCTCACCGGTCAGGCCAAAACAGACCTTTGCTGGAGCGTCTGTATACAATTTTCTCAAAGACATTACTATTGATTCCTCCACCACCAATTTTAGCTAAGTTTCATGAATGCCAAATGCAGGGACACATTCCTGGCCACAGTATACTTACTAATTAGTAAGTGCAGATTTAGGCACTGTTGCACTGTTTCCAGGCCTTCCCAAAACCCAAACTGCAGATCCGATAAGATGGAGTTTTCCATCACCCAGCGTCCTAATCTTGCCGGTAATATTCTCCCCACCAGGTTTACTAAGGAACTTAGCAGTGAAATTGGGTGAATGCATTAAGTGTCTTCTCTATCCCCTTTTTTGCAATTTCGCATTATTAATAGACTGGGACCACATACATGGAAAATCACTCCCTGCAACATCCCTCAAAATGTAAGCTAAAATGGCAGCCCAGAGTTCACTGTTCTTATAAACATCCATTGGGGCACAATCCAGCCCTTCCAACCAGCTTTTGTTAATTGCTCAGACTAACTCAGGGCAACTCTTAGATTCAGAAAAGAAACCTCATCAAAAATTATTGTGATATCAGGTTCTGGCTGTGCATAAATGCTACTAAAGTAACTAGCACACTTTTATGCTAGAATCAGTGCTTCCGTGGATGGAGTTGACTTCCCTAAAGTAGGGAAAGTTGATGACTTTCTTGAAGGAGAGGTTATCTTTGGTCTCACTAGCCACCAATAGGGGCATCAATGCCTCTTCCCCAATAGAGGCTCTACCGGCTTCCAAGAATCTTTTATATCTTAATCTGCATATTTGCACTCCAGTGCTATTTCTTTATGATTTGCCTAGAGTACCTAAAGATTTTTATGTTCACATGAACAGGCCTGTTCAAACCCGCCAAACTGCTTAGCCATGATGGAGCACTTTGGACTTGTAAATAGTAACTTAGTTGCTCTACTGACCACATCAAAAGAGCACTTAATTGCCATATAATTTAACCTTTCATCCAGACATACCATAACAGCTTTCATATTCCGACATATTAAATCGAACAGCCGCTCAGAATTCCCTTTACTAGATCAAAACATTACTTCGTTATGTCTGGCAACCTCAACATTATCTTTTATCTTAGATTTTTTGGGCCACTGTCCAAGACAAATCTCCACTGAAAGTGGATTATTATCACTCACACAGTTCGGTGTTACAGGAAAATCAAAGGCAAACGGGCGGAGATAGTAATTCAATAATATAAAATCAATAGTACTAGTCATACCACTGCCAGCAAACGAGGGTACAATTGGCAGAAAGGACAAGCAAATACAAAATGTATTCAACAAGAATGTTATTTTGAGGCTCGCTGTACAGTTCATATAGCCATCGGGGCTGATCCTCCCTAAATGTTTCAACCATCCCACAGACGGCAAGAGATAAAGTTGGGCATTAAAATCCCCAGTGCTAATAACATACAAATCGTTACCTATGGTCTGTGTGGAATCAATCACAACTACATACGCTTCAATTTAACAGGCCTGATACAGCATGATTAACTCTGTAGGCATTAAACCAGAGGCTACTCACTGAAAGAGTATTACTCTGGTGGCATAAAAGAGCATCCTTGCTCTCGATCACAGGTATCTTCTTTGAAGTCTTACTCATATGAAACACATTTACATTCAGAAATCTCAAATTCTTTAAAGGGGTAATAAAAATGACAACAGGTATATTTACAGCCAAAATGTTCTGTTTAAAAAATAGATAAAAAGTCAATTAAACCAAATCATCTGAACACTAAAGAGCAAATAGCTGTGGGCATGTCCCTTTCAGAAATTATCACCCAAAAAGAAAAAGAAAAGCACACTACTCTCACTAGGGCCACTTAAATATTGAATATGCTATTGTGTCCCAAAGTGCTAAGCATGATCAGTTAGCACGCTTCACTTGCACTGATAGGGATCAGAACATGGAACTATAAAGGCTGCTTTGAATTCAAAGTGAACTACAGGACAAAGGTGACATTCTCATGCAATGATACCCTGGCTGAGAGTGGAATGCTCCTTAAAACTTGAAACTAGGCCTGCACTCATCGCTACTGACAGCACTGGGGGTGATATCCCCCAACCCGAATGGCATACTAAAGTTGTGTGGAGGAGGGATGTGCCACACCACCTATCAGAGTGTAGCAATGTGTATTCTTGGTTTGGACAGACATGCAATGTGTTACACAACAAAACATGGGATTTGTGCTGGGGATGACCAAGTGACAGTGCTGTCATTACTGTTCCTTTGATGTTGCACAAAACGAATAAATACATTTAAAAGATGGGTGAAAGGCTGGATTATAATGGGAACTGGAAAGTGTATGCTTTGCAGTTGATGCTCGCAATATGTTTCTTCTGATGGATGGTGCAATTGTCTATGTAAAAACATGAGGGGAAAAAAACGAGTTTGGGCATATTAGCATTTTAACAACGTTTTGATTGGGCCATAAAAGCATGGGCAGCCTGACAGCTCAACAACTAACAATTGTATTGTTCATATTGCTTTAGTGTTAAAGACAAAACCCAATGGCTTCCTTTACACTGAGTCGAATGCAAGCTGTCCACTAAAAATGCATGGGTACAGAATACAAAAATAGTCTACTTTATAGGTAAATGTAAAAATACTGTTTAAAGAAATAAAGAATGAGTTTTCATGGAGACAGGACTTTTAGTCTCGGACAACAGCCTGTGAAACCAGATGCCACTAAAAATTAGGAAAGAATAATCCATGTTTGACTTTCTAAGAGCAGTTAGAAGTCGGGAGGTGATGCTTTGATTCTTCTTTTTTTTCCTGTGCTGGTCCAATATACAATTCAGTGCACAATATAAATAAAATAAATAACTTCTGGACTAAATCCTATTCCAATTAATTAGCGCTTAATGGGTGTTTTCATACAATGCATTTGATGGTTATTTTCGTCATGTGCCAGGTGGTGGTATCCATCACACATAGAGGTTATGTTTTTAAGGTGGTTCACAAGGCCAACATCTACACACCCTAGTGAGATGTCCCTCACAGAAACAATAAATGCACAGGTAGAGAGGAACTCTTTAGGGGTTATGCTGCAGGCAAGTTTGGCACCTGGCATCTGTTTGCTGCTAATGCGTTTCACAAGAGCAAAAGGCAAGTTAGAATAATGACGCTAACGATGATAAAAGTCAATACTTGAATTAAAATCACCACTGAAGGAACTGCTCCTTTTCACAGATTAGTACGTGAAACACAAAGTACTGTAAAAGCTAAAAGTCAGAGTCCCTCTCTCCGAAACATACCGCTGGTATTGATGAGAAGTACATTGTTTTTAGCATTGCCACATTAAGGTTGTTTTGTTAGATGGTTTCCGGAAGCATCAGCTACTCAGCACGAACACGGTCCTTCATAGAAACGTATGACTGAGGAGGCACATGGTTGGAAAGATATGATCAAGAAACCCTGGTGACCCTTAGAAAAAGGTATGTAGTGATGCCAAATAATTTGATGGCACCTGGAGCACAGGAATGCAGGGAAAATGACACTAATGTTGGGTGATCAAACAAAAGGAGGGTTGGAAGTGCGCACTCTCCTCATAATACTCTGCCTTCTTGTCATCTGTGAAGAAGAGGATGTCAAAAGGTCAGGATCTGACAATGCCTCATCAATCAGCACTTTAACTGGAGTTATCCTGTCACTGGAGGAATCACCGACTGCATAAGGAGTAAACCAGAGGCCGAAGACCGAGGTGTTACAAATGAGGAGGCAATTGATATTAGACTGACCATGCTGATAGAGTTGAAGAACTGGATTTCTTGTCGCGTGTTTTTACTGATGTAAATGAGGAGTAGGCAGTCTTGATCATCAACATTGGCATCGCTGACAATGGGTTACCCCAATGATAATCTATTTGTCAAGGATGTTGTGGATACCCTGCTGATGAGAATATTCATGCTGCACAAGGCCTTCACGGGTGGCAGTATTGGTCTTATTGATAAGGCAGTAATCTATATGAAGTTGGGAAATTTACATGGCACAGGGAGATCTTGCTTGCTTTTTACCATTAACCAAAAAAAGTATTAGTTATCTTTGGAGCACTCAATGGCAAAACAGTAGGTCCCGCTCTGTTCGAAGGCTTTGGCCCATTCACCCCAGAAGGTTAGATATCTATATGCTTAAGCTTTTGAGCCATTTTGATGTAGTTGCACTACTGACAAATTATTTTCCAAAGGAAACAACATCGCTAGTGGCAAAAACAAGCTCCTTTGTTCATACTTGAAAGTTTTCATTTAAAAATTCATAGTGAAACTCAGTGATACTCAAAGTACTGCCTGAGGGCTTCTTGTGGCCCTCCTGACCTTTTCATGCGGCCCCTTGTTGAATATTGCAACACTAAACTGCTGTTTACTAGTCTCAGCACGAACGTTCAGAATGGGAATAACTAAGACGTTGTGCATCACTTTTTTTTTTTTTTAAAGACAATTTTTATAAACATCTTACAACAAATGTGTAAAAATATGACAAAGTCTCTTCAAAATTCAAAAACTTGTATTTCATTAACCGCATGCGCTAGTGGTTTTCCCGCTGCGCGCTGCAATTTAAAAAAACCCGCGTTACGTGACGAGCTCAGCTCGTCATCCGCATAGCGCAGGTTACGCCCATGACGAGCTGAGCTCGTCATCAGCCCCGAAGGGGTTAAAATGTAGAACTTTTTCACCGTAGTACATCCGATGATATCACTGCATTGAGGTTTTTTTTTTGTTAAATGATAGTTTTCAAACATGAATTTAGAAACATTCATGCTTCCACTGACCCTGACAACAATGCCAATAGTGAAGTAGGAGGCAAGTCAGTTGTCATGTGTTGAATGGACAACATCATAGTTTATTTAATCAAACTTAAGAGAAGGAAAAGGAAGCAATGTGAAAAAAAACAATTTCCTAGGATCACACAATTTGGTCAAGTGCGGAAGCCGGGGCTGATCCCAAGTTTTCTGGTTTTGCATTGTGCAATTCAGCTACTACATGTACATGCTTTGCTTACCCTACACCTACCTTACAAACCCAAATCTCCCGACTGCCACCCTGTTGGCATCACTGCAGCCCTCAGTCACACCACATACCATACTTTGTGGCCCCTGGGGAAAATGTTTGTGAGTACCCATGGGGTAACTATGGTATATGCTTTGGATGCAAGCAGTAGAATAAATATGGGTTAACTGAAAGGATTGTCAAAATGTATAATGTCAAAAGAAGATGGTCTTCTCCATTTTAGGCACCACAAGACTAAATCCCTTCAACTGGAATTGGGACTGTTTTCTGATCTTTTTCAGTTCCGAAACAATCTAGAAAACATGGTTTCTTCTCTGTCTGAACAGCTTGCAGAATTGTAACTTTGAGGTCTGTTCAGATTTTTACTAAGGATTATTGCCTACATTGTGAAGCCATGGCTGAAACTCTGTTAAGCAGGACCTATCTGTGCAGCACATTTGCTAAACTGATTTCTTAATGGTCATCTTTTTCCTATGCTCCTGGTTCATCTTCCTATTGTTGAGGATGGTACACCTTTGAATCGCCTTTGGATTCAAAAGCAGCCCTCCTCCTTTCATGTTGTTATCTTGTTCAATTAAAACACAATTTAAAAAATATGGCTATTTATTCAGCTTCTCTAGTATCCTGCTTTTGGTGTAAGCAGGTTTTTGAGTATCACTCTGCAGCCAGTCAAAAAATCCTACCAGAATGTAAAGGCTCTCCATAAAAATGTAAAATAAAATTCATGTAATGTTTTATAGGGCTTAAATAGCTTTTTCGTGGCTTTACCAAAAGGCCTTGCACATTGCTTAGTTTGAGTAAATGCAGAAGGTGATTTGAGGTGAAATGTTGAAATTTACATTAAGAAGGACATATTGCTTTTTAATCTTGAATGGGGTTTACATTTTTAAAGATCACTGCTAAAAACAAAAGCAGACAACTCCATGTGCACTTATCCTGCCAGCTCAATAATGTGCAATTCTTGATTTGTGATCAGGACTAAAAAACACTCTACTTCACGTTGGAGGAGACAGAAGCTCTTTGTGGTCTAAGAAAATGAGTCATCAGGAACAACCCCATGCTGTGGTCATCTGAGCTTAGATCTACTAGTATAAATGAACACTCACTGCAATTGGAGGATAACAAGGATATCGGAGAGAGTTAGCACTCCTAAGTGGCCAGCTCACTGTTCTACCCAACCTGAGCCAATGGTGATTATAAAGGAGTACAACCTTTCTTTCAAATCGCGGAATGGCTCAAATCCAAAAGTGTAAGAAGACAATGGCAGTTCTTATGGGCCCTGAAAAAAGAGATGGATTACCTAAGAGAGCAACCCTGAAGAAACAGGATTTGAAGTACAGCAGAAAGCAAGTTATACTTTTCCCAGACAGGAGCTCAGATAACCAATTAAAAATGTCTAAATTATAGGGCATTTAGTGACAACAACGTAGCCTCAATACACCAGTCAGCCTCACAATATAATTTAGAGTTGGAAATTATTTTAAACTATTCATGTTGATACTTTCAAAACGTCCCTGTGCAAATTGATGAAAGCTTGTTGGGTGTCTGTTATACTAGTCTGTACAACTCATTCTCTTTGCAATTACGGTCTGTCCTTTATGTTGGTGCTTAATAATGGGATAATGTTTTGAAGCCTTCGAATGACAATACTTAGTAAACAGCTTCATAATGTTTTAGGATTAAATTGATTGTACTGATTTTCACGAAGAGTAAGCAAAACCATATTGACTCGCCTACAACCACTGGCCAGCGAAGAAAAAGAACCAGAAGAGGGTGGGAGAGGGAATGGGAAGATATTCAAACATCCACAGGTATCCGGGGGGGATGGGGGTGGAGCGGGCAGGAACAAGGAGGGAAGGGGAGGATGATGCTTGCAGGCGTACAGTCAAATCAAGTAGTCACCAAAGCGGGATGGCTAGGTCTGGCTGGGGATCTCTGCTGTGAGGCGGAGGACTTGCAGGTAAGCAGGACAGGGCAGGTTAGCTCTCAAAAGCTCTGTGCCAGGAGCCGAAGGCAAGGGTTCCAGGATTTCTCGAATTGGGAGAACTTATGCTCGACGAAGGTCGCCTATTTCTCCATGCCCAGGAGGTCCCATAACTTGTATACCTAGTGCTTATGCGTTGGAGCTGCGTCCATGCCCCACTTCGACAAGAGATTCTGCTTCGCTGTGCATAATGCCAGGGTGATGGCCCTCCCCCTAGCAGGCGGCAAGTGATAGGTCAACTCATTAGAGAGACCCAGTAGGATGTAGCTATGGAAGCGTGGCAGCTCAGTGTCAAACATTGGATCTATGTCCGCTAGGACATCCGCCCAATAACAGTGTAGTTTGGAACAGTGCCAGGAGAGGTGGGTCAATGTGCCTATGTGGTTACAATGGCGCCAACATCGGACAACGATACCGCGTTTCCACTTAGTAATACATTCTGGTGTATAGTATCACTAGTGTGTGATTTTAAGGAGGGTTTCTTTCCCAGAGGCACTACAGGTGGTGGTGCGGTCCACTGGTAGAATATCCAATCACTTATTCTCATAGAACAGACGTTAACACTTCGATTCCCAGCGTGAGCGGGCAGGGGAGATGGTGGCATAGGGAAGCATGTTAATGAAGGATTAAATATCAGAGAGGGTGTCTTTGTCATCATGGCGAGAGAGAAGCCGCTTCTGAAAGGGAGTGGGTGAGTGTCTGAATGTGGGCGTACTAGTTGTGCTACCCAGTGCTTGAGAGCAGTGAAGTGCCAATATTCCACGTCAGGTAGACCATAACCGGCTTGACCTCGGGAAGTCCAGCAAGCCATTGATATCAAACAAATCCCCTATAACTTTACAATTAGCCTACTGCCAGGGGGAGAAGGACATGTGATGTAGTGTCGGGGGAAAGTCTGGGTTCCTTATGATAGGTGTGAGTGGTGCACTAGGTGTGGAAAGTTGTTTGTCTAAGCTGAATTTTTCCCATGTCCCCATGGTTGCCCTCATCACCGGAGAAATGTATACCCCTGGTGGAAGATATTTCTTAAGGAGCCTGTTATTCCACCCGGTACTGCAGCTGCGTCATCTGATAGTAGTGCACTAAGAGAGGGACACCCAACCCTCCCCCCAACTCCACCGCCCCCTGCAAGTGGGATCACTTCCTAGCCATGTGTGGGCACTTACCATTCCAAATAAATGTGTCCATAAATTGTTGGAGCTTCTGTAAGACGTGAGGAGGTGGTTGATGGGGAAGTGTCTGCATGAAGTAAAAAATCTTGGTGAGAAGGGACATTTTGATGGCCGCAATCCTCCCAAGCCATGATGTGGGGCCCCCTCACTAAGAGTGGACTGTGAATCGGGCAGTGGCCAACAGAGCTGCGTAGTTGTTCTCCACAATCTTGTCCAAGGAGAAAAACTGTTGAATGCCTAGGTATTGAGCCCTTTGGGTCGCCCAGGGAAAGGAGAAGAGGGTCTCTAGTTTGGACCTCTCACTCTGCGGGATAGTGAGGTTGAGGCCCTGAGATTTCCGTGCATTAATCTTAAACCCAGATACTATGCCAAACATCTCGATATCCGTCAACAGCAGGGGCAGAGAGCGGTGGGGCTGAGTGACAGTCATTAGGACGTCGCCCACATAGAAGGCTATTTTATGAGCCTGACCTCCCATGGTAATACCTTGAATGAGGGGATGCACGGCCCCAATCAAGTTGCAAGTATGCTAGTAAAAATGACGGTGTCAACATTAAGAAGGCAATGGGACAAAATGAAGCACATAACGTGGGGTCCTTCCCAAACTTAGGTATGACTGTGATGATGGCTGTTTTCATCGTGTCTGTAAGGATTCTTGCGCGCTAAAAGAGTATTACAGCCTAGTCAACACTGGAGCCAGCTGCGCACCAAACTGCTTATAAAATGTGGCTGTAAACCCATCCTGGCCAGGCACTTTATCTAATTGGAGCTTCCCTAGGCAGGTTGGCCAAGGGAGCCCGTACAATGAGGTCCGAGACCTCCGCGGAACTGAGCGGTTCTGCCATGTACAATCTGGCAAAGAAGCACTCTAACTCTGCCACAATACCCTCATCATGGCATACCTAGGGATAGAGGGGCCCCGAATCTCCATGATATGGTGGTTGTACCTGTGCACACATTCGGTAGGCGGGAAGTCACCTGGCACAGCTGTCCCCTGCATAGTATTTCTGCCTAGTACAGAGTAGGGAGTGTTCTGCAGTATCAATATCTAACACTTTAAGTTGCTTCCTGGCCAACATGAGTTGTCTTCGTGCTTTATGTGAACCGGATTGCCTGTGGGTGATTTCTGGGGCCCTCAATTGCTTGTGCTTGTCCAGCCTGTCCTTATAAAGCTTTGTGGCCATGGCTATAAAAGCCCCCCTGATCACTGCCTTAAATGTATCCCATAATAGTGCCACTGAGGTGTGGGGGTTGTCGTTGGTAGCGAGGTATGTCTGTATTGCGCCATTAATTTCATTGACTGTGGGCTTGTAAACTAGAATCGTGGGATTGAGACGCCATAAACCCAATCGTGGACAGGTAATGGGCAGGTGGAGAGTGATTGAAATCGGGGCATGGTCTGATAGGGCCACCACTCAGATGTATGTGTGTGACAGTTGGTATGAGGGAGTTGGTGACTAGAAAATAATCAATCATGTCGTGCATCTGGTGTGCTGTGGAAAAAAAAGTATAGTCTTTCATGGTGGGGTTCCGGGATCTTCAGTCTTCGGTCAGGCCGCCTCCATTAACCACTGGAGTCCTTGCTGAGTGTATTCCCCCAGTTGGGCGTGCCCGTTGAATTGGCCAGTCCAAGAGGGCCTCAGGGACAAAGTTGAATTACCGCCCCCCCCCCCCGCCCCCAATTAAAACATCGCCATCAGGGGACATAAATACTCTCCCAACTGCTTAGTGGATGAAGGTTTCCTGAAGTTCATTGTGCACGTAGTGGCAGGCCAAAGTGAGGTTACAAGTGTGGAGGGAAAGACTTGAGGTGAGAAGTTGGCCAGCTAATTCTGAATGCACTTGAAGCAGCTGCCCCCAAAAATGGGTCGCAAAGAGGATCACCACACCTTCCTTCCTTCTTTCCAGGCCCAGAGGAGAAATACGGTCTATCAAACCATATGGATTTCATGCAACCCCAGTCAGACTGAAGAAGGTGGGTCTCTTGCAAAAGACACACATCACATTGAGAGCCATTCAGCATTGCTAGTAATGCTAGATGTTTTGCTGGGGCATTGAGGCCCTGGACGCGAAGGCTTGGCTTTGGAGTGGGAGGAAGGCTGCCAGCTTCCCCATTCTTGTAGCATCGCAGGTAAGTCTCCCTTGCTCTAGTGGGTCTGTCTGAGCAGCGTGCAGTAAATAGCGAGGCGGGAAAGGTTGTGAGCAACGTGGGGGCAGGGGAACAAACAGTGAAAACCACCTGCTTCAAGCATAGAGTCCGATGTGTTGTGTAAGTGGGGTCCATGTCACAAGCCTGAAACAAGCGTGGGGAGAAAATTACTGACTGGAGCTCAGTTGTTCCCTGGGGCAAAGATGATATGAACTAGTGGCTCGCAGGGAAGTTCAGCTGATGGTCGGTGGGGTGGAGCCTCTTGGTGGAGGAATAGGGTTCCCCTGTTCAGTGGAGCAAGCAGCTCCTCCCTCAGCCCATCTAGGAGTCAAGTCATCCACCAGAATCAATCCGTGGTGAGGTCCGGGGTACAGGTCCCTCTGGTGTGGTTGCTGAAGCAGAGCCCACCGAACTCTACGGCTCTCAGCGGCAGAGGGCTTGACAGTTTTCTTTTGTGTCGCGAGTCTAGGCGGTGCCATCTCACGGGGAGGCAGCAAGAGGGATCGCTGTTAATGCGATGATGGGGGGCTCTCTCCCTGCTCCAGCCCCAAGACATGGCGAGCCTCATCTAGACTGTGGACAATGTGCGTATTCCAGGTGTAGATAAGGCAGAACAGGTGCCTACATTTGTAGCAGATTCCTTTCTCGCAGAGTAAGGCGGAAGCTGGTTTCAAGGCCATGCGCCGATGCAGTGAAATATGGGAGCGGTCTTGGTAGAGCTAAACTTTCCCTCTAAGGTGACTATTCCCAGATCCAAGCCATAATCAACTCATTCTGCCGATAATTGTGAGGACAAGTTAAGATATCCAGTGAGGTCCCTGGAGCACCGGAGGGGTGGCCAGCTGTGTGTGTGTGGTCCAAGACGATTTATTTGTCGGCGAGCGCCGATACTATATGGCAGAAAAGGCAAAGGACGTATTCTTGCAGAATACCAGAGTGACTGTAGTGTAACCCCTTTTATTTGAATATTGGATCTGTGGGATCGGTTCTCCAAATCCTCCAGATGATAACAGAGATCCGTGTTCTGGTCTTGAAGCTCAAGCAGATTGCACTGGCATGCCTCTAGTTCCTCCTCCTTGGAATAGCCACCCTGTCACAGTTCTTGGAAAGTATGTCCTTGATGGTGTTGTTTCTCTTGCTCTGGTGGGTCGCCATGGTTGCCTGCAGACCTTCGCCATTTGAGTGCTTTTGACGAGAAGTCTTGAAAAGATACACATCGAAGGTGAGGAGGAGCTGATCTAATATAATTCGCCCTCGGGCACCATTCAGCTAGGCATGGCGTCGGGGGTCGTTGCAGTTAGTGGTCAGGTCCTGGGGCCTGCCCCGAAGGCAGCCGCCCCCGACTGGTGCCGGGCACCTCTTGAGTTATCAGGCCCAGGTGTTCCCAAGAGGATAACCTTGTGGTCCACAGGGGCCGCCCACTGGGGAGTGTGTCTTTCCGGCCGCTACCCACCAACGTATTTTGCAGTCAGTCCCTCACTGGCCCCAGATGGGTGAGCCGGAGCTCAGCTAGTACTCCATTTGCCGAGAGGGAACTCTCCTTTCGCCGCACCACCCACCAGCCTCAGGTAGTGATCAGTGGGCCTCCATGAGCTCACACACAGCGTCCGTCATCTTGTGGGTAGGTGCCATCGGGCGGCGGCTCGCGGTGCTTGAATGGGGGTTTTCTTCGTATTGCGACTCAATACTGGGAGCAGACTGTGCTCAGCACCCGCTCCCCACCTTCCTCAGGCCCCCTAGAGTGAGTTTGGAGGTCCCCTAGCTGCTCATGGCATAACGGGTGCAGAGAAGCTCCAAGAATCGACTCTTACATGGGTGTCATCTTCGACAAGCCCTCCATAGTGGTTTAATCCTAGGACTTGCAGACGGCACAGATGCCAGCAGCAAGCACATGGACAAACTGAGCTACTTTGACTGCAAATTATCCTTCACAATATAATTTCTCTTAATCTTGATCTCGCAATACACGGATGCGAGCGGGTACCTAGTTTCAGATGATAATTTTTTCACTATTATGTCCCACTTCTAGATAACTTCTATTGAGTACTCAATGACATTCAACTACGGCCATTAGTACTTCTGGGTGCTTGCAAATGTTATAGTTATGAATCTGTAGCAACCTAGAAGCAAACAATTATCAGCCATTGCACCTAAAGTGTTCCCATAATAGTGTTGGTTTGATAAGTGCTATCCTCAAAGACAATACACTTCTTAGAGTCAATTGTACCTTCAGAGCTAGACTTCATACTACATATATGCCATTTTTTCACTTTGTTTTGTAACAATGAAACTCTGAAAGATGTCTGACACTGGGGGAGAGGCCACATATTGGCTCTCTAGTTGCCGGCGCCAAAATAATCAGGTCAGCCTGCTTGTATTTTCGTTTTCAAGTAGAAACAAAAACAGTGACCAACTAAATCAAAATATACCACTTAAGATCCCTGAGAAGCTCCTATAATAAACCGCATCAGATGCTTGAAGGCCACCTTTTTCAGAACTCAGTTAGACCAAGCAAAAAACTGTCCCAAAAAACTGTTCGAACTCATCAAGTCCCAAGCCAACAGTCATCCGAACTCCGCATCACTGGTCAAGAGACATTGCCCAACTGCAAAGAATTTGCAAATTTCTTCACAGTTAAGACCATTAAGATTGAAACTGAACTACTTTCGGCCTGTAACCACCTGTCGATCAGTCCACCAACCTCCCTATGCCAACATTACATGCTACCGGCGTAAACACCTCCCCAAAAACAATGCCTCCTGGAGTCTCTTTCCAAACCTTGGATGAATGTGCTATACGCAAAACGCTGTTGACTCTGAAACCTTTAAACCACTACAACGGCCCATTGCCATTGAACCTTTTCCTGACAGTTAGATCCTCCCTACTAACATTGTGGACATACGATAGTCAATGCATCACTGCGGAAAGGTGCTATTCCAAATTGCTTAAAAATGGGTCAAGTCACTCTGATTTTAAAGAAACCTACTGCGGATCCCTCGGACCTTCATAACTTCCGCCCAATCTCCAACATCCCCACCTTATCAAAGCTCCTGGAAAAATGTGTGCTTGCCCAACTTTGCAACCATATCAACCATTTCCAACTCCTGGACCAATGCCAACGTGATTTCTGCTCGGGCCATAGCACAGAGTCGGCCCTAACACACATGGTTGATGACGCGTTAAGAATGATGGACCACAATGAGTCGTGCCTACTGATCCTTCTTGACCTTTCATCAGCACTTGACACTGTCAAACATGATACTCTAATTGACCTCCTGGAACACAGGATGGGGTTGTCTGGGCCTCTGCCTAATTGGTTCTCTACGTTCCTCCTGAATAGATCCCAATGCTTCAAGGTGAACCAATCCCTGTCCCATACTGCTCTAGTTTTGCTGGGGGTTCCCCAAGGTTCAGCACTCTCTCCCACGCTCTTTAACTTGTTCATGGAGCCTCTAACAGAAATGCTGAAATCATCCAGCATTCACTATCACATGTATGCGGGCAATACTCAATTATACCTGAAGATCGCCTCCCCTGAGGACATTCAGTCCCTCAACTCAGTCCTACTGGAAACACAAAGCTGGCTAACAAGTAACCACCTGAAACGAAATGCTCTAAAATCAGAATTACTCCTTATTCCACCCCATAAGCAATCACCTTACATTGAACAATGGTTGAATCAGCTTATGGCTCTTAATGGCAGACCTCAACTTGTGGACTCAGCATCCTCGCTTGGTATCATACTAGACAAGAACATGCAAAAACACATCAGTTCTCTCACCAAAGGAGCGAACTTCCAACTCAGCAGCCTTAGGAAGTTCAAACCCTATCTCCCTGCTCATGACCTAAAGGTCGCAGTGCAAGCATTGGTGATCGCAAAGCTGGACTATGGCTAGTGCTACGCTGTGTGGCCTGCCCAGAGTGAAACCGGCTCCCCTTAGGGTGACCTTCAATTCTGCGGCCAGGCTCGTAACGGACACAAATAAATTCAACCACATCTCTCAGGACTTGCTAGTTCTGAAATGGCTCCCTTATGAAGCTCGGATACAGCAGAAAATGGCATGCATGACACACAAAGCCATCCACCTCAAGACACCGATGTACCTCACTCAGAAACTGGAGCTCTCATGTAAATGTTAATGTTAACTGGATTTGTAGAGCACAGCTGTTACCCTGAGGTGCCCTGGCACTGTGGTGAAGTCCTACCCGTGGAAAGTAAGCGTGGAAGAGATGTCAGTTGTTAAAGAGCCACGTTTTTAGGGACTTCCTAAAAGCCAACAGGTTGGTCATGCTTCTAAGATCTAGGGGAAGCATGTTCCAGGCCTTTGCTGCATTGGTGATGAAGCTTCTGCCCCCCCATTTTGCTTTTTTTTTTATGCGTGTCGTTGTTACCAGCTTGGCCTCAGAAGAACGGAGAGTTCTTTTAGGAATGTACCAGTGGAATTGTTTCTTTAAAAAGTCACAGCCAGATCCGTGCAGGGCCTTGAACACCAGGCAAAGTGCCTTAAATTGCGTGCGTTTTTTGACGGGAAGCCAGTGGAGTTTCTTTATAGCTGGAGAAATGGAAGCGTACTTGGGAATCCCTGTAAGGAGTCTTGCCGCAGCATTCTGCACCATTTGCAATTTGTGCATGCAGCCTTCTTGTAACTTAAGGTATAGTCCATTGCAATAGTCCAGCCTGGATAGAACCAGGGCTGAAACTACTATTTGTTATGGAGCTTTTGGAAGTAGGGGGATTATTTTCCTACAGGTTCTGAGAATGAGTGAGGTGGTTGAGGCCACTGCGTTGATCTGGTCTTTAAGGCTTAAAGTGTCATTGATCCAGATTCCCAAATTCTTCACCTTTTTGGTGGGGGGAGCTGGAGGTCACTGTATATAACTATGCAGATGACCTCCAGCTTGTTTTCAATCTTTCCTCTTCCCCTCACGCTATCTTTAATTTTCAAACTACTATGATCTTCATCAGGGACTGGATGAGCCACAACCATTTGAAGCTGAATCCGGACAAAACTGAGCTGGTGCTCACTGGTGGCTCTTCCAGTCCCTGGAACTCTTCCTTTTGGCCTTCTTCTCTTGGTTCCTCTCCTGTCCCCTCTTCCACAGTCAAGACCCCAGGTATTAAAATGAATAACCATCTTACCCTTCATTCACAAGTCAGTTCTGTTGTTTCTTCTTGCTTTCTTATTCTCCGCACTATTCGCACTGTCTCCCGCTTTTTCTCCCCTCTGGCACTTAAACTTATTATGTCTGCCCTTGTGATCTCCCGGCTAGACTATGCCAATGCCCTGTACAATGGCATTCCGGCCTATAGCCTACGTAAACTCCAGCTTGTGAAAAATCAGGCAGCTCGGCTGGTGTACGGCCTCCCCCGCTTCCATCATTCTACACCACTACTGAAGGCGCTACACTGGTTGCCTGTTCGGCAACGTTTACTTTTTAAAACCGGTTGCATGGTTTTCCAGGCACGCCAGGGTATGGCCCCTGCTTTTATTTCTTCACTGCTAAAGGAATATGTCCCTACCAGACAGCTTCGATCATCCTCCCAATCCCCTCTACAGGTACCTCGCTATAAGAGAAAAAAATGGGGAGGGTCCAATTTCTCAGTTGTGGCCCCCATCTTTTGGAATTCCCTCCCCGATCACCTACGAGCGATTAAACACTACTCCCTCTTTCGTAAGGGCCTGAAAACTTTTTTGTTTGCTCAAGCTTTCCCGCAGTAATTCTTGCTTTTACTTTTTGCCTCTCATGTCTCCTAAAGCGCCAAGAAACCGTTTGGTGTACGTTGCGCTATATAAATATTTTAAATTCAAATGTTTTTTTTAATTTTAAATTCAAATTCAAAGGGCCTAGAGCAGATGGCCAGCAGTTTGGGGACCTGAAGTCGGGGTTGTTGCCGAACAGTACCACTTCGGCTTTTACTGGAGTTGAGCTTTAAACAGTTCTGTGTCATCCACTCACTCACAGTATGCATACAGTTCTGCAGCCTCGAAGCGGTGTCACGGTGTTTGTTGGGTCGAATATTGACCACAATTTGGGTATCGTCCGCGTATGACGTGAGATTAAACCCAAAAGTTTCAATGAGTGGGGCAAGCGAGGAAACGTAAATATTAAAAAGAGTGGGACTCAGGGAGGATCCCTGGGGAACTCTGCAAGGTAGGGTAAAAGCTTCCGCCTCAAATTGATCTAATTTAATCATTTGAGTTCTGTTAGAAAGAAAGGATTTGAGGAGCGCTTGTGCCGTATGTTTGACCCCTATTTCTTCCAGGCGGTCCACCAACAGAGTGTGGTGGACCGTGTCGAACGCCGCCGAGAGATCAAGCATGATCAGGGTGGCACTTCCTCCCTGATCGAGAATAGCCCTAATCTCTTCCATGGATTTGATGATTGCTGTTTCCGTACTGTGCCCTTCTCTAAACCCATATTGGAAGGGGCAGTCTGGAAATGGGTCTAAAATTGTCTGGATCCCTGGCGTGGTGCAAGAGCCTCCAGAAGTGCCAGCACCCTCTTACTCAAACCACAAAAATTCAAGAAAAAAAAGACCTGTAATCGAACATTTTCAGGTATGGCGCCAAGAATCTGGAACTCGCTTCCCCCCTAACTCAGGGTGATCCATTCCTCTATCCTCTTCAAATCAGAGCTCTTGATGAAAAAAATATCTGACTCAGTCTTCCTTCCCCACTTGACTCCCTGGCCATTCAACACTGTTTTGTGTCCTAGATGCCAGGCTCTTGAGAATGTTGGACATTCTCAATCTATGTACTTGTCGATATGTTGATTATTTGTGTTTGGATATGTGGTATTCTGCATTTGTTCTACTGCTGGTTATGTCTCTTTCTGTGACATCAATGTGTGACATCACAGCTTGTGGGTTGGAATGTATCTAGTGAAACCTCTGGCTGTTTATCCTATTCAGGCTGAGGTCTGGATGTGCTTCTTTATGTCTTGGATTAAACCTTGGATTCAACTATTTATGTCTGAGTCCTGCGTGTTCCTTCAACTCAAAAACCAGGATCTTACATTGGCGTAGTCGGCAGGCAAGATTGAAGAGGCATAACAATCTCAACTGGATATTTTCTACTACTTTTCAACTAGAGCGGCAGTTGGTTTCAAGTGCTGCTATCTGAGGATTGGTGAGACTTTTCAATCTTCTTTTCTACACTTTATCTGTGTTATGATGGCACCTGCGGCAGTTAATTTTAAGTGCCTTGATTGCACCTGCGGCTGTTTATTCTAAATTTAAGTTTGCTGTTTCAACTTGATCACACTTTGGAGCTTTAATTAAGTCTAAGTGCTGAACGCAAAACAGCCCTTCTACTCCATTGTTTAGGTTCTGAAGGGCAAGATGTTTTTGATCACCTCCCGGAGCTTTCTGCGGCTGAAAAAGCAAATCTTAATGAGTTTGAGGTTGCTTTGAAGAAATTAGACTTACATTACTTGCCAAAGGTTAGCATTATTTTAGAGAGGTATCATTTTGCCAAGAGACTGCAAAGCGAGGAAGAATCTATTGAAGGTTATGTAACTCAATTAAGGAAGTTGGCAAGTTCTTGTAAGTTTGACAATGCCCTTGAAGAGAGAATCAGGGACCAGTTTATGGTTGGTTGCAATATTGAAAAGGTCAGGGAAGAGCTCTGGATGAAGGATGAGCCTTCTCTAGACGACGTACTACAGGTCGCAAAAAGAATTGAACATTCTCTTAAATGTGTTGACACTTTAAAAAAGGATAAACAAAGCTCAGTTCAAGCGGTCAGGCAAGATGCAAAGAGTTTTGCAAAAGACTCTGTTCCTCTTACTGTTAAAAAAAAAAACTTTTATCCCTAAGTGTTTTAGGTGCGATAAGATGGGTCACTATGCTAATGACAAGAAGTGTCCAGCTTTGAATTCAACTTGCTCAAAATGCAAGAAGAAGGGTCATTTCTCTACCCTGTGTAAAAGTAAATCTCAGAGTCATTTGGTAAAGTCTGTTGATGAGGAATCAATAGAGGAAGATTTTGTATGTGGGCAGGTTGTAGTACAAGTGACCTCTACTCCTGATAATTCCTCATCTCCTATAGATACGATTTTCATTGAAGGTGAACCTACGGAGGTCTTGTTTGACTCAGGGGCTAAGATTACCATTGTGTGCAAAAAGTTCTACCTAGGTAGTCTTTCCTCTAAGGTTCAACTATCCAAGCCTGATATTCGTCCTTTGGGGTATAGTGGAGAGGTGATTCCTTTGCTTGGGTTATTCACAGGCCTAATTGAGTATAAGGACCGTTTTGCCAAAGGCAAAATCTATGTCTCACATAAAGGAGACAGCATCATTAGTTGGTTCCATCAGGGGGATCTCAACATCATGTTGGATCCTACTTCCCCTAACCCCATTATTCTTAAGGAGATGGTTAATGAGGTTTCTGTTGCTTCTGACTCTATTCTTGTACAGCACATTAAAAGAAAGTTTCCAAAGGTCTTTAGAGAAGAGTTGGGTTGTCTCAAAGACTAAGTTGAAAATTCCTGTACGTGAAAATTCTCTACCTTACACTTGTAAAGCTAGGGGCGTTCCTCTGGCATTGAGGGAAGAGATGATCAGTGAACTTGAAAAGTTAAAGAAGGGTGGTATAATTGAGGAAGTCACTGGTACTGATTGGCTTGCTCCTGTGGTCGCAGCACGCAAACCCAATGGATCCCTACGCTTATGCATTGATTTAAGGCAACTTAATAAGTGTGTTATTGTGGACCATTATCCCTTGCCTAATATAGCTGATTTATTGATATTGCTTGATGGTGCTAAGGTTTTCAGTACCCTCAATCTCGCATCTGCATACCATCAGATCGAGCTTGAGGAGGCGTCCAGGAACTATACGTCCTTTGTTACACCTTTTGGGACGTATAGATTTGTCAGGATGCCTTTTGGGCTTGTTTCTGCGGCTGCAACCTTTCAACGTGTTATGGAAAGGGTGCTGAAGGGGTGCCGGGGGGTTTGTGTGTATCAAGACGACATTTTAGTCTTTGCAAAGAATGATGAGGAACATATGTGTTTTCTTGACAAGGTTTTGGACTCCTTACAAGAGGCAAACCTCACTGTTAAGCTTGAGAAATGTCATTTTGGCCGGTCTTCAATCCACTATCTAGGTCACACTATTTCTAAGAATGGCATTGCTCCCAAAGCTGATTTGGTTGATACCATTACACGCATGCCACCTCCCTCTTCCAGAGAGGAACTCATGAAATTCTTTGGAATGATTGAGTACTATAATAAGTTTGTGAAGGGGTTCGCTGATCACTGTACACATTTGAGAGGTCTTCTGAAGAAGGGTTCTGAGTTTTTGTGGAATGATGATTGCATGATGGAATTTGATTCTCTTAAGAGAAAGCTTGAGTCTGCGCCCAACTTGAAAAGTTTTAATCCTGGTCGTTTGTCTGTAGTCACCACCGATGCCAGCGTGAAAGGTCTTGGTGCTGTTCTTCAGCAGGATGTTGATGGGGTACTGGAAACAATATTGTTTGCTTCACGTGGTCTTAAAGATCCTGAGACACGTTATTCGGTGATTGAACGTGAGGCCTTGGCGGTTTTCTGGGCGATTAGGAAATTTAAAAAATGTCTTTGGGGCACCAGGTTTGTGATTAAAACTGATCACAAACCGTTGTGTGAGGTGTTCACAAAGAAAGGACTTGATTTTATTTCCAGCAGAATAACTAAATGGGTCATTGCTTTACAAGAATACGAGTTTGAAATATTGTACATTCCTGGTGTTGACAACTGTGTTGCTGACACTCTTTCAAGATTAGTGGATGTTTCACATGAGGTTGATGATGTTGAGGATGGTGAAATGGATAATTTTATGGTTTGTCCAGTCTCTGTAGTAGGTGTTGAGGAGTCGGTATGGAGACTTAAACTAGACTCTGATCCTGTTTTGAGTGAACTTTCTGCTCTTGTGCGTGATGGTTGGCATTCTAAGAAACAGGCCTCTGTGGAATGTGCTAAGTTCTGGGGTGTCAAGTATGAATTAGCCATTTGTAATGACTTGCTGGTCCGGGGGACTAAACTCATACCTCCTTCTGAACTGCGTGGGAATATCATTGATCTTGCTCATGAATCCCACTCCGGTATGTCAAAAACCAAGGAACGTATTCGTTCCTCATACTGGTGGCCTGGGTTGGACTTGTATGTAGAGAGAATAATCAGGGATTGTGGCATTTGCAGTCTGAGTGATAAATCTAAGATGGTAAGAGTTCAACCTATGTGCATTAGGGATCTTCCTTCTGGTCCTTGGACCGATATTTCTTTTGACATTTTAGGTCCGGTTTATTCTGATGGGCAGCAGATTTTCATTCTGGTTTTACTAGACTTGTTTTCGAGGTGGCCTGAAATACATTTCACTTCCTGTATAGAGTCTCGCTCCGTCATAAAATTTCTTGAAGTTGTGTTTGCAAGGGAGGGTCTTCCGCAATTTATACTTACCGACAATGGTGTGCAATTGGTCTCTAGAGAGATGGAGACATTCCTAAAGGAAAGAGGTATCTTACATAAAAAATGTTCGCTGTATCACCCGGAAACCAATGGAATGGTGGAAAGATTTAATAAGGTGTTAAAAGAGACCATTTCGTGGGCTAAGAGTGCAGGTTTAAATTGGAAGGAACAAGTTCTGAAAAAAGTTGAGTGTTATAGATTTACTCCCCATTCCTCTACTGGGAAGTCCCCTTTTGTTCTTTTTAAAGGTAGGCTGCCTTGTACGTTTTTAGAGCCAACTTGGGTTAGAGACTTAGGCAAAAGCTTTGTTGGTTCTGACGTTGATGCTGATTCCCCTCATAAGCTAGACTTGAGTTGGCGAGAGCAGGAGGAGAAAAAATGTTTGGAGAGGAAGGTACAGTTTGATTCCAGACATTCTGTTAAGAACACTCCTGTGAAGGTTGGGGATTTGGTGGTGGTGAGGCTTCCTGGTGCTAAGGTAAAATATTCTTCACCCATCAAGGTCATTAAGGTTTTTGAGAATGCGGTCAAGACCTTGGATCACAGAATCTGGAACTTGAATAGGGTTTGTGTTTTTTCTGGTCTGTGTGATTTTCAGAAGTCTGTGACCAAGGATCCTGTTGGAAAGGGGAGCTCTTCTCTTGGTCTGGAGGGAGGTTCTTCTCTACGTTCTTCTACTAGAATTGTTAAGAAACCTTCACATTTGAAGGATTACATTTTGTAATTTCAATTTTTTGGTTTTATATTTTAACCTTGTTTTTTGCTTTTATGGGGGGGGAAGGTGTGTGGTATTCTGCATTTGTTCTACTGCTGGTTATGTCTCTTTCTGTGACATCAATGTGTGACATCACAGCTTGTGGGTTGGAATGTATCTAGTGAAACCTCTGGCTGTTTATCCTATTCAGGCTGAGGTCTGGATGTGCTTCTTTATGTCTTGGATTAAACCTTGGATTCAACTATTTATGTCTGAGTCCTGCGTGTTCCTTCAACTCAAAAACCAGGATCTTACAGGATATACTTGTCCTACTGCACAATCTGTAAAGCACTCTGATACCCTCTGTGGTCATGTTCACGCTATATAAAACTTTCAAAATAAATACAAATAAAATAAATATATAAGAGGCTGTGTGAAAAAAGAATTGCGAGTACAAGATTAAGAAAGTAATCATATAATGAAATACCTTTCAGAAGTTTGCTAAAATCGAAGTTGCTCTGTGCTACTAGGTGAGGAACAACTTTCTGATACAGGCATATAGTGTGAAGAATACTGGCTTTCAGGAGGGTCGTCTCTGCATCACCACTGGAGAAACCTAAAAAGAAAATATAATGGTAAAGTAAATAAAAATGAACCAAAGGTACCAACTACCATGGACAGGTCACTATTTTAGCCAATATTTCACAACCAAAAATAGATAGCAGTAAAGAACAGCTGCCTCATTATGAAGCAGAGGGGTGAGCATGGTTTGAAAATTGGGCAAGTGAAACCATGCGGCCCATCTGTATTTAACACTTGGAAAGCAAATATTACAATAAAAGTGTTTGTGGAAAGATACAAAATGTATCTAAACCACAGTTATTTTAAATAAGGTAAAATCCATTAAAGTGAGTACTGCTTTTGACAGAGCAAGAAAAATATAATAATCAAGCACCCCTGCTTGGCACTACTGGTGATAGCCCGAATTGGACACAACGAGATGTGCACGCTGTGATATCCCCTTGAGGCACACCACTTACTAACAGAGGTGCAAGTTGTAGGAGAGAAAAACTAAATCCGGAGCACCTAATCCCTCTCACGTCGCTCAAAGTGAATACATTTGTGAATCGTGGAATCGCCCCCTTTAGAAAAAGTAAGGATCCTAATGAAATTCCTTAAAATCAGACCCTATGGACGACACCGTTTTTTCTTTCTATTGAGGAGAAGCCAGAGGACTGTATGCTACACTACTTATTGCTCTCGTAAACATGTTCATGTTTGTGTACAGAAATGCCAATAAAGACCTTTTTTTAAAACCACCCCCAGCTTTTCTGGCACCTCACCTGGTTCCTCCACAGGGGCAACAGCTTTCTTGTCTTTTCTTTCATCGCATTGATCCATTTGTTCTTGTTTCAAAAGTGAATTCCAAGTCGACACAATGCTGTTTAAGTCTGGTAAAAGCTGAAAGCAAAAAGAGGGTAAGAGCACAATCAAAGTCACACCCTTATTCTCACTCAAGAGCAAAGCAAATAGGTAGGGTAGAAAAAGAGGGACATACAGTATCTGTTTGTAATAACATTTTTAAATGCACCCACTTCTTGGTTTGTGTTCTAATTCCATGTATTTTAATTATTTAAACATCATAGGTTTGAATAAGTAGTATTTATTCCAAATATACAAATATGTTCTAGACGTTTTCACATTAAAAGCTTTTTTTTTTGTTAAATGCCTTAATCTAGACACTAATAAACATTCTTTCATTACTTAAAAGGAGGAGCACTTATGACACCTCCCAAATAAAGTAGCATTTCTTCCCAATGCCCACCGCATTACATGATCAATTAGCCTTCAAACACACTAGCAGGGTCTTATAATTAGTACACGACGCGGGTTCCAGAGGATTCGCCTTTATTACACATCTCCACCTCTTCACCTGTCTGACTCCTCACAGATCCAAATACTTCAACACTCTCGTGTTCAAAATATTTTTTATTGAATTTGTGATAAAACAATAGACCAAACAAAAAAAGAGCACTGATAGGGTACATAGCAAGTTTACAGTATTTCATAAATATAATGTATTGTACCTATACATCCATATCTACAATGCAATAGAAACAAAAATTTAAAATAAAAGAGACGGGGGCCACAGCTAGTTTTAGCAAGTATATTATGACAGATCTACATAATAAAATCTAACAAACTTTACACATCATAGAATATAAAATATTAATGATAAATCGCTATATAATTGTCAATTGGCTTCCAAAACAACAGATAAGAAGATGTGTTGTGAACAACACCCAACATATTCAAATCAGCTCCTTTTCTGGTAAAAATCATCCATGAACACCACATATGAAGAGACAATAATGAAGCGTTTTTCCAATTGGCAGTAACTTTAGAGCAGCAGATAGCAAGAAATCAAAGAGCTTGTTGTTAGAATCTGACAGTTTAGTTGAAAGTAATATTGATTTACAAATATGCATATTATATGAGAGTTTATCCGATAAATGAACATTTTTTAAATTAACATCCCAAACCTCATTCCAAAATTTAAAGAGTATACCATTCGAAAAGCATATGTTTTAACAAACCTGGAACCAATTTACAGTGCCAACAATTAGGTGAAATTAATAACTTTGCATTATACATTTCTAACTGAGTCCATAAACAATTAAATAGTATTAAAGAATTAGTTTGATATAAAGATACAGGTAACCATCCAGAGACCCTATTTAACCATATTTTCCTCCATACATCTTGAGAAAAAGATAAATTAAGTTCATTATTCCAAAAAGAAGAAATAAAATCAATGTTATTTTTGTCAAAATTATTCAACTTTTTATAATAAAAGGACACAACATTAGAGGAAGAAGCTATTGTTGGCATATACTTCTAAATCCAATATGTTTTCTATTGGAAAATTGCTGAGAAATGATTCAAAAATAGAATTGCATAAAAATGTGTATTCAGAAATATCAAATGCATATTTCGATTACGTTTAATAACCGGACTATACCATATGGATTTAAGATATGAGAAATAGGAATTTGAAAAAGAGAATCTAAATCTCGCAATATTCATTTTCTCGATTTTAGTATTGCAGATCTTCATATTAGAAGAGGACATGGTAATTAACGTAGGCAACGGAAACTGAGATCAAACTTTTTTCAATGAGAAGCCACAAAGGTGTTTTGTTAAACTCTGCATTTGTGAACCAAAAGATGCTTTGTTTCAAAATAAATGCTTGAAGATAGTAAAAAAAAACGGTAAAGCAAAACCACCATTACATTTTGCAATTTGCAATTTTCTAGAACTTATATTGGGTGTTGTATTATTCCAAATGAATTTTGATATTAGTGTGTCTAAAGATTTATAAAACTTAAGTAGAAGTTGAGTAGGTTTCATATATAACAGACAAAATATTTTTGGAGCAATAACCATTTTAAAAGAGTCAATTTTCCCCCACCAGGATAAGTGTAAAGCAGACCGCTTATGAATTTTGTCATTAATATGGTTAAGAATATATTCAAAATTCAATGTAATAGATTGTTTAATAGTATGAGAGAATAAAATACCAAGATATTTAAGTTTGTCCTTTTGCCATATTATATTGTTATTTGGGAGCATATCTGGGCACAAAACACATTTAAGGGAAAAAATTCAGTCTTGTAAGTATTTAGAGTATAACCGCAAATTTGGGAATATGTTTGAGTTGGACTTAACAGGGGAGGAGTAGCAGAATCAAGATTACTAATATATAATAATACATCATCAGCGTAAATTGAGGTTTTTACAGTAACATCATTGATAATAATACCTTTTATTTCTATGCACTGTCTGATGGCAATGAGTTATGGTTCAAAAGCAATGAGCAAGAGTAAAGATGACAGAAGAGTGCCTCTAAAAAGGAAAACATTTTTTAGACAGTTGACCATAAATGAAAAGTCTAGCAGATGTACCAGAACAGAGTTCAGAAATCATATGAATAAAGGTATGGCAAAAATTAAATGCAGATAAAAGTACGAAAAATATACTGCTAATGTACTTTGTCAAACGCTTTTTCAGCATCTAATGCAAGGACACCAGCGGGAAGATGCAAAGATGACACAGCTTCATAACATGAAATAATAATCTAGTGTAATTTACAGAATGTCTATATTTCATGAAACCGGTTTGATCAATGTGAATAATAGTACAGAAGCCAATCGGATTGCAAGAGTGTTTGCATAAAGCTTACAATCTTGATTAATTAAAAAAATAGGGCTGTAATTTGAAACAATAGTGAGGTATTTATTAGGTTTTAGAAGTACTGCAATCAAAGCATCAGTAAAGGATCCTGAAGTAGATCCTGAATTACTAAAGTGAGAAATAATTTAAGTAAATGAGGAAGTAGGTAATGAGAAAATTATTTATAAAATTCAGCAGTAATACCATCTAGTCAATGTGATTTACCCAGTTTAAGAGATTTAATAGCTAAATTAATTTCTTCTAATGAAATTGGTACACACAATTTTTCTTTCACGGACTGAGTAATTTTAGGTAAGCCACAAGATTGCAGAAAATTATCAATACTGGGTATATCTGAAGCTGAGGGATTACTATAAAAATTTGAATAGTAAATCAAAAATTCATTAACAATTTTGTAATGGGATAATAATGCCAATTTACCTTTGGAGCCATGGATTGCAATAATTTGGAGTTTATCTGTTTTAGTACGTAAATAAAAGGTGCTAAAAGCTGTCCAGATCAATTAACGTTGAAATGAAATTTTGCCTTATTATTTGAAATTCGTATACCAGCTCTTTAACTTAACAATGAGTTTAACTCGTATCTAAATTTCTGCAACTGCATTTTGTATTTACTGTCATCCGATGTAATAAAGAGCTGTTTGTAATTTGCTATGTTTTTATGTAATTCTTTATGTTTAGTGTTAAAAGCTTTATTATCCTGTGCCATAATTGATATTGTTGCCCCTCTGACATATGCTTTATATGCATCCCAACAACTTACAAATGAAGTAGATCCTTTGGGTTGAAAGAAAAATAATCATGAATTGCTGATAAGTTTGGATTTATAATTTTCATTAAGAATAAGATTCGTATTCATACGACAGTGAGAGTGGGATTGTTGAATGGAACGAATGTGTAAAACACCAGAAATTAGTGCATGATCTGAATTATCAATATTATGAATAATAGGATCAGAAAATTATTGAATTAGTGAACGAAAAATTTACAAATAGTTAATTTAAAATAAAGAATTATGAGGGTAAGAGAAAAATATAAACTGTTTCTCTTTTGGATTGAGAATGTTTATCCAATAGGGGTTAACATATTAAGTTAAAATCACCACCAATAATAGGGGGAACATTCCCTATTTTATTCACTTCAGAAATAAAGCTAGACCAAAATTTTGCATCATCCTTTGTTGAACCATAAACTTTAATTACATGAAAAATGGCCGAATCAATTTCTATTTTTCCTATGATATAACTACCTTCTGTATCGGTAGATTTGGATAATATTTGAACATGTAACTTTTTTGTATAAAGAATAGCAACAGAAATGTTGGGACAGAAACTGGCACTTGAGGCCAAATGATGCCTACTAAATATCTGGGAACCAACGGACTTAAATAGCAAAGAAAAGAGGAGGAGCTTGGCGGGCATCCGAGATGGCCGCGTGAGCACAGCGCTCCCCGGACCCCCGCCACTCCCGGCATGATATCCTGAACATATCCTGACTCTTTACAAGGATTTGTGTAGAGGACGCTGAGCTGATTACCCTGGAACGTTTGGAATTTGATTTGGACCCGGGGTGCCGGAGTTACGGTGATTCGAACTTTCGGGCTCCGCCCTCGAGGTGCGCCCGGGACTGGGTGAGGCTCTGTGGCCGTCTTGAAGTTGAACAACAGCGGCAGGGGGATTCGACTTGTGGGTCCCCCTCTTAGGTTTCGGTTTCGTTTCTGCCTCAGACTGAGACATCTGGCAGGGGAGCCTGGCCTGGGCTGGATCCGGGGCACGAGACGGCGGTCGGGCCTTTGGCTGGTATATTCTCCTATCTGCTGGCCCTATACTAGTGGTACCCTAGTAGCGGCTCTTTGATCCCGAAGCCCTACTTTCCTGTGGCCATTCCATCGAGCCTGGTAAATCTCCTGGTGACGCAGTTCGAACATGGCAGGCAGAGGGGACCGAGAGACTCGGAAGACCAAGACGCCCCTACGTGGGGGCCCGGTCCAGTCTAACGTTATGGACCGCTACACCCATTCGAAGGGGTCCCCCGGAGCCGCCCTGCCTGGATCAAGTACTGCTGACCACATTGTGGACGCGTCAACTGAGCCGTCCTTGCAGGACATCATGGGCGCCATTTCTGCCATGAAGGAGACGATAGGCCAACAATATGAAGCTTTGGCCCACAAAATCGACACCGTGGCCATTGATGTGAACTTGATTCGAGCCGACCTGTTGAAAACCAATGAGAAGGTGAAGTCACTGGATCTCAAGTCATCCAGCCTCACGGCAGACGTCTCGGAGATACAGACGGAGATTGGCAACCTCCGTAGGGTGAACGATTTCATGACCCGGCGCTTGGAGGACTTTGAGAACAGGGCACGTCGCTGTAATGTGCGCGTGGTCGGAGTTCCGGAGAATCCAGAACCTCACTCTGTTGATCTCCTTGTTGAGGACTTGATCCAGAACTACCTCTCTCCGTCTGGTCTGAGTAAATTCTTCGCGGTGGAGCGTGCCCATCGTGTTCCGGGGGGCCAGGGTAAGCCAGGTGCCCCGCCGAGGCCTATTGTTGCGAAACTCTTCCATTATAGGGATCGGGACGCTATCCTGCAAGCATCACGTGTGAAGGGCCCGGTGGCCTTTGAGAACGCTACGGTGAACTTTTATCCGGACTTTTCTCAACAGGTCCAGAAACAGCGTATGGGCTTCCGTGGTGTCAAGAAACGTCTCCGAGACATGGGGTTACGCTACGCTATGCTTTTTTCCGACCAGGCTGCGCGTCGAGTACAATGACTGAACCTTCTTCTTTGATCTGCCTGATTCTGTGAATGACTGGCTGGACTCTCTGCCTGACCGACCTCCTGCGACTGAGTCCGACGCCCACCCGGGTGGTGCTGAGGGTGGTGTGGAGAGCTGAACAATTTGTCTACGCCTGGGCCCTCGTATAGAGTAAACTTTTCAGGGATTCTATGCCTCAGTACCTCTACTGTTTATGTGTTCTCCTTATTATCTGTCTTGCTCGGGGTGGCGGGTGGGCCGGAGCCTTTCCTCCTCCGGGGTCTTTTTGTAGAATGGGGGTTCTTGGGCGACAGGCACACTACATGTTGGGGTGGCTTTTTAGCATTTTGCAGGGGTGCAGGGTGGGGGGTGTTTTCTTGATTGTTGGGGGGTGGGTGGTTGGGACGTTCGAAGTTTGTGTGTTATGTTCTCAAGGCGATTCTATCTTGCTTCTGATGTTTTTTATGTCATGCTCATTGCAGAGGGGTTTCGGCGTTGCTGTGTGGGATGGGGGGTAGCGGGTTGACGTTTGTTTCGTGGAATTTTAATGGTCTGGGAGATCGCATTAAGCGGAGTGTGGTGTTAAAATGCCTACGCCGTCTGTCTCCAGATATTGTTTTTCTACAGGAGACTCATTTGGTGGGCAATACTTGTCGTGCGATGAATAGGTGGGGATATCGCCTTGCCGCACATTCGGGGTTTACCACGGGTTCCAGGGGGTGGGTATCCTTGTTCGGGCTTCCCTCCCCCTGGCTATTGATGACGTGATCCTTGATGATCGGGGGCGCTATGCTGTCCTTGTGGGTCGTTATGAGGGTCGTACCCTCTCCTTGTTTACTGTTTATGTGCCCCCCGGCCTACAGACTTCTACCTTTTCCGATTTGGGCCGTGTGTTGTTGAACCTCCCTGATAGTACTCTCTTTATTGCAGGTGACTTTAATTCTGTGATCTCCGGTCTACACGATCGTTACCCCCCTAGGGATACTCCTTCGGCCCATCAGTGGCTGGGTGGGTTTTTGGACACGTTTGGCTTGGTGGATTGCTGGAGGCTACTACATCCTACCCAGCTTCAATACACTTTCCATTCGGGGGCCCATGGGAGTCTGTCTAGACTGGATTATTTCCTGATACCCGCGGCGCAAACGCCAGCGGTGCGTGAAATCAGACACCTCCCCCGGGGCATCTCTGATCATTCTCCGCTCTGGCTTTGTTTTGAGATTGGGTTGGAAGCGGCGGGCCGAGTGGCTCCTATTAACCCCTGGTACCTTACCTCCCCTGAGACCCGCAACCTTTTGACTAAGTCTTTGGATGCCTATTTTTTAGACAACGAGGGGTCCGTTTCCTCTGCGGTATCCCTGTGGGAGGCCTTTAAGACAGTGATTCGTGGGCAGGCCCTTTCCCTTATTGCTGAATCCAAGAAGGCTAGGAATCGGGAGGTGGTGGACCTTGAGAGAGAGATTGCGGAGAGGGAGGCCGACTTAGAGTCGGATGTCACCTCGGATAAGCTCCACGCCCTGGGTCTGAAACAATTTGCTTATAAGTCCTTGGTCACGGATGCGGCTAAACTGATGTTCCGGGAACAGCAGGGTCGTCTGTATGATGTGGGGGATAAAGCGGGTAAATTGTTGGCGTGGTTGGATAAGAAAGAGAGGGCGAATCGTGTGGTGCCTGTGATTCAGTCGTCGAATGGTGTTGCAGTGACGGACCCGGTTGGAATCGTTGAATGTTTTGCGGAGTATTTTCGTGTGGTTTATACCCCTGTGTCTGGACGGGATGTGGCTGACTCTCGCCTTTTGTTGCGCGATATAGCTTTGCCCAGTGTTTCCGATTTTGACCGTGTCTCGTTGGAGTCCCCTTTTACTACGGATGAGATAGCGACTGCCATTCGCTCGCTCCGTTCGGGCAAGGCCTTAGGCCCGAATGGGTTACCGATTGAGCTGTACAAGCTACGCCCTGACAGGGTAGCGCCCTATCTTCGTGCTATGTTTTTGGAGTCCCGGGACCGGGGTATTCTCCCGTATGACCAGCGTCTGGCTACGATAGTCGTAATTCCCAAAGACGGGAAACCGCGGGACCTTTGTTCGTCTTATCGGCCCATTTCCCTGTTAAATGTTGAGCCTAAGGTCCTGGCTAAGCTCCTGGCGACCCGCCTACTGACGGTCATCAGTGGCTTGGTTAATCCGGATCAATCCGGATTTATCCCACATCGTAACACGGCTCTTAACCTACGTCGTCTCCATGGTGCTGTTGCGAGGGCGGGGCTTCTGACGGAGCCGGCCATTTTGGCCTCGTTAGACGCCTTGATGGCCTTTGACACTGTAGAGTGGCCCTATCTTTGGGCAGCTCTCGAAAAATTTGGTTTTGGACCTGAGTTTATTGGTTGGGTGAAGTTATTGTACGTTGAACCCTTAGCGCAAGTAGTGGTGAACGGTAGAGTTTCTGCCCCCTTCTGCCTTGGTAGGGGGACCCGTCAGGGTTGCCCCTTGTCTCCATTGCTTTTCGCGCTTGCCTTGGAACCGTTAGCTGCGTGGCTTCGATGGGAGCCTTCACTCAAAGGGATCCGTTGGTCACCGGACTTTGAGGACCGTGTCTCTCTTTACGCGGACGACATTCTTCTATATCTTACCTCCCCGCGTAAATCTTTAAATGTCTTATTTGATGTTCTTACTTCGTTCGGTGCTAACTCGGGCCTTGTTATTAATTGGGCTAAGTCCTGTGTGTATGTTCTTTCGGGTGTTTTGCCTCCTTTGCCGGACAGATTTCCTATCCAGGTAGTCCAGTCTGGCTTCAAGTATTTGGGGATTTTTATTACCCTGGACCCCTCACTCCGGTTTGCGCGTAATCTCCTCCCCCCGCTTCTTAGACTGCGACTGGATGTGGCCCGTTGGCGTAAGCTGCCCCTATCTCCTCTGGGTAGGGCAGCTCTTTTTAAAATGATGTCCTTGCCGCGGTTCCTCTACGCACTTCAAAATTCTTACGACGACATTCCCGCTACCTATTTCCGAGAGATCGAGAGTCTGCAAAGACAACTGATTTGGGACGGGCGTCCACGTATAGCCCTTGCGAAACTTACTATCCCTTGGTACGACGGGGGCATGGCGCTCCCCGACATCAAGAGATATTACTGGGCTGCCCAGCTATCTGCCATTAACCACGCGATGTATTTGCCGGGTCGCGATCCGGCCTTTGAGATGGATAGGTTCCAGCTGCCGGGAGGGGACTTTAATAGAGCGCTTTATTCTAGATCGGCCGGGCGCCATCTTACGGGCCCGTCCAGGACCGCAGTCAACGTGTGGCGCGCCGCGAATGTGAGTTTGGGATGGGAGAATCGACTGACGCTGGCGACTCCGCTTTATGCTTCTGAACGTTTGGGTGTCTCTGGTCTACTAAGGGCTTTGAACGCTGGGATATGATTGGGATTTGTAAGGTGGGTGATGTTTGTGTGAATGGTAGCGTGAAGTCGTTCCAGGCCCTTAAGGCAGAATACGACTTGAGTGATAGAGAGTTTTTCCGGTATCTGCAGGTCCGGCATGCCCTGTCCTCGGTTCTGACTCCTGATGTGGCCCTGCCCGAATCCTCCCCCCTTGAAGATCGTATACTAGATGGACACCTGCCCGACAGCACTATCTCCCTTATTTACAAAAAATTGATTCATACTCGCGCTGATTTGTTGGTCCGACTCAGAGAGATGTGGGTCGGGGACGGATTGGAATTAGATGACGAGGATTGGCAGTCGGCACTCTCCTCTCCGAAGGAAGTCGCCATTCCCGCCCGTCTTCGTTTGGTGCAACTTAAGATCCTCCACCGGGTGTATGTGACTGGTCCGCGTCTGGTTGTAATGGGTTTTTCCCCGGATGGCTTATGTAAGCGTGGGTGTGGGATGAGCGCTACCTTTATGCATATACTTTGGGAGTGCCCTGTGGTGGCAGCCTACTGGGTGGATGTACTTGCGATAATGACTGTTGTGACTGGTGTTGCCCTGCGGCCTGAGGCCCGACGATGCCTGCTGAATGTGTGGGAACCCTCCGATTACTCTGTGGCCCAGACTAGATGGGCGACCTTGGGTTACATGGTCGCGAAGCGTGACATTGCGCAACTTTGGGGCGCATCCCGACCTCCAGACGTTTCGGTGTGGGAGGATAACATGGACTGGTCCATGTTCCGAGAGAAGACCGTCTATGTAGCTAGGGGCAGACCCAGGGCGTGGACGAAAATTTGGGGTCAATGGAATGCATACCGTGGAGAAATTTGTACCCCTCCCTTGGTTGACACCTCCGATATTACCCTGTCTCCCTAGGCTGACGTTCCCGAAATTTTTCATTCTGTTTTAGGATTTTCCTGTCCTCCCTGCTCCCCCCCTCCCCCGGCCTTGCCGAGTCTCATTGATTTACCTTTGTTTTCCTGATTAGTGGCCCTCCCCTCTGACGTCCGGGCTGACTTGATTGCTGCATTCGCCTTGTTTGGTGTTCGTTATTTTAATGTTTAATATGGAAAATTGTTATGTCCTGTCCTGTCCTATGTCTGGAGCAATAATTACTCTATGATTTCGTCCTGGCCACGGCAGTGATTGTTTACCTCATGTGTCGTGCTTTCCGACTTAGCGGCCAGCCAGATGATTGCCAAAAGAAATATTGCTATGATGTGGGGGCTGCAGGAGACTGACAATAAGTGCAGGGAAGAAAGACATGGATTGGTGCATGTTCAGGGAAAAGACAGAGTACGTATCCAGAAGATGCTGGAAGAAATGAATACAAATATGGGCAAATGGAATATATACAGTAGAAATATTAGTGCCCCGCCTCTTCCCCCCCCCAAAGATATAGACACCCCTCATGCTGATGGGGAATAAACTGCACATTAAGGGGCATCCCGCATACATTGCATCGTGGCATGCGGTGCTGGAAGCAGCACCCGCCACAATGCAATAAATGCATGTCTCGCATTTGCATGCACAAGGTGGCAGGCACCGTGCGGTGCCTGCCCCCTTGTACATGCAAATTCCATGTGCACCCCTCCCCCCAAAACACCCTGTGGGCCCTCAACGGGCCCCCAAAGAAAATACCGCATGCCTTTCCATGGTGGAGTCACCGCCATGAAAAGGCACTTCTCCGCCATCATAGTAATATGGATGTGCCACCATATTGCTGTGCTTTTCCGCCCGGTAGGTAATCGGGCGGATTGCCTACCGGCGAAACGCCGGGGTCCCCCCGCCATCTTAATATGGCGGGCAGAAATCATGGAGGGCGGACTGCCACCGTCATATGGGCGGTGACGATCCGGCCACTATATTAATCACCCCCTAAGTTTCACAAATGTGGAAAATCATACAAACCCCAAAAGATGTATTGTGTAACCCTCCCGCCGTTGCTGTGTAATATGTTTGTGATCACAATGTCATCAATAAAAGATTTATTAAAAAAAGGATAACACCACCAACTTGTTGGAGCGCTTTACATGAACACCGTATTTACATTACACATTCGGACACGGGGAGATTAAGTGATTTGCCCAGAATCACAGGATGTGGACGCAACCTTGAGGCTCGAACCCTGGTTTCCAGCACCAGCGTCGGGCGTTTATGCCGACGGACCACATCCTCTCAGATTCTTGCTGTTAACGCCCGGCAGTTGCACTCTGAAAGTCGGCAGCCTCGCATCTGCTTTTAATGTGCAAATCGGAACACACGTGGTGTTGCCTGCACAGTTAATAACTGTAACATATTCCTGATTTCAATATGTAAACAGGTTAAATAATCACGAAAAAGAGACCGTGCCTATACATCAGAACATAAAATACGTCTCCCGTAAGCTACCGGTAACCTAACACTATATTATAAAACCTGTGTGGGGGTATGGTATGCCACCCGTCACTCACAGTATCACAACCTCGCACCCCAGGCTCTGCCTTTGCTCATGCTTGCCGTCTTGCGAGCTTGTCTGATTGGTTCACTGGAAGCAGACCACAATTACGACTCCCAGAATGCACCCTCAGTACAAATTAAGCCCAGGCTTGGGGACATAGTGCTGTGACGACATGTAGTGAGGTTGTTTGCCCGAACAAGTGCGGACTTAAATAAGCACTTAGCATAACATAGCATTACGTGGCATGGTGTACTACGGGAAAACATCAAGGTACAACATAAGCATTACACAACACAGCAGCAATGCATAACATAGAACAGAGTACTGCAAAACGGCTTACTGTCGCATGGCATAAACACCACAACACAGAAACATCTAACATACCAAAGCACAACAAAAGAATATAGGGCAGTATAACACAGAAAAACAGCATAACACAGCAAAAGAGAACACAAAGACAAACCACAATTTAGCATAACATAGTAACAGGCAGCAGAATAAATTGTAGGATAATTAAAAACAGCAAACACACAGCCAAAGCACTAAGATAACATTGCAAAGCATACCATACTTGAACGTGAAATAAGCATAATACTACCTACCAGCTCACACACGTGCACCCAGGCATAATTTAAGACAACGTAACCTGGCAAATCAAAGCATGGCTCGCACAATGCAGTACAAGACAATAGATGGTGACCGCTGCTTTCTAGCAGTCTCAGCCGTTCCTGGGGAATATGCGTTCACTTTCCTGCCTTTAATGGGTGTACGCGGAAGCGGCAAAGTGAAATGTGCGCCCAGAAGCCTTTGCATAAACGCATTTGGGTTTTGGGGACTTAACTTGAAATAAACTGACTTGGATCCCATGGCAAATACTGGACCTTGTTATCAAGAATGGCCCGCTTCAGAAGTTCCCGGGGAAATCATTAGGACGATTAAGGAAACGGGGTGCAGTTGTGCTCTCCCTTATAACACATTCCAAGCGCTTTGATCAAGTTGTCACCGGTATAGCGCACACCCCATAAAAAAATACCTAACAGAGTGATACTTCTGAAAGGGATGAAAGGCTGAGATGGACTAATCTGACTCGCTCTTTCATCCGTTTCCTTATGTCATGATTTTCGTGCAGGAGCCACATATATCGACCCAGCGGGAGCTCAGCCTACGATGTGACTAATCGTGTTCCTCATAGCTATTTCTTCATTTCAATATTTTTGTTAAATTTTAATCTCTTGCCGTCGCTCACATATGGGATTCCTTCACTTAGCTAAAATACCCTCTAATATTGCTTGTACATACATGTTAAAAACACAATAAACATTTGAAAAAGCAACCACGTGTTTCTGCGCAAATAAACACACAAAACACTCTTGTAACATTTCATACATTTAATTTTGAAACATAGTTGCGATAAATAAACGTATTTCTGCAGAATAAGGCGTTCTACGTTGTAGCACTTTAGACGATGCAGCCGGGTCCATCTCGACATCCCTGTTAATAGCTCCATCAACGCATTTAATTCATATAGTTATAAGGCGCTTGCCATGGAGGCATGCGCCTTTTGCAACTTGCATTACTGCATACTTTGCATAAGACAACACGCAGTGTCATGCGAGAGAGTGAAATGTTGCTGGTTGATTGCTTTATTTCGATATGCATATATCATAAAAGCATTACAAAAGATAAAACAGCATGTCGAGAAAGGGAGATTGTACATTTAGATTTAAAAAGAATAAGATCACAGTTAAGTAGAATAAATTATCTAAAACAGCATTAAATTGATACGGCCAGTCTTTTAAGTCGAATCAACCAAGCCCATTTAAAAAATTTAGAGACAGCACAAACAATGTTGGGGGCTGTATTAGTTAAAAGTATCCGAAGGGCGACTGTGTACTGGCGGGTGCCCAATTCTCTGCAAATTGGTTTGAGCCATCGTGATCTAGGGCGCCCATAATCCGGACATTCAAATAGAAGATGTGGCACAGTCTCTGGT